>NC_080791.1:105927145-106601043 GCF_028018385.1 Neofelis nebulosa | reverse complement strand
TCTGACCTCATCCCTTAACTCTTTGAGCCCAGGCTGACTTTTTCCTCTCCCAACATTAACAGGCCCCAACCCACAGCCGTGCCTGTCCTGTCACCTCACGCTGCTTCCTCGCAGCAGGTGCATCAGGGATCCCTTCGTCCATTTTACAGATGATGGGCCCGTGCTCTGGAGCCTGACCGCTGTGGATTCATCCTCATGCCCCTGAGCCTGAAGTCAAACAGAAGGACCTTATATACGTATTCATGTATTTATTCCACACATATTTGTTGAGCAACTCCGTGTGCCAAGCACTGGGATAAAGCAGCGAATGAGGCAGACACACCCGCTACCCTGCCTCTCTGAGAGCGATGGCTAGACCTCCCCCTTCCCACAGCGCTGTCATCATACATCACGCAGATGGACAACAGACACTGTCACACACACACACACACACACACACACACACACACACACACACGGCTAGATTCTAAAGGAAGGCCTGATTCCCTCACTGACTCAGACTGTGGCCAAGCCAGTCAAGGTGGGCGAGGAGGCTTTCGAGTTCACGATTCCCACAAGGGCAGTTTAGAGTAGGCAGGGGTCCAAGAGGTTAGTCTTGGAAGCAGACTGCCTGGGTCTAAATCCTGGTTGCATCGTTGATGAGCTGTAAGGTCCTTACAGTCTCAGAGCCTTGGTTGCCCCTTCTGCAAATTGAGGATAATAAAACCTGCTTCACAGGGAGTTGTAACAGGTCAATTAAATCCTGAATATAATCTTTAGAGCCATGTCTGGTATATGGTAAGCAGTCAGCAAATATCAGTTGCTATGATAATATTAATAATATTATTAAAAGTTCCCAACAACCTTTATCAGGAGGCCATGGTCCTGAGAAAAAAGCACCTCCCTGCTTCCTTGCCCCCTTCTGGTGCCCCAGACATGACACCCTCAGAGGATGAGTCCCAACCCATCTCCACAAAGCTACAGACTCACCCCCACCATTTCCTATTCTCACTCAGCAATGCACACACCCTCGCACACAAACAGTCATCCTACAGATGACCGGGGTGGGAAGTGACTTCCCCAAGATCACACAGCAGGGATTGGAGGAGGCCTCCAGGAATGTTCTCTTGAGCAAATCACTGTCCAAGAGAGGTTTGGGGGCAGACCCTTGCTTCTGATTGTAGGAAAGGCAGAGTTATTGACGGCTCTGCTCTTGGGCCCAGGGGCTCAGAAGATCCAGGGAGTGGCAAGAATCGGGGTCTAGTCCCCCAGAACTGCTACCCTTCACCTTCCCCCAGTTGTCCCAGATGGGAGGCCTTAGGCCCTCCAGTTGGTAAGTGGGGCGTAGAGGAGTCCACTAAGTGGAAAGAATCCAGGCCCTGGAGCCCACAGGTCAAGGGGCAGAATCCCAGCTCCACTGCTTCCTGTGAGACCATCAGCAAGTCACTTAGTCCCCTGAACCTCAGTGTCTTCATCTGTGAAATAGGGATAAGAACCCTCGCCGGGGTGCCCTATGGATTAAAGGAAATGATATCATACATCAAGTGCCTGGCATGCAAGAGGTGATTAATTATGGTGGTCTATCAGTGTGGCTATTTTTTCTTAAGTTTTTTTAATTTATTTAAGTGCTCTCTACATCCAATATGGGGCCTGAACTCACGACCCAAAGATCAGGAGTCACAGGCTCCTGCAGCTGAGCCAGCCAGGTGCCCCATCAATGTGGCTATTAAAATGAGCAGGTGGGAGGGACTTCCAGCCATTAAGGAGCGGGACTGCCAGCCAGCCTCCTCACTTCTAAGGATCATTTCTCATAGTTCCCCCATCATGAAAGCGTTTTTAAAACTCATCAAAGCAAGGGGCGCCTGGGTGGCGCAGTCGGTTAAGCGTCCGACTTCAGCCAGGTCACGATCTCGCGGTCCGTGAGTTCGAGCCCCGCGTCGGGCTCTGGGCTGACGGCTCAGAGCCTGGAGCCTGTTTCCGATTCTGTGTCTCCCTCTCTCTCTGCCCCTCCCCCGTTCATGCTCTGTCTCTCTCTGTCCCAAAAATAAATAAAAAAAAAAAAAAAAAAAAAAAACTCATCAAAGCTATAGCTAGCTTTAACAAGAGCTTGTGAGGGTCAGAGGTTGCCATGTTTCAGCCACAAGTAAATGTGATTCCAGCCCCAACTGGGAGAACCTAAGTGAGCCTTCAGCCTCTACAGCCTCCACTCAAGGACATGGGTCCTGTCTGATCAGAGTCTTGAGATGTCGATTTCAGGACCCTGTAAAATCTCCCCACATGCCAGGCGGGTTCAGCTCCTCTACTGTGCAAATGAGCACTGTGAGGGACACCTGGCTGGTGGAGCATGTGATTCTTGATTTCAGGCTTGTGAATTCGAGCCCTACGTTGGGCATAGAGCTTACTTTAAACAATAAAAACTAGGGGCGCCTGGGTAACTCAGTCGGTTAAGCACCCAACTCTTGATCTCGGCTCGGGTCATGATCTTGCACTCCGTGAGTTCAAGCCCCGCACTGGGCTAAGCGCTGACGGTGCACCTGCTGCTTGGGTCTCCCTCTTTCTCTGCCCCTCCTCCGCTTGTGCTCTCTCTCTCTCTCTCTCTCTCAAAATAAGTAAGTAAACATAAATTTTTTAAATAAATAATAAATTTAAAAAGAAAGAAAGAGAAAAAACAAATGAGTAATCTGGGGCTGAGAGAGGGGCTATGCCTGGATCTGGAAGGCCAAAGGGCACAGCAAGAGGTGGCTGGGCTGTGGCTCAGAATGAGGAATCAGGAGTAATAACAGAGAGGCACTTTGGATGCTGTCAGCCCCATCAGCTGGCAGATGCAGGGTGGCCAGGGAAAGAAAGGTTAAATGATTGCTAGTGATCAGATGGCTAGAGAGAGACAGTTTTGAGGGAGGACACACAAAATAACTCACTAATCAAGGTAAATAATATTGTAATGTAACATTTTAAAAATTCAAATGGCAAAAAAAAAAAGCAACAAACTACAGCCCAGAGGCTGGCCGTCTGTTTTTGTAAATAAAGTTTCATTGGAACCAAGGCCAGGATTGGGGTGAGTCACGGGTGATAGGATTGTTTTGTGTAAGTGCAGGGTTAGATCCTGCCTTTGTTTAAAATTTGGCTCAGGGGCACCTCGGTGGTTCAGGTGGTTAAGGACATGATCTCCCTGTTTGCAAGTTCAAGCCCCACATTGGGCTCTGTGCACACAGCTCAGAGCCTGCTTGAGATCCTCTGTCTCTCTCTCTGTCTCTCTCTCTCTCTCTCTCTCTCTCTGTCTCTCTCTGCCCCTCCCCAGCTCACTCTCTCTCTCTCAAATATAAATAAACAGTGGGGTGCCTGGGTGGCTCAGCTGGTTAAGCATCTGACTTCGGTTCAGGTCATGATCTCGCAGTTCATGAGTTCGAGCCCCACGTTGGGCTCTGTGCTGACAGCTCCGGGCCTGGAGCCTGCTTTGGATTCTGTGTCTCCCTCTCTCTCTGCCCCTCCCCCACTCGCACTCTGTCTGTGTGTCTCTCTCCCTCTCTCAAAAATAAACTTTAAAAAAATTTTTTAAATAAACATTAAAAAATAATAAAAAATAAAAATAAAATTTAAACAAAATAAAAATCATATCAAATTTTGTTCATGATGGGTTTTTCCACCAATTTCTTTTTCTTTTTTTTTAATTTTCTTTTTACATTTATTTATTTTTGAGAGACAGAGCATAAGTGGGGGAGGGGCAGAGAGAGAAGAAGACACAGAATCTGAAACAGGCTCCAGGCTCTGAGCTGTCAGCACAGAGCCCAACGTGGGGCTAGCACCCACAAACTGCGAGATCATGACCTGAACCAAAGTCAGATGCTTAACCGACTGAGCCATCCAGGCGCCCCAGGCCTTTAAATATTGTATTAAAATATTGTTTTCTTGATCAATGAGTCTGGGGGCACCTCAGATTTTGCAACCAAGGCAAAATTGTCTCAGCTCCCCCCAGGGCTAGACCTGCTGTGGTGTAGGACCAAATCCAACACAGTGGAGGGCTTGTCACAGTGTTGAAGGCTGCACCGTGCCCAGGCAGACGGGAGGCCCCTGCAGCTCTGAGGTACAGCCTCTGAGGCCAGCAAGCTCCTCTTGTCTGACTCAGCCTTTTCAGGTAGTGGCCCAGGGCACCAGTGGGGGCTACATCGCTGCCCCAAAGCACCGGAGTTTGAGGGGTCGGGGAAGGGAGGCAGCACTCAGGCTAGGAGCCAGGAGACTTTGGGCTACACAATGCCTTCTTTCCCCTTTTCTCTGGGCCTCAGTTGCTCCATTTGTGCAATGGGAACTAAATAGCACCGAGTTCAGATCAGAGGGACAGGAGTTGCACAGGGCAACCTGCCAGGTGACATCCACCAGCACCTTACCAGGGAAAGCCCCTGCGTGCACAGTCCTATCCCGGCCTTCAGCCCAGCACCTGACTTTGGGTACAGGAAAAAGGTGCAGCAGGACTCAGTAAGCAAGACAAATAATATTTTAGCAGAGTACTTTTAAAATTCAGGAGCACCTGGGGGGCTCAGTCGTCTAAGCGTCCGACTCCCACTCAGGTCATGATCTCACGGTCCGTGAGTTCTAGCCCCGCGTCGGGCTCTGTGCTGACAGCTCAGAGCCTGGAGCCTGCTTCAGATTCTGTGTCTCCCTTTTTTCTCTGCCCCTCCTCACTCGCGCTCTGTCTCTCTCTCTCCCTTTCTCAAAAATAAACATTAAACAAAAATTTTTTTTTAATTCAAGGGGCGCTTGGCTGTCTCAGTCGGTACAGCGTCCAACTCTTGATCCCAGGGTCATGAGTTCAAGCTTCACCTTGGGCGTAAAGCTTTCTTAAAAAAATAAAATAAAGTAAAGTAAAATAAAATAAAATAAAATTCAAATTGGCAGGGCTCCTTGCCACCTCAGTCAGTAGAGCATACGACTCTTGATCTCAGGATTGTGAGTTTGAGCCCCATGTTGGATGTAGAGATAAATAAATAAATACATACATACATACATAAAATTTAAAGAATAAAATTTTATTTTTTTTTTTAATTTTTTTTCAACGTTTTTTATTTATTTTTGGGACAGAGAGAGACAGAGCATGAACGGGGAAGGGGCAGAGAGAGAGGGAGACACAGAATCGGAAACAGGCTCCAGGCTCTGAGCCATCAGCCCAGAGCCTGACGCGGGGCTCGAACTCACAGACCGCGAGATCGTGACCTGGCTGAAGTCGGACGCTTAACCGACTGCGCCACCCAGGCACCCCAAAGAATAAAATTTTAATTGGAGGGGCACCTGGGTGGCTCAGTCGGTTGAGCGTCTGACTTCGGCTCAGGTCATGATCTCACAGCTCGTGAGTTCGAGCCCCGCGTCGGCCTCTGTGCTGACAGCTCGGAGCCTGGAGCCCGATTCGAATTCTGTGTCTCCCTCTCTCTGCCCCTAACCCACTCGCATTCTCTGTCTCTCTCTAAAATAAACATTAAAAAAGAAAATTTTTTAATTGGCAAACTGTGACCTCCAGGCCAGCCATCAGTTTTGTTTTTTTTTTAATGTTTTCTTTATTTTTGAGAGAAAGAGAGACAGAATACAAGTGGGGGTGGGGCCGAGAGAGAAGGAGACACAGAATCCGAAGCAGGCTCCAGGCTCTGAGCTGTCAGCAGAGATCCCGACACAGGGCTTGAACTCACGAACCACGAGATCGTGGCCTGAGCTGAAGTCAGACACTCAACTGACACACCACCCAGGTGCCCCCAGTCATCAGTTTTTATAAATAATGTTTCATTGGAACAAGCTGCTTAGGCTCAAATCTTGGTTCCTGCCTGTGTGATCTTGTACCAGTTCTCTTGCTTCTCTCAGCCTCAATTTCTTCATCTGTGAAATGGAGAGAAGAACAATCCCCGGGCCATAGGTTCCCTGTTAAGATTAAATGCAATAATGCACATGAGCACTTTGAGCAGGGACTGCCCCTCGGGGAGCACTAAACAGCAATGGTCACTATCATTATCAGTTGCTGCTGTCATAGTATTAGAATTTTTTAAAATTTTTTTCAGTTTATTTATTTATTTTGAGAGAGACAGAAAGGCGGGGACGGGCAGCCAGAGAGAGAGAGAGAGAGAGAAAATCTTATCAGGCTCTGTGCTGTCAGCACATAACCTAACTCAGGGCTCGATCCCACGAACTGTGCGATCATGACTTGAGCCAAAACCAAGAGTTGGATGCTAACTGATGGAGCCATTAAGGCGCCCCTAGAATTTGTTTATTTATTTAAGTAATCTCTATGCCCAACGTGGGGCTCAAACTCATGACCCCAAGATCAAGAGTCGCATGTTCTACTGACTGAGCCAGCCAGGTGCCCCAAGAGATGTTTAATCAAAGAAGCAGACGTTCATGGGGGGAGCCCTCATGGGTGCACATGCTAAGAGTCCACAGGCATCTAGTGCCTACCGTGTGCTAGGCCTATTCCATGCATTCTGCATCTGGGGACTTTAAGCCTCACAATAATTCCTCGCTTTGGTGGCTAGTCATTCCCATTGGCTGATGTCATTCCCGGTTTTCAGCTGAAAAAACCGAGGCACCTAGCAATGATACCACTCGCAGGGATCACAGACCCAGTAAATGGTGTTACCTGGGTTCAAAGGCAGGCCATCGAGCTCCAGAGTCCAGGCCCTCCCACTGTGATGTTCCATGTCCCCCTGATGGGGACACTGCCCCCGACACACAAGCACGCACTGACAGCCAGTCCTTCTCACTCATTCTGTCACACTCCAGACTGCCATCCTGAGAGTCCCTCTCACACACCGGTTTACCGTGACCAGTGGAGATGACCTCACTGTCACAGCCCCCCCACACACAAGGCCACCTATCATGGATCAACCTCCTCACAGGCACAGCACACTAGTCTCTCTGTCACAGACCAGGTCCTGAGGAGCACCAGGGCTTGGTGGGCCCTTGCCCAACATCTCTCCCTTGGAATTTTTCTTTTCTTTGTTTTTTTTTTAATGTTTGTTTATTTTTGAGAGAAGGACGGAGCGCATGCGCAGGGGAGGGGTGGAGAAAGAGAGGGAGATGGGATCCGAAGCAGGCTCCGCGCTGACAGCAGAGAGGCTGGTGCAGGGCGCGAACCCACAAACCAAGAGATGGTGACCTGAGCCGAAGTCAGACGCTTAACCAACTGACCCACCCAGGTACCCTGGAGTTTTTCCAATGATACGGTCCCTGAGGCCACAGCTGCAGGTGGGAGGAGACCCCAGCTCTTCGATGGACAGATGGACACCTGAGCCCCAGAACAGGAAGGAACCAGCCAAAACATACAGCAGCAAGGCCACGGCTGAGCTGCGGGGGCCTCCTTCCCAGCCAGTAGGTTGCTGAGAAAGGGTTTTCCCTTTACCCACCTTTGGTGCCTGGGCTGGACTCCAGGCTCAAGAAAAATGTGGGGGATCTTCCCTTTGCCCTTGCCGTTCCCCACTCAGTTTGGACTCAGGAACAGAGCAGGGAAATAGAAGGGGCCTCCCACACCTCAGCTGGGGCCAGACCCCTGCCTACCTGGGAGCTGAGGCCTTCGTCCCCGCTGCCTGCTTTCACTCCAGGCTTTTTACCACCAGGCGAGCAGTCGGGCCCAGCACAACTTACCCGGCTGCCCTCATGGAGGATCTGATCCAGCTTCAAACACTGCCTTCCTTCTCTCTCTCTCTCTCTTTCTCTATCTCTGTCACACGCACACACACAGACACACATGCGCGCACAGGGAAACCTGCAGACACACTAACATACACCTCTTTCCCCTTATCTTCCTCCCTCGCCTTCCCATCTTATTCGATGGAAGAATCCCACTGACGCTCCACATGCTCAGAGTAAGAAAGAGAAGCAGGTCTTAATCAGACTCACCTCCTCTGTCACTGGGGGCCAGGTTTATGTAGCTGCTCAGAGCCACGGTTGCCTCAGTGAAATGGGGATCATAAGAGACCTGCGTCCCAGAGATGTACGACAGTTAAATTAGGTAATTCAATGAAGCACTTAGTGCTGTGTCTGGCTGGTAGTAACTCCCTGGTAAATGAGAGCTTTAATAAAATTGAGTGAAGTGCTTTGAAAATTTGGCAGTGGTGTATACAAAGCGAGTCTCCCAACTCCTGCCACGTGAGTTAAGCAAGACAAGAATTAGCAGCAATTTCCCGAGGAGAAAATCGAGGCTCAGAGTCTGAAGGGGGACTCTGATCTCTGGATTCCCAGCCCCCTCCCCCCAGTGCCGCTGGCACATCCAGTCATGGCTGGGAAGGTGCGTTATAAATGACTGTGTGGGGCCACTGGTGGGAAAAGGGGAGGCTGTCTCGCCTAAAGATCTGAGGAGGCAGAGGCTGTGTTCCCGGCACCTTGCACCCCGAGCTGTCAGAGACGACCGGCAGCCCAACCGAAGGCCATGTCCTCTCTTTTCAGGTGATGACCTCCCCCTGAGGAAGCCCTGTAGTGTGACTAGAGAAAGGGGCCGCCCGCCCAGCCCCACCCGGCCACCATGAATACCTCGGCCCCACCCGCCGTCAGCCCCAACATCACGGTTCTGGCACCGGGAAAGGGTCCCTGGCAAGTGGCCTTCATTGGGATCACCACGGGCCTCCTGTCACTGGCCACAGTGACGGGCAACCTGCTGGTCCTCATCTCCTTCAAGGTCAACACTGAGCTCAAGACCGTCAACAACTACTTCCTGCTCAGCCTGGCCTGTGCTGACCTCATCATCGGTACCTTCTCCATGAATCTCTATACCACGTACCTGCTCATGGGCCACTGGGCTCTGGGCACACTGGCCTGCGACCTCTGGCTGGCCCTGGACTACGTGGCTAGCAATGCCTCCGTCATGAACCTGCTGCTCATCAGTTTCGACCGCTACTTCTCCGTGACCCGGCCCCTGAGCTATCGAGCCAAGCGCACGCCCCGCCGGGCGGCCCTGATGATCGGCCTGGCCTGGCTGGTTTCCTTCATCCTCTGGGCCCCAGCCATCCTCTTCTGGCAGTACCTGGTAGGGGAGCGGACGGTGCTGGCCGGCCAGTGCTACATCCAATTCCTCTCCCAGCCCATCATCACCTTTGGCACAGCCATGGCCGCCTTCTACCTCCCCGTCACGGTCATGTGCACGCTCTACTGGCGCATCTACCGGGAGACGGAGAACCGGGCCCGGGAGCTGGCGGCCCTGCAGGGCTCTGAGACGCCCGGTAAGGGGGGCGGCAGCAGCAGCAGCTCAGAGCGGTCCCAGCGGGGGACTGAGGGCTCACCGGAGACCCCTCCGGGGCGCTGCTGTCGCTGCTGCCGGGCCCCCAGGCTGCTGCAGGCCTACAGCTGGAAGGAAGAAGAGGAAGAGGACGAAGGCTCCATGGAGTCCCTCACATCCTCGGAGGGTGAGGAGCCTGGCTCCGAGGTGGTGATCAAGATGCCCATGGTGGACCCCGAGGCGCAGGCCCCCGCCAAGCAGCCCCCCCGGAGCTCCCCCAATACGGTCAAGAGGCCCACCCGGAAGGGGCGTGAGCGAGCAGGCAAGGGCCAGAAGCCCCGCGGGAAGGAGCAGCTGGCCAAGAGGAAGACCTTCTCGTTGGTCAAGGAGAAGAAGGCGGCTCGGACCCTGAGTGCCATTCTGCTGGCCTTCATCCTCACCTGGACACCATACAACATCATGGTGCTGGTATCCACCTTCTGCAAGAACTGCGTTCCCGAGACCCTGTGGGAGCTGGGCTACTGGCTGTGCTATGTCAACAGCACCATCAACCCCATGTGCTACGCACTCTGCAACAAAGCCTTCCGGGACACCTTCCGCCTGCTGCTGCTCTGCCGCTGGGACAAGCGTCGCTGGCGCAAGATCCCCAAGCGCCCCGGTTCCGTGCACCGCACCCCGTCCCGCCAATGCTGATGGCCCCTCACCTGCACCCCGCCACCCCAGTCCCCGGGAGAGCCGGGTGGAAAGCGGGCAGGGGCTGCGACCTCAGACCCAGGGCCTGCTCAGCCCTCGCCGGGCTGGGCTTCGCAGGCCCCTAGGTCACCTTCCTGAACAGCCCAGAGAGACCCTGCCACCTTTCCAGACTTAGCTCTTTCCAGCCAGGGAATGAACCCGGGGAACTGGTTTTTCTGTTCCCTGCCGGGTGGGAATAGGCTCTTCACCAGGAAGAAGGCTGGGGGAGGAGGCTCCAGGCTTTGGATCCCTTGTTTGCCTTCAGGCAGGAAGTCTGTTAGGGAGCCAGTGGGGCGGGTCAGGAGAAAGAAGGTTTACATTTCAGTCATCTCTGGCCCCAGGGGGCTGGCCCAGATTGTGGGAGCCGGCACCCCCTGGGGCGATGGCAAGCTTGCCTCTCAGGGAGCAGGGATCCCCCTCCCCTCCCCAGGCACAGCCCACTCTGCCGGGGCCCTAGGCACACTCTCCGGGATTGTCCAGCCTCCCTGAAAATGTCCCCAGAGTGTCCCTATGTGGGTCACCCCAAGGCAAATGTCTAAGCATCAGCAGGACAATGACACCAGAAGAGACCAGATGGGCTAGTCACACACCAAGTCCCAAGGCAGCCACGGGACCAGGCATCGGGAGTCCTGATTGTCCCACTATGTAGTTTCCCTGGGAGTGAGGGGCAGGGGTCCCTGCTGTCCAGCCCCACACCTATGCCCTCAGTCCCTCCCTCCCTGGCTCACAGCCACCACCTGGATGGATCTGCTCCGTGCAGCTCTAGCCAGGCCTCCCGCATGCTGCCTGCCTCCGGCCTGCCCCGCACAGGCCTGGCCCGGCCCACGGGTCCTCTCCTGTGAGCTCCCAGTCCAACCATGCATGGCCTCCCAGCCGCCCTTATCTCCAGGCCCAGCCTGACCCCAAATGTTCTTTCCTTCCATCCTCAGCAAGTGCTGAGTCTGTGAATAAAGCCACGTGACTAGTGGGCGCAATGGGGCCTACTTCCCTGTGTGGATCCAGGGCCTGGTCTTAGACCAGGGCAGAATGGGACAGGGAGGGCCCAAGGATCATGGAGTGTGGGCCACTGTCCTGAGGGTGGTCCCAGGAGGGGGCAGCACTGAGTGGCTGGATCTACTGAAACCTGTGGGCCCCAGCACCCCGGGGTCCCCGGCTCAGGTGAGTAGGGCTGTAATGGGCAGGCCTGGATACCGGAAGTAGGGAGGCCAGGTGAAATAAACTGCCCTTGCCCATAGCCCAGCATATTTTTTATCAGCTTTGCCATATGTGGCTGCTCCGGGGGCCCTGTTACACCCAGGGAGAGCGGAACTGCTCCAAAGCCCCATTTATAGATGGGGAGACCAAGGCCCAGTGACCCAGGAGGACGATTCAGGGTTACCCTACCAAGCAACACTCAGGCTTCCAGGCAATTCACAGCCTCCTGACCCCTGGACTATGGAGATGGGGCGCCAGGCCAAAGCACTCCATAAAGGTGACCCTCAGGCCAGGTTCTAACGCATTTCATTGATTAGGGGAGCCCTAAAGCTTAAAACAAAGGAAGCGCAGAGAGGTTAGTCCCACAGCATAGAGTAGTGGTTCTCAAAGTCTGGTTACCACTGGGGGTCCTCAAGACCACCCTTAGGTTCAAGGATTCACTAGAAAGATACCCAGAACTCAGCAAAGCTGTTACACTCATGGTTATAATTTATTATAGTAAAAAGGATATAAATTAGGGGCGCCTCGCTGGCTCAGTTGGAGAAGCATTTGGCTCTTGATCTTGGGGTTGGGAATTCGAGCCCCACAATGGCTATAGAGATTACTTAAAATCTTTTTTTTTTAATGATATAAATTAAAATCAGCAAAAGCTAATCGTACATAGGGCTGAATCCAAAAGAGACAAGCTTCCAGTTGTCCTCTCCCAGTGGAGTCATGGGGACAGCACTTAATTCGCCCACATGTGACAACATGCATGAAGTTTTGCTTGCCAGAAAGCCTACCTGAGCCTTGGTGTCCAATATTTCTACTGGAAACTGCTCATGTAAGCATGGCTGACTCCAGTTACTTAGTCTCCAGCCCCTCCAGAGGTTAATCTGATACCCCAGGCCCAAAGCCCGTAGGTAAGCAAAGACACGTTTATCAGGCAGAATATTCCAAGGGCTTAGGGGTGATCTCCCAGGAGCCAGCTAAGGGCCAAACCTCCTTTGGAATGGCCAGGGTTTGGACAACCCAGACCCCCTGAGTTAATCCTTGAAGGCACAGTAGTCCTGACCGGTAACATTAGTATCACCCAGGACCTTGTTAGAACTAGAGGTTCTCAGGGTCACCCCAGATTTACTGAATCAGAAACTCTAGCCATGTGCTTCATTGAGCCTTCCGGGTGTTCTGATGCAGGCTGAAGTTGGAGGAATGTTAGCCAGAGGAATGAGGTCCTGGGGGGGGGGGCTAAACGCTTGCAGAGAGGGAATGAAAGTTCACCCCACACACAGCTGTCGGGACTTCCCGAAGCCCTTTTTTTTTTCTTTAATTATTTTTAATGTTTATTTATTTTTGAGAGAGAGAGAGAGAGAAAGAAAGAGAAAGAATGCGAGTGGGGGAGGGGCAGAGAGAGAGGGAGACACAGAATCCGAGGCAGGCTCCAGGCTCTGAGCTGTCAGCACAGAGTCCGAAGCGGAGTTCGAACTCATGAGTCACAAGATCATGACCTGAGCCGAAGTCGGATGTTTAACCCACTGAGCCACCCAGGTGCCCCCTGAAGAATTTGGAAAAGAAGCTGCCAACACTATGGGCAGGGGCAATGCACAGAAAAGGTGGATGGGACAGGCTGGCCAGGAGCTGACAGGAGCACAGCACCGTGGAGAGTGGCCCCAGGACACTGACCCTAGACCCCTCTCCCTCCAGCATAGGTTTCTGGGCGTCAGCTCTAGACTCTGGGAGCACCCCTCCCTCGCCACTGCTCCCTAATGGCCCTGAACCCCCTTTAGGGTTAAATGCCCTGCCCTGTGCTGAAGGCACTGGAACTAAAGTCCTGGTGGTGGAGAGACCCGGGAAGCCTGAGTGGTGTTGGGAAAACCCTGGAATCCGATTGGCCTGAGCTCCTACTGGGAGCCAAGAGTGGGAGGACAGAGCTGGTATTTGCATTAGGAATGGGGTTAGCAGTTCATACTCCATCCTTTATCCCAGGCACAGGTCCTACCTGCCCATGCCCCCCCTCACCACACAACCCCAGGCAACCCTCTTATTTTCAGTGTCCTCATCTCTGAAAGGGGAATGAGTTCCTCGCTGAAGAGTGAAGAGGCCGAGACAGACTAAAAAGAAAGCATCTCCACGGCTCTGTGAGCAGTGTTACCCCAGGATGAGGCTGTTCTCAGGTAAAGGCCGGAAACCAAGTGCTTCCAGACCCACACCTTTCCCTCCACCTGCAGCAGGGGTTTCACAGAGTCCAGAGTCCCTTCCCCCACCCCACCCCCCAGCCAGGGGGAAGAAACCGGGCTTGAAGAAAGGAGTATCATGGGGCAAGCCTGGGTCGGAGGAGGGTGTGCAGTCCTGGAAGGCATCATCCCAGAAATGGGGCCTGGGCCCTGCAAGCTTCTGAAGCAAGATTCCTTCAGACCCAGCTGCCAGAAGGTGGAGGAAATGACTTGAGCCTGACGGGAGGCTCAGTGGCTGGACATGGCATCAGTCCACCCCAAACATTGCGCGCGCGCACACACATACACACACACACACACACACACACACACACACACCGCGGAGGGAGTCCTTCTTGGCCCCAGAAACAAGGCTATCATACGTGAACGGGAAGTAGAGAAAGAATGAGGTGGCTCTGTGAATGTCACCTCCTCCCCTACCAGGTTGGAGCAGGCCCGGGGAAGGGGCAGGACTCTCCCCCGCCTCCCCACCCCTCCCGCCACTGCCCCCTCCCGGCCACCCCGCCTTCCCGTCGTGTTACTTTAGCGCCATCTGCGGGCAACCGAGGGAATAGCCCTGCCGAGAATCACGGCGCTTAGAACCTGCCTGGCTGCTTCCCAGAGAACAGGACCACGGGGGCCAATGATGGTCTTGGCCACCTCGGTAACTGCCCCCACACCTCGGCAGGAACCCAGGGCCCCGGAAGGATAAGTTCGCTTGGCGACCACGCTAAACCTGTGGAGGCAGGCCCGACCTCTCTCCTCTACACCAGCTTCACCAGGCAAGCAGGAGACTCCGCAACCAGAGCAGCCCCACGTTCTCGCAGTGCCTTTAGGAAGCCTCAGTTTCCTTTCTTGGAGGCTGGCTCTGATTTTACAGAACAGATGCTGACCCAACCGGACATTCAGACAGCTATGCCTGCACACCTTTACAGCACAAAACGCTTTTGAATGCCAAGTGCCCCACACCAGCCTCAAATGCTAAAAACTTGGAGATGATGTCCTTGTTCTTAGCACCCTTGTAACACACACAAACTGCCCAACTCCGGGAATCAGACTATCACACAAAAGAGGCCTGAAAATTACTGTCACTCTCCCTTCTGGCCCCTCTACTTCCTCCATTCCCCCCTCTCCTAGAGTTCCTGGCCATCACCACCCATGCAGCGCTCAATCCAGAAATCTGGGAGTCATCTTGGACTCCTCCTTTTCATTCCTTGTACCCAGTTGGTCAGTCCAGCTCCCAAACAGTTCCCAAATTCAGCCAGTGCTCTCCATCCCCACTGTCAGCATCCTCGTGCAAGAGTCCTTTAATTCAGGGGTTAACAAACTTTCTCTATAAAGCGCCAGATAGTAAATGTTTTAGGCTCTGTGGACCAAGAGGCAAAATTAAGGATATTATGTAGATACTTATGTATTATAGTCTCTGTCCCAACTATTCAATTCTTCTGTTGTTAGGCAAAAGCAGCCATAAACAATACATAAGCAAATGAGCATGGCTGTGTTCCAATAAAACTTTATTTAAATTCCACTGAGATTTGAATTGCACATAATGTTCATGTGTCACAAAATATTATTCCTCTTGATTTTTGTATCTTTTTTTTACCATTTAAAAATGAAAAACCCATTCTTAACTTACAATGGGTACAAAAACATGCCAACCAGCTGTAGTTTGCCAACCCCTGACTTAATCGATCCCATTCCCATTCATTCTCCATGTTTCAGCCAAAGTGATTTTGCCAAAACATAGAACTGATGCTGGGCCAATCCCTTGCTAACAGCTAGCCAATAGCGTGAGATAAAAATGCAAGCCGCTCAGCCTCCGATAGCCTTCCATTCAGCCCTACTTCCTTTTTAAGCCTCTTCTGTGACCCCTCACCCCCTAGACCCTAGACAGCCCCTGAAATTCTCCTGGTCCTCACACAGACCCCAAGCCCACTCATCCCTGCTTTTCACTCCCTCCAAGTTTCTCTGCTTGGAATTTTCTTGCGCTGCTAAAAGGGAAAAGTTCTGTTTCCTTTACACTCTACTCACAAAATTTCTGACATCAAATGGGTGGGGGTTTTCCTTCCTACACCAGCCAATTCTCCAACATTAGCCAGGTGTCCGACCATCTATTCTTTTTTTTTTTTTTAAGTTTATTTGTTTATTTTGAGAGAAAGAGAGCGCGTGCAGAGGAGGGAGAGAGAGGGAGAGAGAACCTCAATCAGGCTCCACGCTCTCAGCACGGAGCCTAGCACGGAGCTCAATCTCATGAACTGTGAGATCATGACCTGAGCCGAAACCAAGTGTCAGACGTTCAACCGACTAAGCCACCCAGGCACCCCCCAACAATTGATTCTGATACTACCTATAGTTAACATCAGATCCCACTGGTTAAGGGCTCAGTGCCATGAGATTCCCACCCCCCGCCCCCCCCCCCCCGGCAGGAGCCAATCTCAAGTAGTGGGTCCTGAGGTTACCCATACTTATGTCCGATGTGGCTACAAATTGGGAATTCCCACGATCCCCTCCTCAGGTTCAATATTCTTGGGTTTTTTTTGTTCAATAATTTGTTCACACACACAAAAATTGTTCACAGAAGTCAGACAAATACACATACTGGTTATATAGTAGAGGATATAATAAAGGAGAATGAACAGATGAGCAGCAAGGTCCTGAAGGGGCTCGAGCACAGAAGCTTCTGTTCCCATGGAGTTGGGATGTACCACCCAGCCAGCACATGAATGTGTTTACCAACTGGGAAGCCCTCTCAGACCCCATACTGTAGGGACTTTCATGGAGGCTTCACCATGTAATTGCGATCGATTATTAACTCAATCTCTAGCTCCTCTCTCCTCCCCGGAGGATGAGACAGGCACGGAAAGTTCTGAGCTTCTAAGCCCCCACCCTGAAGCTATCTGGCAGTCTATCAAGAGTCATCGCATTAGAAATCACCCAGGAAATGCTGAAGGATTTAGGAGTTCTGTGTCAGGAACTGGGATCAAAGACCAAATGCTAAGAATAAAGATGCTCTTAACATCCCTATCACTTGGGAAACCACAAGAGAAATTTGGGAGTAAGGCCAAGACTTTAGGAGCCAGAGTTTGTGAATTGGAACAAATCATTTCATTATTCCAAGGTCAGTTTCCTCACTGATAAAAAGGAGATGATCATGCTGGGCCTGTCATATATGAAGCACTCAGCAAACATTGCTTTCCTTCTCCACCCTCCCTCCCCCACTCCCCCCCCAACTCCCCCCACCCCATGGTCTTCACTGTCCCTTTCCCATGCTCCTCTGCCTCTGCCCAGTCAAATCCAGGGACTTAGAACATAAGACCATGGCCCCTTAGGATCAGTAAAGTCCTGGGCACATTGCGATACAGTGGACAATAAGAGATCATTATTACATTATATTTTTGCTGCCTTAGACAACTGAGAACTAGACAGGAAGCCCATCAGTTTCACGGACTCCTTTCAGATTTCTATCAGTATTCTCCCTGCTCTGACAGGCAGACAACACTCTCTTTGGATCTTGAAAATCCCTCAAGATGGATGTCATTGTCTCTATCTGTGATTTTTTTTTTAATGTTTATTTATTTTTGAGAGAGACAGAGACAGAATGTGAGTGCGGGAGGGGTGGAGAGAGAGAGGGAGACACAGAAGCCAAAGCAGGCTCCAGGCTCCGAGCTGGCAGCACAGAGCCCGACACAGGGCTCAAACTCACCAGCTGTGAGATCATGACCTTGATCAGTCATGCCTGCATAATGGCACCTCCATATAATCCCTTAAATGACAGAGAACAGAGAGCTTCCAGGTCATGAGCACGTCAAGGTGCCGGGAGGCCATTGCACCTGGAGAGGGCATGGGAGGTCCATGTATACCTTCCCTCCCCCAAAACTTGCTCCATTCATCTCTTCTAGTTAGTTGTCCCTGAGTTGTATCCTTTATAATAGTAAACTGTTAATAGTAAAAAAAGCACTGTCCTGAGTTCTGTGAGTCGTCCTAGAGAATTATAGAACCGGAGGAGGATGTTAGAGGGACTCTTTGAATTGATAATCCCTTGGTCAGAAGTGCCAGTGACAACCCGAGCCTTGCAACTGGCATCTCAAATGAGGGCAGTCTTGTGGGAATGAGCCCTTAACCTGTGGGATCTGATGCGGACTCCAGTAGACAGGTGCCAGCATTGAATTGAATGAATTGAATTGAATTGAATTGAATTGAATTGAATTGTAGGAGAATTGGTTGGCATGAGAAAAAAATAAATAAACACATTTGGTGTCATAGTGTTGTGAGGAAACTGAGTCTAAACTGAGGTTTAGACAGGGGTAGAGCAAAGAGTCCATCCCCAAATGATCTGTGCCCATGCTCTCCTCTTCACCCTGGCTGCCACCCTGGCTGAGCAACTCATTCAACTTAGCAGTGCCAGCATCATGATCTCCTCGGCCCCAGGGACCTCACTTCTATCCCAGAGTCCTCAACTGCTGTTTACACTCCCTTGTCCTTACTCCCCCACTGAGAACCTTCCCCCCACCATCAACCGTCCTCCCCTGAGAAGCCTGAACCATGCCGGCTTTCATCCACACCACAAGTATCCGCAGACCCCTGGCCCCTGGCTTCCACTGCAAATGCACCACTCAGATCAACCCCACCATCCAGCTTCCCTGATCCCACACATGGGGACATTCGAGCACAGCTGGGGGGGAAATCCTGCTACCTCACAGACTGGCACCAGAAAAAACGCAGGACTCCTGACCTCAGCTAATGGGCATCATTATGCCATCCACGTATTCTTCTGCTTGTCCTCAGTCAACTGCCTGGCCTTATTCCCAAAGGTGCCCTCAGCTCTCACCTCTCCTCATGCCCCCTCCCCTCCACACTCACAACAGGTGTCCTTCCCTCCCGCGTGTTCATTTGAATGAGACAAGACTCTCCAACTCTTTGTTTAAGAAAACCTTGCAGTCTCAGTCGCAGGGGGGATTATTTCACCCCCTGCACGTGGGAGGAGAGGGATGTGGGGCTGCTCCCCCTCTGGCTTAACAAAAAAACTCACAGGTATTTATACCTTCTAGAAAACAGAGATGTGAATTTAAATAGTATTGCCAGGGCAACACATTCTTAAGGAAGACAAGCGATCAGCATCGCAAGATTTTAAAAGTTAAAGGTTGCTGTCACAGGACAAAGCAACCGCCTCTTAAATTTGATTGTCTGACAAGATTCCGTTGTTAGCAATAACATTTGCAAGGATGGTTTCATGATTCGGGGAAAGAATCTGCTTTCATTTCTGTGGCTTCAGAAAAAAAAGGGAACGTGTTCTCCTTATATGGAAGTGGGGGGGCGTATTGTTTTTTTGGAGGGGTTTTTGATGGTTTGGGGAGGACTTTTTTATTTGTTTTGTTTTGGGCACCACCAGTTAGGGGGGATCTGGAATTTTTAAGGCCAAGTGCTGAAATTCCATTAGTTAGCACCAAAAGAAACAAAGGCAGGTCTGAAGCCGGTTGTTCACACCGCCTGGCCGTCCATCTACGTTTCCTTCAAGCAGTGACTTTACCATTCGCCTACAGCGGGCCCTGTCCAACTTGAGTGTGCATGAGTCACCTGGAATCTAAAATGCAAACTCAGGGGCACCTGGGTGGCTGTCAGTTAAGCGCGGGACTCTTGATTTCAGCTCAGGTCACGATCTCACAGGTTTGTGAGTTTGAGCCCTGCGTCGGGCTCTCCACTGAGAGCAGGGAGCCTGCTTGGGATCCTCTGTCTCTCTCTCTCTGTCTCTCTCTCTCTCTCTCTCAAAAATAAATAAATATTAAAAAAAAATAAAAAGTTATTTATTTATTTATTTATTTATTTAGAGAGGGAGGGAGGAAGAGAGAGAATCCCAAGCAGGTCCCACGCTGTCAGCGCAGAGCCTGGCATGGGACTCGAACTCACCAACCGGGAGATCATGACCTGAGCCGAAATCAAGAGTCAGATACTTAACTGAGCCATGCAGGTGCACCATCAAAATAAATTAAAAATTTTTTATTTTATTTTTAATTTTGTTTTAACGTTTATTTATTTTTGAGACAGAGAGAGACAGAGCATGAACGGGGGAGGGGCAGAGAGAGGGAGACCCAGAATCGGAAGCAGGCTCCAGGCTCCGAGCCATCAGCCCAGAGCCCGACGCGGGGCTCGAACTCACGGACCTCGAGATGGTGACCTGAGCTGAAGTCGGACGCTTAACCGACTGAGCCACCCAGTCGCCCCAATAAAAAAATTTTTAAATGCAGGTTCAGGGGCATCTGGGTGGCTCAGTCGATTAAGCGTCCGACTTCAGCTCAGGTCATGATCTCATGGTTCGTGGGTTCGAGCCCCACATTGGGCTCTCTGCTGTCAGCTCAGAACCTGAAGCCTGCTTCGGGTTCCCCTCTTTCTGTGTGTCCCTCCTCTGCTGGTGCTCTCTCTCTCTCTCTCTCAAAAATAAATAAGCGTAAGTAAGTAAGTAGATAAATGAATGAATAAATGCAGATTCAGATTCTGATTCCAAAGGTCCGGGGTAGGGCCTGAGACCCTGCATGTCTAACATGTAGGTGCAGTGGTTGCCATTGGGCCCCAGACACTGAATGGGAGGAGCCTGGGTGTTTATTCATATTTTCTCCCCTCTTCTCAAACCTCCACCCCCACCCCCAGGCCCCGCGGTTCTCACTCTCAGCCGATGACCTCATTTCCTGTTTTACTGAGAAAATAAAAAGCCATCTGTGGGCAGAATTCCACAAGCTCTCACCACATCTACCCAGCAATTCTGTCCTCGTCTGTGCGTCGCCCGCATGATGCTGCTGCACTCCAGCCCATTTCCCCCGTCCTTACCCTAGACCCTGTCCCCTCTCCCTCCAGCAGAGGCACCCACCCAGCGTGCGTCCTCTCTCCCCTCTCGACTTAAGCAAGTGTGCTGTCACTGTTCCCATCTTAGACACCAAAGATTTCAGGCCCCTTCTTCCTCCAGCTACTGCCTCGGTTCTCCCTTCCTGAGCTGCTCTGCTCTCTCTGGGCACTGACTCCAACCTGTCTCTTCTGACCCTCCTAAGCCCCTTCCAGTTGGCCCTTGCCCCAGCCTTGCCAAGGTCACCAAAGACCTCCATGCTGATAAACCGGGCAGCCAAGCCTCCATCCCCTCCCCCCCTGCCCTCCCCCCCAGTACTACCACTGGCAGCACTGGATCCAGCATTGGCCCGTCACCTTGGTCTCCATGGCACACCCTCCCACCTACCTCATTGCCCCTCGCTCTCAGTCTCTGTTGCCCACCCCTCTGACCGGGGAAGGGCTGGCATCCTCTTCTCTTCCCTCTCTACACTTACCCCGCGGGCCCCCTCCTGTCATTCTGTGGCTCTGCAAGCCAGCCGTACACACGACTCCCAGGTTCGAGCCCCCAGCCCACGTCGTGGCACCGATGCCGGAGCAGGGTGTCCTGCTAACGTGCCCACAGCCCACAGCTCCGTGTCCGACCACACGCACATTGGCAGTGTGTCCCCTTGGTGGCGGCCTCCCAGGCTGTTCCAGTTAAAAGACAATTGTACTTCCTGCTGCTTGGCACTTGGGCTTCCTGCCCATTTTCCAAGTCTGGTCCTGCCCCCTCCTGGTAGTTCTTGACGGCCTTTCAATAAATTCTTTTCGCTGCTTAAGAAAACCAAGAACTCCGACTGATACCATCTAGAAACCTGTAGAAATCCCTCCCACCCTTAGAAGTAAAAAATTTCATTCCTCCATCGTCCCCTGGAAGTGCTCCGGAGAAGACCGCCAGAGATGCCACCAAACTCAAGGCCAGCTGGGACAGCCCTGCTCTAAGGGACACAAACCAGGTCTCTTCTTCTTGCCTCCCTGTCCCCACCCCCAGGGATCTGCTCCCTTCTGCGGGTCCCTCCTCCATGTCTGTCCCGTAAATGGTGCCAGTCCTTGGGTATCCAAGCTCTTCCTTCTGCCCTTCTCACCCCACAAGCTCATCGGGGCATCCTTCACACTCACAAGATGCAGCCCTGCCTCCATTCCTCTGCTAGGCTGCAGACCATCCCCTGCTGGAAAACTCCACCTGCCCTTGGTGCAGTCCAAGGGCACCTACACCCAGCACATCTACATGGAAGTGACCCCCTTCCAGCTTCCCCGTCCACAGCTGCCTCTCTCCCTGCCTCCTCCATCCGGCTTGAGGGCCCCAGCCTGCTCCCCAGCCACCTAGGCTAGAAACTCAGGAGTCACCACACAGCTTCCTTCTCCCTCCGAGTCCGTCCCTCCCAGGCATTTGTGAAATCCTGGAACTTCTTCTCTTGAAACATCTCTCCAAGCCATCCCCTCCTCTCCAACCACACAGCCTCTGGCTCATTAATTTCCACATCTTCCTGGGCTGTTCCGACAGCCTCCTAGAGGGGTCCTGGCTACCCTCAACTCCTTCTACAACAGCAGAGCCAGAGGGAGCTTTCTGGAACTCAGACCTGACCATGTCACTCCCTACCGAGCACTTCTCTATCCAGTGAGAGCAGTGTTCTTTTCTCATTTTTCTCTGAGCTTCTTACAAAGATCTGGTGTCCTCTCCCAGACCTGCTGAAACAGGACACCCAGGAAAAAACCGGGGACATTCCCCCCCACCAATCTTTGTCCTCAGGCATAACTCAGCACGTTTGGAAAACATTGATCTGGTGATTCCCAAACTGCTGTGGGAATCATTTCAGAAAGCTGGTTAAAAACCAACTCCCAGGGATGCCTGGGTGGCTCAGTCGGTTGAGCATCCGACCTCGGCTCGTGTCATGATCTCGCGGTCTGTGGGTTCAAGCCCCATGTCGGGCCCTGTGCTGACAGCTCAGAGCCCGGAGCCTGCTTCGGATTCTGTGTCTCCCTCTCTCTCTGCCCGTCCCCCGCTCATACTCCCTCTCTCTCCCTCTCTGTCCCTCTCTCTCCGTCAAAAATAAATAAACATTTAAAAAAAAAAAAAAAAAAAAAAAACTCCCAGGCTCACCCCCTTGGAGATGCCAATTCAGTGGAATGTGAGAGATTTTCCCAGAGGATGAGTGGGACCAATCTTCTTCCTACAGAGTATAGACAACTTGAGCACGGCTGTTAAAGCCCTTCAAGCTTCAGCCTGATTGGCTCTCACCATTTCCAAATGTACGACACCATGGTGTCTCGTCCTCACGCTCACCGTGCTGTCTAACTGAGTGGCTATACATAATGTCCCCTCTGCCCGGGTGCCCCTGTCCCTCAAGTGTGTCACACGAATGCCTCTGTCTCAGTTCAAATGAAGACCTGAAGAAGCTTTTCCTGACCTCCCCTGGGTTAAACTCTTCCTCTGTCCTCCACGGAGCCTAGTTCACTTCGGCCCTAGAGGGGCCCTTTACTTCAGAGCCCTCGGCCTCCTCTGTAAATCAGATCCACAACGTCCTCACGTGTGCATCACAGTGACTTCAAAGAAAACAAAAAGGGAAATCTTGTTAAACCGATGATCTGGTTTATTTTTATTTTTTTTTTCATGTTTATTATTGAGAGACAGAGCATGAGCATGGGAAGGGCAGAGACAGGAGAAGACACAGAATCCGAAGCAGGCTCCAGGCTCCGAGCTGTCAGCACAGAGCCCGACGCGGGGCTCGAACTCACGGACCGTGAGATCATGACCTGAGCCGAAGTCGGACACGTAACTGACTGAGCCACCCAGAAGCCCCCGGATGATCTCATTTAAAAGTGCCCTTAGCCCTTAAGAGCCAGCCCCCAGTGCTTAAAATCCCAAGCACTTGGTCCTTTGTGGAGGCTGGGAGCCACGTGAGGGCAGGGTCCTGTTCACCCTGACTCCAGGAAGTTGAGAATGGTACCAGGAGCAGAGCAGGAATCAGAAACTGTATTCAATGAAGGAAGGAAACAGCAGAGGCGCATCTAACTCTGGCTCCCTCTACCTCCGGTGAGCCCAGCTGGCAACTTGGGACAGGCATTCTGGCCACTTGCCTCAGCTATGATAATAGGGGTGCGAGTCCCTCCTTCATGGAGTAGTTGAGGGGCTAACGAGACAGCTTCTGTGACCGCATCTGCCTCTGTTTCCTTCCTTCTTTAACGTGGGAAGTAAAAGCTGAGGTCCTCAATGGTACAGCCTGCAGATTCAGAGGACCCACACGTTGACCTCGTCGGCTCTCCCGCAGCACAGAGGTCCGAGTCTTAACCAAGAAGGACCTCACCCAGGATCTCTGGGGGTTTCAGTGTCTGCATTTGACTTTTGGTTTATTCATTTGCTATTTTAAAAACAAATATGGAGAGGGGTGCCTGGGTGGCTCAGTCGGTTGAGTGTCCGACTTCGGCTCAGGTCATGATCTCACGGTTCGTGAGTTCGAGCCCCACATCAGACTCTCTGCTGTCAGCACGGAGCCTGCTTCAGATTCTGTCTCCTCTCTCTCTGCCCCTCCCCTGCTTGCATTCTCTCATAAATAAATAAAAAATATGGAGGGAGGGAGCTAGTATTTGATGGGTACAGTCTCAGTAGTTTGGGAAGACAAAAAAGTTCTGAGGGTAGATGGTGGGGATGATCAGACAACGTGAATATAGATTTAAGTTTCTTTTTTTTTTCTTTTTGAAAGAGAGAGAGAGAGAGAGAGAGCGAGAGAGATCACGAGTGGGGGAGGGGCAGAGAGAGAGAGAATCCCAAGCAGGTTCTGTGCTATCAGCACAGAGCCCGATGCGGGGTTCAAACTTTCCAACCGTGAAATCATGACCTGAGCCGAAATCAAGAGTTGGACACTGGGGGCGCCTGGGTGGCTCAGTCGGATAAGCGTCCGACTTCAGCTCAGGTCACGATCTCGCGGTCCGCGAGTTCGAGCCCCGCGTCGGGCTCTGGGCTGATGGCTCAGAGCCTGGAGCCTGCTTCAGATTCTGTGTCTCCCTCTCTCTCTGCCCCTCCCCCGTTCATGCTCTGTCTCTCTCTGTCTCAAAAATAAATAAACATAAAAAAAAAAAAAAATTAAAAAAAAAAGAGTTGGACGCTGAACTGATTGAGCCACCCAAGCGCCCCATAATGTAAATATACTTAATGCCACTGAACTGCACCTAAAAACAGTTAACATGGTAAATTTTATAATATCTATAAAATTAAACCTGCAGCCTTGCCCACCTCAGTAAAGGCAAATTCAGTCTCCCAGTTGCTCCAGAAGAAAATCTTATAATCATCCTGACTCTTCTCTATTGAGTGCCCCCCTAGGCTTATGAGTACCCCTGTATGAATGGGGAAAGGGTTTTTTATTTTTATTTTTTAAATTTTATTTTTTAAATTTACATCCAAATTAGTTAGCGTATAGTGCAACAATGATTTCAGGAGTAGATTCCTTAATGCCCCTTCCCCATTTAGCCCATCCCCCCTCCCACAACCCCTCCAGTAACCCTCTGTTTGTTCTCCCTATTTAAGAATCTCTTACGTTTTGTCCCCCTCCCTGATTTTATATTATTTTTGTTTCCCTTCCCTGATGTTCATCTGTTTTGTCTCGTAAAGTCCTCATATGAGTGAAGTCATATGATATTTCTCTTTGACTGACTAATTTCACTTAGCATAATACCCTCCAGTTCCATCCACGTAGTTGTAAATGGCAAGATTTCATTCTTTTTGATTGCCAAGTAATACTCCATTGCAGGGAAAGAGCTTTTTAAAAAGTGAAAGTCGGATGGAACTGGAGAGTGTGATGCTAAGTGAAATAAGCCATACAGAGAAAGACAGATACCATATGGTTTCACTCTTATGTGGATCCTGAGAAACGTAACAGAAACCCATGGGGGAGGGGAAGGGAAAAAAAAAAAAAAAAGAGGTTAGAGTGGGAGAGAGCCAAAGCATAAGAGACTGTTAAAAACTGAGAACAAACTGAGGGTTGATGGGGGGTGGGAGGGAGGGCAGGGTGGGTGATGGGTATTGAGGAGGGCACCTTTTGGGATGAGCATTGGGTGTTGTATGGAAACCAATTTGACAGTAAATTTCATATATTAAAAAATAAAAAAATAAAAAAAATTGAATTTAAAAAAAAATAAATAAATAAAATAAAAATAAAAAAAATAAAAAGTGAAAGTCGGGGCACCTGGGTGGCTTAGTTGGTGAAATGTCTGACGTTGGCTCAGATCATGATCTCACGGTTCATGGGTTCGAGCCCCGCATAGGAAAAATTTCCATCTAGTCTCTTGACCCTACACCAAGACCCCCTTAGAGGCTCAGGCCTGACCCAAGCCCCATCCTGCAGGAACCAGTGTTCTTTCCATAAGAAAGCCATGGGGGCCAGACTTCACCCCCAGGTCTGTGAGGCCAGTCTGAGAATCATGACTACAACAGAAAGATTCAACACAAAATCCAGTGGGTTTACCTGCAGAACAAGTCCAGGACCCAAACACCTCCACTGCTGTTATCCTGCTAAGTCTGTTAAGCTACAGCCATTAACAGCCACCCTAACTAGCCTCCCTGCTAGGGGGACAGCGAGTCAGCGAAAACCCATCAGCCCACCCATGCTGCTCACGGCCTTCCAGCTCCCTCCCATTACTCAGAGTTAGTCTTACCTTCCAAGTCTGGCCTTTGCCCTCAGCTCCTGGGAGGTGATCTCTAGGCTTCTGGAATGTCCTGTCTGAGGACTTCAGACATCTGTCAAACAATGTGATTTGCAAGGAGTGCTTTGGGACACATGCCCTCTGGGGGAACTTGGAGAGTAAAGGTCAGGCACATGGGCACCCGGTTATGGGCACACCCAGGAACTCTGGACACCAAGCCTCGGACGAGCTTCCCTGGTTGGCCACACCGTGTGTTACAAACCAGGGGGTCTCAGGTCCAGGACCCCACTGTGAGAGAACAATCCATTGGAAGCTTCACACTTGGAGCCTCCCCTTCCCCCCTGCCAGTCCCCCGCCAACGACCCCCCTTACTTCAGGCCTTTCGTTCACATGGCATCCACTTGGTGAGGTCTCCCCTCCCCCCTCCTCCAGTTCCCTTCCACCCCAAGCCCCTGCCTCTCTTCCTGCCTCACTGTGTCCTCTTGGAACACCATCACTATACCCACGGCACTCGAAATTGTATTCACCTTATTTCTTCTCCATTCCCTCACTAGACTAGAAGCCCTAGAAGACTAGAAGAGAGGGATCTTGTACTTCGTCCTCTCCTGTGACCCCAGGACCTAAAACGATTCCTGTCACATGCTGAGTGCACAACAGATTCTTGTTGAATGAATGCCCTCTAGTACCCTTTAGAAGCATCTCTTACGAAACAGGCCACCCGGCTCCCACTCCTTCTCCCTGAGAGGCCAAGTCTGCAAAAAACAGGAAACCTGACCACCCTTGGCTGGAGACCACTGCTGAGGGGGATAAGGAAAGAGTCAGTAAGACCGAAGACCTCCAGGAGAGGACCCTGACCCAGACGCTAGCCCTGGCCCTCATACCTCCTTGTTGTTATGAGCCTGGAAGGCCCCTCCCTCTCTGGGCTGGAGCAGGTGCATGGAACTCTCTAGCCCTGATCACTGTCTTTGTGTGTGTGCGCGCATGCGTGCACGGAGGAGGGGGTAGATTCCTGCTGTGACCGAGTAAGGGAAGACAAGACCTCACCAGGCAGGAGTGACTTTTATTTGAAGCCAGAAAACACCTCTCAACTGTAATCTGTGACCGTAAAAAAAAAAAAGAAAAGAAAAGAAACCAGGACCCAAAGGGCCTGGGGAGGGGAGGGGTAATGGGTCCTGTTAGGCCACATAGGGGAAACGAAGCAACAGCCCCTCATGGGGCTCCACGTTTAGGTGCCCCAGCTCAAGAGAGGCCCCCTCCTCACGGCCCAGGTGGGTGCTGAGCAGCAGATTGACCTTGGTTGGCAGGCTGGCAGTGGCCGGCAACCTGGCTGGTTGGCCGACACCCCCGAAGTTGAGCACTACCAAGAAGCGCTCGTTCTGGTCCCACTGGCGGACGTAGGCGAAGAGGTCGGGCCCGGAGGAGAGTACACGGAAATCCCCGTGCAGCAGGGAGCGCTCCTTGCCTCGCTGATCACTCAGTCGCCGGAAGAGAGAAAGGAGGGAGCCAGGGTCTTCATTCTGGCCCTGCAAGTGGTGGTCACAGCAAGAAAGGATAAAGGACACCCCTGGGCGCAACCTCCTACACGCCACCTGCCCACCCTCGGCCAAGCAGGTCTGGCCCACCCCAAACCCTTACCTTTACAGTCATGTTGTTACTTCCAGGTTCTGAGGTGTTGGGGAAGCTGGATTCATCCCAGGGCATGATTGGAGCCTTCACAGGCTGAAAAGCCAGGAAAACAGGATTTGGGAAAGGCCTGGGCCTGCTCTCCCTTCGCCTTCTGTTCCCAGCCCCATCCGTGGAGAGCCTCCCCCCGACGCTGGCCTAACTTCTACTGGATAAGCAAGGCCGGCCCCCGAGTCAGGTCCCCGCCCGCACTATCGCGTCAGCGTGGAGGGCTTTTCTCCCAGCCACAGGGTTAGCTCCCTCACTGCCCCCCACTCCCCAGCTCAGGTGTCTCACTAGATCTTCTGTGGCCACACGATGGCAAACATCCCCCATCCCCTGTTCTCTAGGCCCCTGACCCTGCTCTCTTTTGCACAGCACTTAGCAGCACTGAGCATCTTTAAATTTTTTTTTTTTTTTTAACATTTACTTATTCTTGAGAGAGAGAGAGGCACAGCACAAGTGAGGGAGGTGCAGAGAGACAGGGAGCCACAGAATCCAAAGCAGGCTGCAGGCTCTGAGCTGTCAGCACAGGGCCGGACGCGGGGCTCCAACTCACAATCCGTGAGATCGTGACCTGAGCCGAAGTCGGGTGCTTAACCTAGACTAAGCCATCCAGGCGCCCCAGCATTGGGCATCTTTATTCTCTTTGCTTATTATCTAACTTCCCCACCTCCAGCTCTTCTGTGCATTGCTGTGTCCTCTGTGCATGGCATATAGGAATTACTCCAGAAAACCGTGGAATAACCGCACGACCAGTTCTGTAAATATCAGCTTGGGTGTCAACCTCTAACCCTGCGGCTAGAGCTAAGTGAGCACCTTCGTGCTCGTGCTCTTACCCCATCTCAGCACTGGCTACCATGCATGTCTCTTACTCTTCTGGGTCCCCCACTAAACTAGGAGTTGCTGGAGGGCACAAGGCCCAGCTGAATACCTACCTGCTGCCCACTGAACACATGAATGAGAATGAACGAACGAACCAACCAACCAGCGGATGGCTCCCATATGGAACACCTACCAGGTACCAGGCATCGCATCTTCAAATATGCTCTCATTGAATCCCAACTTCCCTCCAGGAAATGCAGGGCCCCAGAAGACGTGATCAAGACTAGGGCCGTGAAATAAGTTGCCGAGGCCACGCGGCTACCGTGGCTGACCAGGAGTCAAAGGCAGTCCCCCCCAAGGCTCACGTCTACCTGCTGCCATCCACAGAAGCATCGTGATGGGGGAACACAACCTCCCCCACTGCGCCAGGGAGGCAGCAAGCCATACCTGGCCAGGCAGGGCGGCGGCCTCCAAGCCGATCTCATCTCCGTAGCTGAAAACCGGGGTCCCTGGCAGGGTGAAGAGCAGCAGGTGGTAAAGGCGGAGAAGATGAGCCGGCACGAAGGAAGTCAGGAGCCCCGCCTGAGACAACTGCAGGGATGGATGCACTGGTGAGCCCCAAAGGCCGTCTCTGCCTCCGTCTGCCCACACCTTTCCTCAAAAAGGCCTCCTCCCCCGCCTCGTCCCCCGACTGTGGTACTCACGCTCCAGCTGCACCAGCGACTGTCAGTGGCATTCAAATACTGGGTGACCAAGAATTCTACATGCTTCCCGGTGGAAATGGAGTCTGACAGGTATGAGCTAGTCAACAACAGGTCCTTAGTGGATCCAAGGAGGCTCAGAATCTGCTGAAGGTCAGAGGACTCAGTCCCTGCAATCAAGAGCCTGCAGAGGGCAAGGCAGGGGACAAGGTTGGTAAAGAACAAGCAAAGAACGAAAGTGAAGAAAGTTCTTTGGGCTAGGAAATCGCCCATTCCTTGGGTCTGGCACTCTACTGGGGGGTTCCCACCATGAAGCTGAGTTGGCAGGGGAGGTCTGGCACCTACCTGTCTTCGCTGAAGCTCTTGGTGATGTTCTGCCATTCAGCCAACAACAAAGACGCATCCTAGAAGAAAAGAAACAAAGTCAAGGAACAGAGAACGCCAACAAGCCCTGACGAGCCCCTCTGCTCTCACCCAGGCTCTCTCTCACATGGAAAGAAACTCACCGTCAGATTCTCCACGTCCCGAACCTGGAACCCATCCACACCAGCCTGCAGCCAAAAACTCAGAGCATCCTATAGGGAGGGGGCAAAACAACAGAGGAAGGGCTTCAACACTCTGATGAAAAGGCTTAGAAAATCCAGCCCTAGGGGCGCCTGGGTGGCGCAGTCGGTTAAGCGTCCGACTTCAGCCAGGTCACGATCTCGCAGTCCGTGAGTTCGAGCCCCGCGTCGGGCTCTGTGCGGACAGCTCAGAGCCTGGAGCCTGTTTCCGATTCTGTGTCTCCCTCTCTCTCTGCCCCTCCCCCATTCATGCTCTGTCTCTCTCTGTCCCAAAAATAAATAAAAAAAAAACGTTGAAAAAAAAAAATTAAAAAAAAAAAAAGAAAATCCAGCCCATGCTAAACCTCACCTACCACGCACTTCCCTATGACCTTGGAAGAGTCACCTGCCTTGACTGGCCTCACTTAACCATCAGCCTTCAGCTCCCTCCCATTCTACACCATCACTGATTCTTTTTTTTTTTTTTTAAGTTTATTTATTTATTTTGAGAGAGAGAGAGAGAGAGAGAGAACACACATGAGCAGGGAAGGGGCAGAGAGAGGGAGAGAATCCCAAGCAGGCTTCACACTGTCAGTGCGGAGCCTGATGTGGGGCTCGAACTCACAAACAGTGAGGTCGTGACCAGAGTCCAAACCAAGAGTCAGATGCTTAACTGAGCCAGCCAGGCGCCTCTCACCATCACTGATTCTTAAAGTTATAGCATTTCACTTCTGTATTCCTCCCCATTACAAAATCACACAGCTTCTCCTTTGATATAGAAAAGGCCCAAGAGAAAAAGTATGTTGATAAACATAACTTCACTTAGGAGTGCCTGGGTGGCTCAGTCCATTGAGCATCGGACTTTGGCTCAGGTCATGATCTCACGGTGCAAGGGTTCGAGCCCCACATCAGACTCGCTGCTGTCAGCACAGAACCTCACTTCTTGTCCTCTGTCTCCCTCTCTCTCTGCCCCTTCCCCTGCTCACGTGCTTGCTTGCGGGCTCAACTCTCTCTCTCTCTCTCTCTCTCTCTCTCTCTCGCCAAGATCAGAAGACAAGTATACTTACTCCTCTCCTGGTGTCCTGAGGCCAGGGGAGGGTGTGTGTAAGAGAGCAGGGTCAGAGCAAGGCCAAAGATGAAAGAGTGAAGTTCAAAGCACAGCCCCAGGGCAGTTCAGATGAAGATTTGAGAAGAGAAGCCAGTTCTGCAAAACAGGCCCAGGCCTGAAGTCCTGGCATTGGTGGGCACAAGACATGGAACCCCACCCCCAAGACCCCTTTTCCCCTTTCTGTCTCACCTCTTATCTCCATTTTCACCCGAGGCTACCAGTCCTCAAGCCATACCATCTGAAAACATCCCCTCATCAATAACTTTTAAGAGATTTTATTTTGTTCTATACCCCTGCTGAACTGGCCAGTGTCCTAGAACCCAGGCATTAGGAGCTTGGATGACAAAGTCCCACTTACAGTCTTTGAGCCTATACCTGTATTCAGGGAAAGCAGGTTACAGAAATGAGACTACTTGAGACTTCAAATCCTAAGCACCTCAAGCCCCTCTGAACCCTAGCTTCTTCACTGACAGATTAGAGATGAAAGAGACCTTGTGTGGTTACAGAGAAACTTAGGACACATATCCAAAATACTTGGCCTGGTCCCAAACGCATAAGACCACAATGCTTACAATTTCAGACTGGGCTCCCCTCCAAAATACATCAAACAAGAACTGGGAAACCAGACACGGCAGGATTCCCACAGAGAAACAGCTTCCTCTCCCCCAAAGGAAGAAAAGTCAAACCCAGATCGCCATCTGAGAAATTCCTTTCCTGGCACTGTTACCATCAGAGTCGAGGAAACAAGGAAAATGAGTGACCAGAAAAGGAACAAGCAAAACCAGGGTGCATTGTTGGCCTACCCTCTGCCTGTGGGAGGGGTGTGCAAGCTCGGCTCCAAGGAGCAAGGGGCCCCTCAGCTGGAGCCAGGCTAGTTTACAAGGGCTTGCTAGAAGGATCAACACAGCCCCAGCAGCCAACTCCCACCTGCCATGGGCACCAACACACTTACCTTCATCTTGGCGGCCACAGTGTCAATCTGAGTGGGGAGGAACCATGAGTTCTGGCCCTCATAGTTGGGAGTGAGGTCCAGAATGACCCGGATGCCTGGAACAACGGAGGAATAAAGGGAGTCAGGAGAAAGACGTTGAGGTGTCAGGAAAGGAAGAAATCAACAAATACAAGTTGGTGGACTACTCCCTATGTATCATTTGGCACAAAAAGCTTAGATTTGAACCCCGGCAAAACCTATTCCATTGAAACAAAGATGTGAGTGGACGGGCTGAAAATCTGATCGGGCAGAAGGCATGTAGTGTAGTCGAGAAGGCTAACCTAGGGGGCCCTGGGCTCCCCACCCCCAAAGTGAATCCTCTTAAAATAAGACAAGATTCTATTTGGATATTGTTCTCAAAAGGATCCATTCCTTTACAAGTTTAAAGAACACTGAATCAGCAAAAGCCTACATTTTGCAAATAAGGACACTGAAGCCCAGAAGGTAAGTGAATGCGCACACATCCAAGTAGAAAGTCTCTGCACCACTTGGCAAATTAATTTTAGGCTGAAGCCTAACAAACTGCAGGGAGCTTGTACCTGCCTTAGAAAACTCAGCCAGACAGGAGTAAACCAAACAAAAACCCTGTCCTGTCTTTTCTGTGGCCAGAAGGCCAAGCCCTTCCCAGCTGCTTCCTTGGCAACTCTGGGACACCCACTCTTTTTCTTGGCCGATTGCAAGAGATTGTCAAAATCTTCCTTGGAGCCGAGAACAGGGTTGATCTGTTCCAAGTTGGTCCCAGCGAGGTCATCTTTCTGGTTCTTGTGAATTGGGCCCAGCACAAAGCCTTTCACCTTCAGGGTGCTCAGGTAATCGAGGTGCCTCTTCAGGCCTGAAATGGGGAAGCAGATTTAAAGTGAAGGCCCTCTGAGGGGCACCTGGGTGGCTCAGTCGGTTGAGCGTCAGACTTCGGCTCAGGTCATGATCTCAGAGTCTGTGAGTTCGAGCCCCGGGTCGGGCTCTGTGCTGACAGCTGAGCCTGGAGCCTGCTTCAGGTTGTGTCTCCCTCTCTCTCTGCCCCTCCCCCCCTGCTCTGTCTGTCTCTCTCTCTGTCAAAAATAAATAAACATTAAAAAAAAAAATTTAAAGTGAAGGCCCTCTGAGAGGTCCTTGATCGCCCCTCTTCTCTTCTCCCCTCCCGAAGGAACTAAGTGTTGGGGAACTAAGTGTTGGGCCTTGATGGCCCCTCTTCTCCCCTCCGGCAGGAACTAAGTGTTGGGGGGAAGTGAGCCTGAATCACGAGACTCAGAGGAGCTGACGCAAGGTGCCCGGTGCATTACTTCAGAAACCGTCGGCTACAGGCTTCGCAGGGTAAGTGAGGACGCTGAGTCAGCCATCCTCGTGGAAGAGGGCGTAGGGGCAGTTTTCTTCAAAGAAAGAATGGAGAAGCTACATCTCCCGCTTGACGGTGCGGGACCGAGTACAGAATGGGGTGGACAACCGTCGGCGTCAATCTGGGGACAGGATCGGAGCCAGTGGCCCGATAACCCAGGGTCGCGCCCACAGCTCACCCGCTAGGTCGCCCTCCTCGTGGCCCTGGAAGGCCAGCAGGTCGCCGATGCGGTAGAGGGCGCCTTTGTGCCACCAGCTCTGCGCGGGCAGCTCGCGGCAGCGCGGCGCCCGCACAATGATGACCACCGCACCCGCCAGCATGCCGAGCCAGCCGAGCCAGAAGAGCACCAGCAGCGCCCAGCGGGTGCGCACCCAGCCGGGGCTGCCCGCCACCTTCAGCAGCTCCTCCTTAGACAGGCCAGTGAACTTGGCCGCGGCCGCTGCCTCTGCCTCGTCGTCGGCCACCTTGATCTTAACCAGGCCGTTCTTTTCGGCGCCGCTCGCCACGACTACGGCCATGGCTGCCCCGGACGCCGCATTCATCGGCTGCTTCTCGGGCTCCATTTCGTTCAGCTCCACCTCCTTCATGTCCACCTCGGTGTCCTGGCTCATGATGCCTGCGGAAACGGCGATACGATGCAGTCTGCGATCAAGCGGTGGCTGGACTCCGGCCCCGACCTCCCCGCCCCAACTCGGCCTCCGAAGAATTCGCGATCACGCGCAGCTCGGGCTACAGTGTTCGCGTCTGCGGTGGGAAGGGCGCAGCCTACCGGAAAGAGACGGGGAGCCCCGCCCTGCCCGCCCCCTTAAAGAGGAACGGCCCCGATTGCTCTTTCTGAGACAACACGGGTGGGCGGCGGTGGGGGGACTAGGCTCCGGAACACGCTTCCACACCGCTGCGCGCCTCAATTCCCCGTTCTCGAACCTGTTTACCCCTAAAGTTCCTCCTAGTCGAACGCTAAGAAGGTTGAGCGCAGAGCCACCTCCAGGTGGGCGGAGTCTGATTTGTCCCGCCCCGAGGAAGTGGACAAGGAGGGGACTTCCAGCACCGCGGGTGTCCCTAGGGCCCCTCTTCGCCACCGTCGAAGGCTGGCCCCCCACGCCGTGCTCCGTTCGCCCCTGCCCCTGGGCTCAAAACCACCGCGTGGTGGGCCCAACTTCGCACGGCCGCTGGCGCTCTCAGAGCCAGCCAAACTCAGCTTCTCCCCTTTCCCCCACCTAGCCTTGTCTCCTCAAGCCTTTGGAACTTGGCGCCGGATCTCTGCTTCCCCGCAGGGCTTACTCCCACTCGCCCTTCAAGACTCATCTTGAGTTCATTTCAAATAATTCATCATGCAGCAACTATTAAGTGCCCGCTACAATACTTTGCTGTATTAATTTTATTGAGTTAACTGTAATGCAGTCTTCTCCCTGATGTTTTAAGATGAATCTGTTCGGACAGGAGAGTTGAAGCTGACCCCACCCCCCACCGCCCGTCTTCCCCTACCCCACCCCCCCAACCCCCCACCGCCAGTTTCTGGCGCCAGGATGTCGGGCAGCTAGGAATCCGACAGAAGAGCCAAAAGCCTGATGGGCTGTAGGAAACATTTCCAAGGTTGGGCCTCAATTGGAGGCACCCACCATTTTCTTACAACAGACCAGACTCCTCCCCACTGTTGCAGGGCCTCCGACAGACTGGCCCAATCTCCCCAGGGTGCCAGGATTCCCTTACCTCCTTATCACTTCACTATGCTAAGCCTTGGAGGCAGCCGCAGATGATGAGACAAGTTTAGGGCAAAGCATAAACTAGCACCCCGCACACACACACCCCCCCCTTCAGGTGGGATACATGTGATATTCCTCGGACACTCCTGGCTACCAGAGAACAAAGGAAAGGGGTTTAAGTGCTTGGCCATGGTAATGAGGGAAACTAAAGCAAATGAAAAATTTAATTCCCTTACTGCCTATCGCCCATGACAAGTCCTCGAGACCCGAGACCGACAGAGTGATCTCCCTCTAGGAGCTCAGCTGCCCCCAAGGATGACGCTTTGCTGGGCAAAGAGAACCTTGGTTTAACATTATCCCAACCACGAGGATCCTGTAAGTCTACTTCCTTTATCTCAACTGCCCCAGGATATATGCTGGCAATCATGCTGCAAGCTTATACCCCCCTTATACATTTGAAGGACCTCATGACTGAGATTTATTAAACGGTAATAAGTGAAACAGTAATTTCCCTGGCAACAGCTAGCCCCTCAAGGTCGTGGAAACCTTGCTTCCAAAATTCCTTAGAGATGTACTCTATCCCTGACCACCTCCCAAGGTGAGGGTATATAATGAGTTACCCATCATGACCCCAGTGCAGCTCTTCCTGCCCACGGGTCATGTCCCCATGCTGTAGTAAAATTATATTGCACCAAAGACGTCCTCAAGAATTCTTTCTTGGTCGTCGGCTCCAGGCCACCCCACCGTCTCACCCCAAAATTTCATCACAGAGGCCTTGAAGACCACCCAGCTTCCCTCCACAGAGATTCTGGGATGGAGACTAAGTGGGGCAGAGACAAGGTTCATAGCAGGGACTGCTGGACATCAACACCATGGGGTGCAGACGTTCAGGAACTACTTGTTCCTGACCAGTGCCAGCTGGATTATTTTCAGAGAGGAGCTGAAGGAAACAAGTTCTTTCTCCCTCTCCCACCTGGGCTGGAAGCCAAGGTAGCTGTGTGTTTGGAAGAAAGCAGAAGCCAAATCTAAAGAAACAGCAGACAGGAAGGGGGGCCCAAGGAGAGTCAAGGGTGTGAAAAGGCTCATCTTCTGCCATTCCCTTTCTGCATGCCAAAGCCCATACTACCCCCACCTAAGAGAGCCAGAACCAATTCTTAGAGGGAGGCAGGCGAGTGGATAGAGGGTGGAGTTCAGACTACTGCGCAAAGATGATAAGTCCAAGGTACCCTGGGCATGGCAGATAAGTGCCAACCAGAGGCTCTGAACAGACTTTAACAGGGTTGAAGTTCAAGGTTGAGAACTGGGTTCAAGAGCTCTCCTTGAGATTGTCCAGCATTACACCCCTAGAAACCTAATATCTCACTCACAGCCCTGTGGTTCCAGACAGATGAAGCCAATTCCATCTGCGTGCAGTAAAGAAGCTAACAACTTACCCCCCAAAATTTATGATCCCCACGCCTTCCACAGGCGATTGCCTCCTCCACCCCCCCCCCCCCCCCCCCTCACCCCCCCCCCCCCCCCCCCCCCCCCACCCCCCCCCCCCCCCGCTCAGTGACATCAGCCTTCAAACACCTGCCAGTCTTACAGTACAGCCAGCTTTGTCAGGCCTCTGCATCTCTGGACATGCCATTCTGTGTTTTTCCCGTCCTGTTCTGCCACTCGGCCTCATTAGTTCCCATTCATTCAAGACCTAGCTCAGATGACAGTTTTTCTCAACTTCTCCCAAAGAACTATTTTCCATCTACCTCTGCCACAACACATATCCTGTTTGTTTATTGCATTTCCTTTCTGAACGTCTGTTTGCACTTCAAGACGAGTGGCAGAGACCTTGTCCAATTTGCTGATGGACCTGCCTGTTCAGACATAACATATAGTAGGCACTTCATGAGTGTTTGGAAATGAGTGGATGAACTATACCAGTCGAACCCAAATACTTCCCTTCTTAGAAACAACAAAAGTAGCGTATGAAGATAAAGGGATAAAAGTGAAAAGAAATGTAAACAACACCACATTATATCATAAAAAAGGAAAACAAGGGCACCTGGCTGGGTCAGTCGGTGGAGCATACCACTCTTGATCTCGGGGTTGTGAGTTCGAGCCCCAGGTTGGGTGTAGTGATTACTTAAAAACAAAAGTCTTTATTTTTTTTTAATGTTTATTTATTTGTTGGGGGGGGGGTGGGCAGAGAGAGAGAGGAGGAGAATGAGAATTCCAAGCAGGTTCCATGCTGTGAGCACAGAACCTGACATGGGGCTCAAACTCATGACCATGAGATCATGACCTGAAGTGAAATCAGGCGTTGGTTGCTTAACCGACTGAGCCACCTAGGTGCCCCAAATACCAAATTCTTTAAAAAAGGAAACCAAGGGGCGCCTGGGTGGCTCAGTCGGTTAAGCGTCCGACTTCGGCTCAGGTCACGATCTCGCGGTATGTGAGTTCGATCCCCGCGTCGGGCTCTGTGCTGACTGCTCAGAGCCTGGAGCCTGTTTCAGATTCTGTGTCTCCCTCTCTCTCTCTGACCCTCTCCCGTTCATGCTCTGTCTCTCTCTGTCTCAAAAATAAATAAATTAAAAAAAAAAAAAAAAGGAAACCAAGACTTGTTACTGTTCAACCAAAAGAAAGTAATAAATCTGGGGGAAGGAGACGACCGGAAAACATGGAAAGACTGTACACAAAGAGGCAGAACGTGGCTAGAGATCCTCAGATCCTTCAATGCCTTTTGATATAAAAACATATAAGACTTAATATTTACTGTAGGAACGCAAAGTAGATCATTAAAAAATATTTTTTTAAGTTTTATTTAAGTAATGTCTATACCCAGCGTGGGGTTCAAACTCATGCCCCTGAGATCAAAAGTCACATGCTCTTCTGACCGAGCCAGCCAGGTGTCTGGAAAAGTATATGATTTGTCACGAAGAATTAAGCTTTCAAAACAAGGCTGGGACAGGATGGCTCAGTCGGGTTGAGCGTCCACCACTCGATCTCAGCTCAGGTGATGATCTCACGGTTCGGGCGTTCAAGCCCCACATTGGGCTCCATGCTGACAGTGTGGAGCCTGCTTGGGATTCTGCCTCTCTCTCCCTGTCTCTCTTCCCCTCCCCACTCGTACTCTCTTTCTCTCTCAAAATAAATAAACTTAAAAAAACTAAAAAAAAGAAAAAAAGACTGAGACAACGCAAAGAGAAAAGGCAGCTCAACAATCCAGAGACCACGTGAGGCTACACATCTTCAACGTTTTTTATTTATTTTTGGGACAGAGAGAGACAGAGCATGAACAGGGGAGGTGCAGAGAGAGGGAGACACAGAATCGGAAACAGGCTCCAGGCTCCGAGCCATCAGCCCAGAGCCTGACGCGGGGCTCAAACTCACGGACCGCGAGATCGTGACCTGGCTGAAGTCGGACGCTTAACCGACTGCGCCACCCAGGCGCCCCAAGGCTACACATCTTTAATACTTTATGCTCAGGCAGACAGATGAGGGTTGGGCCCTGAAGCGCAGAGCGCTAAGTGTACAGAGAAAATTCCTTTCTAAATCCCTGTTGCAAAAGTCCATGTCACATGTTTCCCAACAAATAAGGATTACAGTTGAGCCTTCAACAGCACAGGGATTTGTGGCACGGTCAAAACTCTGCGTGTAACTTCTGACTCCCCAAATACTTAACTACTAATAGCCTACTGTTGACCGAAAGCCTTACCGATAACATAAGCAGCTGATTAACATGTATTTTGCTTCTGACATGTCCATCGACCTTGGGGAGTTCAGACATTTGAAAAATGGATGATGGCTGAAAGTTACAGAACTGAGCATTTGGAGGTCAAAGCGCTATGGAGATGAAAGCCGAGAAGGAGGCCGACCCTCAGCCAAAGGGGCTCACTTGGCAACTGTCATTTGAAGAAGTGACGTTGGAATAATATTGTTATTACGAATCCTGCAGGAGGGACGCTGGCTTCTAAAGAAGAGAACCGTCAGGGTTGTCTCAGTGGAGGATGGGGAATGTGAGGGGGGATAAAAGCCAGAAAGAGGAGAGGAAATACAGCCAAAGCCATCACTTAGAAGCGAAATAAATGTGCCATCTCAAAAGTACCTGATTCTAAGTAAATTAGACAGTGAACAATAATGCAGCAGCAAGCCTTTCTCTCTCATTGCAACCAGATAGTAAAAGAGAGAAACATGGGGCGCCTGGGTGGCTCAGTTGGTTGAGCATCTGACTCTTGATTTTGGCTCAGTTCATGATCTCATGGTTCCTGGGATGACGGGATGAGCCCCCCATCGAACTCTGTGCTGGCAGAGCAGAGCCTGCTTGAGATTCTCTCTCTCTCTTTCTCGCTCTCTCTCTCTCTACCCCTCCCCCTCTCGTGCTCTCTCTCTCTTCCTCTCTAAATAAATAAATAAACTTTTAAAAAGTAGAAAAAAAGAGTAACATCAGAGATATAGCAGATCAACCTATGGAAGAAACAGAGAAGCATTTGTGACATAGTATCCTTGGACAGATGACATCAGATATTTAGCTGATCAGAGACAGAATACTGATCTCATCCAAGAGGCTACATAGTAATAAGGGATTAAATTATCCTTAAAATGGTGACTGAAGTCCCCCAACATCAGCTCTTTCTACCATTGTGGTCACACGATACTGGTGGGTATTGCTATTTTTCCAGCCCCTGTGACCTTCAAAACTTTCTATCATCACATCCTTTGGAAGAAAATCTCTTAAGTGCAGCCACACTCACGAGGTCTGGCATTAAGCTCTGCCTCCTGGATGGGAGGGAGTATTGACGTGAATTACTGGAGATTTTCTGTACAGGAGATTTATCTCTTCTCCCTCATTTATCTGGTTATTTGTTTTTTGTCAGTATGGACTTGTGCATATGTATTTTATCCTTTGGGTTAGAATTCAATACTATATTACTGGGGGTTTTGCTCAAACTGGTACAGCTTTGGCCGCTGTGAGCTCTTTTAGGTTGGCTCTTTTAATACATTTCTCTTTCTGCTGTCCCCTGCCTCCCCCCACATACAGTTTTTTTGAGCACGTCTTTACTTCCTGGCACTACAAAATGGTCCAGGCTCATCTTGTATGTATGTTAGGGCCCCAGCCCTAGAATCAGCCATATCTCCAAAGAGCCCTGGTTCCTTTTATTGGGAGAATGGTATTAGAAACCAAGATCTGGGCACTTAGATGCCACCTTCTTCTCCTTCTCCTTCTTCTTCCTCAAGTTTATTTATTATTTATTTTGAGGGGGAAGGGCAGGGGAGGGGCAGAGAGAGGGAGAAAGAGTCCCAAGCAGGCTCTGTGCTGTCAGCACAGAGCCCAATACAGGGCTCAATCTCACCAATGGTGAGATCATGACCTGAGCCCAACTCAAGGGATGCTTAACTGACTGAGCTACCCAGGCACCCTTCAGGTGTCCTTTGACGAACAAAAGTTATCCATCAAAAATGTTATCAGTCTTGGGGGCACCTTAGTGGCTCAGTCAGTTGGGTGTCTGAGTCTTGATTGCGGCTCAGGTCATGATCACAGAGTCGTGGGATCGAGCTCGACTTTGGATTCTGATCTGAGTGTGGAGTCTGCTTAAGATTCTCTCTCCCTGCCTCTCTGCCCTTCTTCCCCCACACCTCATGTGCTCTCTATCTCTAAAATGAAAAATAATAATAATAAAATGTTATCAGTTTTGGTGGGATGGCTGGGATTGAAAAAATAGGGGTGCCTGGCTGGCTCAGTTGGTGGAGCATCCGACCCTTGATCCCAGGGTCATGAGTTCAAGCCCCACATTGGGCATGGAGCCTACTTAAATAAATAAATAAATAAATAAATAAATAAATAAATAAATAAATAAATAAGTGTTTTCTCTTATGGCCCACATTTTTACTTTTAACGTCTTATTTTAAAATGTATTATTGGGGCACCTTAGTGGCTCAGTCGGTCAGGCATCCAACTCTTGATTTCAGCTCAGGCCACGATCTCACAGTTTCACAAGTTCGAGCCCTGCATGGGCTCTGTGCTGACAGTGTGGAGCCTGCTTGGGATTCTCCCTCTTTCTCTGCCCCTCCCCCACCCACACTCTCTCTGTCTCTCTCAAAATAAATAAACTTTATAAAAAATTTAATGTATTATTTGTTTTGGAAAATATTATTATTTGGTGTGTTATTTTAAGAATCTTTCTGGGGCGCCTGGGTGGCGCAGTCGGTTAAGCGTCCGACTTCAGCCAGGTCACGATCTCGCGGTCCGTGAGTTCGAGCCCCGCATCGGGCTCTGGGCTGATGGCTCGGAGCCTGGAGCCTGCTTCCGATTCTGTGTCTCCCTCTCTCTCTGCCCCTCCCCCGTTCATGCTCTGTCTCTGTCTGTCCCAAAAATAAATAAAAAACATTAAAAAAAAATTTTTTTTTAAAGAATCTTTCTTTTTGTTTATTTGTGAGAGAGAGAGAGAGAGAGAGAGAGAGAGAGAAACACAAGTGGGGCAAGGGCAGAGAGAGAGGAAGACAGAGTCTGAGGCAGGCTCCAGGCTCTGAGCTATCAGTGCAGAGTCCGAGGTGGGGCTCAAACTCACAAACCCTAAGATCATAACCTGAGCTGAAGTCCGCGTTTATATGACTGAATTACCCAGGCACCCCTAAAAATTCTTTCTTTACTTCAAGGCCTGAAAGATATTCATTTTCTATGCAAGAAGGTAAGGTTTTGTTTTTGACATTCAAGTCTTTAATCCACCTTTAATTGATTTTTTATTTATGGTAAAAGCCAACCTCACCTTTTTTATAAATGGGTAACTGTGATATGATAAAAACAGAGAGACAGAGAGAGAGAACACGAGGGCCCAAGAAAGGGCATGAACCTTTGTCCCTAGTTCCTGATACTGAGCTCCTAAATCTCTTGGAATTCCTGGGTGATAAGAAAGCCTCTTCCAAAGAGACCACTCTTGGTGGTAGCTTTGGGGTAGAGACTGGCCACCAGAAAAATCAAGGCATGACTAGAGGGTTGTAACTTCCAGTCCTATCCCCCAACTTCCAAGCAGGGGGAGGGGCTGGAGACTGAGTTAATCACCAAGGGCCAATGATCATGCCTGCGTAATGGAACCTCTGTAGAAACCAATCAATGGGGTTTGGAGAACTTCCAGGTTGATGAACATGTACCAGGAAGGTAACCCACCCCAAGTCCACGGGGTCTGAAGATCCTATGCTTGGAACCTTCCAGACATCACCCCATGTACCTCTTCATCTGGCTATTCATTTGTATCCTTTATAACGTCCTTTTTAATAAACTGGGAATAGTAAGTAAAGTGTTTCCCTGAGTTCTATGATCTGTACAACAAATTGTGTCCACACAAAAACCTGAACACGGATGTTTATAGCAGCTTTATTCATCATTGCTAAAACTCAGAAGCTACCAGACCAAGATGTCCTTCACTAGGTGAATAAAGAAACTGGTACATCCAGATAATGGAACATTATTGAGCTATCAAGCCACAAAAATACAGGGAGGAATCTTAGATGCATATTGCTAATCTTAAATGCATAAGAAGCAAATATGAAAAATCTACATACTGTATGATTCCAACTATATGACATTCTGGAAAAGCCAACACTATGGAGACAGTAGAAAGATCAGTGGTTGCGAGGAGTTCTGGGAGTGGGGGGGGGGGGGGGAGGGCAGGCTGAATAAGCGGAGGGCAGGGGATTTCTAGGACCAGAAGACTATTCTGTACAATACTGTAATGGTGGATACATGTCATTAGACATGTGTCAAACCCCACAGAATGTACAACACAAAGAATGAACCTTAATGTAAACCATGGTCTTTAGTTAATAATAATGTATCAGTATGGGCTCATCAACTATAACAGGTGTATCTCACTAAAGCAAGATTTTAATAGGGGAAAGGGTGGGAGGTGGAGAGAGGGTAACGGAAGATATGGGAACTCCATTCTTCCTGTCCACTATTCTGTAAACTTAAAGTTGCTTTCAAAAAATAAATTATATGGGCTCGCTTCGGCAGCACATACACAAAAAATAAATTATATTAAATAAATGAATTAAATAAGGTGTTTACTACAGAGAAAACTAAAACTCAAAACTTTAAAGAAATGGATCCTCTAGCAAGTTTAGAACAGATTCCCTTTCATCCTCAAATTAGACAGCAGCATTAGAACTGAGTACCCAGTTTCTTTAAAATAGTACTATCAAGGGCGCCTGGGTGGCTCAGTCGGTTGAGCATCTGACTTCCGCTCAGGTCATGATCTCACAGCTCATGAGTTCAAGCCCTGCGTCAGGCTCAGAGCCTGGATCCTCCTTCAGATTCTGTGTCTCCCTCTCTCTCTGCCCCAACCCACTTGCATTCTGTCTCTGTCTCTCTCAAAAATAAATAAGCATTTAAAAAAGATTTTTTTTTAAATAGTACTATCAATAATTTAATTCCAGCATAGTCACCGTATGGTCTTATCTTAGTTTCGGGTGTCCAATATAGTGATTCAACAATTCCATATGTCACCCGGTGCTTATTGTTATGCCCAGAATTCATGATCCCCAAAGACCACCATGGAGCCAAGTCCGATGCAAAAGCAAAGAGCCTTTATTCGAGCTAGCTCGAGCTCAATCCCCTACCTGCACCGAGGCAGCGTGTGAGATACTGGAGAGGGTGCGGTTCAAAAGCACAAAGGTTTTATAGGGATCATGGCCTTAGCCGATTGGCTGGGGAAGTGTCCGTGGCCTCAGCTGATTGGCTGGGGAAGGATAGACCAATGGCTGCCAAGGTGTGGTCCCAGATCAGCAATTATCAGCGTCACCTGGAACTTGTTAAAAATGCAAAGGTTGGGTTGGGGCGCCTGGGTGGCGCAGTCGGTTAAGTGTCCGACTTCAGCCAGGTCACGATCTCGCGGTCCGTGAGTTCGAGCCCCGCGTCGGGCTCTGGGCCGATGGCTCGGAGCCTGGAGCCTGTTTCCGATTCTGTGTCTCCCTCTCTCTCTGCCCCTCCCCCGTTCATGCTCTGTCTCTCTCTGTCCCAAAAATAAATAAAAAATGTTGAAAAAAAAAAATTTAAAAAAAAAAATGCAAAGGTTGGGGGCGCCTGGGTGGCTCAGTCGGTTAAGCGGCTGACTTTGGCTCAGGTCACAATCTCGTGGTCCGTGAGTTCGAGCCCCACGTCAGGCTCTGTGCTGACAGTTTAGAGCCTGGAGCCTGTTTCGGATTCTGTGTCTCCCTCTCTCTGACCCTCCCCTGTTCATGCTCTGTCTCTCTCTGTCTCAAAAATAAATAAACGTTAAAAAAAAAATTTAAAAAAAAAATGCAAAGGTTGGGCCTGGTGGTCACAGACCTACTAAATCAGAAACTCTAGGGGTGGGGCTCAGCGATCTTGTTCGAACAGATCTTGTTTGAACTTGTTTGAACAAGTCTTCCAGGAGATTCTGATGCACCTGAAGTTTAAGAACCACTGTGTCTGAGGTTGTTTAACATGTTTGGCCTCAGTGTATACAGAACGTTTCTCACTGGTCACCTATTAACCATTGGCTGTCAGCCTTGCTGTGCTATATAAATACCTAGCACCAAACACCATCCCCAGAGACTCTGAATAATTGGTTTGGGGAGGGGTAAAATGCTCCCAGGTCATTCTAAGCCTGGACAGGGTTGAGGGCTCCTGCCTCTGGCCCCTACCTGAGAGAAGCCCTCCCTCTTCTACTCACACTTTCCACGCCTCTCATACTCCCCTTCCTCCCACCTTAGACTTCGGAAGAACGCATCAATCGGTAGCCTGCTTTCTTAGAAAACATAAGTTACTCAAGGGGAGGAGGCGTGGTCTGAGGTTTGAGCGGGAACCTCTTCCTGCGGCCATGTCAGGGACGTAGTCACTAGTTGGCTGGCCTAGGTCTGCTCTTTCACTTATCGCAAGCGCCCTTGTTAATCTCCATCACGTATTTCACCCGTCCCCCCACCCACCTCCCCTATGAAAACCATCAGTTTCTTCTCTATAGTTAGGAGTCTGTTTCTTGGTCTGTCTCTCTCTTTTTTCCCCTTTGCTTATTTGTTTTGTTTCTTAAATTCCACATATGAGTGAAATGATATCATATGTCTTTCTTTGACTGACTTATTTCACTTAGCATAATACGCTCTAGTTCCATCCACGTTGTTGCAAACGGCAAGATTTCATTCTCTTTTATGGCTGAATAATATCCTATTGTGTATATATACTACATCTTCTTAATCCTTTCATCTATCAGTGGATACTTGAGCTGCTTCCATAACTTGGCTATTATAAATGATGCTGCTATAAACATATGGGTGCATGTATCCCTTTAAATTAGTGTTTTTGTATTCTGGGGGATAAATACCCAGTAGTGCTATTAATGGATCATAGGGTAGTTCTATTTTTAATTTTTTGAGGAAACTCTTTACTGTTTTCCTTAGTGGCTATACCAGTTTGCATTCCCACCAACAGTGCATGAGTGTTCTTTTTTTCCAAGTTCTTGCCAACACTTGTTGTTTTCTGTGTCATTAATTTTAGCCATTCTGATGAGTATGAGGTGATATCTCACTGTAGTTGTGACTTTCATTTCCCTGATGATGAGATGTTAAGCATCTTTTCATGTGTCTTTTGGCCATCTGGATGTCTTCTTCGGAGAAATGTCTTTTCATTTCTTCTGCCCATTTTTTAATTGGTTTATTTGGTTTTGGGGGTGTTGATTTGTATAAGTTCTCTTTAAGTTTTATTTATTTAAGCAATCTCTATACCCAACGTGAGGCTCAAACTCACGACCCCAAGATCAAGAGTCGCATGCCCTTCCAACTGAGCCAGCCTTGTGCCCCTGTATAAGTTCTTTATATATTTTGGATACTAACCCTTTTTGGATATGTCATTTGCAAAGATCTTCTCCCATTTAGTCGGTTGCCTTTTAGTTTTGTTGACTGTTTCCTTTGCTGTGCAGAATCTTTTTATTTCGATGAAGTCCCAAATAGGTTATTTTTGCTTTTATTCCCCGTCTCAGGAGACATATCTAGAAAAGTGTTGCTATGGCTGATGTCAGAGACCTTTCTGGCTGTGTTATTTTCTAGGATTTTTATGGTTTCAGGTCTCAAATTTAAATTACTATCAGTAATTTACAAAATACTTTTATAGGTAACTAACATTCAATTTGGGGGGTAGGGAATGAGACCTAAATGTTTTGCTCTACTTATAGAAAATTCTGTACAAAAAAGTCCAAATTGAGGGGCGGTCGGTGGCTCAGTTGGAAGAGTGTGTGACTCTTGATCTTGAGGTGGTAAGTTTGAGCCCCATTTTGGGTGTAGGGATTACTTTAAAAATAAAAAAAATAAATTTTGGTAATTTTTAAATTATTTATTTATTTATTTATTTATTTATTTATTTATTTATTTATTTTTGAGAGAGAGAGAACAAGCGGGGGAGTGACAGAAAGAGAGGGAGACACAGAATCTGAAGCAGGCTCCAGGCTCTGAGCTGTCAGCACAGAGCCCGACGTGGGGCTTGAACCCACAAACTGTTGAGATCATGACCTGAGCTGAAGTTGGATCCTCAACCCACTGAGCCACACAGGTGCCCCCAAAATAAATTCTTTAAAAAAATCCAATTGAATCTAAAAATTATTAGATTAAGAGTTCAGTTAAAAAACTAGATGCAGAACAATTCTGTTCTGTATACCAGTAGCAAACAATGAGAAAAAAAAAATTTTAAGTTGCCATTTATACTAGCAACTGTTAACCTTAAAAATAAAACTGTTGGGGCGCCTGGGTGGCTCAGTCGGTTAAGCGGCCGACTTCGGCTCAGGTCATGATCTCGCGGCCCGTGAGTTCGAGCCCCGCGTCAGGCTCTGTGCTGACCGCTCAGAGCCTGGAGCCTGTTTCAGATTCTGTGTCTCCCTCTCTCTCTGACCCTCCCCCGTTCATGCTCTGTCTCTCTCTGTCTCAAAAATAAATAAACGTTAAAAAAAAAAAAATTTAAAAAAATAAAAATAAAAATAAAACTGTCAGTTATCTTACCAGAAAAAAAAAATGAGTTTATTCAGGAATACCAGAGAATTGCAATTCAGGACATGTGGGAAATTTGCAACAGTCTATAAAACTGAAAATACTCTTGCTGTTATCTGGAAATGTCACTCCTAGATGCATACCCCGGAGAAACTCTCATACGTGTGCACAAAGCAACATATGAAAGATTTCACTGCCACATCAGTTACACCAATATATATCTGGTAACCTGAAAAATGTTCTATCACTAAGGGACAAGATCATCTGTAGAAAATCTCTAAATAGAGCACTATAAATAAATATTAAAGAACCAGGACATAAAAGACAAGTAAAATATGTGTCAAAAATATAGCATTAAAGAAAGAGGGGAAAGAGCAGATTTATCTTAAAATTTTTTCCCAAAAACCAAAAGACATAGTGGAATGCAACAATCTGCATTTTAACTGATATTGACTCCAAAAGGGAGAACCATACCACTCATGGGGGTACTGCAATATCGGGTTGGTTTGTAGAATAGATGGAGAGAGCCCCTATTCAATCTCTCTGTTCCAAAAACCCACATAATAATAATAATAATAATAATAATAATAATATAATAATAATAATAATAATAATAAACTTGATGAAGTATCCTCAGGTACAGGTTTACAAGATACTAAATGATAAGAACACATACTATTCATGGGGCGCCTGGGTGGCTCAGTCGGTTGAGCATCCAACTTCAGCTCAGGTCATGATCTTGAAGTTGACAAGTTTGAGCCCCACATTGGGCTCTGTGTTGACAGCTCAGAGCCTGGAGCCTGCTTCGGATTCTGTGTCTCCCTCTCTCTCTGCCCCTCCCCCGCTCATGCTCTGTTTCTCTCTGTCTCAAAAATAAAGATAAACATTTTTTAAAAAGACCATTTTTTTAAAGAACACATACTGTTCTTGATCTTGGGCCAAGAAACAAAGAAACAACCTACAATTAAGATTCCCAGCAGAACTCGCTTCCCAGCTGTCCCTTATAAAATTCCACATCCTCAACTCTTCCAAAAACCAGTCTCACCCCTCTATGAGAGAGCTTCTCCTGGCATACTTCTCCACAGTTCAGGAAATAAGGAAATTCTGTCCTCAAACTGAATTTTTCCCAGAGGTGAATGCCCTACTCCCAGATCCCAGGAGAGCCCTGTTCATTTGCGGATCCCTTTTCCTCCACGAATGGAGGCAGTGCCTCTTGCTGCCAGGAGGGGGCAGACGCAGCCTCCATCCTCTGAGAGAGCTTCCTGTTGCCAGGAAGCTGCCCACATTTCAACTGCATTTTTCCTAACAGCCTCTACAGGAGCTTCCTTCATAGCACAGGGCAGGCACTCGATGCATTACAGTGTCATGCCTTGTTCTACACGATAGGGATAAAATAAGTTATACAGACTCGATTTCTGACCTCAGGGAGTTTATATAGGGAAGGGGTCAAGTAGAGCAAGGGAGGGAATGAGTAGTGATATTAAAACTGAAAAAGGAAAACGGGCCTTGTTGGCTCTGTCAGTAGGTACAGATTTTAACCTAAGAGCAAAGGAGAAGCACTGAGGATTTTGAGCTGAGATCAGACTTTCCGTTTAGAAAGATCGCTCTGGTGGCGCCTGAGTGGCTCAGCCAGTTAAGCATCCAGCTCCATTCAGCTCATGATGGACTTACAGTTCGTAAGTTTCAGCCCCCGCATTTGGATCTGTGCTGACAGCTCAGAGCGTGGAGCCTGCTTCGGATTCTGTGTCTACCTGTCTCTTTGCCCCTTTCTCTCTCTCTCTCTCTCTCTCTCTCTCTCTCTCTCTCTCTCAAAAATAAAACATGTTTTAAAAATTAGAAAGATCAGGGGCGCCTGGGTGGCTCAGTCGGTTGAGCGCCGACTTCGGCTCAGGTCACAATCTCGCGGTCCGTGAGTTCAAGCCCCGCATCGGGCCCCTGTGCTGACAGCTCAGAGCCCGGAGCCTGTTTTAGATTCTGTGTCTCCCTCTCTCTAACCCTCCCCCATTCATGCTGTGTCTCTCTCTGTCTCAAAAATAAAAAAACGTTAAAAAAAAAAATTAGAAAGATCAGGGGCACCTGGGTGGCTCAGTCGGTTGGGCGGCCGACTTTGGCTCAGGTCATGATCTCGAGGTCCGTGAGTTTGAGCCCCACGTCGGGCTCTGTGCTGACAGCTCAGAGCCTGGAGCCTGTTTCGGATTCTGTGTCTCCCTCTCTCTGACCCTCCCCCATTCATGCTCTGTCTCTCTCTATCTCAAAAATAAACGTTAAAAAAATTAAAAAAAAAATTAGAAAGATCCCTCTGGCTATAATGTGGAGAATGGGTTATAAGGGGTTGAAGTCATGAGATGCTTGGGTGGCTCAGTCAGTTAGGCAACCAACTATTGATTTCTGCTCTGGTCATGATGTCGCGGTTCGTGGGTTTGAGCCCCACATCGGGCTCTGCACTGGCAGTGCAGATCCTGTTTGGGATTCTCTCTCTCTCTCTGCCCCTCCCACACACACTCTCTCTCAGAATGAATAAATAAACTTAAAAACACACACACACACAAAAAAAGAGAGTTAAGTCAAAGCCAGGGAACCAGTTTGGGAATCTGTAGCAGAAATCCAGGGGTGAATGGCTTACACTAGGGTGCTGAGAAGGAGAAAAGCATCTACTGACATCCAGAAGCTGGCCTGGGATTCACACCTAGACCTTGGTGGTCTCCTGTTGAACGTAATTTCAGAATATCAACATAAGGGGCGCCTGGGTGGCGCAGTCGGTTAAGCGTCCGACTTCAGCCAGGTCACGATCTCGCGGTCTGTGAGTTCGAGCCCCGCGTCAGGCTCTGGGCTGATGGCTCGGAGCTTGGAGCCTGTTTCCAATTCTGTGTGTCTCCCTCTCTCTTTGCCCCTTCCCCGTTCATGCTCTGTCTCTCTCTGTCCCAAAAATAAATAAAAACCGTTGAAAAAAAAAATTAAAAAAAAAAAAAAGAATATCAACATAAGACAAGGCCACTCTGTGATCATGGTGGATCAAGGCAAAACAAGTCCATCCCATTCGTCTGAGCACAGAAAAAAGCATGAACATCGTCCAGATAGCAAAAGTCCAAACTGCTCCCTGTCCTCGCTAATATGAGTGATGGTTTATTTACCAATCATAAGTCAGTCTCATTCTATCCTTCCGTCCTTCTAGGTAAGACTTATTAAGATACCCAATAATAAATGATGTCACTTCCTGAAAACATCAAATCCAGAGTAAAGCCTCACTTGCTTAAAATCTCCCACAAATCACTTAGCACAAGCCCAAATCCTGCAGTAAATTCTTTCTGACACCCTCTTACTGAGACACCCCGTGATTCCCCACGGGGTGTGTTCTTCCTTGCTGCAACAAATAACCAATTTGCTCCGATACAAATACGTTCCCGGAAGTGTTTGGCCGGAGAGGATTTACAGCGTATCAGCGGCAGGGATAATGACCACGTTCTGGCTTAGACAATCGAGTCAAAGAGGGCACGTCGGGGAAGGAACAGATTTGTAGGAAAAGATGATAAATTCCATTGCGGACAAGTTGAGCTGAGCTGTTTATGGGCCATCCCAGTGAAGATGTCTGATAGACAGTTAGATACCAGGGTGTGCAGTCCAGGAGATCTTGTGTTGGGATGAAGTGGGGGAGATGGCAGCATACATACGGTAAACGAGGCCCAAGGTGATGGGTAAGCTGGTTTATCTAGGCAGAGTCTAGCGAGGGAGAAAACAAGTGGACCCGGAACAGAACCCTGAGGAACGGGTAGGAATAGATAGTGAAAAAGGTCAAGAAGGAAGAGGAAACCCAGGGGGGTGCAGGGTCCCAGAAAGCAAAGGTAGGGAGCACTTCAGGAAGAGGGGGAGGTCACCAGTGTCAAATGCCACAGAGAGGTCAAGAAAGATGGAAGCATCTTCTGGGATTAAGTGAATGAGGTCAGTAGTGGCCTCCGTGGAGGGGCGGGTACAGGAGCTGGAGTGCAATGGGTTAAGGACAGAATGGGAGAAAAGGTCATCGCTGGAATGGGGACGGTGCAGTTTCAGAGATTCCTACTTTGTCTTTCCCACTGTGATAGCTTTTTTCCCCCAGCCCAAAGACCTGATGTGGTGGTAATGCGCTCCAACCCCAAGTATATCAACCCCGTTAAACACCCGGGGACCAGGGAAACGATGAATGGAGTACCCAAAGCAAGCTCTTATTCTAGCCCCCGCTCCCCAAATCAATGGAATACACTGTCCTCAGATACAGGAGGTATCAGATGTTAAACTGATAAGAACAGATACCACACTTGAGCTTAGCCAAAAGATCAATCCCTACCCGTATCAACTCCCTATTATCCCAAACCTTCCTCCCTCAGGTCCACAAATACAGCATATGAGCCTGTCCTTATAACCTTCAACATTCTCGTCTCCCCTGAGACCAGGCTAATCCTCCCCAGTGTCACGCTTCTCCACAATCCAGTAATTCTGTCATCAAATTGGGACTGTTTCTCCATGGAAGTTAGTAATTCCTGGCAAAGCGGTAGTTATTTGTATATCCACCTCCGTTAAGCGAGGCAGTGCCTCTTGTAGCCAGGTGAGGGCAGAGTTGCTCCCTGAGCAAACCCTCCCGGACCTCCGCACGCAAGGAGCACCTGTGATATGTAGGGCAATGAATTGGGGCTGGAAAAAGGTCATTCAAAATTTATGGAGATAAACTGATATATACTGAGTCCTACTTAGTGTCTTGCATTCTGCCAGGCAACAGGGATACAACGATGATTTACACGGGCATGATCTTGAATTAAAAAGAGTTATAGTGGGAGGCAAGGTGAATCAGGCTTGGGGAGGGAGTGGTGGTAAAAAAAAAAAAAAAAAAAGCTGGCAAGGAAAGCAGGGGTCTTAACGGCTATACTGATGGGTCCTAAAGACGATGGAAAGGTACTGAAGTTTTATGAGCTGAGAAGTGAGACTTGATCATAATTTTTTATTTAGAAAAATCACTCTGGCTGCAAGGGGGAGAACGGATTGATTAGAAGGGAGGAAACCAGACCCAGGGAGCAGGTTAAATTTTTTGTAAAAACCTCAGGGTGAATGGCTTGAATTAGGGTAGCAGAAGTGGGGGGCATGGACAATTGGGTGGAATGAATAGTGAGGTGAAGTCCATTTTGGAAAAGTTGAGGAGTCTGGGGACCAACCAAGTGATAACGTTCATCCAGAAGGCAACTGGACTTACCGCTGTGAAGCTCAGGAAAAAGAGCCTGGGCTGGAGTCATAGGCATAATGCTGGTCATTAAAATCATGGGAGTGAATAAGGTGGCCCAGGCAGAGTGAGAAAAATAGCTGGGTGTGGCACCCAACTGGGGGTACATTACTGTTTAAGGAATGGCTACACTATCTACTTCAAGAGATCACTAAGACTGTTGCATCCACAGGACTCCTGAAACGGAATGCTATGGGGACCAGTGACAGTCACAACAAACTTTATTACAATGAGAGGCAAGACTGACCGATCGGGACCAACACTCTTGATAAGAGTGCGCCCCGAACAGCCGAACAGCCGGGGGACAGAGTTTTTATAACCGATCACATCGTTTTCTCATCACCTTGGAACAGAACAAAGAAAGTTTCCAGATGAGTTACAAACAGTTGCCTAACGAGGTGTTTATTTTAGACTTTCTGCCTCTAAGTTGCAACCAGTGGATCCCCTTGACCCTGCCTCTGATGCTCTTTTCTTTGGACTTTTGTTTCCTTAATTGGTGAAGCCTAATTTACAAGAGTATGAGGCATAGTTTCCAAGAATAAAGCAAGGCTGTTATCTCTTAACCTTCAGTATCAACACAAAGCTGTTATTTTTCAAACTAAGCGTTAGCCCTATACTACAATTTAACCCTTACAAGACATTATGAGAAATGTCAACAGTGGGAGAGGACAGGGTCTCAAGAACTGTGGGAACACAGTGTTTCAGGACATAGGGAATGGATCAACTGGGTAGTGTTGCCGAGAGGTCAAGAAAGTGACTGAAGATAGTCTTGAGAAAGCACAGTGGACATGGCATATACAAATCAGCCAGGGAGTTTGTTAACATGAAAATTCTGATTCATTTGGTCTGTGGAAAGACCTGGGATTCAGGGGCACCTGGGTGGCTCAGCAGGTAGAGCACGCAGCTCTTGATCCCAGGGTCCGTGACTTTGAACCCCACGCTGGACAGTGGAGCCTACTTTATATATAACCTGTATATGTATAGGCCCTGCTACAAGCCAAGCTCCTAGCGACATCGGACGGGAAAAACCGTCGCTCGGGAAAAATCAGACCCTGTCAGAAGATCCAAGCCGAGCAGGAGCACTGAGGGCCTGATTCACATTCCCAAAATGGCTCCGTACAAAGGGCCTTCCGCTCCCGGTACCCCACAGCCGCCCTCTACGCAGGGACCCTGCGCACCAGGCCTGCAGAGGCGCGCCGGGAGGCAGGCGTGTAACCGGGATGACGCCGGTCGAGACTTCACGATGAGGTTCAGGGGGGACCTCACGGGGAGGCGGAGCCTGCACACCAGTTTAGGGTGTGTGTGGGTAAGGGGGGGGCACAGGGAGTGGTGTGGGAGCAGGCGGTCGTGACCGGGACGGAGCGTCTCCCAAGATCGTTGCAAAGCCGGGATCTCTGCGTTCTCGTCCTAGAGAGCCGGCGGTACGAACCCCGCTGCAATGAGCGCCAGCGCGACTCCCTGAGACGCATGCGCGTCTTTTTTCGCGCCACAGAGGCTGAGTGTGCGCACTGCACTCCCGCCTTCCCTGGAATTCCCTACCCCCAACTCCCCAGGCTCGCGCGCTGTCTCCATATGCGCGTGCGCCCGCCATAGTCCCGCCCATAAATCCCGTGGGCCTCTGCGAGGTGGTATTTAAGTATCTCGCTGCGACCCATCTGCCTCATTTTTTTTTCACGGTGTCAGGTAAGTATGTGGGTTGTTTACTTTATCTTTTTTAAAAGGTGAAGCGAGGGAAAAATAAAAAGTGAGCGTGGCTTGCCTGAGCACTAATACATTGCATTTATTGGTTGGTGGGGGAGGGGTAAGAGCTCGGCCACGGCCTTGAGTCCACGAAGCAGCCGCGGCGCTTGGTGAAGGACAAGATGGCGATGGCGGGCCGTGCCGGCGGCCCTCTCTGTGATGAGAACCTTTTCACAGACCTGTACTGAGCTCCGTGAGGATAAGAAACTCTGAAGAGACGGGCCTTGCACAGCCGAGATGCGACACAGTCGTAGTTCCGGCGGACAAAACGATTGTGAAAAAGCCGGTGTTGATTTAATGTCTTCTTGTCTGCAGGGCTCAGGCGCACGTCTGAACGCTAGAGTGGAAAAGAGCCGACCTGTTAGGGTAAGTGGGTGTCCCTCTTTTACCTCCTCTTCCTCCGTTGTCGAGTGTACGGGGGCCCTGTGGGAAGTGCTACGGGGATGATACTAAAGATTGAACTCTCTCTTTCTGATGGAGTAGTGGAGAAAGCCTAAGAGTTCTGAGTAGCACCAGCCCGCAGCGAATGTTCGGGTGTTTCGCGCGGAGGTAAGAAGACCGACTGCAAAGTATGAAACTAAGTGAGAGGTGCCCCCCCCCCTTTTTTTTCCTTCCAGATGTGGTTCAGCTCAAAAGACCTTCCGGGTTGGAGGATGGGACAAGACCCATCCCTGCAAAGTAAGCATTCCAGTGATGTTCCAGGTGGGTATGCAGTGATTTACCGCAGTTAAGGGTGGGCACTGTGTCTAGATGGGGTTTGTTCTTGTTCAGATTATGCTGGCCACTCTGTGATGAACATAAAAAAGACAAGCATATGGCTGATCTTAAAAGTGATGTCATCTTCCTGCTGAGAAGTGGACCAAGAGTATTCAAGGACCTATGAATGGCTATTTTTAGGTACATATAATGCCTTCTTTTCTGTTTCCAGCGTCTCCTCCCCAGGCCTGAGGAATCTAGCTGCCTCCAAGGGTGAAGACAGGTAATTTTTTGACCAAATGAGGGGATTGGGGTGTCCTCTCCTGTTTGGCCTACAACCAGGAGAGCAAAGTGAGCAGTTTTGCCTTTTTGCTTCTTGCAGCTTATTCCTCTTAGAATGACTTTCCTGTGGAGGGAGAGAGCAACCCGACAGTACAGTTAATTCTTGAGATGGTGTGCTCTCCCTCACCCATATGTCACTGTCAGATGATTTGAATAGATATGCTGATCCTCTGTGAGGTACAACAATTAATAGCATGTTAGAGTTCTGATGGCAGTTTCTATTAATAAAGAAACTTTGTTCTAGCCTAGTATTTCTTGATAACCATCTGGTCTCCTTTTGCAGGTCGTCCTGATGGTGGTAATATGTTGATTTACCTTATGGTGAGTAGCTTCTCCCAATATTGTTGTTTAGTTTGCATATATGTGAACCCATCAAAGGGTGATTTTTTTTTTTTTTTTTTTTCCCATCGTGTGGTTTTTATTTGTCTTGTCGTTGTGACTAAAGACTTGATCAGCCCGTATAGCTTTCTGGTTCTTTTTCCTTGTAGTGATGTTTCTTGATCTGTTTCTCTAGACGCCCACTGATGTGCTCAGGGTCGAACTCGTGGAAAGAGTTAAGGATGGTGAGTACTTGTAACCTTGCTGATTACAGCTTGCCCCAGAGTATAATGCCAATGAAGAGAGCAACCATCCTGTCTTACCCCTGTTCTAGCCCCAGAGCCAGTAATGGTGAACCCACTGGGGCTAACTGGGTGAGAGGATGAGAATTTGTTCCATAAGGAACTGTCTGAGGTACAGCGTATCCCTGTCAATAGTATTTGCTTGGGTTTTCTTCACTTAAACCCATTAATTATATAGCTAGAATAGCTTTGGCTGTTTTAGATACTTGCTTGGCTAATTACATGATCTTCTTCAGGAGCAGCTTGTTCGTGTATACTACCAAAAGGCCTCCAGAGTTAACAGGTTAGTTGGTTAATGTCTGTGGTTCATGCCACCAAATAGGCAAGTTTCCATGATGAATAAAACTAGCTCACTATGACTCCAGAATGAAAACATGTGAACACCTGAGAAACTGGAAAAAGTAGGAATGGGGGGGATGCCACGTGGAAGGACTTTTCATTACCCACAGCTTTGTCTTTCTCTAGGTATGGTTACCCATAACCTGCTCATTTGCTCGGAGGTGAGTAGTTTCCATACGTGATACCTGAAGCATATTGGGTACAAAAAAAACACCCTTTGGGGCCTAAACACATGATGACTTACATGGAATCTCGTTCGGCTGATAACTTGCTGTTGAGATTGGAAATCTGATTTTCCTAGAAATGATGGTTTTAAAGGGGAACGATTTATTGCTGAAGGTAAGCATTACTGACTCCAGTCTGGTTTGTTTCAGGTTCAGCACCTTCTCTGGAGCCCAAGAATGATTTGAGGTAAATGCCTTTGTGATGCTGTCATTTATAGCCATTATGTAAAGTTTACTAGGTGTTTTTAACGGGGAGGGGGCGACACTTTGGGTAGCTCTTCGAAGAAGACATTACTGACTTAATTCAGTCTTGTCTGTGGACACCCTGAACCATCTGTGACAAGCTCCCACTCACCAGTGATGAATGCAATACCGCCCCAGTCTGAACACTGTGACTGAAAGGTATTTTCTGAGCTGTGAGCTTATCTTAGAGTAAGAAGTGGTAAGTTGGCTGGTGGTTTCTATGTAAAATGTGCATGCAGAATACTACATAACCTTTACAACTGTGCCTTCCCTCTAAGCAATAGGGACCCAGGGGGATGACTGAGAGGCCTATAATTCCCAATCATTCTTTTACAGGTACCCTCAGCCATTTCTCCACTCAGCTCCAGTCTGAAGTCAGGTGGGTAAACCTAGATACTAGATGGTCCAAATTAAAACTTCCCAGTGAAGAAACAGTCACATGTCTTACTTCCTGTTCTAGTCCCAGAGCCTGTAAAGGTGAACCCACTGGGACTGGCTGGGGGAAAAGAGGAAGCTTGTTCCAGAAGGAACAGTCTGAGGGATTACAAGAGATTTCTAAAGATGGGAAAGGGAAGGAAAGTCACTTTGACGTAGAGTTGTTTTTTTTTTTTTTTCCAGGTCTGAAGAAGGAACAAGGCATAGATAATGGGTAGGTATTTGTCCAAATATTGGTGTTTATTTAATGTTTATTTTTGAGAGAGACCACATGTGAGTGGGGGAGGGGCAGAGAAAGATGGAGACACAGAATCTGAAGCAGGCTAACAGAAAAACAAGTATACCTGAAAGTAGGTATGCTAGGGGTTTTTTTTGTTTTTTTTTTTAGAAAGCAAGTAGGGGAAGTGAGGCAGAGGGAAAGAAAATCTTAAGCAGATTCCATACTGAGTGTGGAGCCCACGTGGGGCTTACCCACATGACCAGAGCCTAAATCAAGAATCATGTTTGGGGCGCCTGGGTGGCGCAGTCAGTTAAGCGTCCGACTTCAGCCAGGTCACGATCTCGCGGTCCGTGAGTTCGAGCCCCGCGTCAGGCTCTGGGCTGATGGCTCGGAGCCTGGAGCCTGCTTCGGATTCTGTGTCTCCCTCTCTCTCTGCCCCTCCCCCGTTCATGCTCTGTCTCTCTCTGTCCCAAAAATTAAAAAAAAAAAAAAAAAAGTGTTGAAAAAAAAAATAATGTTCAACCAACCGAGCTACTGATGCTCTCCAGTGTGAACTAGTTTAAAGGGTAGTCCCTTGTAAACTCAGTGTAGTACATACATTCTTCTTGTCTACCAAGAAAATGTACTTTATTCTGTACAGGAATTCAGTTCTTTATCAAAAGGGAATTTTCAAGTCCTGTTTTTGTACAACCTAGTTATTGCAATTAACATAATTGTTTAACCCTTTCTAAGTAAAGGTTTAACCTTCATTGTGATTTGTGCATGTAGCCGGATAGAAGGAAATAATCCTGGGGAAGTTGGCAGTATCCAATTTAATGTGGCACTTTGCCTGATGGTATCTAGCTCAGGGAAGCATTGTTCAAGGAGCCTTCTAAGATCTTCCTTCCCCCAATACATGCCTCACTGCATGAAAAGTTTCCTGGCTTTGGGTGATCCTTAGCTCTGCCTTAACTTTGGCAGGCTTGGTTCATAAGGCACAAAGAGCCATAAGGCATAATCACCATTAAGGACCACTCAGACTCAAAATATTGGCTGTCAGATTTTGGTATTTCACTGCCCTTTTTCTGCATATAAAATTCCCAACATTTCAGTGGAGTCTGCTTTCTGTAGGATCAGGCCAGTAGCCCCTGAATTTCTGTTCCTCTAATGAGTTTCTGGGTCTCTACATTCTTCCCTTTATCTGGAATTGTCCTGGTTCTTGTAGGTAACTCAGGGTGCCACTCAAAAGTCCCTGCTAGGGGGTACCTGGCTGGCTCAGAGCATGCAACTCTTGATCTCAGGATCCTGAGTTTCAACCCCATGTTTGGGCAGAGCATACTTCTAAAGTTGTTGTTTTGTTTTTTTTTAATTGTGAACGTTCATTTTTCAGACAGGGAGACAATCCCAAGTAGACCTCATGCTGTCCAGTGCAGAGCCCAACGCAGGACTTGAACTCTGAAACTGAGATAACCTGAGCTGGATTCAATGGTTCGACATATAACAGACTGAGCCAATGAGGTGCCCCTAAAAAAATTTTTCTTAAGTCAATGCTAAAAGGCTTACTTTGGCCAATTATTGTGTTTATCCTGTTGGTGTAAATATAACTTGATGAGAATAATCCTGCTTGTGTCTGTCTTCCATTTGTTCTTTCCATGGGAAACCAGAACTTCTGTTCACTTAGGACATCTGGTAGGAATGCTCAGTGAACACCTGAATTGACATCAAACATCTATCTTTCCATCTACATGTGCCATTGTTTCTGAGCATAAATTTAGCAAGTGGAGTTAAGGTACATGAATAAGTACTTGAAAATTTACAATCTCATTCAGATGGATTGTCGCCTCACACATACCTAATGTTTTCAAGTCTGCTTTTTAATTGGCCCTGGGCAAGCCAGCTTTAGGGGTGGGCAGTCAAGCCCACAAACCTATGGCGCTGTTGGGGAGCGGATAGTTATATTTATGTATAAGTGGGATGCAAATAGGTTGCATAAGAAAAGAGACAAAGACCAACTTTTAAAGTTGGTGGGGAAAAAAAAAAAAAAAAAGCCTGGGAGGAACACAGGAGAAACAGTGAGCTACCACAAGCAGTGAGAATCTGCAGTGCTGACCAGGAAACATCAGATCACTTGTGTCAAAGCCACTAAGGTCAGGTGGACTTGAAACAAAACAGCAAGCGTTTAGCTTTTACTACAGACCAGCCACTATGCACACGACCTCTCACCCCAGTACTTACTGTGGGAGGTCTTTGCCAGAAGTATCCTTGGATAAAGGGGAACTAGCAAAGAAGCGACTTGTCCCTGTCACAGAATACCAGGGGAGGAGAGGGTTACTATTCAAGGTCCTAGGTACTTAGCCATCAGGCCGGGTGCTATTTCTAGGAGTCTGGAGGCTGCTTCTACTCTAACCCAGCCGAGGGATTCAGCAAGGAGACGATGGAACCAAAGTTAGATCTAGGCTGGTACAGGGGCCAGAAGGTATTCACTGGAAGAGTCTGGTTGACAAGCCTTCCAAGAATACTATTCTCACCATTTGGCAAATGAATTCAAATTAAGATCCAAGTCAGTGGCTACTCTGGCTAAAAGATGAGATAACAGACAATATGGAGGAACGGGGGAGAGGGCTGGAATGATTGAGGCCTGGCTCCTCGAGTTCCTGATGCTTCAGACCACCTTTCCCCTGAGCTTCAGGTACATCCACTTGCCCCTTGACCTTCTTCCCTGATATATCTAACTGGACACAGTCCCTGGAGTCCCTGTCCTGCCCAGGTCTGCTCCCCCCTGACACAACACCCCATCTCCCCACCTCCATGAATGGTCACAGCACTGAGCAGCTGCTCTGTCCCAAACCTAGCAGTGTACTGATCACAAGAGCCATGGCCTTGCTTTTGCGGTTGTTGATTGCTGTTTAGTTACATTCTTACAGGAGGGAGGGAAAGGGAAAATAGGACAGTGAGTGCATAAGATAGTTTGAAATAACAGTGGTTTTCATGCAGCAGTGACTTCATCCCCCAGAAAAAATTTAACAATCCCTGGAAACGTTTTTGGTTGTTACAACTTTGGGGGTGGTATACTGGCATCCAGTGGGGAGACCCTACGATGCACAGGCCAGCTCCCTCTCCACCACTCCAATGAATCATACAGCCCAAAATGTCAACAGTGCTAAGTTGAAGACACCCTGAGATCTGTGAGAAATGCCAGCAGGGAACAAGAATCCGTGATTTGGTAAGAAGGTGGTCAGGGAAAGCGTCTCTGAGGAGGTGACATTTGAGCTAAGATGGGGAGTTCTGGAGGCTAAGGAAGGAACAGCTGATGGGATGAAACGGAGTCACTCAGGATGTATTCTGGAGTAGACGCGACAGGACTAGTGGACAGAGTGGATGTGGGGGTGAGTGAAGGGAGCATAAAGGACATTCCAGTGGGGACAGTAGGGAATGATTTTGGATAGCATGAGTCTCAGATGCCTCCCTGACACCCAAGGAGTCAAGCAGACGTGGTACGGTATAGGAGTTGCCTGAGGCTGGAGTCTCCACCACTTACTAGCTGTGTGACCTGAAGTGGTTCAGTTTCTCCATCTGTAAAAGATGGAACATGACAGTCACCACTTCTCTCTTAAGGCTGTTACCACATACAAAGCACTCGGAATGGTGCCTGGCACCACTGACCAGTCAGGCTGGAGACGGAATCTGTTGTCACCATAGCACCAAAAGCCCAGGCACCAGATGAGAGGCTTTCAGTAGAAAGTGTGAATTTGAATTTCTAGAGAGCTGGGGGACGAGGGGTGGGGGGGGTGGTTCACACAAATTAGCAAAGGGGGTGGTGGAATTGGTGGCCAAGAGGAGAACTGGTGCTTCTTTTCCAGGAGCTGCAGGAGCTGTCCAAATCCACCCCCGAGTTGCCACGGGAAAGTGGGCCCAGTGGAGCCAGCCCTGAGTCCAGGAGACTGTGCTCTCAGACAGCCCTGCCACAAGCCGAAGCAGGGCTTCCAGGACCATCCCCATCTATGCCTCCATTTTTTTTTTTTTTTTTTTTTTTAATGCTTATTTCTTTATTTGGGGAGAGGGGCAGAGAGAGAGACAATCCCAAGCAGGCTCTGCACTGTTGGTATAGAGCCTGATGCGCAGCTGGAACTCAGGAACCTGTGAGATCAGGACCTCAGCTGAAATCCAGAGTCGACCCTCAACCCACTGAGCTACCCAGGCGCCCCTGTACCTCCAACTTGATATGACCTCATTAGGTGTTTGGACGCCTTCAGTCAGGTTCTCCTGTCTCTTTAGCACTGTGGTTGTTAATGAATGGGCTTAGGGGGCCCTAAAGAATCCCCCCAGGAAATGGTATGCAAGACGTGTGTAAGGCAACTCATTTGAGAAAAGCTTCAAGAGATTCTCAGAAGGGTTGGGAGATGCAGTTACATTAAAATCAGATTCTTCAAACTGACTAGGCTGTTCTTTGACATGCTCTATATTGTGCTGATTTTTAAGTTTATACCATTTCTTTTTTTTAATATTTTTTTTTAATGTTTTTTATTTATTTTTGGGACAGACAGAGACAGAGCATGAACGGGGGAGGGGCAGAGAGAGAGGGAGACACAGAATTGGAAACGGGCTCCAGGCTCCGAGCCATCAGCCCAGAGCCTGACGCGGGGCTCGAACTCACGGACCGCGAGATCGTGACCTGGCTGAAGTCGGACGCTTAACCGACTGCGCCACCCAGGCGCCCCTTTTTTTTAACATTTATTTATTTTTGAGACAGAGACAGAGTATGAACGGGGGAGGGGCAGAGAGAGAGGGAGACACAGAATCGGAAGCAGGCTCCAGGCTCCGAGCCATCAGCCCAGAGCCTGACGCGGGGCTCGAACTCACGGACCGCGAGATCGTGACCTGGCCGAAGTCGGACGCTCAACCGACTGAGCCACCCAGGCGCCCCAAGTTTATACCATTTCTTAAGAACACACACACACAAATAGAAAGTCTAAAATTGTTTAATCAATTTATAAACAACAAGAAAAGTACCATTAAAACATTTTATGGGGGGCGCCTGGGTGGCGCAGTCGGTTAAGCGTACGACTTCGGCCAGGTCACGATCTCACGGTCCGTGAGTTCGAGCCCCGCGTCAGGCTCTGGGCTGATGGCTCGGAGCCTGGAGCCTGTTTCCGATTCTGGGTCTCCCTCTCTCTCTGCCCCTCCCCCGTTCATGCTCTGTCTCTCTCTCTGTCCCAAAAATAAATAAAAAACGTTGAAAAAAAAAATTAAAAAAAACATTTTATGGGGGGGGATGTTTTAAGCCTTTGAGCATGTGACAATGTATAGTGTGCCAGTTTTGTGAAAACAAAACATCAAATTTATTTTATTATTATTTCAATGTTTATTTTTGAGAGACAGAACGCAAGCAAGGGAGGGGCAGAGAGAAAGGGAGACGCAGAATCCGAAACAGGCTCAGGCTCTGAGCTGTCAGCACAGAGCCCAATGCAGGGCTCGAACCCACAAACAGCAAGATCATGACCTGAGCAGAAGTCAGAAGCTTAACCAACTGAGCCACACAGGTACCCCCAAGACATCAAATTTAAAATGTATGCACACGGAAAGAATACTCTTCCCTTGGCCTCACTCTGCCTGTCATCAAAGCCAGTGATTCTCTGTGATCCCTTCCACTTCCCTCCACCTCTGCCATCACAGCCACCCTGCCCAAATCCCCTCCAGCTCTTGCCTGGAGAATCACAGGAGCCTTCTCCCAGTTTTCCCCAGTAGACCACGAACTCACGAAGCCAAAGGTCCTGTCTGATTTTATCATTGTAGAGTATGTGCTCCATAAGCATAAACAAATGGACACATGGCCTCCCAGGAGCAAAGGTTAATTTCCAAGTTCTTATGGTGCCTGCACTGTCAGTCTCCCACACTTGTATAGAAAGGGGCAGGGTAACAGCGGACTGAGGGTGAAGGAGCCACTCCCCACTTGCCTTGGCTTCAGAGGAACAGGGCTGCTGCTGACTGCAGACCGACCTGAGGAAGCACCGGCCACCAGATCTGTGTTCTGCGATACTTGGCTGTACATAGCCTGGGGCAGAAGGTGAAGCCCACTCAGCTAGGGGACTGTGGCCTTGCCTGAGGTTGGGTCCAGTAGAATTTGGAGAAGGTTCAGATCGAAAGAAACTGAACGTTGCTTTTGCCCCTGTATTGGTTTTTATTGCTGTTGAAACCAATTGCCACAAACTCAGTGGCTTAAAACATAACAACTTATTATCTTACAGTCCTGGAGGTCAGATATCCAAAACAGGTCTCAGTGGGCTAAAATCAAGCTGGGTCCGCAGGGCTGCATTCCGTTCTGGAGGCTCTAAGAGAATCTGTTTCCTTGCCTTTTCCAGCTCCTAGAGGCTGCCCACATCCATCTGATGACCTCCTTCCATCTTCAAAGCTAGCAATGGCTCATCCACCTTATACGGTGCTCCGTCACTCTGACGCTGGCTCCTGCCCCCCTCGGATCCTGATGAGGACCTTTGTGATTACAGGCATCCACTAGATAATCCCAGATAAACTCTCCTTCCCCCAACTCTTAATTTAACCACATCTGCAAAGTACCTTTTGCCATGTAAGGTAACACATTGAGAGGTTCTGAGAATTAGCACGGGAGTATCTTTATTGGGGGCAGTATTCTACCGGCCACACCTTAATTCAGCCCTCCCTGGAGGCTCTGGATTTACATATGGGAACCTTTACAAACTGCCTGTTTATTAGCATCAGGGACACAATGCTGAGAACCTTGTTCTCTAAAATCATAGATTATAGAAATTTTGCTAGTTGAAAGCCTGTCAGTGAGAACAGAAGGTCCCACCCCACCTAGTCACCTTGACACAGAGACAACGGCCTCTATTTCCAGCCCGGGCGTAGAGCTTCAGTGAAGGGGATTTCCAACAACAGAATGTTCCACATTAGAAAAAAAAAAAAAAAAAAAAAAAGAACGCTCCACATTTATATTAATATAGTTTCCAAGGAAACGGGACCTCAAGTCCTTTCTCAGTTCCCGCCTGATCATCAATCCTTTTCATACAGCCGGACTTCGCCTTGAGCCTACAAAAGAACTGCTTCGTTTACATTTTATCTACACTGGCCTCAGCCTGTCTCTTCCACCTGGGTTTAGGAATCGGGACCCTCCAAAACGCCTTTGTCTGGGCATCTGTTTCCTTGTGTGAAGGGCGCACGGTGGACGATGCGTCGTAAACGGCAAGATGTAAGTGGTTTGCGGGTGGATGGTACAGTCAAGGAGGAGGCGCGGAAGGGAGGGGAGCCCTAGAATGAGAGGGGAATGCAGCCCCAAAGCCCAACCTCAACTGGGTTCTCACTACCGCCGTATAAGCGCGTTATTAGTCCCCAGTTAACAGAAAAGGAGATTCCAAGCAACGGGCCTTATGTCATCAAGTTAGGAACTGGCGAGCAGGGATCCCAATCCAGTTCTTCGGACTCCGAAGCCTGTACTTGGGATCGATAAACAAACGTCCCGGGGAAGGGCGCCACCACCTACCGAAACGCCCTGCACACTCTCACCGAGAGCGCCGCGCGGCCTGCAGGCGGGCAGACAGGCCCGAGTCTGGGAGGCAAAGAGACCACGCCCATATTGAAATCCAGACTTGTATGTGGACCAATCCCAAGAAAGAAAATCATTGGCAGGGCAGGGTTATGTAAAACAAGCGGAGCGTGTACAGGCAGGCAATGCAGCAAAGACCACTATTTAAGATCTCTTTTTAAAAAAAATCTAGCTATTATTATAAAGGAAGGATAATGAGACGTTGAATTTGAGAAATATTACATATTTCAAGGTAACCTAATAATTATGTCATAAAAATCGCCACAATCGTAAAAGCTATAGTAAGGGTAAGGGTTGCCAGGAGGCGGCTGCAACTGCATCGCTTCTCGGCCTTTTGGCTAAGATCAAGTGTAGTATCTGTTCTTATCAGTTTAATATCTGATACGTCCTCTATCCGAGGACAATATATTAAATGGATTTTTGGAATTAGGAGATGGAATAGGAGCTTGCTCCGTCCACTCCACGCATCGACCTGGTATTGCAGTACTTCCAGGAACGGTGCACCCCCTTTTGGGGGAACAATAACGGTTCCAAAAAATAGAACATTGCGTTTAAGAGAGATTTGGCTCTGACCTCGGAGGGTGGCGGTTTATCTAGAACTTACTAAGCTATCGGGGCCGTTAAAGATTTTCACTAGTGTGAGATTTTTAACTCAAAGTATGATTTATGCAATTTGCGAACATGCCCAATTTCCCACCTTTCTCCCCACCGTGGGCTCCGCGCTGACAACTCAGAAATTGGAGTCTTTTTCGGGTTCTGTGTCTTTTCTGCCGGCCGTGCTGTGAAGTGTACTAACGTTAATAAGAATAATATGTTGTTCAGCGGGGAGCGTTCTGATACAAGCAAGTGAAGTAACTTGAGAATAATCCCCGTTGTTTCTTACTTTGCGTGCAGAAATTGTTTTCCTGGTATGTTTATGATGTGCTTCTCCCCAAGGCAGTTTCTATTTGCTAAAATAACTTTCTCGGTCTGGGAGCTGGAGTAGCAACTTTTTTTTTCTCTTGCACTTTTAGAAAATGCTTTCTTTAAAGGGTTCAAAACGATTTGCAGGGTTTGGGAGCGTGCGTAGTTTGGTTCTGCTTAGCTCTGTTTTATCCTGGATTATAAAGGGGAACTCCCAGGGGGCCGGCCCAGCCCAGCCTAGCCTAAACTTACCCAGGTGTATCCCCGAGTTTACAATGAGAGGAAACCGCCCACCAACAAAGGGGATGTCTCACAAAATAAAGGAGTAATTTAAAGAAAGACTTTTAAGGTTAAGGTGGAGTTTAGATTTGATTTAATGTTGTGATAGGTTCAATACAAACTAGGACTGTGGAGGGGAGACAAAGGGGTCAATATCCAGTGTACCCTGTGAAGTAGACATCGTGCTTGTTACCTTGGTAATAACGTTTGCGTAAGTGTGGAATGTTGTGCTCAGAACCCTCATTCACAGCTCTGCAGCTGAGCTGGAAATCGTGGCTGCTTCTCTGTGAGGCCTTATGCAGGCAAGAGTGCGATGCTTTATTTCTTACTGATAAAATTTTAAACGGGCAAATTTCTGGTACTCTAATCTCAGAGAACAAAATCTCTGTAATAAAATTGTAGTCATTCACAGGAAGGGTGGTTACGTTTATGCAGCAGCAGCTTGGACCTGGGAGAAATACTGTTAATTTTGCAGTTTTATTCTCAGTTGGAGCTGATGTTTTTTACCATCACCAAACCTCAATGCGAGGAAATAAAAACGACGCGGCTACCTTCACTTTCTAGGTTTCTATTTTAAGATCATCGGTCTCATTTTCCTCATCCTTCGTCGGTTTGTGGCTTTTACGCTCGAGGTTGAAGCCATTGCGCCTCAGTGATTTTTTTTTTTTTTTTTTTTCCCCCCTAAGGTGTGCTCGCCTTTCTTGTCTTGTACAGAAAACATATTACACGATGCTTTGGAGCAGGGAGGCGCCTTCCACTCCAAGTACACAACTGTCAAGTTACTCTCCAGATCTCCACAAGCACCTCCAGAGTTCGTAAAGCAAAACCAGCTGCAGAAGGCAGGGGACCAGGGGATCTTTACTCTTCTCTTTTTTAAGTTTGTATTTATTTAAGTGATCGCTACACCCATCGTGGGGCTTTAGAATTTACGATCCGGACATCAAAAGTCAGGAACTCCTTCCACCCAGCCAGCCAAGCGCCCTTCTTCCGGCTTTTTAAACTGCAAGAGGCAGCGTTCATCCGGATCAAACGCGGCGCGCTGGTGACGCAACGCTGCGCCGGAAGTGCGAGCCGTGGGCTGCTGGGTTCCGTTATGGCGGCTGCTGGGGCACGCTGGAACCATGTGTGGGTGGGCACCGAGACCGGGATCCTGAAAGGTGGGTGGCCGGGCCCAGCATCGGGAAGTGGGGGGGGGGGGGGTGTCCCTCGCTCGCGACCCCGGCGCGACTGACGCCCGCCTCCCGCAGGGGTGAACCTTCAGCGCAAACAGGCGGCGAACTTCACGGCGGCAGGACAGCCGCGGCGCGAGGAGGCGGTGAGCGCCCTGTGCTGGGGCGCGGGCGGCGAGACTCAGGTGAGCGGCCGCCGGTCGGTCCCGAGCTGGGGGGGATCTACGGTGCGGCAGCCTCGCTCTGGTCGCCATCCTGCCCTCCTCTGCCCGCAGATCCTGATGGGTTGCGCCGACAAAACAGTGAGGTACTTCAGCACCGAGGAGGGCAGATTCCAGGGCCACAAGCACTGCCCCGGCGGGGAGGGCACGTTCCGAGGCCTCGCCCAGGCCGACGGGTAAGACCGAGCCCCTCGCTGAACGCTCAGGTCGTAAGGACAGCGTGGAGGCTCTCGCGGGACTGCCGAATAATGGGCAATCAACCCTTAGGGACCCCAGCCTGGGCTGAGTGACAGGCCAGGTGCTATTGAACACCTGCTTATTAATAGGCATTGGATGAAATGCAAAGGCTTGCAGGCGAACCAGACACGTGCAGTACCTGCCTTCATGAGTTTGCATCAAGGGTATTTTTCCTGGCTCCATAGCTTTTTGGATGACCCTGAGCAGGTCACTGAATAGTTTAGAGTATGTTTGAAAATGGAGACTAACAACCACCAACGATACGGTGAAGTTCCCAAAGGAAAGGATAGGGAAGTGTTAGTGGTTAAGTAACTGGGGGTAGCTTTCTTCCAAAGAGGGAGAAGGCTGTGAACAGGCTGTGTGGGTTTGGTGGTGTTGTGACAACTGACTAGTCGAAGTGCCTGTGTAGGTGAGTCACTTGAATTGGGCCATGAAGGATGGGTAGAATTTTGACAGGAGGAGAAAGGAGTAAGCGCGTTTCAGAAAGAGACTGCTGCCTGGGCTGAGGCCAAGGATTGGTGTCAGGCTACATGGTAATTTCAGGCAAGGTAAACAGCATTTGGGGGTGGAAACCGAGGGCTCATTTTAGTACAAGATGGGCAAGGTAGGTAGTGATTAAATGTGAAGGCCTTTCAGCGTCAGACTGAGAGATTTGCACTTATGATTTTGCAGGTGGTTTTGAGCGAGGAGGGGTGTGGAGAATGGGTTGGAAAGAGTGGTTGAGAACCTCTTGCCAAAGCCCAGGCAAGCACCACCACAGCCTGAACCGAGGCGGGGAGGGTGGGCAGATGTGAAAAAGAACATAGGCTCGGGCTTTACACAGATCCTGGGGGAGGCTTGCTTGGGCTTCATGGGAGGGTGTGTGTGTTTTAGGGAGAGATTGACATTTAGTGTCTGGAATGCCAAACAGGGAACTTGAGAGAAGAAGCTAGTGTTTGACTTTGGCCAGACCCGAACGTGAGACCAGTCCCACCTCAGCTCTTTCAGAGCTACTGATCCTGACCCTTGGTGACCCACCCAAGGTTCAGAAAAACCGGCAGGGCCGGCTGCCCCCAGATAATAGCAAAGGCACTCTGCTTTGTATATGTGCTGCCGAAGCGAGCACAAAGGCACTCTGCTTTGGAGTATCACACACTTGACTTTCCAGCTCTGGTTCTGACATTTAGAGCTGTGTGGGCAAATCTTTTTACACTTCTCAGAGCTTGAGTTTCCTCACTTACAAAACTGAGAAACCATCCCCCGTTGAGGATATTAAATAACAAACATGCGAGGAGGGAGTCTAGTTAATGTGAATCCGGGGGTGGGTTGACTAGGGCCCAGAGAACACTTTCATACTTACTTACTTTTTGTTGTTGTTTACTCTAACCTCCCTCTGCCCACAGCACCCTCATCACATGTGTGGATTCTGGGATTGTCCGGGTCTGGCGTAACAATGACAAGGAAGCATCCTCTGACCCAGTAAGGCTCCCCTGCCCTGCCAGTGATGGGGAAGATGAGGGCCCGGGTAGGAACCGAGGGAGGGCTTTGGGGGAAGAGGGTTTTTTGTTTGTTTGTTTGTTTCTTTGTTTTGTTTTGTTGTTGTTGTTTTTTAATTTACATCCAAATTAGTTAGCATATAGTGCAACAATGATTTCAGGAGTAGATTCCTTAGTGCCCCTGACCCATTTAGCCCGTCCCCTCCTCCCACAACCCCTCCAGTAACCCTCAGTTTGTTCTCCATATTTATGAGTCTCTTCTGTTTTGTCCCCCTCCCTGCTTTTATATTATTTTTGTTTCCCTTCCCTGATGTTCATCTGTTTTGTCTTGTAAAGTCCTCATATGAGTGAAGTCATATGATATTTCTCTTTGACTGACTAATTTCACTTAGCATAATACCCTCCAGTTCCATCCACGTCGTTGCCAACGGCAAGATTTCATTCTTTTTGATTGCCGAGTAATACTCCGTTGTATCTGTATACCACATCTTCTTTATCCATTCATCCATCGGTGGACATTTGGGCTCTTTCCATACCTTGGCTATTGTTGATAGTGCTGCTATAAACATTGGGGTGCATGTGCCCCTTTGAAACAGCACACCCGTATCCCTTGGATAAATACCTAGCAGTGCAATTGCTGGGTCGTAGGGTAGTTCTATTTTTAGTTTTTTGAGGAACCTTCATACTGTTTTCCAGAGTGGCTGCACCAGCTTGCATTCCCATGGGGGAATAGGATTAAGGACTCCGGAACTGACTCTCATCTCCTGTCTCTTTCAGCTCCTGGAGCTGAGTGTGGGTCCTGGGGTGTGCAGGATGCGCCAAGACCCAGCACGCCCGCACGTGGTTGCCACGGGTGGGAAAGAGAATGCTTTGAAGGTGTGGGACCTACAGGGGTCGGAGGAGCCTGTGTTCCGGGCCAAGAATGTGAGTGACAGTGGTGGGAGGGGCTGGGGCTGAGGTTCAAGGAGGCTGAGGCCACTGAGTTGGGGGATGATGATGAAGAGCTGAAGGACAGGGCCTATGAGCCCTCCTGCAACCTGTCCCCCATCTATCCACCCCACCAGGTACGGAACGACTGGCTCGACCTGCGGGTTCCCATCTGGGATCAAGATATACAGTTCCTTCCTGAATCTCAGAAGCTTGTCACCTGTACAGGGTACCATCAGGTGAGGTACTACCCCACCTCTACCTCCTCCAGGGCTTAAGCAGCCTCCTAGAGAAACAACGAAACAACCTGCCTGGTGGGACAGGCCGACCCTTCATCCTCTGTCTCTGAGCTCCCAGAGGGAGCATTCCCCCCCACTCCCCGGCCCCCCGGCCATCCCAGCCCCATGGCTGAGCCAGAGACCTTCTGGTACATTGTAGGATGAGTTTTCTGAACTGTGACCCTTCCTTCGCTTCCAATGTGGAAAGGAGAAGAGAAGAAGGGAGAATTCTGCTTCTTTCACAGTAGAATCCCACGGTCCAGGTGTCATGAGAGGACACTGGGTTGGGTGTCAGGGGAACTGGGTTCTGGTCTTGATGCAGCCTCTGATTTGCTTTGGGACCCAGGCCTGACCCACTCCTCTGCATCCTTGGCTCCTTGGCTTTTTTTTTTTTTTTTTTTATGTTTTCATTTATTTTTGAGACAGAGAGAGACAGAGCATGAGCAGGGGAGGGGCAGAGAGAGAGGGAGACACAGAATCTGAAGCAGGCTCCAGGCTCCGAGCTGTCAGCACAGAGCCCGACGCAGGGCTCGAACTCAAGGACCGTGAGATTGTGACCTGAGCCAAAGTCTGACGCTCAACCGACTGAGCCATCCAGGCGCCCCCTCAGCTCAGCTTTATAGGAGGGAGGGAGGGCAGGCGGGCCCGACTGGGGATCTTTACAGCTGGCCTCATTTGAAGTCCTAAGACCCTGGCAGGACTGGGTCCCTGTGTTTGTCCCATTTCCTTTGCTCCTGCATACTGAAATCTGATCTTGGGGATATGTCGCTGTTCAAAACACACTGTGAGGGCTTACTCTCTCCTCTGTTGCTCAGGCTAAATTTCTCTGCCTGAAATTCATTACTCTCTGAAAATTGGACTGGCTTGCCTTTTCATGCCAAGATGGGAGTATGGAGGGGTGGAATGCCCACACATGCGGACCCTGGAAATGCTGTCACCCCCCCAACCTGGGGGACCTCTCTCCCTAAGCAGATCTCCTCTGCCCACTCTTCCCTAACACTCAGAGCAAGAGGGGGGTACGTTTCAGATGAGAAAGTTTCTCTAAGAGTGGGTCATAAGTAAGAAAGCAGTGTACGAAGGAGGGAGTGAAGATACGGACAACCCAGGGACGGCTATGTGGTGTGAGGGTGCTCTCGTGATGCTTCGGTGTTCTCCAGGTCCGTGTCTACGATCCAGCCTCTCCCCAGCGTCGGCCAGTCCTAGAGGCCACCTATGGAGAGTATCCACTTACGGCCATGACCCTCACTCCTGGGGGCAAGTAAGTGTTGAGAGGACACAGAGTGGGGCTCGGAGAGGACTCTAGGAGGCTCCTGCTGACCCCACCCACCTCTGGTCTCCTCCTTAGTTCAGTGATCGTGGGCAACACTCATGGGCAGCTGGCAGAAATTGACCTTCGGCAAGGTGAGTGGACTAGGGAGCCTTGCAGGAGGGGAAGAGGTGGGAGGAAGGGCAAGATTCCCTCTGAGGGGGTACAGTGGCATGGTGGAGCCCTCATTCAGGTGCCGATTGCCTGGGTTCAAATCCTGGTTCACCAGAAGCTGTAGGGTCTCGGACAAATTACTTCAGTTCTCTGTGACATTAGCTCCTTCACCTGTAAAATGGAGATATTAATGACAACTCCTGTCCCCACCTTATGTTGAGGTATAAATATTGAAACATAAAGCGACTTGAAACGGTAAACAATGGTTGTTGGCTGGCCGGCTAGTGCTGATGCCTCCCCTCCTCCTCCAGGGCGCCTACTGGGCTGTCTGAAGGGGCTGGCAGGCAGTGTCCGAGGATTACAGTGCCACCCTTCAAAGCCCCTACTAGCCTCCTGTGGCTTGGACAGAGTCTTGAGGGTGCACAGGATCTGGAATCCACGGGGTCTAGAGCATAAGGTGAGAGCTGGCTGCCTTGTGTGCCCCAAGCCACGTTTCCGTTTCAGTGTCCCTAGCTCCTTATGGCCCCTCTTGTTTTGCAGGTTTATCTCAAGTCTCAACTGAACTGCCTCCTCCTGTCAGGCAGGGATGACTGGGAGGTAAGCAGCTGGGTCTTGGAATGTGGGAGCAAGGGCACAGATGTGAGCACTTCCCCATGGAGAGAAAAAAGAAACAGCTGGAACACAGCCAGAACTGTCTGCCTGTCAGCCAAGTTACTTAAGTTCTCTGAGGGGGGTTAACAGTTGTAATCCTGGCAGGGCTACTGCAAAGGGCCACATAGGAGCATGGATGGGAATAGTGTCCGGGAGCAGGAAATGAAAGTGCTTTCCCAATTAGATCCTCCTTCCCCGGGCCTCTGTTACTGTGCCCCTGATTCCTAAGTTTTCTCCCACTCACCAGGATCAGCCCCAAGAGCCTCAAGAGCCCAAAAAGGCGGCCCTACAAGACACAGAGACAGATGAACTTTGGGCCTCCTTGGAGGCAGCCGCCAAGCGGAAGCTCCCTGATTTGGAGCAGACCCAAGGGGCTCTCCAAACCAGACGGAGAAAAAAGCAGCGGCCTGGATCCACCAGCACCTGAAGAGCCTGTGCTCACTTTGTAAATAAACAGTTTAACACCCACCATGACCCTGAGCCTTTTGTGATGGGAGAATGGAAAGAGGACTGGCTGCTCCCAGCGCTGGTGCAGCGGGATAGCTGATGTCACAAAAGCCAGGTGCGGAGCCTGGTGGGCTGGCGTGGGTGGCACGGAGTACGGGGCCGCTCGGGACCATGGGCTGCTGCCAAGACAAGGACTTTCAGACCTCCGATGAGCAGGCTAAGGAGGCTGATTCGGAGGAAGTCGAAGGTGAGACCCAAGACACACTAGCGGGACCCAGGGAGCGGGAGAAGGGGCTGCGCCGAAGGGGATCGCCCGGGAGGTTGGACCGGGGAGGGTAGAGCAGAGCTCAGTGGCCTCGTCATCCCCGCAGGCACCGAAGAGGTCGATATGGACTCGCCGGACCAAAAGACTCTCAAGTCGAACGAAAGCCTTCTGATCACCGTGCTGTGGCGGCGGCTATCCCTGTGCAGCCGTCGGGGCTCTCGTTCAAACAAGAGGCAGTCAGTCCAGAGTCAAAAGCATGCGTTACAGCAGAGCAAGCGGGAGGGGATCCTGGAGGAGCCGGAGAAGGGGTGACCCCAACCTGCTCTCAATCTGCCCCAGCCTCCGGAGAATAAAGTTTCTAACGTGTACCTTTCCTATCTTGCTTGTCTCCGCTGCCCGCTCTGGGCGCACTGGACACCGCCGGGGCTCTTTAAGGCCCCTCCCCTGAGGCTGGCCCAGCCCCCTGGGCCCCCGCTCTGGTTCCTCAGGGGCGGGGTCACAGGCGGCGTAGCCAATGGGAGGGCGGAGTTGCTCTTGCGTTTTGGTGGGGGGGCGTGTCTCTCTGGTTGCTGTGCTCCAAAAGGTGTGGCACCGCCTTCTCGTCACCGGGGGTGGAGTTACGTGTGGGTGACGTGGCGGCTTCTAGGCTTTGGTCGGGTTTCGGCGGCTTTAGCGCTTGGGGAGGAGGCGGTGACCACCCGGGAGACTGTGGCAGTGGTGGCGGCGGCAGGCGGCAGAGAGGAGGTAGGACTCGCTCTAGAAGGGGTCTGGCCACCGTGTCCGCTCTGGGCAGCGGCTTTCCGGGGGCGGCGACGGGAGAGGGGGAAGGGAACCTGGGGCGAGCGGGCAAGTCCTGCCGGCCCGGCTCGGGGTGAGGGAATACTTCGTCGTCCAATCAGGAAAGCCCCTGTTGAGAAAGACGTCGGCATTAGCTAATCGGTGGTCGCAGTCCCCCAGAAGGCGGGATTTGGGCGGGGGTGGGACTTCCTGTTTCAAATAAACACCTAGAGATTTTTCCCCCTTCCGCCCACCGAAGTGTGTCCTCCTCAGGAGGTCCGTCACCGTTTCTCCCTGAGGAGTCGAAGGGATCCGCGGATACGAGAGGGCCCGGTTAGGGCCTGTGGCAGTTGCACAGGCCGGGCTGGAGCCTCGGGGCCACGGGACCTGCCTCTGGCCCTGTCTCTGTTTCAAGGCCCCCGGCCCGCGCTCTGGCCGCCCGAGCCAAGTTGGAAGAAGAGTCTGAGGAGGGGGAACCGATTGGGTCGGAGAGCGGGCCCTTGCCCGCCGTGGGCCGGCCCCAGGATCGGCGGGTAGCTTTGGGCGCGAAAGTCCGTGCCAGGTGCAGAAGGGACCCGAGGATTTGCTGGCTGGGGCGGGGGGAGGGTGGGGGAAGGATTTATGGGGAAGGAAGCTGCCTAGGGAATGACACTCTCCCCTCCACAACAGTCCGAGGTTATGCGTCTCAATGATCCCGCGGAAACGCTACGGGTCTAAGAACACGGATCAGGGTGTCTACCTGGGTCTCTCAAAGACACAGGTCCTGTCCCCTGCAACTGCTGGCAGTAGCAGCAGCGACATCGCCCCTCTGCCCCCCCCAGCGGCCCTGGTCCCTCCCCCTCCCAACACCATGTCTTGCCGGGATCGGACCCAGGAGTTCCTGTCTGCCTGCAAGTCCCTGCAGAGCCGTCAGGTAAGGACCAGGAGTGGGAAAGGCAGGAGCGAGCCTTACTGAAATCTGGGAGAGGCTGTGCTCCAGCACTGTTGAGGGACTGAATTTTGGGGGTGACACGATGGAGAGCTGATCGAGCTTGGAGGGGGCTGGAGGATCTACTAAGAAACGGAATGGGGTGGGCCAGCTATCTACAGGCAAGGACCTAGACTTTTTTTGTGTGAGAAATCCCCCAGAGGGTAGGGTTGTTACTTTGCAAGGAATATCTCAGGGTGAGAGGTGGCTGCAGTATTTCTGGTTTGGGTAAGGAACACGTTCTAGAAAGAGCCTTTAGCTCAGAGACAGGCACTTTGAATACTGGTTCTGGAATAGTCCTTACCATACGTTTGCTCAGTGACCACAGAATGTTGGGCCAGAAAGTCTAGTGGGACCTCAGTTTTTATATCTGTAAAATGAAAGAAGTTTTCCTGATAAGTAATTTTTGTCAAAATTCCTTTGCAGTGCTTTTTAAAAAATTAGATTCCCTTGTTTCAGTCCAGACTTTCTGAATCAAAGTGGGCCCTGAGTGACTGCAATTTGAAAGATTTTTACTGCTCTTCTGTATGATCACCAAGAGCTTTCCAGTTATCCTCTTTGATTTCCTGACTGGAGAAACAGAATGTTAATAGTGCCTGTCGTTTATTTAGTGCTTATAACGTACCAGGTATATGACTAAAGTACTTTATAGCCCTGATGCTGCTTGATTCCAGCAACTGCATTTTATACAAGAGGAAATAGATATTCAGAATGGTGCATGTCACTTGCCCCAACCCCTCCAGCTAGTAAGTGGTGGAGTCGAGATTTGAACCTGGGTCCACCTGTGCTCAAATCTGAGCTCTACGTGACAACTACTGACAAGATTAGACTGTCCGGTACAAGAGCTAGAGAGAATTTAGTGGGCACCTGAGGAATAGCGAAAGCTGGAAATGGGGAGGGGGAACTCAAGCTTCACCTCTTGATGTTGCTTTTCAGAATGGAATCCAAACAAACAAGCCGGCTCTGCGTGCTGTCCGGCAGCGTAGTGAATTTACCCTCATGGCCAAGTAAGTTGAGAGAAGTTACGTGGTGGGGTGGTGCGGTGTCTGGGAAGGAGTTGGCTTGCCTTTGGTGGCCTTGGCTGTGAGGGAGCTAATGTGGGAATAGGAATAGGTCCTGTCCTGCTCTTTCTCCTAGTGCCCTCACTAATGCTTGCTTCCAGGCGCATCGGGAAAGACCTCAGCAACACATTTGCCAAGCTGGAGAAGCTGACGATCTGTGAGTTCTTGGGGTCTTTCAGAGATGGGGCAGTGAACCAAAGAGCTCTAAGGAACCGGACTCCCTGAGCCTTGTCTTTGACCTCACCCGTCCTGGCCTCATTTGTCTCTACAGTGGCAAAGCGCAAGTCCCTCTTCGATGACAAAGCAGTGGAAATCGAAGAGCTAACTTACATCATCAAACAGGTGAGCTGCTAGCTGTTGGGCGCTAGCATTCCAGTCAGATCACTTTCATCAATTTCCCCTTGTCTTGGAGGTCCAGAGCAAGTTTCTGGAGCCAGCCCCAAAGACCTTGCTCATCCATTGAGTCAGTGGACACTCTTTGGTCATGTGCTGTGTACAAAGCCCTGCTGGGCCCTTGCCTCACACACCTGAGGCAAGAATTCCACCCTGAGGGCTTATCGTCTGTAAGGGGTATCTAGTCCCATACATTCGTACTCAGAACGAGTAGAAGGCAAGTGGCACAAAACAGAGCTTCAAAAAGATGAATGAGACAGCCTGAGGACGCTGGGAAAAAATGTTACAGAGGTGGGTGAAATCTGAACTGGTGTCAAGGCTTGTGTAGAGGCAGTGGAAGAACATTCCAGACAGAGGACACAGGGTGCAGAGGCACGGCTTATAAAAGAAAGTTCATGTCTTTGCTCAGATGTTGTTCGCCCAGGGAGGCCTACCCTGAGCGTGTTGTTTAGTCCTCCGGTGCCCCAAACTGTGCTTTTTATAGCACTTCATGCTTTCTAACATTCTGTATCATTAACTCACTTAATTTATTGTTTCCGTTCCCTCTCATCTACCTCATCCCAGCCCTCAACCAAAAAAAGAAAAAGAAGAAAAGAGAAAAATATAAGTGCCCCAAGAGCGGAGAGTTTTTTCTTGCTGTTTTTTCGTCTTGCTCATAGATGTATCCCAAATGCCTGTAATAGCGTCTGGTGTAGAAAAGGTGCTCCGTGTTTGTTGACTGAATGACCGCCGGGGGGGAAATACCAGCCTGGAGCATGGATGGGCAGAGAGGCCAGGGAGGAGGCTGCCGCCGCTGTCCAGTGAAAAGATGATGGTGGCAAAGGCCAGGGCAGACGTGTTCAAGAGGTGCCATGCAGGGTAGGAGAGAGAGGATACCAGGAACTATTGGGGCGCTATTGCGTAAGCTTTGAAGAACCACAGCCTGTTCTCAGACAGTCCATTGGTTATGGTGTACCCTTGGGTAAGCTGCCTGACTACTCTGAGCTTCAGTGCCCTCGGAAATAAGAGGGGGCTGATAACAGCACCCACCTCGTAGGGTGGATGTGAGGATTCAGTTGTTTGTTTTTGGAGTCACTCACGTGATGGAGTGAGTTTTAGCTGCCTGGTTCTGGGGGACTCCCCAGTGAACAAGACAGATGGGGTACCTCCCCTTGAGGATTTCCTATCTGAAACTCGACAAGTAGAGTTTGTCAGACGACTTCGGGGTAGTGAATCCCATTAAAGACATAAGGGAAGTGAGTTCCTCAGGGTAGGGGCCTACTTTAGATGGGGTGATATAAGATAATCTGTGAGGGGCGCCTGGGTGGCTCAGTTGGATGAGCGTCCGACTCTTGATTTCAGCTCAGGTCGTGATCCCAGGATCGTGAGATCGAGCCCCATGTCAGGCTCTGTGCTGAGCATGGAGCCTGCTTAAGATCCTCTCTTTCTTGGGGCGCCTGGGTGGCTCAGTCAGTTGAGCATCTGATTTTGGCTCGGGTCAGGATCTCACAGTTCTTGGGTTCAAGCCCTGGGTCAGGCTCTCTGCTGTCAGCACAGAGCCTGCTTTGGATCCTCTGGCCCCCTCTCTGCCCCTCCTCCACTCTCTCAAAATAAATTAAAAAAAATTTTTTTTTGAAAGATCCTCTCTTTCTTCCTCTCCCTCTGCTTTCCCCTGCTCACACTCTCTTTCTCTCTCTAAAATAAAATTAAAAAGAAAAGGAAAGGAAAGGATAGTCTGTGAGAAGTGACTCTGAGACCTGAATGGTAAAGGAAAAGCCAGTTATCCAAAGATCTGGTGGGAGCACTTTCCAGAAAATGGGAATAGCAAAGGGAAAGGCCCTGAAGGGTGGGCCACCTTAATGCATCTGATAAACATGAAAGAGGCCAGTGTGGCTGCAGCAGAACAAGTGAGAAGGAGACTGGGAGGGGGTGAGGTTGGGGAAATGGGCAGGGCTGGACCACACAGAGTCAGGTGTGAGCTGCGCAAAGAATTTGGTTTGTGTTCTAACTTGAGTGGAAGCTCTTGGAAAATTTTCAGCAGAGGGAGGACCTGCTCCATTTCTGGTTCAAAGCTCACTGTGGTTGCTGTGTAGAGAGCGGATTGTTGCGGGTGGGCTTTAAGGGGAAGGTCATTTAGGAGGCTCTTGGCTATAGTTGAGAGAGCAAAGGTGGTCGTTTGGTCTAGAATAGGGTTAGAAGAGAAATAGCTGAGCGGCTCGATTCGGAGCATCTGTTGGAATCGGCTGGGTTCTCTGTGGGCTCCGTGTAGGCTCCATGTGGATCAAGGGAAAAGAGAGGAGGACGGCTCTCCAGCATTTGGTCTGGGCAGCTGGCAACTGGCGGTGCCATTTACCAAAACAGAAAAGGAGGAAGAAGGGGGAACAGGTTTTCGTTGGAGGTGGGGGGATTAGGAGTTGTCGTCCACGTTAAGTTTCACCGCAAAGCGCAAGTTATAAGCTCCGTAGCGTGCCGTGTGGCGCACAGTAAACGAATATAAGGTGCCGAGTGCCTGGTCAGCGATCAGCCGAGTGTGGCTGCGTTGTGGCACATAGATGGGCTTAGGAGGTACGAATGTGTGACTTAGAAGCTTCCAGCTTGGGCACTTCGGTGGGAAGTGGTGCCGTTTTCTAAGCTAGAACTCTGGGGGAGGAGATTTTATGGGGAGAAAACCTGGAATGCAGTTTTGGCCACGGGACTCTAGGGAGGGTGCATCAGCTCTGAAGGGACAGCCAGCCAGCAGTGAAAATCATCCATTGGTCTCAGGAATGGTTGCTGTAGGGCGGGGGGACACCTGGGTGGCTTAGTTGGTTAAGCGTCTCACCCTTGATTTACAGCTCACGTCACGATTGTGAGGTTCGTGAGTTCGGGCCCCGCGTCAGGCTCTGTGTTGGTGCAGAGACTGCTTGGTATTCTCTCTCTCTCTCTCTCTCTCTCTCTCTCTCTCTCTCTCTCACTCTCTCTCAGAATAAGTAAATAAACATAAAAAAAGAAAAAAAGAAAAGAATGGTTGCACCTGGGGCCTATTGGAGAAATTCTAGAAGTTGCCTAATCCAGTTTGTCTTCCAGCCTATTCCTTGAACTCACTATTCCTGACCTCTTCTCCCTGGGCTCCCCACCCCCAACCCCCTGGGCAAGCTTTCTCTGCCACTCTGTGGCCACCTCCTTCATCTCTCTTGTCTCATGTGGCCCTTGGTAACTTGCCAAGCCAGATCAGGGGGCAGAGGATGCCTTGGTCTGGTGTAGAAGGCCTGGCTGTGCCACGGTACCTCCTTATGTGTGACCTTGGATAAGTCACAGCTTTCACTCTTTTGCAATAAAAATATTTTTTTAATGTTTACTTATGTTGAGAGTGTGTGTATGAGTGGGAAAGCAGCGGGGGGAGAGAGAGAGAGAGAGAGAGAGAGAGAGAGAGAGAGAGAGAATGAGAATCCCAAGCAGGCTCTGCACTGTCAGCACAGAACCTGACGTGGGGCTCCATTCCGTAAACTGTGAGATCACGACCTGAGCCAAGATCAAGGGTCGCTGCTTAACCAACTGAGGCACCCAGGCTGCCTGCAATAATAATTTTTTAACAGAATTCTGTATATAAAAGGCATTTTTTGATGTTTCTGGGCCATCGTGGAGACTTTGACTTCCCTTCTCCTGCCTACTGCACAGGTGCTTTGTCAGTCAGCGTGCTCTGGGCTTGAGATTTTGGTCTTTGAAGCAGTTCTGTGGCCATGTGCCTGGCCTCACAGGGTAGAGTTGGGCTGTAGGTCAAAGAGGGTAAGCAAGTCATTTATTTACAAATGGATGAGACCAGGGGTGCCTGGGTGGCTCAGTCGGTTGAGCATCCGACTTTGGCTCAGGTCCTGATCTCGCTGTCCGCGAGTTCAAGCCCTGCATCGGGCCCTGTGCTGACAGCTCAAAGCCTGCAACCTGCGTAGAATTCTGTGTCTCCCTCTCTCTCTGCCCCTCCCCCACTCATGTTCTGTCTGTCTCTGTGAAAAATAAATAAACATTCAAAAAAAATTTGTATACAAATGGATGAGACCATATTTCGCCTCTTCTGGCTCTCCTTTGCAGGGACTGAGCCAGAGCAAAGTCCAGAGCTTGGAACATCCTAGCAGGCCCTTCTGGTCTGACTCTGAAGCACCCTCCCTCCCATTTGTAACTTCCGCCCTTCCCTCCATGCCAGAGCCGTCCATGCGGGAGAGACATTGGCTGAGGAACCCTTTGTTAACAGTTTTTCTGTTGGCTCTCCCTAGGACATCAATAGCCTCAACAAACAAATTGCCCAGCTTCAGGATTTTGTGAGGGCCAAGGGCAGCCAGAGCGGCCGGCACCTGCAAACGCATTCCAACACCATCGTGGTCTCCCTGCAGGTGGGACCTGGGGTTGGTAGAGGGGGAGGCAGAAGGGAGAAAGGTGTTGTCTTCCTTGGCTGATCCTCTCTCTCCTTTTCTTCTAGTCGAAACTGGCCTCGATGTCCAATGACTTCAAATCAGTTTTAGAAGTGAGGACAGAGGTAAGGAAAATCTGTAGGAGGGGTAGGAGTTTGGGGGTAAGGGCCCAAGGGAGAAATGGGGCAGGAACAAGTGGAGGGGTGAAGGTAACAGGGTCAAGGACCAATAAGAGGGCCTCTCTAACATGCCTGCTTCCCAGAGGCCTCAGGACCTTTGCATTTCTTCCCCAACCCCAGAACCTGAAGCAGCAGAGGAACCGGCGGGAGCAGTTCTCCCGGGCGCCTGTGTCAGCCCTGCCCCTTGCTCCCAACCACCTGGGTAAGTCATAGGTGATGAGGGGAGCCTTGAGGGGAAAGACCCAGTTCCTCTGGCTCTGATGGCATCCTCTAATCCCGTGATGGCAGCAGTAGGGTAGGAGAACAGACAAGGGACGTGCTAGGATTTTCAGAGGTCAAACCTCATTGCTGGCATTCGTGATCCACACTCAGTCTACCACATTCTCGTGTTTGGGGCTGACGTCAGTCACATGCAGTACGATGATGGTTTCTAATCTTTTCGTGCACTTACTTCATTCGCATTTTCTCACTTAATTTTGTTTTTAATGTTTATTTTTGCGAGAGAGAGGGAGAGAGAGAGAGAGAGAGAGAGAGCACGCGCGAGATGAGCACAAGCCAGGGAGGGGCAGAGAGAGCAGGAGACAAAGGATCTGAAGTAGGCTCTGTGCTGACAGCAGCGAGCCCGATGCAGGGCTCAAACTCACAAACTGTGAGATCATGACCTGCGCCAAAGTTGGATGCTCAATCAACTGAGCTACCCAGGCGCCCCTCTCTCACTTGTCACCACCCCCCTCTGGGAAAGCAGTTGTTACTATCCCCCATTTTACAGTTGAGGAAGCCGAGGCTCAGAGAGGTTAAATGATTTGTCCAGGGTCACAAGGCTATTAAGTGCCAGAGCTGGGATTCATATCCAGAGCACGTGGGCTTTGAACCTAAGAAGTGCTTTTTCTTTCTCTCCGTAGGGGGCAGTGCTGTGGTTTTGGGGGCGGAGTCCCGTGCCTCCGGGGATGTGGCCATTGACATGATGGACCCTCGGACCAGCCAGCAGCTGCAGCTCATTGATGAGCAGGTACCTGGGCTCTGAACTGGGGAGGAGATGCTCCTTTGTCCTCCCCTGTGGGCCACCAGCAAGGGCTGAAATGGGCCTTGCGTGGAATGGCAAGCCGGGACGGTCCTAAAGAGGCAGGCTCTACCCTGAGGAAGCTCCCAGTGCTCATGTGTGCTCTCTCTCCTCTGAAGGATTCCTACATCCAGAGCCGGGCAGACACCATGCAGAACATTGAGTCCACGATTGTCGAGCTGGGCTCCATCTTTCAGCAGTTGGCACACATGGTTAAGGAGCAGGAAGAGACCATTCAGAGGTGAGACTCTCTCTTCCACTCTAGACAGAAGGACCTTCTCCTCTCCATAGGGTGGCATCCTAAAGCTCCCCCGGGACAGCTTGATGCCCTTTGGAAGAGTAGAGTAAATCTGGCCCACCCACAGGGCCAAGTTCATCTGCGTCCATCCATTCAACAAGTGTTTACTGAGCACCTGTTTCATGTTTGGCGAAGTTCTAGGTGTTGGGGGTGTAGCAATGAATAGGACAGTGGAGTCTCCATAGTATAGGTAACGGAAGTCAATTGGGCAGGTGAGGACAGCTGTTCAAAAGAATTGACGAGAAATTTCCGGGTAGTGATAAGGTCTACAGGGAGAATTATAACAGGATGACGTGTTAAGAAAGTGACTGAGTAGTTGCCTATCGATGGACTCTTAGGGTTCTTCCATATCTTGGCTGTTGTAAATAATGCTCCAGTGAACATAGGGGTGCATGTATCGTTTTGAGTTAGTGGTCTTTGGAGGGCTTTTTTTGTTGGGTTTTTTTTTGGATAAACGCCCAGTAGAATTACTGGATTGTATGGTAGTTCTATTTTTCTTTCTTTTTTTTTTTTTTTTAGTTTATTTATTTATTTATTTTGAGAGGGTAGTGGGCAGAGGGAGAGAGAGAATCCCAGTCAGGCTCTGCATTATTGGTACAGATCCCAATACGGGGCTCAAACCCACAAACCGTGAGATCATGACCTGGGCTGAAGTTGAGTCGGACGCTTAACGGGCGGAGCCACCCAAGCGCCCCTGTTTTTAATTTTCTGAGGAATCTTCTTGCTGTTTCCTACGATCTCTGTATCAGTTTACATTTCTACCAACTGTGCACAAGGGTTTCTTTCCTCCACATCCTCGCCGACACTTGTTCTTTCTTTCTTTTGTTTTTTTTAACCATTCTGACAGGTAGGAAGTCATGTATCTCATTGTGGTTTTGGTTTGCATGCTGACGAGTGATGTTGAGCATCTTTTCATGTGCTTGTTGGTCATCTGGATGTCTTCGCTGGAAAAACATCTACTTAGACTCTGCCCGTGTTTTAATTGGATCGTTTATGGAGTTCTTGCTGTTGAGTTGTATAAGGTCGTTCTATATTTTAGATATTGGCCCCTTATCAGATATATGACTTGCAAACTTTTCTCCCTCGCAGTAGAAACGAACTTTGCCGATCATTTTCTTTGTTGTGCAAAAGCTCTTTAGTTTGGTTGTACTCCCATTTGTTATTTATGCTTTTGTTGCCCTTGCCTGCGACGTCGGGTCCAAAACACATCGCGCTAAGTGATGTCAAGGAGTCTACCACCTGTGGTTTCTTTTTCTTCTAGGATTTTTATGGTTTCAGGTCTGACATTCGAGTCTTTAATCCGTTTTGAGTTTCTTTTTGTGTATGGTGTAAGAAAGTGGTCCAGTTCCATTCTTTTGCATGGAGCTGTCCAGTTTTCCCAACACCATTTATTGAAGTGATTGTCTGACAGTTACCCATTGTATAGTCTTATCTCCTTTGTTGTAGACCAATTGATGTTACGTGGGTGGATGTATTCCTGGGCTCTCTCTCATGTTCCGTTGATCTTTGTGTCTGCATTTGTGCCGGTATTAGTTACTACGGTTTTTTTTCTTTTTCTTTTTTACTGTTTATTTTGAGAGAGAGAGAGAGAGAGCGCGCGCGCAAGTAGGGGAGGGCTAGAGAGAGAGAGGGAGGGAGAGAATCCCAAGCAGGCTCTGCACCATCAGCACGGAGCCCGACATGGCGCTTGAACCCATGAACCGTGAGATCATGACTTGAGCCAATACCATGAGTTGGACACTTAACCGACTGAGCCACCCAGGCACCCCTGATTACTAATGTTTTGTAGTATAGTTGGAAATCAGGGAGTGTGATATCTCCGGCTTTGTTCTTTCTCAAGATTGCTCTGGCTATTCAGGGTCTTTTGTGATTCCATAAAATTAGCGTAATTTTTGATAAGGTTGGATTTCTACCATTTTACTGTTTGCTTTTTCTTTTTCCTGTTTTCTTAAGTGGCTCCTCTAGGGATTACATCATCAGCTTTTACAGCCTCCTTCATGTGAAATGGAAGAACTTCGCAACCCTCTCATCCAGCCTTTACACTCTAGTTGTCGTATCTGTTGCACTTACATACGTTCGAAATCCCCAAATCCAGTATTAATGATTTTTGTTTCACAGAAATTAAAAGGAAAAAATTGTCTTTCGATTTACTTCTCTGTTGACCATTTCCAGCGCTCTCCATTCCTTCCTGGATATCCAGTTTCTGTCTGGTATCACTTCCCGTTAACCTGAAGAACTTTCTGTAGCATTTTTTGTAGTGCAGATCTGCTGGCATGTTTTACTTTCCTTTTCTCTGAAAATTTTTTTATTTCACTTTTATTCTCTTTCCCCCCCCCTTTTTTTTTTTAAATGTTTTTTGTTTTTGAGAGAGAGAGAGAGAGCGAGCATGAGTGGGGGAGGGACAGAAAGAGAGGGAGACACAGGATCTGAAGCAGGCTCCAGGCTCCTACCTGTCAGCGCAGAGCCCGACATGGGGCTCGAACTCCCAAACTGTAAGATCATGACCTGAGCTGAAGTCGGCGCTCAACCAACTGAGCCACCCAGGCACCCTTCTTTCCCTCTGTTTTTTAAGTTTATTTTGAGAGAGAGAGCGTGCACGCAGGGGAGAGGCAGAGAGAGAGAGAGAGGGAAAGACTGAGAATCCCATGCAGGTTCCATACCGCCAGCGCAGAGCCCAATGCAGGGCTGGAACTTACGAACTGTGAGATCATGACCTGAGCTGAAACCAAGAGTCAGATGCTTAACATACTGAGCCAACCAGGCGTCTCTCTCTCGCTCTCTCTCTCTCTTCTTTGAATTTATTTATTTTGAGAGAGACAGACAGACAGTGTGTGGAGAGAGGTGGGGCAGAGAGAATCCCAAGCAGGCTCTGAATAGTGCAGAGCCCGATGCTGCGCTTGAACTCAAACCGTGAGATCATGACCTGAGCTGAAGTTGGATGCTTAATCAACTGAGTGACCCAGGTACCCCTCTTTTGTTTTTGTTTTTTTTAAAATGTTTACTTATTTTGAAAGAGAGAGAGTATTATAGCAGCATGTGTGCACACACGAGCCGGGGAGGGGCCAAGAGAGGGAGACAGAGAATCCCAAGCAGGCTCCGCACTGTCAGCAAAGAGCTGTTGCGGGGCTTGATCCCACAGACCATGAGATCGTGACCTGAGCTGAAAAGTCAGGACACTTAACCGATTGAGCCACCCTGGTGCCCCTGTTTTGTAGTTTTTTTTTTTTGTTGTTGTTGTTATTTTTATTTATTTTAATTTTTTAATGCTTATTTATTATTGAGAGACAGACTGCGAACAGGGGAGGGGCAGAGAGAGAGGGAGACACAGAATCAGAAGCAGGCTCCAGGCTGTCAGCACAGAGCCCGACGTGGGGCTTGAACTCACAAACTGCAAGATCATGACCTGAGCCGAAGTCAGATGCTTAACCAACTGAGCCACCCAGGCACCCCGTTTTTTTGTTTTTTTTTTTTTAAGGTTTATTTATTTATTTATTTATTTTCAACGTTTTTTTTTTTTTTTTTTTTTTTTTTTTTTTTTTTGGGACAGAGAGAGACAGAGCATGAACGGGGGAGGGGCAGAGAGAGAGGGAGACACAGAATCGGAAACAGGCTCCAGGCTCCGAGCCATCAGCCCAGAGCCTGACGCGGGGCTCGAACTCACGGACCGCGAGATCGTGACCTGGCTGAAGTCGGACACTTAACCGACTGCGCCACCCAGGCGCCCCAAGGTTTATTTATTTTTGAGAGAGACAGAGCACAAGCAGGGGAGGGGCAGGGAGAGAGGGAGACACAGAATCTGAAGCAGGTTCCAGGCTCTGAGCTGTCAGCAGAGTCCAACGCGGGGCTCAAACTCATGGACCCGCGAGATCATGACCTGAGCCAAAGTCGGACGCTCAACCGACTGGGCCACCCAGGTGCCCCTGTTTTGTGTTTTTAAAGGTAGGCTCTATGCCCAGTGTGAATGCACAACCCAAGTTCAAGAGCCGCAGGCTCCACTGGCTGAGCCAGCTAGGCGACCCTACCCTCATTCTATAGAGAAGGATGTTTCCCCTGGTTATAGAATTCTGGATTTATGGTTTTTCTCTCTAAGCACTTCAGATGTATCACTCTACTCTCTTTTGGTCTTTTTTGTTCTTAATGAGAAGGCAGTGGTAACATGAACTGTTTATGTGATGTCTTTCTCTCTGGCTACTTTTCAGTTGTTTGGGGGTTTTTTGTTTGTTTTGTTTTGTCTTTGTTTTTCAGCAGTTGACCAGCATGTGTCCAGATGTCACTTTCTTTGCATTTATTTCTCTTTCTTGGGGTTGGCTGGGCGTCTTGAATGTGTACATTTGTATCTTTCACAAAGTTTCAGAACTGTCTGGCTGTTACTTACCCAGACCGCGCCCAGTTCCTCACACAATTTCAGCCTCTTCAGCTCAGTACAAGGGGGCCAGTGGCAGAGAGAGGGGCAGAAGGAGATGTGGGAGGTAGAGGAATCCACACGGCTCCGCGTGCCTGCCCACTTGCTCTTAGGCCTTTTAGCAGCACGCAGTCTTGGGTGATCTTTATTCCCCAGGGCGCCTAGCAGAGTGCTTTCACGCTGGGGTATAGGTCGAATGAAACTGGTGAACACCCGGATTTGGATAAAGCAGGTTTCCCTGTGCTGATCCATTAAGCAGCCTCACATATTTAATTAGGCAGAGGTGAAGAAGATAGGTCCCTGGCCTCACACTTGGAGATTCAGATTCCGTGGATGTGAGTGGAGTGGCCCGCCAGGAATCTCCCATTTTTATGTAAGCTCAGAGGGTTCTTCTATTTATTTATTTTAAATTTTTTCTTTTAATGTTTTATTTTTGAGAGAGAGGGAGACACAGAATCCGAAGCAGGCCCCAGGCTCCGAGCTGTCAGCACAGAGCCCGACGCGGGGTTCGAACCCACAGACTGTGAGATCATGACCTGTAAGCTCAGAGGGTTCTGATGAGCATCCAAGTTTGAGAACCACTGGTTAATAGGATGTTTATTTATTCAACAACTATGGTACCGGCCATTTATAAGGTGCTGTGAGTACAGCTGTCTTGGTCTTAGAATCAAGAGACTTCAAAAGACTGACACTTACTTGGTTCAACTGGTACCTCGGGAACTCCTTACTGGCTTGTTCCACAGACACTCCACAGCTCCTTGGGCTGTGATGTATTTTGAATGTTAGAATATTACTGTAGATCCAGTGAGACAGAATTATAAAAGGCATTGGGGTTCTGTGTCCATCGCGTACATGTTTTAAATAGTTAACACGATAGCACGCGTGCAACTTTACCTTCTAGTCTTCCTTGCAACAGCGTCGTAAGTATCTTTCAGCGTTAGTATTCATTTGGTCGTTGGTTTAGCAAACACCTGTTGTCGCGGCTGCGAGCTAGTCCTGCTGGAAATGGGGATAGGACGGTGAAAGACAGTCCTGGTCCTCGTGGAGCTCATGTCCACTCGGGGCGTCATACGCTGACAGTTACAGTTCAGCATGGGAAGGGCAGGAAGTGAAGGAGATAAGGGAACTCGGACTAGGTACCTCTTTCTAGAAGTAAAAAAAAAAAATACCGAGCTAAGTCTTGAGGAGGAATGCCAGCGGAAGAAGGGGAAAGAAAAGGCCATTCTCTGCGGTAGGGGGGGGGCGGGGAGGACCAGCTCAGAAATGAAAAAGAGCTTGGGTGGATTCCAAGAATGCAGCACTACCGCACAGGGCATGGGGGGTGGTGAGGGAGGGAACCGGAGGGGGCGGGGCCGGGTCGCAAAGGGCCGGTGCGCCACAGCAAGGAGTTTGTGCTCAGGGCTAGAATACAGGATGAAGTAGATTGGCGCTGGGTAAAGGGACGAGCTTTGTTCTGGACATGCCGAGTGCCAGATGGGACATCCGAGTGGCATGTGGTGTGTGGTCTGACACTCAGAAGAGACTTGGGGGAGTCTGTGGCCTCCCTGATGAGGGAGGCCTCAACCAACTAAGCCACCCAGGGGCCTCTTAAGTTTTGTTTTTAATGTTTATTTATTTTTGAGAGAGTGCAGGCGGGCGAGGGGCAGAGAGAGAGAGGGAGACACAAAATCTGAAGCAGATTCCAGGCTCCGAGCGGTCAGCACAGAGTCCGACGCGGGGCTGGAACCCACAAACCGTGAGATCGTGACCAGAGCTGAAGCTGGACGCTTAACCCACTGAGCCACCCAGGGGCCCCCTGAAAGGATGAAAGTTTTTTTTTTTTTAATTTTTTTTTTTTCAACGTTTTTTATTTATTTTTGGGACAGAGAGAGACAGAGCATGAACGGGGGAGGGGCAGAGAGAGAGGGAGACACAGAATCGGAAACAGGCTCCAGGCTCCGAGCCATCAGCCCAGAGCCCGACGCGGGGCTCGAACTCACGGACCGCGAGATCGTGACCTGGCTGAAGTCGGACGCTCAACCGACTGCGCCACCCAGGCGGAAAGTTTTAAACTAGACCTAAACTTGGGGCGCCTGGGTGGCTCAGTCGGTTAAGCGGCCGACTTCGGCTCGGGTCACGATCTCGCGGTCTGTGAGTTCGAGCCCCGCGTCGGTCTCTGTGCTGACCGCTCGGAGCCCGGAGCCTGTTTCAGATTCTGTGTCTCCCTCTCTCTGACGCTCCCCCGTTCATGCTCTGTCCCTCTCTGTCTCAAAAATAAATCAACGTTAAAATAATAATAATAATAATAATAATAATAATAAAACAGACCTAAACATTCTTCTCTTTGCTTCCTGCATGCCGGTAGATCTGGATTTGAGCACCCTCTTTAGAAACCACCGATGTAGGGGCACATGGGTGGCTCAGTTGGTTGGGCATCTGGCTCTTGATTTCAGCTTGGGTCATGATCTCATAGTTTGTGAGCTCGAGCCTCACATAAGGGTCTGCGCTGACAGTGTGGAACCTGCTTGGGATTCTCTCTCTCCCTCTGTGCCCCTCCCTTGATCTCTCTTTCTCTCTCTCAAAATAAATAAATGAAATCAACTTAAAAAAAAAAAAAAAAGTAATTTAGTCCTAAGTTCTTCAGTATGTGGATTCCTGGGTCCCATCCTAGACTTTCTGGACGTGAGACATGAGAATTTTCATTTAGGGGATGCCTAAAAGGTGTTTCTTTAAAAAGAAAAAAAAAATTTTAACATTTATTTATTATTGAGAGACAGAGAGCCACAGAGCCTGAGCAGGGGAGGGGCAGAGAGAGGGGGAGACACAGAATCTGAAGCAGGCTCCGGGCTCTGAGGTGTCAGCACAGAGCCCAACTCAGGGCTTGAACTCACAAACTGTGAGATCATGACCCGAGCCGAAGTCCAATGCCCAACCGACCGAACCACCCAGGCACCCCAAAGGTGTTTCTTATTTTTTCTAAGGGTATGAAAACTGCTGATCTGTTACTCTCTTTGTTTTCTTTTTCACACCATTTTATAAATTATGAAATTTCTAACTAGAAAAGTGGGGAGAATAGTACAATGAACACCTATACGTTCCTTTTACCCAGATTCGCTTAGTATTTTATCGTATTTGCTTTCCTTCTCTCTCTCTCTTTTTTATTTTTTTATTTTTTATTTATTTATTTTTTTATTCTGAATCATTTGAAAGTAAGTGCAAAGATCATGATGTTTTTATCCCTGAATACTTTGGCACACATCTGCCAAGGTCTGGTATTCTCCTGACCGGCCACAATGCCATTATCATAGCTAAGAAAACGAACAGTTCTCTAGCACTGTCCAGTATTTAGTGCATACTGAAATTTCCCCAGCTGTTCTTAAAAACTGCTAGAAAAGGGGGCGCCTGGGTGGCTCAGTCGGTGGAGTCTACAACTTCGGCTCAGGTCATGATCTCACGGTCTGTGGGTTCGAGTCCCGCGTCGGGCTCTGTGCTGATAGCTCAGCGTGGAGCCTGCTTCGGGTTCTGTGTCTCCCTCTCTCTCTGACCCTCCCCCGTTCATGGTCTGTCTCTCTCTGTCTCCAAAATAAATAAACATTAAAACAAAATTTTTTTTTAACTGCTAGATAAGAGTCGCTAAAATGCTAAAAGCATTTTTTTTCCCCCTTCAAGACCCAGGCAGTATTGACAGGTGGCATTTGATTGTTTTGCTTCTTTTAGTCTGCCTTCTGAAGCTTTGCTTCTCGTGGCACGGACTTTCCTTTCAAGAGGCCAGTGCCTCTTACAGAAAGTCCCACACGTGTATTTATCCAGTGTTGCCTCACGATTGGATTTAGGTTCTAGATTTTTGGCCAGCTGTGTAGGTGATTGTTATCAGTAGGCACGTGGTGAGGTCATCCTTTTCTTGGCGATGCCAGGTTTGGTCACTTGTTGACTGTGGTGACCATCCCACCAAGTTTTCCATGGGGTGACGATTTGAGGCCGCGTGAACTTGGCAGCTCCTTCCGCCCATGATGGTCCTTGCCTGATTCATTTGTAACATTGTATATGGCAACATGGCAATTCTCTTATTCTTTCCTCTCTGCTACATTTTTACAGCTGGAATCCTTCTGTAAAGAAGGAGCTTTCTCAGGGTGCCTGGGTGGTTCAGTCAGTTGAGCATCCTAACTTCGGCTCGGGTCATGATCTCACAGTTCCTGAGTTTGAGCCCTGCTATGCTGACAGCTCAGAGCCCGGAGCCTGCTTCAGATGCTGTGTCTCCCCCTCTCTCTGCCCCTCCCCCGCTCTCACTCTGTCTCTCTCTCCCTGTCTCTCAAAAACAAATAAACATTAAAAAGATTTTTAAAAAAATTTTTTTAAATGTTTGTTTTTGAGAGAGAGAGAGACAGGATGTGAGCAAGGGAGGAGCAGAGAGAGAGGGAGACACGGCATCTGAAGCAGGCTCCAGGCTCTGAGCTGTCAGCACAGAGCCCGTTGTAGGGCTGAAACTCATGAACCGTGAGATTGTGATCTGAGCCGAAGTCGGACGCTTAACTGAGCCGCACAGGTGCCTCCCCCCATTTTTTTTTTTTTTAAAGGTTTCTTGGGCGCCTGGGTGACTCAGTTAAGTGTCTGACTTCAGCTCAGGTCATGATCTTGTGGTTCGTGGGTTCGAGCCCCACATCAGGCTCTGTCTTGACAGCTCAGAGCCTGGAGCCTGCTTCAGATTCTGTGTCTCCCTCTCTCTCTGCACCTCCCCTGCTCGTGTGCGCTCTCTCTCTCTCTCAAAAATAAACAAACGTTAAAAAAATTTTTTTTTAAAGGAGGTTTTTCTCTTTAAACATTACTAGGAATAATGGATTATTTTTACTCAATGTAAGATAATCCATTACCATTATTATTTTATGTTTATTTATTTTGAGGGGGGGAGGGAGGGGGTAGAGAGAAAGGGAGGAGGATTATCCCAGGCAGGCTCTGCACCATCAGTGCAGAGCCCAATGTGAGGCTCGAACTCACGAACCATGAGATCATGACCTAAGCAGAAGTCGGGCACTTAACCTACTGAGTCACACAGGCACCGGCATCATCATTGTTATTATTTTTTAATATTTATTTTAGAGACAGAGTGTGAGCGGGAGAGGGGTTAGAAAGAGGGAGACACAGAATCCGAAGCAGGCTCCAGACTCTGAGCTGTCAGCACAGAGCCTGACATGAGGCTCGAACCCACGAACCATGGGATCATGACCTGAGCCAGAGTTACACACAACCAGCTGAGCCACCCGGGTGCCCCATCATTATTTTGTTATTACAGTCAGATTTCCTAAACCTGGCCATGTGGAGCTCCTTAAAGGCAGTTTCTGCGTCCTCTGAACATGACCCAACTCCTCTGTTGGTCCTTAGGAAGCTTTGGGGAAACTTACACTCCGAAAACTAAAATCTCAGATCTCTGAATTGTGGTCAAATAATCTTGCCAGTCCCTAGGTTTAGTGTTTTCTTCCATTCAACCTCCTTTTTATTGTCATCCCCAACGTACACACACCTTCTCGTGCTCTGGGTTTTCCTGCCCCTCCATCCATCCACCCCTTTGTCCTCCCCACCTTGCAGACTTGTTCCCTTTCTATTTTCTTCAGCCTTCTTCCCAAGCCATTATTTTCCACCCCCGTCATTTCCATCTTTACTCCCCCCTACTTTCTCCGAGTATCCTGCCAATACCTAATTTTTTTACCACCAGTACCCTCTCCCATTAGTTTTCATTCATGGATCCCCATTTAAAATCTTTCTTAGGCCAAGGGTGCCTGGGTGGCTCCGTCGGTTGGGTGTCCTACGCTTGATTTCGGCTTGGGTCGTGATCTCGTGGTTTGTGGTCTCGGGCCCTGAGGCGGGCTCTGCACTGACAGTGTGGAGCCTGCTTGGGATTCTCTCTCCCTCTCTCTCTCTGCCCCTCCCCTGTGCACGCTCTCTCTGCCTCTCTCAAAATAAATAAACAAATTAAATTAAATTTAAAAAGTTTAAAATCTTTCTTATGCCTGACTGCATTGACTATCCATTTTTGTTAAGTAAAGCCATTCCTAATGGTCAAGATGAGCTTTCTGGGGTATGCCAGTGGAATCCACACTGAGAAATGAAATTCCAGCCCAGAGATAGGAAACCTGATACTAATTGAGTTATAGCCACTCTGATATAAATAGGGAATCATGTACAGTCCAGGCTCCTGTATCTGAATTCGTTTTAAATGTATTCATGTGTGTAATCTCTCCACTTAACACGGGGCTTGAACTCAACAACCCCAAGATCGAGACTCACATGCTCTTTTGAATAAGCCAGCCGGCACCCCTGGGCTCTTGTATTTGGACAGAGATTAGTTCACAGTTCTCACGAGCACCTTCTGAGGACCTTGGGCTCACAGCCACTGGCCCAGCCTCTCATGTTCCAACTGGATTACAAGGCTCCACCTTTTCTGTCCCCAGAGCTCACAGAGGTCTCTGCCCCCAGGGACTCCCTTTGCAAAGACCTGGGTTTGCATTGGGTTTTCAGGATTGCATATGCAGTTTGGCGGGGAAATGTTTTATTTTCCTCAGCGGTGTCTCAAGAGGTGGCCCTTCGTCTGAGGACTTCTCTATGTGCTGGAGAGACATGTTCGACTAATTGCAGGGCTTTTCTTCTCCCCTGACTTCCTGTCCATATCATGCAGTTTTTCTTCCTGTCTTAACTCAGAGCTGGGATTTCCTAACTCTAATGATCTATGGACGTTCCCCCCCCCCCCCGCCCCCGCCTTGTTACAAATTCAATACTGTTTTTTAGATGAAAATCAATAAATCCTGATGAGCAAAAAATTCAAATAGCCAACATTTTGGCGGCTCTTACTAAGGGTTGGGCACCTTCTGTTAACTCATTTAAGGCCGACAACAACCGGAGAGGCCGGATTGGTGTATCCTCATTTTCCCTCCTTTGCAGTTGAGGAAAATGAGTCGGGAGGCTGAATGACTGGCTCAAGATCATAAGCTAATAAGTTGCAGAGCTAATTTTCAAACCAGAGCCAAGACTTGTCTACGTTACCCTTCCAGAGCTTTCTCTGGACACAAGTGCGTATACACAAAAATGGGATCACAATGTATGTACGTACTTCCCACTCCCACACGTTGTGACTATCTTCCCATGTCCGTAACTATAGTATAATAGCCTTCTTTTTAATCCAGTGTCCTTCTCTTTCCTGTTTTGGCTCTGTCCCCAGGATCGACGAGAACGTGCTGGGAGCCCAGCTGGATGTTGACGCCGCCCATTCAGAGATCCTCAAGTACTTCCAGTCGGTCACCTCTAACCGGTGGCTCATGGTCAAAATCTTCCTCATCCTCATTGTCTTCTTCATCATCTTTGTGGTCTTCCTTGCCTGAACCCTCTCTACTCTGAGGCACTTCGTGGGGGTTTGGAACCCTTTTGGGAGGGCAGGTGGCCAGTGCTGCCGCTGAGCCTGTGCAGGGTGCTGGGGAGAAAGGCCCTGTTTCCCTAGAACTGCTGAGAATGGCCACTGCCCCTGACCCCTGACCCTTTGCCTCTGGCCACCCTGTCCTCCCCTCACCACCCTCAGGCCCACAAAACACACGGTTCTGGATTTGTACTCTGCTGTGAAGTGGCTGGAAGAGAGCAGAGGCCAACTGGGCGCCTGTGGAGGAGGTTGTCTCCACTAGGTAGGAGATTTTTAGAAACTCCCCAGCCTCTTCCAAAGGAAACTTTGGCAGCAAGGGGAGATGATGCCGTTTCTCCACCTTCCTGCGAGTGAGGAGAGGAAGCGAAACTGCCCCCCTGGGACCAACTTTCCCATCTGGGTTAGAATTTGACCTTTCTTCTTCCTTTCTTCACCACGTGAGGCAGGGGGCCCTGAGCCCCTCGGCTGCCCGCACAACCCCAACTCTGGCTGCTGGTGACTCTCTCTGCCAAATGTGCTGCAGCCCGTTTTCTCCCAATTACAGCAAGACTGTCAGCCTCACTGGCCCTGTCGTCATTTCTGGGTGGGAGCGTCGAAGGGCCTATGCAGTGAGCACACCGCCCAGTACAGGGACCGAAAGGCCAGGCCAACGGCTTGAAGGGCCAGGCTTTGGGTCCCATGTACACAACTGCCTCCAGGTGGAGGAGGACTCAAGTGCATTTCATTAGCATGGAAACTTCCCTTCGGAGGGGGAATCGGGACCCCAGAGGGGGTCCTTGTTTGGTAGCAACTTCCAGGACCATCTCTAGGAGCATTTGTACCTGTTTGAGCTGCATCCTCTGACCAGCTGGCCCCGTTTTTCCTTACGCTGGATGACACAGGAGCTCTGCCTGCTGCAAGGAGTGAAAGGCGAAGAATCTGTTCCCCGCTCCAACTGAGGCTCTTGGTCCCCTCCAAGCCCCTCATCCAAGCCAGTCACAGGAGGATGGAGGCCTGCCTGGAATATCCACCCTCTGGGGAAGTTCATATGCTTCTTGGCCAGGACCCACAACCAAGTTTCTGAGGTTACTGGAGTCCCTCCCCGCCCATCTCACCCCAAAAGCAGCTCAAGCTACAGGAAAACAATAACCATACACCAAGCTGGCCCTAGAACTTTGGCGAGGGTCGGGGTGGGAGGGTGGGGAAGTCGCCTAGGAGAACCTATGGCTTTTCTAGCCAAGGCATTTTACTAGGTCCCCTTGGCCTCTCTTCACCGGGTGTCTCGCTTGCATCCTCACTGCCCAATTGACACAGAATGTAAGTCTGGCCCAGCACGTCCGTCTGTGGTGGGTGAGGAGGTTGTGAAGCCAATTGCTTGCCAAAGTCGGAAGTGCAATGCTCCTTTGACTCGGCAACTCATGGGAGGATGTGGAGATCGGAAATTCATTTATTTCACAAATGTTTGTTGAGTTCTTGGTGCGTGCCAGGCAGGGTACTGAGCCAGGGGTTAGAGAGAAAAAAAAAACCAAACCACCCATGAATTTGTCGAGGACCCTGCCCTCTTGGGGTTTACGTGCTAGTTTTCTATTGCCTGATAATCCATTTTATAGATGAGGAAAGCGTGGTATATATCCGCAGCTGGCAAAGGGTTGGGCCGAGACTTAAGTACTGAGGTCTATGAACAATCACTCCCGCTCCGAGGCCCGGGCCTCCCATTCCTCGGAGGGCCCTTCGTGCGACCCCCTTTCTTGTTCCTCTCGGAGTCCTGGGCTGCACCAGCCTGCTATCTGCTCCGGCGCTAGCCCCAGAGGTGCCGGCCTAGCTGATGCCCGAAGAAAAGAAGAAAGCAGACCGCGGGCCGACTGGGCCCGCCCCAACCTTGCGCGAGCTGTCGGCGCCCGGGTCTCTGGTGGGGTAGGCAGAGGCGAGCTCCGCCCCGACCCAGCTGCCAGCCGAGTGCGCACGCGCAGCGGGCCGCGCTCCTTCGGCGGCACCGCCCACCACCGGGGGACGTCGGCGGCGCGCGACGTAGTTCGCAGGATAAATGCGGTGGCGCCGGGCGTAGGAGCGATTAGGCTGGGGTGCTTGGGTGTTCGGACGTTTGGCGGGGTCGTGGCCCGCGCCTGAACCTGCCCTGTTTCTCGCTGTGCCATGGCGGACGAGGGGAAGTCCTACAACGGTCAGTGCTGGCTCTCTGGGCGGGAAGCGAGGCGATCTGGGGCCCGGTGGGCGGTGCCGGCCTAGGCCGCAGCCCCGGGGCGGGAGGCCGCGAGGGGCTGGGTGTCCGCGGCGGTGGGGGGAGCGCGGCGCGGGCCGGGGGCGAGGCCACCCGGGGGCCCGGCCTCCATCGAGGCTGAGCGCCCGAGGCGTTGGCTCGGGAATCCTGGCGTTGCGTGGAGCTTCGGCTTGGAGCGGGTGGCTTGGCGGCGGGGTGGCGAGATTCCTTTGAACTTTGTAGGTGGTTGATGCTTGTCAGTTCAGTTTGGCGGCCAGACTCTTCCTTTAATGTGAGTCAGTGCCCGCCCAGTTCATCGGCTGCCCGTGTGCTGCTTTCCACCTCGTCCAGTCTGTCTTGCCCCGCCTCCCCTGCGGCCTTGGCTTTGGCTTAATGTTTTAGACCTCCACACCAGCTCCCTGTGCTAGTCCGAACACTACACTGGATTTTAGTCCAGAATAGTGGGTAGGAGCGCACGAAGACCGAGGTTTGAATCCTGAGTTGTCTTCACTAAGCTTGAGTGAAGTCCATTCCCGGGTCTCACTTTCTATCCCCGTAAGGAGGTAGTAACAGTATTTATTTTCTTAGTGTGTCCGTGTATGTGCTAAAATGAGATCATTCATATCAGGTGCCTGGAGCATAGTGCCTGACACTGGAGAAAGTTCTCAGTGAATGTTAGCTGTGCCTTCTATTCGTCCCCCCCCCCCCCCCCCGCCAGGGTCATTTCTTAGGGTTCATTGTTTGCAGAGTCCTTACTAAGCAAGAGGCAGATCTTTTTAGGAATCACAGACCTTTTTTTTTTTTTTTTTTTTTTTTTTTTTTTTTTTTTTTAAATAAGCCATTCCTACACACCAGGATTCAGAAGGTCATGTTACCTGAGAGCAGTCAAGGACCCTTGGTTAAGCTCCCCGAGCTGTCATTGGAACCTGAGTCTTAGGAGTTGTCTCCTGAGTTAAAAGGCATTTCTGGGGGCACCTGGGGTGGCTCAGTCATTTAAGCCTACGACTTTGGCTCAGGTCATGGTCTCACAGTTTGTGAGTTTGAGCCCTGCGTTGTTGGGCTCTGTGCTGACAGCTCAGAGCCTGGAGCCTGCTTCGGATTCTGTGTCTCTGTCTCTCTCTGCCCCTCCCCCATGAGTACTGCTCTGCCTCTGCCTTGGTCTCTCTCTCAAAAATAAATAAACATTAAAAAAAAAAAAAAGATTTTTTTAAAAAAGCATTTGTGGCCAAGGAAATGAAGAGTTCACTCCCAAAACTTCAGAGTGGCAGTTTGAGAACAAGAGTTTTTAAAAAGCCTTTAAATTGACCACCTTTGTAACTGTATGCCGTTTGTCCTCTGTATGCAAAAGTGTTGTTTACTGAAAGCTAATGTAATCACTGTAATTGGTTGATTTTAGAAGATGTGAGAGAGGTCACCACCCAGAGTTTGAGAGGGGTTAAATAGATTTGGGAGACTAAGAAAGCAAGTTTCAGGTGAATTTCCCCAGGGGTCCGAGTTGTGTCTAGTTCTGCTTTGGGTCCACTCACACTTCCACATTGTGCTTCTCTTCTCTGTTAGTTCCAGTTTCTGACTCCTTTTCCTAAAGCCCTACACTGTCTTCCAGTAACATTTCCCTCATGCCGCCATGACACAGAGAGGGTTCTCTCTCAACAGACAGAAGTTTGCAGGGAAGTGGCCCCTGTAGTTACTGTGTATCTCATCCGATAGCAGGGTGCTGGATACTGTGACTGCCCCAGCAAGGTAGCTGGACTAGCAATGTACTTTCTAACTGATGTTCTGCTTTTAACCGCAGAGCACGATGACCGTGTTAGTTTCCCTCAAAGAAGAAAGAAGGGCCGGGGTCCCTTCCGGTGGAAATATGGTGAGGGGAACCGTAGGTCTGGAAGAGGAGGTTCTGGCATTCGGTCTTCCCGCCTGGAGGAAGATGACAGAGATGTAGCGATGAGTGATGCCCAGGAGGTTCCCCGAGTACGATAGTAAGTAACCAGTTGATCTGGTTTGAATTTAGCGGCCCATTTGTTTGATAAAGCTCCCTTACTGGCCACGTCATTTCTCTTTCCACCTGGAAAAGTGAGGGATGCCAGGGCCAGCTTACTGGTTGAGCAGTCTTAGCTGTAATCCTGACAACGGTGTGGGCAGGCCTTGGAGAAGACATGCCTAGTGTTTGTGGGCATTTTGTTCTCTGCTTCCCCATAGCAACCCCTATGCTGCCCGACCCAACCGTCGAGGTGACAGTTGGCATGATCGAGACCGCATTCATGTTACCGTGCGGAGAGACAGAGCTCTTCCAGAGAGAGGAGGGGCTGGCACCAGCCAGGACGGGACCTCGAAGAACTGGTTTAAGATTACAGTGAGTGTCTGGGGAAGTGGATGTGCAAGGGAGACAGGGAGCTCGGCTCAGAATGAAGGTTTCTACTTTTCACATGACAAAATCAATCTCTTCCTCTGTTTTCTCCACAATCAGGTGTCTCTCCTTTCTTCCAGAACACCCAAGAGCAGGTTAAGAAAAGGAGTAGGACAAGCAGGATCCTGGGGGGGCAGGGATGGGGACACCATCTAAAGGGAAACATGAAAGCTGGTTGGGAGATGGAGTAATTCCTCTGAATGTCTCCATTTGGCTCAAGCCAAGTGTGGGGCTTCGCGTCCCTTAAGTTCCCTTAAGTGAAATCATGACCTTAACCGAAATCAAGAGTTAGACACTTAACTGACTGGGCCACCCAGGCACCCCAAGAAATGCTAAGTTTAAATGGACAGAAAGGAGGGCAAGGAATCCGTGTCTGGCTTGAATTAAAAAAAAAAAAGAAAGAAAGAAAACAAAAAACTTTTAACTGGCCCTTTCTTTAGGAAACCTTGTGAGGGTCGGTGGAAGGTGTGAAAGGAGTAGACTGGGGCTGCTGGTCAGCCTTCGTTCCACATTGTTCCCTTCTCTTCCTCTCGTCTAGATTCCTTATGGCAGAAAATATGACAAGTCATGGCTCCTGAGTGTGATTCAGAGCAAGTGCAGTGTCCCTTTCACCCCCATCGAGGTGAGATAAGGCCTGCGTGGCTGGCTGGGCACCAAGGAAGGCGAGGGGCCAGCTGGACCAGGGGCCCTGGGCTCCCGAGTCTCATGCTCTTGTTTCCTCTTTGTGCAGTTTCACTATGAAAACACACGGGCCCAGTTTTTTGTTGAGGATGCCAGTACCGCCTCTGCGTTGAAGGCCGTCAACTATAAGATTTTGGATCAGGAGAACCGAAGGGTGTGTGTCAAGGGCCTGGCGTGGCTGGGGGTGGGTCTTGGGCCCGCTGCTTAGGCCTCCCCGGAATTCACCCTGCCCTCTGTGTCTTCCGTGCAGATCTCTATCATCATCAATTCTTCTGTCCCACCCCATTCTGTACAGAACGAGCTGAAGCCGGAACAAGTGGAGCAGCTAAAGGTGAGGCAGGCTCGCGTCATGTTTCCCTCCAGTCCCCCCACTCCCCACATGCACTCCCGCCACCCCCACCCCCTCCACAGAGCCCCAGTGACCACCGGCCCATTTTCCCTCCCCTGTAGCTGATCATGAGCAAACGATATGATGGCTCCCAACAAGCGCTTGACCTGAAGGGCCTCCGTTCAGACCCAGGTATGGCTGATAGCTGTCCCGCTCAGAGAGGTGGGGACCGAGCGGGGGGATCTGTCAGACGGGGACGGTTTGAGAATGGTTTGGTAGTAACTCTGACCTGGGAAAGCCCTCTCAGACTCGCCTTTCCTTCCTTTCTGTGTCCTGAAGACTTGGTGGCCCAGAACATTGATGTTGTCCTGAATCGCAGGAGCTGCATGGCGGCCACCCTGCGGATCATCGAGGAGAACATCCCCGAGGTGAGGCCTTTGTCCCGTTTTGAGAGGGGAGGAGGCGGGGTGGGGTGGGTAGGATGGGGTTGGGAGGCAGATGCGTCTCTGAACCCTGTGTTGGTGGCGCTTCCTCTAAACTTTCCTCTGCCCGCAGCTGTTGTCCTTGAACTTGAGCAACAACAGGCTGTACAGGCTGGATGACATGTCCAGCCTGGTGCAGAAAGCACCCAACCTGAAGATCCTCAACCTCTCCGGAAACGAGGTGAGGCAGGAGAGCCCGGTTGTGGGCGGGGTGAGCAGAGGGGGGGCCCCCGGGAGGGAGTTTCCGAGCTGGGACTCTCGCTGCCTCTCCTTACCGGGGTCTCTTGCCCGCTCTCTGTCCCCGTCTCTGCAGTTGAAGTCCGAGAGGGAGTTGGACAAGGTAAAAGGGCTGAAGCTGGAAGAGCTGTGGCTCGACGGAAACCCGCTGTGTGACACCTTCCGAGACCAGTCCACCTACATCAGGTCAGTTGTGGCCTCTGTCTCCCCTCCCGGGGACCTTCACCCCCTGGGAGGCTGAGCTAATGCACCCTGACCAGCGCCCGTCTGCAGGAGCTGTGCAGCCCTGAGCTGGAGCCGCCTGTCCTTTGGGAGGATCACGTGCTCCTCCCTTCGTCTGTCCGTGTGTCCCAGCTTGGCCCCAAGGTCTCCTCTCCTTCCTTCTCACCTGACTGCCTGTTCGCTGTCCTGTGGTCTTGCCTCTTCCTTCCTGAACACTGCCTTTTCTAGAATCTCCCTACCCTACTGTTCCAGGAAGGGCACCTCCCTTTTTCTACCACGACCAGGGGGTGTCTTGCGTATGCCCCGTACGTGGAGCTGCCTTGTGCTAAGAGCCCGGTATTCCTGGGCTGAGAAAGCCCTCCCTCCCCGGGACTTCCTGTTGATGGGCCTTCCCTTCTTTGTCTCACGACGGCCCCTCTTGCCATGCCAAGAGGGACTCTCCTCTCATGGTCCACGTGCCCAAGGCTGTTGCCTGGGCTTTCCCACTCGTGCTGAGGTGGAGGACTCCTTGGAGCTGGTGCCATGCAGTGTGTCTCTCCTGCCCGGAGCTGTGAGCTGGGCCCTCCCTGGAGAAGAAACCTGGGTTCCCCAAGCCGTGTGATCAGAGCCGGGGCCCCGCCAGCAGGCGAGGGCGTCCCAAGGCAGGTGCTGGGCGTGGAGGCCACGGGGGCAATGGCTACCAAGGAGACAGAGAACTGACCCTCTCGGGGGGCGCCGCCCCGCCCTCACTCACACACCTCACGTCACCCTGCTTGGCCCCGGAGGATGGCTGGTTAGCCAGAGACGGGTAAGATTCCTCAGGGAAGGAACAACCTAAGACAGGCACAGTCGCAGAGGGGCCATCAGGAGAGAACTTGGGGGCCAACAGAGGTGGGGCACAGACCCTCACCCCCCCAACTTTGCAGGGGCCTGAACCCTCAACCTTCTGAGGGAGGTCTCCCGCCCCCATGGCTGCTTCGTTTCCCACGCCCAGCTCAGATCGGGACCCAGGTAGCCGGCAGAGACCTGGACAACAGCAACTGCCCTCTCGCTGCAGCAAGAATTTGTTTTCCGTTTCTACCTTGGACCACAGGGAAAGGGGCAGCTGAAGGAAAAGGCTGTGTTGGGTGTCTTCTTCCCTTTTTCCTTCCTCGTTCTTCTAAATGCCTCCTTGCCTGATAGTTCTTTCGCCTTTTCTTTGCTTCCTCTTTCTTTTCTCTCTCTCTGCTCCCCCTCTGTCTCCCCCATCTCTCCCCTGCCCCATCCTACCTTCTCTCTTCTTTTTTTTCCCTTTTCTTTTATTTTCTTTTCTTCTCTTCTCTTCTCTTCTCTTCTCCTCTTCTCTTCTCTTCTCTTCTCTTCTCTTCTCTTCTCTTCTCTTCTCTTCTCTTCTCTTTTTTTCTCTTTTCTTCTCTTTTCTTTTTTTCTCCTTTCTTCTCCTTTCTTTTCCTTTCTTTTCCTTTCTTCTCCTTTCTTCTCTTTTCTTTTCCTTCCTTCTCCTTTCTTCTCCTTTCCTCTCCTCTTCCTTCGCCTCACCTCTTCCTAAACCCTGCCTTGCTCATCTCCCTGCCCCAACATCCTGTGCCATCCCTGTGGTGTTTCTGGTCTTGGCCACGGCCAGACTGGGCAGAACTGATGGATACCTGTTGAGGCAGCGGAGCCCCTGGGCTCCCACCCCATTCCCTCCTCCCGGGGCTGCACAGGTGAGTAGGTGGAAGGTAAGGGGGGCAGGGTGGGGAAGGACGTCCTGGCTTAAAGCCCGGGCTGGGAGCGCTGTTCTCGTGGCGCTCGGATCAGGCAGAGAGAAAAGGGTCAGCCTTCAAGGCGGTTGTCTCTGGGTGCCCCGGGTGAGGTGGGGAGTGGGGCCTCTCTCCCAGGAGCTCAGAGGCTGGCGGGAGTGAGGACGGGAGGGGCTGTCCCTTGGGCGTTGGTGTATGTGCTCCTAGAGCAGCTCAGGAGGCACGGTGGCTCTGAAGCATCACTCACTTCTGTCCTGTTCTTGACAGCGCCATTCGCGAACGATTTCCCAAATTATTACGCCTGGTAAGTCCTCAGCTTTTTTAATTCTTTTCTCACGAGCATAGCCTCTCCCACCCAAAAGGTCCCACCTCACGTATGTTTGTATGACCATGAATTTGGAGACATGGAGCCCTTGGAGAATCTGGCAAAGGTTATATAATCTTTCTTCCCAGAGAAATGCCTGTAGACAAAAGTTGTACCTATCATAGCTCCTGGGATCTCTTCCATGTCTCTTTGTCCTCTGACCCCCTCATTCTTAGTTCTCCCATCTAATTACTCATCCAGCCTTTTTCATCTCTGTTTATGCTGTCAACTTCCACTTCCTTTCTGCAGGATGGCCATGAGTTACCCCCTCCGATTGCCTTTGACGTTGAAGCCCCCACGACGTTACCGCCCTGCAAGGTAAGAAGTGGGGCAGAGTTAGAACTCGTGTGGGGAGGAGAGTATTGGTTACGGGATTCTGATACCTGTTTGCTTCCAGGGAAGCTATTTTGGAACAGAGACCCTGAAGAACCTGGTCCTGCATTTCTTGCAGCAGTGAGTATTGCTGGAGGACCCCTGAGGTTGGAGAGAGGTGGGCCAGCCCCAGTGCCGCTCACTCGGGGCAGCTGTTGGGTCGTTCTGTGGATCCAGAGCGGGGAATTCAGACTTGCCCTTTTGTGTTTCCCGCAGGTACTATGCGGTGTATGACTCTGGAGACCGGCAGCGGCTCCTGGACGCCTACCATGATGGGGCCTGCTGCTCCCTCAGCATTCCTGTTACCCCCCAGAACCCTTCCCGGTGAGTGTCACTGCCCGGGACCGGCATTTCTCGGCAGATGCAGGCTAGCACCTGCCAGCATCCATCCCACGCTGACCACCGCCTCCTTTTCCACTTATCCCCCTAGAAGCAACCTGGCCGAGTACTTCAAGGACAGCAGGAATGTGAAGAAGCTCAAAGACCCCAGTAAGTGTGTGATGTGAGCAAAAAGCCTGGGACGGAGGTGGGAAGGAATCGGTCACAGGGCTCAGGAGTGTGTGGCAGCCCCTAACCTTGGGTTCTCCCCACAGCCCTGCGGTTCCGCCTGCTGAAGCACACGCGTCTCAACGTTGTTGCCTTCCTCAATGAGTTGCCCAAAACTCAGCACGACGTCAACTCCTTTGTGGTAGACATAAGCGCCCAGACAGTAAGCACCTGTTTCTTCCCTGGCCGGAGCCTGAACTTAGGGAAGGAAGGGGCGGTCACGAGGCATGGGGGACTTAGGCTCCGGCGGGAAGCCCACCTGGTGACTGACGCTGCTTCTCTTTCAGAGCACATTGCTGTGTTTTTCCGTCAACGGGGTCTTCAAGGAAGGTGAGAATCTTGGTGGAGTCTGGAGTTTGCAGAGTGGGCCCCTCCTGCAGCTAGATTTTTTTTTGTCCGCACTCTCGGCTTCTGAGCTACCTTCCCTCTCCTTCCCTGACCTCCTCCTCTTCTGCCCCAAGCCATCTTCATGAGGCCTACCCTCTCCACCTGTCTTTCCTGTCTGGGATATGGGACAAACCTGAGGATTAGGAGGACACAGGCTTTGGTGTCAGGCAGGTCCAAGGCTCCATTCCAACCTTGGTCCCGTGTGCCCGTGGCCAATGTACATGAACTCTGAGCTCCAGATTCTTTATTTGTAAAAAGGGGTAATAGCCATCCCCTAGCGGTGCTGTGGGGAGTAAATGAAGGGCTTGCCGTAGGACCTTGCACACAGATGTTCTGTGGGTGGGCTAACGGGTGGTTATTGTCCTCGCTGGCCCGACATTCCTCTTCACCTCTGCTCCCCTGTACACACGCAGTCATCCGTCTGGTCTACTTCAGGTTAGTCGTATCAAGTAAGACCGTGATGGGAGAAGCTTTTGGTAAACACAAAGCGTGGCTGATCCTAAGGGGTCGTTGCTGTTGTTAACATTACAGTGGATGGAAAATCTCGGGATTCTTTGCGAGCCTTCACTAGGACATTTGTCGCTGTTCCTGCCAGCAATTCAGGGTAAGTGTTTGGCTTACCACATGGGGTCCCAGTCCCAATCCATGGCCAGCATGTGGGAATTGGTAGGGGCGGGGATGGGGGAGCCGGTCCTCAGGATGTTTTCAGAATTTCAGAAAGGCTGGGGGGAATCAGGAGGAGGCTCTCACAATGGTGGTGAGCTTGGCTCTGGAGCCAGGCTGGGTTTTTCATCCTGGCCCCACCACTTCTAGCTAAGGGCAAGTTTCCTCGTCTGGAAACTAGTATATTTACTTCCGTGGCCTGTCGTGAAGATAAGTGGGGATGAGAACTGTCCAGAGTTGGGGGAGAATGTGTAATTCTAGTGTGTTTGGTAGAGAACCGCATACACGGGTTGTATGGGAAGGGTCGTAAATGATAAAATGTAATGACCAAGAGTGGGGGAGGGGTACTTTGTGAATGCTGAAAGAACCTGTCGAGTGTAAGAGTGTCAAGTATGGGAACAGGAATAAAGTTGGGAAGATGAGGTGGTCTGTTTGTCCAGCTGTCTAAAGTGCTTTTTGTCCCACAGGCTGTGCATCGTAAATGACGAGCTGTTTGTGCGCAATGCCAGCCCTGATGAGATCCAGAGAGCCTTCGCCATGCCTGCACCCACACCTTCCTCCAGCCCAGTGCCCACCCTCTCCCCAGAGCAGCAGGAGATGCTGCAGGCATTCTCTACCCAGTCTGGCATGAACCTTGAGTGGTCCCAGAAGTGAGTGCTGGGCATGTGTAGCAGTAGGGGGAAATGGAGGTAGGGGTGGTAGTGAATAATGAGTGTTCCTAAAATTGTAAAAACCAGAACTTATAAATACGGTCCATAAAAAAATGTGGCCTCTGCATAAATCAGCATCACAAAATTTAAAGCCCAAATGAAGTCTCTTTATATATACTGTTTTACAACTTACCTTTTTGTTTATCTTGTGAACATCTTTCGCTATCACTATGTGTGTGTGTGTGTGTGTATTTTAAATGCTTGTTTATTTTTGAGAGAGAGAGAGAAAGGGATAGAGCATGAGCGGGGGAGGGGCAGAGAGAGGGGGAGACACAGAGTCTGAAGCAGGCTCCAGGCTCCCAGCTGTCAGCACAGAGCCCAACATGAGGCTCAAACTCACCCTGCAATCATGACCTGAGCTGAAGTCAGAAGTTGAACCGACTGAGCCACCCAGGCACATCTCCATCACTGTAAAAATCACCTTCCTCCTTTTGACAGCTACTTAGTAATCCTTTGTATCCAGTAGGCCATTGATAGACATTTGGATTGTTACAAGTTTTTCATTTGTATACATAGTGCAAGAATGTATATAATTGTTGGCACACACTGGCAAGTGTTACTATATAATGGGTTTTGAAGTGGCATCTAGCCATCAGAGTGAGCGCGTTTTGGTTCTAATGAAGGTGCCTGTTCTTCCCCCACTGCAGGTGCCTCCAGGACAACAACTGGGACTACACCAGATCTGCCCAGGCCTTTACTCATCTGAAGGTAAGTTTTGGGAATTCAGTAGCAAAAAGGCCAGAGATCTCTGGGCCTTCAAGAGGGTCAGGCAAGCTGGGGATGGGGGAAAGGGGCTGGCTCTGCTGACCTTTTCTTTTTTGCTAAGGCCAAGGGCGAGATCCCAGAAGTGGCGTTCATGAAGTGATCCGTAGTCATGCTCCAGAAGAAGCCCCCTGTAAAATAGCCCTTGGATATTGACGTCTCCTTGTCATGGCTGTCGTTTTCTCCTCTCTGGCCCCGACCGACCGAGGCCACCCTGTGACTGTGACCGTGACCGAAGAGGATGGGCTGCCGGATCCCTCTCCTCACCTGCCTTCTGGGAGACTTCTGGAAGACTTCCGGAAGATTGAGCCTCACTGGTGCCAGGAAGCCAAAGCTTACTTTGTAGAACTGACACTAAACTACCGAAGGACCTAGGTGCTTTGTGTACTTAACCCCAGAACCCTCCTTACTTTTTAAGATAAAGAGTGATATTGTATTTTGTGTCACGCGTGCTAGATTGTTTTTGCCCCGCCCCTGCCAGGAGGGGGCGCGGGGGCGGAGCCTGGCGGGCAGCCCCACCCCCACCCCCGTCCTCCCCTCCCTCCCGGGGCTGGACCCAGGCTGCGGGCAGCTGAGCGCTGGGGGCGGGGCCCGCCCGCCGGAAATCCCGCTCCAGAAGCAGCGCCGCCGTAGTAATGGCGGCGCCCGGGCGGCGGTGGCCGGTGCGGCTGCTCCTCGCGCTGCGGCCCCTGCCCGTGCACCGGTCCTTGCACGCCGCGGCCCCGCCGCGGGACGTGCTGCTCTTCGAGCACGAACGGGGCCGCTTCTTCGCGGTCCTCGGGCTGTTCTGCGCGGGCCAGGGCGTCTTCTGGGCCTCCCTGGCCGTGGCAGCTTTGGCCCGACCCCCGGCCCGGCCTTTGTCTCCAGACGCGGAGTTCCCGGACCGCGGCCGCTCGGACCTGCGCTCCATGCTCTGGCGCTACGGCCTGGCGCTCGGCTGCGGCGCCATCGGTAAGGCGTGGGCTGGCTTCCCACCTTGGGGACGTGGGGTGGCTGGGCACGACCTTCCCTGCTCCGACAAGGACAGTGAGGGGCTCCCGGCCCTCCGAGGCGGGCAGTACTGGAGGTGGGAGGGCCTTGAGCCAAGCTCTCGGACAGGCCTAGGGTGAGGTCGGCCTCTCACTCTGCGAGCTTGAGCAGTTACACGGCTCTGGACCCGTCTCCTTGTCTTTAAAATGGGGGTGGACATTAAAGTTGTTGGGAAGGAATGACGGAACACAAGACCCCGGGGTAGAAGAGGAGCTCAAAAAATGTTACCATCGTCGCAATTGTTTTAATTTGGGGGGACCGGAGAGGTTCCTGCTTAGCTCTCCCGCGAAAATGCCCCACCCCAAACTTTGCTCTTCCTGCAGGTACCCTGGTACTTGGTGCCGGTCTCCTCTTCTCCCTCCGTTCTGTGCGTTCAGTGATGCTATTGGCTGGAGGAAAGCAGGTGACCCTCACCACTCACGCTCCCTTTGGCTTGGGTGCCCATTTCACCGTTCCTTTGAACCACGTATCCTGCATGGCCCACCGGGGTGAAGTCCCTGCCATGTTGCCTCTGAAGATCAAAGGCCGGCGCTTCTACTTCCTCTTGGACAAAGCTGGACATTTCCCCAACACGAAACTCTTTGACAACACTGTGGGTGCCTACCGCAGCTTGTGAAGAGACCACCGCGGATGGCTCACCCCTCCCAGAGGGGAATAAAAACCGGACCTCGGGGATGGGGGTCACCCAAGGGGGCCCAGGGTTCATTAACAGCAAATAAAAGAGCAGTCATCCCAAAGGCAGCCGACAGTACCTCTGACTTTTGGTTCCACGTCTGTTTGGCTTTCGCTCCCGTCCTCCAATCCACCTGCCGACAGTGCTTTCAACACCAAGAACTCAGTACCAAGATGAAGGAAAAAAGTAATCTAATATTTTGGTACAAAAACAGCTGTAGGAAGAGAGGTGGAGGGAGCCCATTGTCACGTTTCCCTCGTGGAGGGAAAAACAGGCTCCCAGTATAAAGAGGGCCACGTGGGGGCAAGAGGACTGTGGGCACGTGGGCATGGAGTCTTTGGCTGCAGGAAGGATTTTCTGGTTACTCTTCAGGAAGGGGAAAGGCGTGGCCCGACAAGAACATCTGTCTCAGAGCTCCATTCAGGGTCCCCCCGCTCCAGAGGCCGATCAGGTGTGGCTTCAGACTTGCACTGCACCACCTGAAGCATCAAGACCACACACCACAATACCAGATTCACCCAAGAAGAGGTCTGTGGGAAACAGGAACAAGAGCGTGAGGAACGTGGCCATCTCGAATCCAGTTCCACCCGCATACAGCTATTTGCTCGCTGTCAGGTCAAGCCCATCAGCCCCTCCCAGCCTCTCACTGGTGGGCACCCTGACAACTACAGATGCTTATAGGAGTCTGTGGACCCCTGAGTTTCCACCTAGTCTTTCATGTCCCAGAACCTCACTTCAGCATCGTATAGGTTGGAGTAAAACTTCAGAGCGGTTCCAGGGGGTGTCCATGGAATTTTCTGGGCTTCAGAGCAGCTGTGAGGTCAAAAGATGGTGGTGAGAAAGGGAGGATATACCCCAAACATACCTGTGCCCGGATGCCCTCTGAGAGGAGAACTGAGAGGGACAAAAAGGGAAGGCAGTCAACCCCAGCCAGGGTTCCCTCCCTCTCCCATTACCTAATTGTAATGTTCAGGGAGACGATGGATTTGCAGAGAGAACGGGTGCCGAATCGAAGGATACAGGCAGACACTAAGACCAGGAAGGTGGCTATAGCAGAGATGGCCAGTGCAATGCGGAGCCCTGTAGGGCCTCTGAGGAGGGAGAGAACAAGCCTTGTGGTTGGAATGGGCCTTCCCCGAGCTCAGCCCCTGACTCTCAGGGTAGGGCAGTCACCTGTGGGAGTCCTCGATGCAGCTGCTGTAGACCCAGAAGAGCAGGAGCAGGAGGCAGTAGAGGGCCAGGAGGCCAGAGACCCCGGCCACAAAGTAGCAGAGGGATGGGGCCGAGGGTTGGGATAAAGCCAGGGAGGAGCCATTGAGGGCGGCCACGCCGTACAAGGGACAGTGGCTACTGAAGGAACCCTGTGAAGAGAAGCTGCTGAGTCCTACCTAGATTTCAGGTTAGAGCCTCGGTGCAGGCTCCGGGCAGGTGTGAGGGATAATCTAGGAGAGGGCCACCCTAGGAAGTTATTTATGCACTGTCAGTTCCTGTTTCTGGGCCAGTAGACTGATGGAGAGGGCCTGCTGGGGAAGTCAAACCTGCAGCGGACAGAAGGATCAGGAAATAGGCGGTGGTTATAAAAGACAGTGAGCTTCACAGATGCCTCCCAAGTTCTGGTCTCCCCTCTGCAGAAAGCCTAGAGTAAAACCAGAACTTGTGTAACCTTCAACTATCTCCGATATTTCCTAATCTGTAAAAAAAAAAAAAAAAAAACACGAAAAAGGCATAATCGTGCCTTATAGGGTTAAATGAGCCTGTTTATTAGCAAGATTGCAGGCTGGGGCGGGGGGGGGGGGGAGGGAACCCTCCTGCTTTGGGCATTTTCTACCTCCGTATTTTGTCATTCACACACCGTGCTGCAATCGTGTGGAAGCTCGGTCATCTCCGCTACGCTATGCTTTATTTCCTGGCGTAGCTCGGCACAAGTGCCTGATTTAAAACGTGTAGGCAGGGCCCGGGCCGATTTCTGTTTCAGAACCAAGGTAAGGTGATGCAGCCGCAGCCACCAGACCGGGCTACGTGTGGTGCTGGAAGACACTCCGGAAAACCCGTCCCTGGGCCAGGTAATGACTTTGAAGAACAACGTGGGCGGGCGGGGCCGGAGAGCGCGATCGGCGCCGGCGCATCTCCGCCGCAGACGGGCGCCCGCCGGGCCTCCCCCGACGCCCCGGCGAGGCGCAGCGCGACCGCACCAGGCCGGCCCCGGCCAGCCCGCCCCCGCCTACCCGACCCCACGGCCGGCCCCGCCCCGCACCTGGGTCCGGGTCAGCGTCGCGGCCGCCACGGCCCCGCACAGGAAGGCAGCTGTGAATAGCAAGAGCTCGAAGCGCTGCAACCAGGGCAGCGCCATGGCGCCCTCGCCACTAGGAAGTGCCGCCGCGGGAGCCACCCGCCCAAGCCCCGCCTCATCCGGCGCGACCCACGAGCGCGCAGACGTCACTTCCGACAGGGGCTTTATTTACAGAGGCCGGCGGGCGGGGCTGGGGGGCCAGCGCCGCTTCAGAGCGGCAGGTACAGCGAGTAGTCCGACAGTGCCCAGCGGCGGGCCGGGCGGCCGGTGCGGCCGATCATGGGCAGCTTCTGCACGTAGCGGGAGGCCGGGCTGGGCCCGTACGGCGCGGGGAAGGCGGTCTGGAAGAGGCGCCCGCGGCATCGCCTCCCGGCCTGCCGCCCGGCAATAATGAAGCGGAAGTGGGGGGCGCCGCGCGGGGCGAAACGGCTCTTCTGGAAGACGTCGCGGGTGCCGGCGCCGGGGCCCTGCTGCCGGGGCGCCCCCCGCGCCCGATGCACGCGCGGCAGCGGCCTGCTCTCAGAGGCGGCGGGCGCGGAGGCCGACGCGGGGCCGCCGCTCCGGGGACTCTCGTCGCCCTGCGGGCTGACCATGGCGTTGGCCGTCAGCTGCGGCATCTTCCGCACCGAGTCCGGAGCGGCCGCCGGCTCCTTCTTGTCCCCGGGCGGCCGCGGAGTGGTGGGCGCGGGCTGGCCCGTGCCGAAGCGGGTGGCCAAGCTGTCACCGAAGAAGGCGTACAGCTCCCGGTAGATGTCCGCCAGGGTCACCGACGGGGAAGGATCCTCCGGCCCCGCGCCTCCTGGCGGCGGCGGGACGACAGACCCAAAGCCTGGCTCCGCGCTGCCCCCGGAGGGAGACTCCTGCAGGAGAAGGCTGTCCCAGGGCAGGTCGTCCGAGCGCCGGCACCCCCTGCCGCTTGGGCCCCCCTTGCTGGGCTCTGCCGCCTGGGCCTTCATCTTCAGCAGTCTCTCCACGGCCACCTGTAAGAGCAGAGGGACTAGGATAGGCGAGAACTAGGAGGCACCTGGGCCCGTCGAGTTTTCCAAAGTTAAGGCAGGTGAGCTGCTGAGCTCACGCCAGGGAAGGGAGACTGGAAGGGGCAGGCGCTCACCAGAATGGCTCCGTAGACCTTGTGTCCATCTGCTTTAACTTGGGCATTAGATACGGAGTAATCATCTAGCACAGCCTGCAGATTTGTCCAGTAAGTGGACAGGTGCGGGTACAGTACTCGTTCTACTGCCTGGAAGGGAAAAGGGAATGCAGTAAGCACCTTGTTGCTTATTGCCTCTCAAGTACCCTTGCCCATGGAAGACGTACTTTTTTTACCTCTGACGGGAAATTCTCAGCTTGGCGTATTCAGCCAACGTTTATTTGGAACCCACTGTATGCCCAAGCCTCGGCTAAGCACTGAGAATGAAGGTCAGGTACAAAGACCACGTAAAGTGACCCTGTTATCACTGACATGTATGACAAGGGCTAGAGGATATAGGTAATGCCCATTGCTAACAGACAAATTTAATTTGCCAACTATTAACCCTATACAGTCAATAGGCAAGTACTATTGCTTAAATGTACACTGGGACTCAGTTCAGACCACCTGCACAAAAACAAACAACCGATCTGAGGCCTGGATTCTGATTATATGATTTTAATCCTGTGATTAATTTTGAGGAAAGCAATTAAGACTTCACAGAGGATGGATGGCCTTGGTGGCTCAGTTAAGCGATGGACTCTTGATTTTGGCTCAGGTCACAAGCCTGCTTAACATTCCCTCCCTCTCCCTCCACCCACTCCTCTCACTCTTGCACATTCTATTTAAGTTTATTTATTTTTGAGACAGAGAGAGAGCATGAACGGGGGAGGGGCGGAGAGAGAGGGAGACACAGAATCGGAAGCAGGCTCCAGGCTCTGAGCCATCAGCCCAGAGCCCGACGCGGGGCTTGAACTCACGGACCGCGAGATCGTGACCTGAGCCGAAGTCGGACGCTCAACCGACTGGGCCACCCAGGCGCCCCTTGCACATTCTATTTAAAAAAAAAAAAAAAAAAAAAAGACTTCACAGAGGATGTGACATCTGTTACAGGCTTTGATGCGTTAAGAGTTCTTTGGTTAGGCATCCACAGCCTGAGGATTTGAAAACGTTAAATCGGGGCACCTGGGTGGCTCAGTCGGTTAGGCGGCCGACTTCAGCTCAGGTCATGATCTCACGGTCCGTGAATTCAAGCCCCGCATCGGGCTCTGTGCTGACAGCTCAGAGCCTGGAGCCTGTTTCGGATTCTGTGTCTCCCTCTCTCTGACCCTCCCCCGTTCATGCTCTGTCTCTGTCTCAAAAATAAATAAACGTTAAAAAAAAAAAAAATGAAAACGTTAAATCAACAAGTTCCGAGAAAAACACAACTTAGACAGCTGACTCAAGTATAAGAGCTTAAATAATTCTACAACTGTAGTAGTTAAATAAAATATCTAACCACAAAAAAAGACACAGTGCCAACATTTACAAAGACAGTCTGAGATCTTATCAAAACAAACAAGGGGATGCCTGTGTAGCTCAGTCTGTTATGCACCTAACTCTTGATTTTGGCCCAGGTCATGATCTCCCAGTCTGTGAGATGGAGACCCGCATCAGGCTCCGTGCTGAGCCTGCTTGGGATTCTCTCTCTCCCTCTCTCTCTTCCCCTCCCCCACTCAGGCTCCTTCTGTCTCTCTCAAAATAAATAAGCATTAAAAAAACAAAAACAAACCCTGAATACAAGAGGAATTGAGGGGTGGTTCCTTAACATGATTAACAGAGAATGGCCAGGAATTTATGAAGTGGGGATATACTAATACCTGCCATGTAGAACTTCTGAAAGGATAAGACATTTATACACAGAAAGGCAAGCTATCAAATAGTGGGGCCTAAGGCAAGAGCTCAGTACATGGCAACAGCAAGCATATACCTTTTTTTTTAGTTTTTTAATTTATTTTTATTTTGAGAGAGAGAGAGGGAGACAGAAAGAATCCCGAACAGGCTCCATGCTGTCAGCGCGGAGCCCGATGTGGGGCTCAAACCCACAAACCGTCGAGACCATGACCTGAGCCAAAATCAAGAGTCAGATGCCTAAGCAATTGAGCCATCCAGGCGGCCCAAGCATATACCATTTTCATGATAAAAGACACACAAATACTATTTTTCTGATTACAAATGGGAGCTCTTCCGGCTCTGTGTGTGGGAAAGGCCGGGGTCCTCACCTTCCAGCCGAGGGCATGCAGCCCCACCACAGCCCCGTAGTGAGAGCAGAGAGGCCGCACAGGATCTGCCAACACCTTCTGCAGGGAGAGCAGGATCTGCTGATAAAGGCCACTCACAAGGTCCCCGTGTGTCCTACGGGAGCGGCATTCAGTCAGAGAGGAGAATGAGGCACAGGGCAGCCTAAACTGGACTCCGGTCGGGGCGCACCGGGGTAAGTGGACAAGGAAGGCTAAGGGGGAGCGAAGGCTACCTGAAGGGCCGAAGGGCCCAACCCTGGGGATATCGGGTGTCCATCTCTAGAATCCCAGCGTGCCGAAGCACACCGACTGGGAAGCTCTAATGGAAGAGGCTCCCTGCCCCCTCAACGCATGGCCTCGAAGCCAGACGTCTCACCCGCTCCCGAACGCAACCCCTCGGCACTGTGACAGCCCCACCCTTCGTTCAGCTAGGCCCAGCGGCTACCAGAAGATGTGGCTGAGCAGGAGGGCAGCTCCATCCCGAAGAGTCCAATGGTCGTTCAGAGGGTTGATGGAGGCAGCCAGTGGCTCCAGCACGCAGTAGAGGACACTCCCTACCAGGGAGCGGACATAGGGCCCCAGGCAGAGGTGTGGGTTCCGAACCAGGCTCCGAGCCACTTGCAGGAGCCGGTGCAGCTGCTCCAGATCGTGGCTTACAGATTTCACCTGTTTGTAGAAGAGGGTCGCTTAGGGGGACACGAGGGTGCAGGTAGGAGCCCACCGCCGCGACGGCGCCTGCCACGAGCCCTACCCGGTGCTGGGTTATCTCCCCACAAACCGTCCCCACCCTGCCCCAGCCACGTCACTCACCCCACTGACCACGTAAACAAAGTAGGGGAGGAGTGCTGCGATCTTGGAGTTGGTCTGCAGGTCCTGGAGAGCGATCTGAAAAGGAAGAGGCCAGACTGCACTGGGTCCTCCAGCCCCAAGTAGAAACTGACATTTAAAAAAAAAAAATTTTTTTTTTAAATCTTTATTTATTTTTGAGAGAGAGAGACATAGAGCGCGAGCAGGGGAGAAACACAGAAAGAGGGAGAGACAGAATCCACCGCAGGCTCCAGGCTCTGAGCTGTTAGCACAGGGCCCGATGCAGGGCTCGAACCCACAGAACTGCAAGATCACGACCTGAGCCCAAGTGTGGCGCTCAACTGACTGAGCCACCCAGGTGCCCCTAAACTGACACGTTTTAGAGGACAGTTTACTTCTTATGTATGACAATTTAAATGTTCTCTCTCAAAATAAATAAATTTTTAAAAAATGTAAATGTTCATATTCTTTGATTATTCAAGTGTACTTCTATAAATTTAACCCACCATAAAAGTTACCCGTTTACACACATACCCACTCACAGCACAGTCTGTAATAATAGAAACTGCCCACAACCTAAGTGGCCAACGTGGTTTTAACTGAGAAAAGCACTTGTTCTAAAACCAGAGGTTTACTGTAATACCACCTTAGTTTATACTAGAGAAATTACAGTTAAAACTTGGGGGGGGGAGAAAACATGTTTCCATGGGAAACTTTCACTTTCTTTTAAAATCTTTTTAAATTTTTTTTTAATGTTTTTTTATTTGATAGAGACAGAGTGAGAATGGGGGAGGAGCAAAGAGGGAGACACAGAATCCGAAGCAGGCTCTAGGCTCCGAGCTGTCAGCACAGAGCCTGATGTGGAGCTTGAACTCACGAACCATGAGATCACGACCTGAGCCGAAGTCGGACGTTTAACCGACTGAGCCACCCAGGCGCCCCTAAAAAAATTTTTTTTGACGGGTATTTATTTTTCAGAGAGACAAGAGACAGACAATGAATGGGGGAGGGGCAGAGAGAGAGAGAGGGAAACACAGAATCCGAAGCAGGCTCGAGGCTCCCAGCTGTCTGCACAGAACCTGACACGGGGCTCGAACTCACAAACCACAAGATCGTGACCTGAGCCGAAGTCGGATGCTTAACTGACTGAGCTACCCAGGTGCCCCTTTATATTACAATACTTCTATAATAAACATGCTGATACAGCTTTTATAAGCAGCAAAAAGAGTTAAGTACATGAGAAAAGTCCTCTTAACCCTGAATCTCCACTACCTGTGACCTCCAGACCCCTCTGGATAAAGCTCCTATGCTCAGGCACTACAAGAGCAGACAGCAGACTAGTGGGAAAGGAGCTCAGCCCCCAGGCCCCGCACCCCATCCCATCGGCGGTGCCTGGGGAACCGGAGCCAAGCTCCTAAGGAACGGGAGCAACAGCCAGACATGGGAAGAAGGACAGAAACCCCGAGAGGCCACCTCGTGGAGCAGACCAGCAAACTAACGCTCGCCTGACTCTGGACACGGGAGGACTGACCACAGGCAGCCTGCGGAGTCCCAGAGGCTAAAGCGGCAGGGTCTCTCCGAGCAGGTCTGGCCGGGCACCCTGACCCCGGCTCCTTCGGCTTCCCTTCTCTCCCTCTCAACCCCACACAAATGAGAGCCGCAACGTGGCTGCCTCACTCGGCCCCAAGTCAACAGGCACCCCAGAGAGCAGGCTCTGGAATCAAGGTGTGCGGGTACTGACCACCCGAGTCCCCCCACATGGCCCTGCTGAGCTGCCCGTTCCCTGGAGAGCAGGGGTTCCCGCTGGAGTGGGCAGAGCAAGGCGGTCCTGGAGGAGGGCGGCCTCAGAGCCCTGCACCCCCGCTCCCACCCACATCAGGTGTGTGCAGTGGACAGGAAGTAGGGGCCTGAAAGAGCTCTGTGGGGGGCGCCTGGGTGGCTCAGTCAGTTAGGCGTCTGACTCTTGCTCCGGGTTCAGTCATGATCTCCTGCTTTCTGGGATCGAGCCCCGTGCCGGGCTCTGCGCTGAGCATGTGGAGCCTGCTTGGGATTCCTTCTCTATGCCTCTTTCTCTACACTGCCCCCGCCAACTCACACTGGCTCTAAGTAAATAAATAAACTTAAAAAAAAAAAAAAAAAAAAAAAAAGAACGAATTTCATGGGGATTTGAAAACTGGACTTTGTGCCCCAATTCGGGTCCACTCGCTCACCTTCATCAGCTGCGGATCGTCCCCCAGCACGGCTCGAGTCACTTGCTGGTAGTACTTGAGAAGGTCATCGGTCAGCGAAGACACGGCGCTGGGCACTGTGGGAGGATGGGCAGGAGGTGGTCAGGGTCAGCCCAGCCCAACCTCACCTGCCGGCTCCCCTCCCTCCCCTCCCCACCAGAAGCCTGTTCACACGGGACTCCCAGAGCACACAGCCACCAACTCCTCGGAGCAGCCCTGCTCAGCCCTGAGCCTGCGGGCTTTCCACACCTCTGTGCTCCCTACTGTGCCTCCCACCTGTCCTCTGCCACGCAGGTTCCTGCTCAGTCCTCAGTCCCTCCTGGACACTTGCCCTCAGGGGACCCAGTCGCCCAGACTTCTGTGCTAGCATCCAACACCCGGCATCATGACTGGTCCCAGGTCTGGGCTCCTAGCTCCAAATCCGAGCCCTCTGGGCAGGGACTAGTGCCCACTCAGAACGGGGCATCAGTAAATACTCGTGAGATGAAGAATCAGAGGCACAGGGGTGCCTGGGTGGCTCAGTCAGTTAGGCGCCCAACTCGGGTTTTTTGTCCAACTCGATTTTGGCTCGGGTCATGATCTCACGGTTCATGAGTTCGAGCCCCGCGTTGGGCTCTGCGCTGGCAGCGAGGAGCCTGCTTTAGGTTCTCTCCCCCGCCTCTCTCTGCCCCTCCCCTGTTCACGCTTGCGCCCTCTCTCAAAATAAACTTAAAAACAAACCAAAAAAAGAAGCAGAGAGGTACAGGAGCACCCCCCCCCCCCCTTAGCTCCTAAGGAAGGAAAGTCCGGAAAGCCCGTTCCCCGTACTGCCCCTTACCTGATCCTTGAGGCGCCAGGTTCCCTTTGCCATCTAGGTAGGACACGTGAACTAGAACCAGAGCACAGACCGGTCAGCTAAGGGGGTTCTGCCCCTCGTAGCGCCACCGCAGGCGCATGCGGGGGTTCTGCCCCGCCCACCGCTCCTCTGACAGCCCAGTTCCTGTCCCCGCCCCATGTAGGACCCCGGCGGTCACCTCTCACAGCTGTCTCGGCACAGCCTTTAGGGATGTTGGTGGCCAGGGCCAGCTCCACCAGGTTCACCTCTCGGTCCTCAGGGAAGTAGAGCTCGCCCTCCCTGGCAGGGCGCAGGGGCAGCGCCTCCTGGGATCCGTAGCCACACACGGCCTGAGCAAAGAGAGGATCGGAGGGCAGGCCGAAGCCGGGGAGGGAAGAGGCCATCTACTGACCGGGGCGGGGAGCCTACGTCTGAGGGAAATCCAAGAGTCTGAGAAAAGGGGAGATGCCTGAGGCTTCAGGCCTATTGCCGGGAATTTGGCTGGAGCATCCGGTACTCACGGGGTCAGGGAGTAGAGCCTGGTCTGTCCTTCCATAACCATACGGGCCCTGAGACTCAACCCCCTGCCGCCAGCCCTCCAAACATTCACCCAACTTTGAAAACACTATATTTTTTTAATAAATTTTTTTTTTTTTTTTTTTTTTTTTTTTTTTAATGTAGGGGCACCTGGGTGGCTCAGTTGGTTGAGCGTCTGACTTGGGCTTCGGTCACAATCTTGGGGTCCGTGAGTTCAAGCCCTACATCGGGCTCTGTGCTGAAAGCTCAGAGCCTGCTTCAGATTCTCTGCCCCCCAACTTCCCGCCCCTCCCCTGTTTGCACTCTCTAAAAAATACACAAAAAGCATTTTTAAAAAATTAAATAAACTTTTTTTTTTTATTTTAGAGAGAGTGCGTGTGTGAGCATGTGGGCGGAAGAGAGGGGCGGCGGGGGGAGGGAGAGAGAAAGAGGGAAAGGGAAAGAGAGAGACAGAGAGAGAATATCCCAAGCAGGCTCCTCACTCAGAATAACTTGCTCCCAAGACCCTGAGATCATGACCTGAGCCGAAATTAAGAGCCAGACGCTCAACCAACTAAGCCACCCAGGTGCCCTCCCCCTCTTTTTTTAAAGTAAGCTCCAGGCCCAACATGAGGCTCAAACGAACTCACAACCCTGAGATTAAGAGATGCATGCTGGGGCACCTGAGCGGCTCAGTCAGTTAGGCATCCTACTTCGTTTCAGGTCATGATCTCACGGCTGGTGAGTTTGAGCCCCACATCGGGCTCGCTGCTGTCAGCACAGAGCCCGCTTTGGATCCTCTGTCCCCCTCTCACTGCCCCTCCCCAGCCTGTGCTCTCCCCCCACCAAAAAAGAAAAGTCACATGCTCTCCTGAGCCAGCCAGGCACCCCAACACTATTCTCTTCTAAACATGATCTTCTTCCCTCAAGTCCCTGCCCCACAACAACTGTGCAGGACAGTCTAATACTCACATTTATGCCCAGGCTCCTCCCTTACCCAGAATGTCTCCTCTTCTCTTGGCTTAGCCTAACCCAAGCCTCCCTTTAAAGCCCGGCTCAAGTCCCAGTTCTTCCAAGGCTTCCCTAACCTCCTGGCCCCCGGGCACCTACCCTGTGGTTTCTGTGAGCTGCCCCTGTGTGCACATTTGGTCTTTAGGTCTGTGCTGGGCACGGGGTGGGTCATGCCACCTGAGCCCTGTGCAGCCCGCGCTCAACTCACCTCCACGCTGCTCCAGCGGAGGGCCCTGTTGAAGTCCTCGACAGTCAGCTTCCGCCGTTTGGTATGTTTCATGAATTGAGAGCTATTCTGGGAGGGGAGGAACAAAGTCAGGGGACAGGGAGAAGGGGGTATGGAGTCCCCAGGGGAAGAGAGACAGCCTGGGGAGGAGGCAAAGAGGACACCAGGAAGCCCGGAATCTGGCTCTGCTCTGGTGCAGACAGCACCCCCCGTGTGACGTTCCCTCTCTGGGACCCAGTTTCTCACACGCAGAATGTGAGTGTGAACTTGCCTGGCCTGCCTGGCGGGGCTGTTGAGAAGAGGGGCAATGGGGGGACGATGCCCAGCCAGCACTTTGTTTGCCAGAAGCCCCACTGGCTGAAAGGGGAGCTCCGGAGAGGGCAAGGACCGCCTCTGTCCCTCAGAGCTCAGAGCAGGTGCCGCAAACACAGCTGTGTAATAAATCCCTGTGGGAGGCAGCCATCAAGGAGAGAATAAGGGGAGCTGGGAGGGGTGCGGGGAGCGAGGGGGGCGTACCTGGGTGGCCTCTCTGAGACGGTAACACACATCCTCTGCGAGAAGAGCTGCCACCTCATCGCTCAGCTCCAGGCCTGTGCTCTCCGCCATCAGCCGGACCGACTCCCGAGGGATCTCCACAAACCGCCGCTCTTCTCGCTCGGACATGGCCCCGACGGAGCTGGGAGCCAGGAGAGAAGGTTTGAGAAGCCACCCAGTCTCCCTCAGGGCCCAGGAGCCCGACTTCAAGGCCTTCTGAACCAGTCTCGCTGCTCTTGTTCCAGAATCCCTGAACAAGGAGCCGCAGAGGCTCGGAGTGTCCAGGCAAGGAAACTGAGGCTAAGAACAAGAAACAGACGAGCTGGGTCAGACAACAGGGATGCCTGAAAAAGTGCCTGGCCTCAGGGGGTTCACAGAACTGGGTCCCAGCCATGATCTACCACCTCCTGAGTGACTGTGACTGAGAGCCCTGGTCATCAGCTTGTGCCCTGGTGTCCGAACTTGTAAGACACAGGCAATCGCCGCTGCCCTCCCTACCTCACAGGGTGGCTATGAGGCCAAAACGAGACGGTGTATGAAAAAGCCAAGGACCAGAACACCACCCAAAGGGATGATGGAAGATGTTACCATGGTTAGTTACAAATAAAAACTTCAGGGGCACCTGGATGGCTCAATCGTTTAAGTGTCTGACTTCTGGTCCGGTCGTGATCTCACAGTGTGTGAGTTTGAGCCCCGCATCGGGCTGTCTGCTGTCAGCGCAGAGCCTGCTTCGGATCCTCTGTCCCCGTCTCTCTGCCTGCCCCCCCTCAAAAATAAATAAACGTTAAAAAAGAAAAAAAAAAGTCATGTTTTCTTCCTTCTGATTCTTGCTACCACCACTATCTACTGAGTCTTGATGAAAACTACTTGTATCCTGACACTTCCTCGCTCAGAAATCTTTAGTACTTCCACACTGGTTCTAAAAGAAAGTCTAAACTCCCCAGCTTGACATTTTTCTTTCTTTCTTTATTGAGAGAGAGAGAGAGAGAGAGAGAGAGAGAGAGAGAGAGAGAGAAATGCAGAGGGAAAGAGAGAGAATCCCAAGCAGGCTCCACACTGCCAGCAAGGGGCCCCATAGGGGCTCAAACTCACTGACCGTGAGATCGTGACCTGAGCTGAAGTCCGTGACGCTCACCTGACTGAGCCACCCAGGCGGCTCCCAGCTTGACATTCTGTATTTGGTCCCAAATCCCCCCAGCTGTTCAAGCTGATCCCTCCTCCCAGTAAGATCAGCCTAGAGTCTTCCAGCCTGCCTTATGCTCCACCACCAGTGCTCAGGCTGGTCGTCTCCCTCTCTACTCCAAGCCCCCACCCCTCCTCTTTGCTAAGGCAAATCCAGTCTGTCTTTTAAGGTCTTCCTCGCCAAATGCCATTAGGGGGGGCGCCTGGGTGGCGCAGTCGGTTAAGCGTCCGACTTCAGCCAGGTCACGATCTCGCGGTCCGTGAGTTCGAGCCCCGCGTCAGGCTCTGGGCTGATGGCTCGGAGCCTGGAGCCTGTTTCCGATTCTGTGTCTCCCTCTCTCTCTGCCCCTCCCCCGTTCATGCTCTGTCTCTCTGTCCCAAAAATAAATAAAAAATGTTGAAAAAAAAAAAAATTAAAAAAAAAAAAAATGCCATTAGGGATTGTCAGGCTTTTAGTAGCTGAGCTTTTGCCCATGTGTCTGATCTTCCCCAGTCTGGCTTAGAGGTCTAACAGCAGGAACCTGCTCTTCCGTTCACAGGATATGGCAGAATAAGAACCCAATAAAAACAGCAACTGATGGACGATTCCAGTGACAGACACCACAATGAGAGGGCAGGCCCACGAGGGCCAAAGTGAGGCATCAGCACCACAGGCAGCAAGGCCCAGTTCCAGGTGCTTCTGGGTCACCAGTGACCTCCAGGTCCCTAAATCCAAAAACTTCCAGGTCCCTAACCCGGCCTCCCGCATTTCTCCCAGTGGCTCCACATTGCCTTTGGAATAAAGAACAAACCTGTACCATGGTTCCAAAGCCCTGCGTATCCATCTACTTCTGCAACACTTCTTTCCCTCTCGTGTTCTGCATTCCCGCCATGGCCGCTTTCCATTTCCCCCAAAACACCTGATCCCAGGACATTCGTACACTCTCTTTCCCCTAGTTGAAACACTCTCCTCCTCCTCCACCTCCAATCTCTTTGTCTAGTGAGCTCCTAGTGGCTCCTTCAGATCTCAGTTCAAATGTCACTTGCTCAGGGAAGTCTTCTCAGACCTCCACAATGTCCCAGTACTTGGCCTTCAAAGCGATTATCACAGTTGGTAACTATACAATTGTGTAACTGTGTGGATAACACCTCCCCACTATATTGTAAGCTCCATGCCCAGCTAGGATCATGACAGTTCGCTCACCTTTGCATCCCCAGAGTCCGGCACAGGGTCAGCACATAATACTCCTTGAATAAACACTTGCTGCAAAACCGAATAAAGAATAGCTATTTTTCCCAAGCACATGCTATGCCTGAGGCATACAGTTAGGTGCTTTATATGGCTTATACCTCATCTTATTCTCAGTAACAATGAGATAGATGTTATGTAAGTATCGTGTCTATTTCACAGCCAAGGAAATCAAGGCTCAGAGAGGTTAAATGTGAAATGACTTGTCCAAGAACATCCAGCGAGCACTAAGTAGGCAGCAGGGACTCAACTCCTGTTCCTAGTCATCAGAGCGGTAGGCTGTGTGAGGGACAAGGCCTGGATTTCCAGCCCGAAGACTGGAGTTGGAGGCCCGCCAATGGATAATTCTGAAGTTTCTGTTTTCCTGCCTGTAAAATGGGAGCATGAAGTCCTGCCCACGGGCAAAGGTCTTTCCTTATTATGTGCCTATATTAAGACCCACAAAGTCCTGGCTCTGACCAAGGTCTCCCCCTCCTCAACCTCCTCTCCTCTGCATCCCCAGCCACTAGCCACACTGGTAAAGTGGCGTGGGAACTGACCGCCACGGGCGTCGGGGGAGCGCATCCTCCCACCCAGCCTCCCTTCATCCCAGATCCAGAAGTGCTGGGGTAGGGTGGAGGAGGTCAGGGGTTACCGAACTTGGGTCACGTGGTCAGCGAAGGGGGCGGGCCCCCAGCGGAGCCGGCGCTAAGGCTAGTCAGTGCGGGGCCCACAGCGGGACGGAGAGTCCTTGGGCCTGCGAGGGCCTGCTCACCTGAAGGCTCTGGCGCGGCAAAGGCGGCTACCCAGACGGCGGTGGCGGCGAAGGCAGCTCCCACTCACCCTGCTCACCCTAATTCCCTCTCTCTGAGCCCAGGCCCCGCCCTCCAGGAGCACAACCAATCGGCGAGCGTCCTGCGAAGTTCCCGCCCACCCGCAGGCTTCCCGCCTCGCGATTGGCCTCTGTTAAGGGGCTGTAAAAGAATCTGGGCGCAGGGGGTCACGTGAGGCTGAAGAGTCGGACTTCTTAAAGCAACAGCTCTTGGGTGTTTTGAGAGTTGGTATGAATGGTTTTGTGTGTTTTATGTTTTATTTATTTGAGAGAGAGAGAGAGAGAGAGAGAGAGAGAGAGAGAGAGAGAGAGAGAGAGAGAGAGAGAGAGAGAGAGAGAGAGAGAGAGAGAGAGAGACTTCAAGCAGGGTAGGGGCGAGAGAGGGAGACACGGAATCTGAAGCAGGCCCCAGGCTCTAAGCCGTGAGCAGAGCCCCATGCGGTGCTTGAACTCATGAATCGTGAGATCATGACCCGAGCTGCAGTCAGACGTTTAACGGAGTGAGCCACCCAAGTGCCCTTGTGTATGTATGTTTTAAAAGCGTATTGTCAAGGAAAGCGTCTCTATTCTTTTGATCTCGTCTGCACTTTGAGTTTCCAAGCATTTGCATTTATGTGACTGCAGCGAAACTTTAAACTTTGGTGTGTAAATTAGTTTTCTTGCCCACTTGGTGGGGCTCAATTTACCCCTCCAACATCACCTGCAGGACTGATGGGGCTCCCACTAGGTATTTTCTTTGGGCAGAAGAGTCTTCTCACTGGGACAAGCTCACGTGCAAAATACAGACTCTAGGGCTGTGCTCATTACGGCACCCTTCCTCAGTAAGCCAACTATAACCCCTAACCTGCCTCGATTTCCTTGACCACTTTACACGCACATGCTTTCCTAAACTTGGACAGCTCTCAATTCAGAACCAAGTGGGTTTAGTGGGTTACGGATAGTATTTGGAGTCAGACCAACCTAGGTTCAAATTCTACCGTCGCTTCGGGGCAAATTACCTAACCATATTTTCGCCCAAGTGCAAACTGGGGTACTGATACTCACTTCACAGGGTTACTGTAGATTAAGTGAGATGATGTCTGTGAAAGCACTTGGCAGAGTTGAGGTTGAACCTTCTTGTACACCTCAGGAGGCAGACAGTGAATTAATTCCTTTATGTTCATTCAAAATGAGGTCGTTTGCAATGGGCTATTCATTATAGAAAGGAGTTTTCTGCGGAGGAGCGTGAATGTACACATCCCCGCCCTTCCTCCCTCTCAGGGTAAGATGCTGCTGCCTGTAAAAAAGATCCTCCCAGGCTAGAGCTGGGAAGGCCAGATGGATGTGGTGGAGGTTGCCATGGCAACACCACCTAAGGAGACTATGACCCTGCTGAGTCTCTTCCAGTTATAGTCAGTATGACATCTGCTGTAGTGTCAGTACTGTGCTTGAACACTGGAGTGTCTGTCCACCTCTGCATAAAGGGAAGCGGCAGGGCCTCCTCCACCATCCTGAGTCTGAGGTCAGTTCAGCAGGATCTGGGCTGCTGGCAGCTCTCCTTGCTGAGGTGTTAGTCTGGACAGCCATTGGCAAGCTCAAAGGCATGACACAATGACAGAAGGCCCAGGGGCCTGAGGGATATAGTAAAGCTGTATTCAAGCACTTTGGGGCCCATTTGCCCCCAGCCTCAAGTGGAGGCAGGGGCCAACGAGAGCAGTAGTGAGACCCACATGACCACAGATAGGAGAAAGGTGGGTCCCACTCACTCCCCAGCCACCTAGAGCCTGGCAAAAAGAGCTAGGATGGCTTTGAAGGCAGACTGACAAGTTTAAAAACAAAACAAAGCTCCACCACTCACTAGCTGTGTACCCTTGGCATTACACTTCGTCTCTCTAATCTGTTTTATCAGCTATCAAGTGGACCAACAGAATCTACTTCGTGGAACTGTTGTGGGCAATGTGTGTAAAAGATTTAGCATTAGGCACCTGAGTGGCTCAGTCAGTTAGGTCGCCAACTTCAGCTTAGGTCATGATCTCACAGTATGAGTTCAAGTCCTGCACTGGGCTGTCTGCGGTCAGTTCAGAGCCTGCTTCGGATCCTCTGTCTCCCTCTCTCTGCCCCTACCCTGCTCAAGCGCTCTTTTGCTATCAAAAATAAAATGTGTATTTTAAAAAATGCTTTATTTTTGAGAGAGCACAAGTGGGAGAAGGGCAGAGAGAGGGGACAGAGGATCCAAAGCTGGCTCCGAGCTGACAGCAGTGAGCCCGATGTGGGGCTCGAACTCACGAACCGCAAGATCATGATCTGAGCCAAAGTCAGATGCTAAACCAACTGAGCCAAGACGCCCCGAAAATAAAGTATCTTTTAAAAAAATTAGCATTACCAGGCAGATACTCCTGTTACCTGTGACCTTTTTAAGAGGCCGTAACTTTCAGTTACAAACCTTAAAAAGAAGAGGCCTGGAGACCATCTCCAGACCGCCCGCACTTAATCCCCTCTCCACACAGCACACACCTTCTTGGCAGGTGCCACACACACCCCACGTCCTCACCAGCACCCACATGTTCACGTTCCACAAGCCACTTCTGTCCATCAGTCACTTCCTTGTAGGCCTGGTGTTACTTCCAGATTATCCCCAACACAATTAACGGATGAGTGGTTCCATTTGAGAACTTGGGAAGAATTTTACTCCGTGAGACACATGCTGTTTACAGCCTAGGGAAAATCCCTACAGCCTGAGTAATCAACTCACCGTATACTGAAATGGTAACATGACTTTAACGTGGTTTCCATGGGGAAATTCATTGCTAATCCAGCACACTTTCCTAGATTCAACAAGCTTGGAAAACCTGGCCCAGTGCCAAGAGCTGGAGATACAAAAATGAGAGGGATGCGTGCAAATCGACAATGATCTCAACTGACTCTTTACCTGATAAAAAACAAAAAAATGAGGGGTGTCTGGCTGGGTCAGTCGGTCAAGTGCGAGACTCTTGATCTCAGGGTCGGAGTTCAAGCCTCAAGTTGGGTGTAAAGATTATGTAAAAAAAAAAAAAAAATAGAAATAGAAAGGAGACAGGAGACAGTAACAAAACAGCATGTTTTGTGGTCCACTGTAGAGGTGCAAATGTTAGAGCTTCTATCTGTCCAGGAGTGCTAATGGCAAGAAGGAAACCACATTCAAAGGCCAATTTTTTTTTACCGTGTTTCAGCCACTATTCTGCTTCATATCGGAGTTTCTAGACCTTGACATGATTGACATTTGGGACCAGATAATCATTTGCTGGCGGGGGCGGGGCGGGGCGGGGGGATATCCTACAGATTGTAGGATGTTTAGTGGCATCCCTGGCCTCTACCCACTAGAAGGCGGTACCATCCAGGACCCAGCTGTCACAACCAAAAATGTCATTGCCACATGCCCCTGGCGGCAAAAATCACCCTAGTTGATAATCACTGCTTTGTATGCATTATATAATAATTATAGGGGCACCTGAGTGGCTCAGTCAGTTAAGCATCTGACTCAGGGTCGTGAGTTCAAGCCTCGAGTTGGGCTCTTCGCTGGGCATGAGGCTTACTCAAAAAAAAGAAAAAAAAGAAAGAATTGACGGAGATTTGCTAGATTAGCAGGCAGCAACCCAACGGGCTAGGAAAGGGCATTCCAAGGCACACAAATATTACAAAAGCAGAGTGTGAGCATACCGTGAGGGAGGGTAGCATGTTTGTTTAATCTTATAGTCATTTCATGGAGTTCTGCTGTGTTACCCTGACATTTTGAAGCCTTCCACATCTTTGGTTCAGTTTAGTGACTGATTAGCAAGTAAAGGCTTCTGTTGTTTGTGACTCATCCTAGGAAGGATTGGGACCTGTCACCCCCCCCCCACCCCCCCGTCTGTGTCATCACTGTCCTCTTGTTCACCTCTCCCTACCCACGATCTCCTCTCCCCTAGTTCCCAGCTTTACCCTTGGTTAGTTTTAAGGGTGCGGGAAGGCCAAATATCCTGAAACCAGATTGGAACTCGGAGTGACTCTAATGACAGTATCACTTGCAGCAACCTGAAGACCTAACTTTAGTGCCCTTCCTTCAATGAGGTCAACTTTAGCTCTCTGCAAGGGGTTAGTCAGGTCCCCTGGGTAGCTGAGGCTAGTTGAGGCATCAGGCCACCAAAAGAGAGGCAAGTGAGCAACTGGCCCCCAGCCTTTTCTAAAAAAGAGTTGTTCTGACCGAAGAAAGGAGCTAACACTTCCATGAGAACAAGGACCTTTTATGGTTAGAATTGCAGAGCCGCAACTCTGGGGACAAGGAACCTTCTTTGCCTCCCCACAGCAGCCAGACTGGGCCTCTGGACAACGTGGGAAGCATGACAGTCACATCTCCTAGATAAGGACCAAATGAAGCAGCACACCCCGGTGCTCAGCTCACAAGCCCTGCAAGAACAGGAAAAGCACATCAGTCAAGCTCGCAGCTTGGGGGCGGCCATTACCATGTACTTCCCATCCCACAGGGCACGTGTCCTGCATCTTCCAAGCAGACAGCATGAAAGTTCCTTTCATCTGTGACTCGGGCATTAAGTCCCACATCCACCCCCCCACCCCCATACACCTGTGCCTTCTCCAGGCAACAGCCCCGGATGCGTGATCAGGCACTCACCCAAGTAATCGTCCATCAGGGAGCCGATAGCAAACTGCAGGAGGGAAGGTGAAAAGGACATAAAGTCTTAGCAACCACAGAACTATCCTCTAAGCCCAGCCCCAGGCCTTCTGCCCACCCATCCCCTCTTCCTGGCAGAAGAGAGCATGACATCCCCAGGAGCTGTAAGAAGTCAAGAGCTCCCAGCTCTGCCTGGTACAGGCAGGAAGACAGGCAAGGGACTCACAATGTCATTCTTGTCCACTCGGGTCCCCACGATCTTCAAGCGGATCTCATCATCCTGCTGAATCACAATGTCCTGGGGAAGAGGAACAGTATACTCAGATACCCCTCACGCCGAAATCCCTTGGAGGGCTCATTCTTCCTCCCTCTCACTGACTTCCTCCCTCCTCACCTCATCCATCGTCTTGTAACATGGCGGGTTGGAGTTAGGATCAAACTCCATCTCTGATGGGATGGACTGAAAGGAAAGCCAGACTGGGTCAGTGCTTTACAGGGGTGCCTTCTGGAGATGGTCACGATGGGTGTCTCTCCTCCTTGGCACCCCCAGCATTCCCAGACTTACATGCCGAGAGATGAAGCAGGACATAGGTCCAATTTCTGTGAAGAGTCCAACCTAAAAGGCAATGAGTGATGTTGCTTTTTCTTTTACCCCCCCCCCCCCATGTCTTCTAAGCTCATCTTTGTCTGATTCCTAATATTCTTGATGTCCTGAAACCACTCTGGATTGTATCATTTGTTTTCTGGTCTCTCTTCTGTTAAGCTTTCACTTTATTTATTTTCATATCATTTTTATGAGAAGGCACAAGTGAGCAAAGGGCAGAGACAGAGAGGGAGACGGGGCGGGGGGGGGGGGGGGGGAGGCAGGGTTCACACGAAGCAGGGCTCAAGTTCACCTGATGCGAGACTCACGAACTGTGAGATCATGACCTGAGCCAACGTGAGATGCTTAACTGACTGAGCTACCCAAGCGCGCTCCCTTTAATTTTATTTATTTATTTATTTTGAGAAAGGGAGAAAGGGAAGGAGGGATAGAGAGAGAATCCCAAGCAGGCTCTGTACTGTCAGCACACAGCCCGACACCAGGCTTAAACTATGAACCCTGAGATCATGACCTGAGCTGCAATCAAGAGTCAGACGCTTAACTGGGCCACCCACGCGGCCCTCAAGCTTTCATTTGAAGTTAAGCAAACAGTGCGGTAAAGAGCCAAGGCCTGGGACTTGTCAGTCCACAATCTGAACACTTGTTGACCACATGACCTTGGCCAGTAGGCTTAACTTCTCCAAGCTTAAGGTTCTATAAAAAGGGATGGGGCACCTGGGTGGCTCAGTAGAGTAGGTTAAGCATCCACCTCTTGACTTCGTCTCTGGTCATCATCTCGTGGCTCATGGGTTTGAGCTCCACATCGGGCTCTGCACTGTCAGCACGGAGCCTACTTTGGATCCTGTCTCCATTGCCCTGCCCCTCCCCCTTCTCTCTCAAAATTAAACATTTGAAATAAATAAATAAATAAATAAATAAATAAATAAATAAATAAAAAAAAATGGATAAAAGCACCCACCACAGTCATCGTGAGGTTTTGCACATTACCTGGCCCACAGTAAGTACTCCACGAATGGAGGCTGTGCTATTGTTGACTACTCAGGCTGACTTACATGACCCGGACGGAGACAGCACAAGATTACGGTACCATTTAACAGGTGAGGCAACTGAAGCACAGACTGACTCAGCCAAGGACACAGAGTTAGCAAGAGGAGTTGGAACCCATCTCACATCTTCTGAGCGGCCACCCAACTGCCTCTGCTATGTACGGTCTCACCTTGTTGACTTGAGTGACAACAGCATCCACGACCTCCCCTTTAAAGGGCCGGAACACAATGGCCTTGTACTTAACTGGATAAAGGACAAAGCCTCGGCCTGGCTGGATCACACCAGCACCAATATTGTCAATGGTGGTGACAGCAATCACAAAGCCATACCTACAAGCATGGGGAAAAAGAAAGGCACCGTGTGTGTAAGAGCCTCTAAAACCATCTGCAACAAGTCAGTGAGCCTAGGGGTTGGAGAAGAGCACAAAGGGAAGTAGAGGACACCCCGACCCCAGAACTTAATGACTAAGAGAAGACAGGATACTGATCAGTATTCAAAATGCCAAACACTGCTCTCATAATAATTTCACAATAAGTGTCCAAGAAGGCTGAAATCCTTGAGCCAAGAGACCTCAATCGTTGGGATGCCTTAGAATCACCTAAGAGGAACTTCTTAAAACACACATTCCCAGGCCTGTCCCCAGTCTTGATTCTATAGGGACAAGATGAGGCTCAGGAACTTGCATGTGGTTATTCTGATGAGAGAGGCCAAATACTCCATAGCCCTGGGCTCATCCCACCCCATTCATCACTGTGTGAGAGGCCCTTATGTGCAGAGCCCAGAGATGTGCCAGGCCAGGTCCCTGGTCGTGTGGGAGAAAGAAAACCAGCAGAACCACAGGAGAACAGACACAGGAACAATGATTAGGCTGTGAGCTCCATGAGAGCTGGCTTGATTCTATCTCGTTCACTGCATTGTTCCCAGAGCCCAACACACAACCTGGCAGACGGCAGAAGCTTTAGAAACGTTTGCGGAGTAAATGAGTGAACAATCTCAGCTGAAGTGAGGAAGTCTCATGATCCAGCTTTGCAGAGGGCGCCGTGGGAACCCAAAGCAAGGAAGCAACTGACTGCCTGGGGTGCCTGAGAGGGTGAGAGGGTTCCCCAGGGTAGGTGGCAGGTCCTCGCAGGATGAGTAGGACCCGGGGAGAGGTTGCAAGCCTCGGGCGCCACACGCGCCTCAGATCAGGTGGCACGGAGGGCGCAGCACTCACTTGCCGGTGCAGGTCCCCTCCACCTCGGTGAAGAGCTTCTGCTTTACCGTGTTGAGCAGGTTGGGGCCGAAGTAGCGCGGGTGCAACAGGATCTCGTGCTCCAGGGAGATCTGCAGGGAAAACGGGATGGAGACCAAGCAAGGCGCGGCAGCGACCCGGGGTGAGAAGCAACCTTTCGTCCCGGCGCCACGTTTCGCTCCTCCTCTCGACCCTGCCCTCGCCGCCACCCCGTGCTCTGCTCACGTGGTAGAACATCTTCCCACGGCGGACGGGACAGCAGCCGAATCCACTCCTGCCGGGACGGCGGCGCCTCTGGACCAACCGGAAACACACACACCCGCAACAACTCTGCTTCCTGGCCTGCCCCAGCGAAGTGGGTGGGACTCTGCCCTCTCCGCGGACCCAATTGGGCATCGCCGTCGTGGGCCGGAAATCCGCGAGGCCCCGCCCCCTCCTCCCCGCCCACCGGCGGTCCAACCGCCGGACTCCGGTAAAGCAAGTGTCTGGCCCAGAATGGGTGCCCAGTAAACTCTTTTAAACGGAATTAATTAGCTAATAAAAGACAACATAAATAAGGCGTTTTAGCAGAGTGCATTCGTATAGCAAATTTTTGAAGACTGTTTTCACATAGTAAGCATAGTAAGTAGCTGTTCTCATCTCATTTAATCTCTACGGCAACCCCACCAAGCAAGATTTATTGTCCCCGTTGACAGATGAGGTTCCAGGCTCAGAGGGTTGAGGCCACTTCGGGGGTCACTCACCGCCAGGATTCAAATTCAGGATGTCTGACCCCAAGACTCGCATATTCGGGCTTTCCAGATTTTCATGCAGCCATTCGTTCACCAAACATTAACGGAGGGGAACACCCACCCCATGCCGGCAGGTAGTTTGGAGATGAAGCAGCCAAAATCAGAGCCCAGAAGGCAGCGCTCCCTCCAGGTGTGAGAAAACAGATCACTGCACTCCTCCTTCCCATTTCCCCATTCCTTCCAACACGCGCGCGCGCGCACACACACACACACACACACACACACACACGGCTTAGAGAACCGGTGAGCCCCTGTGTGTTCCTTCAACTCTACCCACATTTTTGTAGACAGTCCCTTTATTAAACTCACCTCAATTAGCCAGAGTGAGCATGCAATCTGTTCCCTGTGGAGACCCTGACTGATAAAGGTCCATACAGAAAGAAGCAGAAACCATGAGCCACAGACCCATGAGAAAGGCTCAGCAGTTGACTCTAGATCCACGACAGTCCTTGGGGCCTTCCTTGAGCAAACTCCCTGCTGCCCGAATAAGTTTTTGTGTGTTGTAAATAAGAGAGCCTGACCTACCGTCCTGCAAGAATAAGGACATCCTGCTTCCTCAGAGCTGTCACACATCAGTTCCCATTGACATTGCCCATTTCCTAGAATGGCTGAACCCACCAGTCAGCCACTTAGACTCCATGCAGATCCCGTTGACCATGGTCAGGCAAGGAAGTATATGAATGGGCCTCAGCAGTCCTGACTTCCTCCTCTCTCTTATTTTCTAGCCAGCCTCCCCTAAGGACAGCGGTGTGCTGGAAACAGCTGCAAGAGCCCTTTTTTTTCTTTTTCTTTTTTTTTTTAAAGTAATCTCTATACCCAACATGGGGCTGGAACTTACAACCCCAAGGTTGAGTCCCATGCTTTACCGCCTGAGCCAGCCAGGTGCCAATTGTTAATATTTCAGAAAACTTGCAAGCCAGTTTTTAAATACAGCCTTTATTAAACATTTAATGAAAAAAATTAATGATGTTTATTATTATAACATACAATTAACTGAATTATACTAAAAAAAGAAACAAAGGCAGAGGTATAGATGAAACAAGTTGGGCAATATATTGATAACTGTTGAAGCCAGATGATGGGTTATAGTGGTTTCTTATATTTTTCTTACTACTTTTGTGTGTTTGACATTGTTCAAATAAAAAGTTAGAAAAGAAAACGGCACGCCTGGGTGGCTCAGTCTGTTCAGCATCTGATTCTTGATTTTGGCTCAGGTCATGATCTCAGGGTTCATGGGTTTGAGCCCCACATCAGGCTCCACACCCACAGCGGGAAGCCTGCTTAGGATTCTTTCTCTCTCCCTATCTGCCCCTCCCTCACTCATGCTCATGTGCTCTCTCTCTCAAAATGAACTTTTTAAAAAGTTAGAAAAAAAAAAACAAAGGTAGCTGTCATACTGTAACTTCTAATAAGAAAAACATAGGTGGCCTTCTCTGTTCCTGGCACAGAGCTCCTAAAACCCTTTTCCTAAAGGGTAAGAGTGATGAAGGTGTCTCCATATTCATAACAAACCCTTTTCAATCACACCCAAGTTTATGTTAATGAGGTGATATTTGAAAATCATCTCATAACAGGGGCTGGTTGCTGGGGTACCCAATCTCGTGATTGGAGGGTTGGAACTCTCAACCCCCTGACCTCCAGGGAAGGAAGAGGGGCTGGAGGTTGAATCTTTGGCCTACGGCCAAAGATTTAATCCACTGTGTGTGTGTGTGTGTGTGTGTGTGTGTGTGTTTGCGCGTATAATGAAGCCTCCTAAAAACCGAAAAGGATGGGTTTCTGAGAGCTTCTGGGTTGGTGAACACCTGGAGATATGGGGAAGGTAGCACTCTAAGAGAGTATAGAAGTCCCATACCTTTTCCATACCTTGCCCTTTGCAGCTTTTTCACCTAGCTGTTCCTGAGTGATACATCCTTTTATAATAAACCAGTAATCTAGTAAGTGAAATGTGTCATTGAGTTCTGTGAATCACTCTAGCAAATTAACCAAACCCAAAAAGGTGAGTAGGAAAAGAGTTAACAGTAGGCACGGCCAGATGAGGGACCCTAAGAGAGGCTGATTGCAGCTGGGAGGGCTCCACCAAGGGACCCCCGCCCTAGACTTCAAGGCTCACCACAGTGGCCCTTGGCCCTCCTACTCCTGGTGGTGTCCACAGTGCCCTGGTTGCATATGCGGGTGGGATGCTATAGCTGTGTGCAGATTTGGGGGAAAAAGGGATAAAAGCATTCCAGATCTGCCCATGCTAGGTGTCATGAATAGAGTCTCACAAACTGTTATCTAGTTCCTGATAAAGTCCCAATAAAAAGTCAGAGACAAAAATCATACCCAGCAACCCAGTCGGCATCCCTCTCACTCCTGAGAGCTTTGTACTTTCCCTCAATAAACCCTATCGCTTTGCTCACTCTCTGCTGTCTGCGAGATTCACTTTTCAACTAGGTGGGATAAGGACCAGCATCTCTCCAACCCACCTGCACCAAAGGGTTCTTTATAACCTCCAATCTATAGCTAGTAGATGAGAAGCATACGTGACAACCTAGACTTTCAATTGGCATCTAAAGTTGGGGGCGGGGGAGAGGGAGCACTCTTACAAGACTGAGCTCTTAACCTGTGGAACCCGATACTATTGCCAAGTAGATAGATTCAGAATTAAATTGAGTTGTAGGACATTCAGCCCGTGTCTGAGAATTACTTGATATGTATATATGTGTGTGTGTGTGTGTGTGTGTGTGTGTGTGTGCTGGGGGGTTGAGGGGGAACACATTGTAATCAGAGTCAGAATTCTTTTTTTTTTTTTTTTTAATTTTTTTTTTCAACATTTTTTATTTATTTTTGGGACAGAGAGAGACAGAGCATGAACGGGGGAGGGGCAGAGAGAGAGGGAGACACAGAATCAGAAACAGGCTCCAGGCTCCGAGCCATCAGCCCAGAGCCTGACGCGGGGCTCGAACTCACGGACCGCGAGATCGTGACCTGGCTGAAGTCGGACGCCTAACCGATTGCGCCACCCAGGCGCCCCCAGAGTCAGAATTCTTAACAGATACTTAAAACTAGGGGCACTTGGATGGCTCAGTGGGTTAAGCATCCGACTTCGGCTTAGGTCATGATCTTGAGATTTGTGAGTTCAAACCGTGCATTGGTGTGGAGCCTGCTTGGGATTCTCTCTCCCTCTCTCTTTCTCTCTCTCCTCCCCTCTCTTCCTGCCCCTCTCTCACTTTGTACTCTCTCTCAAAATAAATAGAAACTTTTTTTTAATTTTTAATTTTATTTATTTACTTTTTAGAAAGAGAGTACATAGGGGAGGGACAGGGGTGGGAGGGAGAGAATCCCAAGCAGGCTCCTCGCTGACAGTGTGGAGCTGGATATGGGGCTCGAACTCATGAACTGTGAGATCATGACTGATAAAGGAGCGTGGGGCAAGCTGAGGACAAAATGCAGGCTAACAGCACCCCCCACCTCCTCATGGGATATGGGTGATATTCCTTGGACACTCCCGACTACCCCCAAACAGGAAAGGACAAAAACAAATGGTTAAACAGGATAAGAGTCTTCACCAGTTTACCAGAAAAAAGGCAATCCCATCAACAGCCTAAAGTCTAGGAACTCCCTACTGTCTTAATGTTAATGCTTAATATTAATGCTTTACCAGAAAGAAAAACAACCTTAGCTTGACAGTAGCTAGGCCTTCAGTAAGTCTTAATTAAGTATGTGAAAATCTCCTTGGAAACTCCCTCTGGACTTTATCTCCCCCAACTCCATAAAAGATCCCCCCCACCCCAACACATACAGTGCACCTCTTCCTGCCCACAGGTCCTCCCCGTGCTTTAATAACATCACCGTTTTTGCACCAAAGACATCTTCAAGAATTCTTTCTTGGTCATCGGCTCCAGACCCCATGAACCCCCCATCACCCCAAAACTTCATCAATGACCTGAGCCGAGATAAAAAATCAGACACTCAACCGACTGAGCCACTCAGGCACCCCTAAATAAAAACTTTTCTTAAAAAAAGGTCCTCACCCTCTTTATTTATTTATTTTTTTAACGTTTATTTTTCAGAGAGAGAGAGAGAGAGAGAGACAGAGTGTGAGCTGGGGGAGGGGCAGAGAGAGAGAGAGAGGGAGACACAGAATCTGAAGCTGGCTCCAAGCTTGAACTCATAAACTGTGAAATCATGACCTGAGTCAGAGTCAGATGCTTAACCAACTGAGCCACCCCAGGTGTTGAGGTCCTAACCCTCTTTAAAAACAAATAGATACTGGGGCGCCTGGGTGGCTCAGTCAGTTGAGCGCCTGACTTTGGCTCAGGTCATGATCTCTCAGTTTGTGAGTTCGAGCCCCGCATCGGGCTCTGTGCTGACAGCTCGGAACCTAGAGCCTGCTTGGGATTCTGTGTCTCCTTCTCTCTCTGCCCATCCACCACTTGTGCTCTGTCTCTCAAAAATAAATAAATAAATGTAACAAAAAAAAAGAAAAGAAATAGATACTTAAAGCTCACCACTTCCTGGGGTGCCTGGCTGGTTAATTTCGTAGAACATGGGACTCTTGATCACAGGGTTGCGTGTTTGAGCCCCATATTGGGTATACAGATTACTTTAAAAAATTAAATTAAAAAAATAGAATCTTAAAAAAACAACAACTCATCTCTTCTTCCTCATTATTTCACCACAGTTTACTATTATCATTGCTCTTGATGTATTGTGTCTGCGTGGTATGGTAAAATATTAAATCATAATTGCATAAGCAGGTATAAGAATTCCAGTTGCTCTGATATCCTCATCAGCATTTGGTATTGTTAATAGGCTTTGTTTATTTAGCTATTCTAGTAACTGTGTGGTAGTATCTCACTGTGGTTTTAATTTCTATTTCCCTAATGACTAAAGATGTTCAGCATCTTTTTATGTGCTTATTTGTCCACAGTGATGTATTCAAAAATCAAGTCTAATCATGTCACTCCCCTTCTTAGAACCCATAAAAGATGGCATTGGCTGCCTCCATTTTGACCTCAAACTTTCCAGTTGGCTTTTTCATGCCAGCTTGTCTCTGGGCTCTAGGGAAAGACCCTGAAGGCAAAGCATCCCTTGAAGGACTCCAAAATTACCCCCCTCAAGCAATAAGTAGTGTCCTAAGCAAGCAAAACCCCACCCATGACTGACTCCAAGACTTGATCTTCACTGCCTACCCACCCACCCACCTTTGCCCTGAATTCTCCTCTTGAAAACACGGGAATGTTTTCCATGCTTTGGAGATAGTCTTTGAGATGCTAATCCACTGACTTCCCAGATGTTGGTTTCCCTACCACAAGTTTATCTGCCTTTGGATTTTGTCAGCAATGAGTGGCTGTGCCTGGTCTGTCCCTGCACCCTGTACATATCTATGTTGCATCAGTGAGGAAGTCTCTAGCACCAAATGGCACTCTGCAAATACTGGAGTTTTAAAATATGGGTTGATTGAACCTCATCTCACAATGAACCTATTCCTATCTCTCTGAGCTCCCCAGGCATGGGTTGGCCATGATAAATTTTCCCCAAGCCCTGATCCCTTTACTTCCAAAGCTTCAAGATCAGAGATAAGCTAGAATAGAAAGAGAAAACAGCAATGGAGAACAATCAGCTGTATTGAGATTTGGCATACAAAGAAAGTCTATTGGAGGATTATTTCAGTTACCTTTTGCTATCTCTTTTTAGAGATGACGATGTCTGTCACCTGTTTCCTAAAAACAAACACAAGACCCAGGTCCTGCTGGAGGGCAATCTCTAAGCAAGGATCATCCATCCCAGCTGCCCCTCTTCCAGGTTCTGGGCTCTTCCTTCTGTGCCACAACCCTGAGATCAAGACTTGAGCTGAGATCAAGAATCAGATGTTTAACTGACTCAGCCACCCAGGCACCCCAGGCATATCTTACTTAAGAAAAAAAATTTAAGAAAATCTAGGTCCAGTATGCATGGCAATACCCCAGTGTGGCAAGCATTCAGTCTTTGTGCCCAAACTCTGACTCACCTTCAGTTTGATCTCTTCTGAACCTGTAGAATACAGGATTGCTTAGGCTTCCCAGCCTATGTTCTTTACTGCTTAGTAACTCTACCAGTCCTCTACCATACAAGGGATAATCCCTTTAGTCCCTTGGTTTTAAATAACATCTGTATGTTGATGATATTCCAAACATGTATCTCCAGACCCAAAATTACCCCTGATCTTCAGGCTCACAAGTCTAACTGGCTAAGAGGAAGCAGAACTCTCGGTTTCCCATTGTCTCTCTCTCCTCTAGGCGATGGTTCTGTCAACCACACTATTGCTCATGCCAAAATTCTGGCTATCCTTGTCTCCTTTTTCTTCCTTCCTTCCTTCCTTCCTTCCTTTCAGAGTGTGTGAACAGGGGAGAGAGTCAGAGGGAGAGGGAGAAAGAAAATCTTAAGTAGGCTCCATGCCCAGTGTGGAGCCCAATGCAGGGCTCAATGAAGGGCTCAGCTGGGGACTTGATCCCACGACCATGAGATCACGACCTGAGCCGAAATCAAGAGTCCAAAACTTAACTGACTGAGTCACCCAGGTGCCCCCATTCCTTTTTTACTTGTCCTTAATTTCCTACCCTCCTTTTAGCAAAATCTGTTGACCCAGCATTTCTACACCACCACTACCTTTGTCAGGGCACCATCGTCATCACCTATGGGACCATTTCCACATCTTCTTCCCTGCTCCCACTTTGATCCCCTACTTCACAGAATAGCCAGGATAAGCCTCTAAAAACTAGAATCATGGGGCACCTGGGTGGCTTGGTTGATTAAGCATTTGACTTTAAAAAAATTTTTTTTTAATGTTTATTTATTTTTGAAGGAGAGAGAGAGAGAGAGACAGGGCATGAGTGGGGGAGGGGCAGAGAGAGAGGGAGACACAGAATCTGAAGCAGGCTCCAGGCTCTGAGCTGTCAGCACAGACCCTGACATGGGGCTCAAACTCACGGAGTGCAAGAGCATGACCTGAGCCAAGGTCAGACGTCCAACCAACTGAGCCATCCAGGTGCCCCAAGCATTTGACTCTTTATCTCAGCTCAGATCTTGATCTAATGGTAGTGGGTTCAAGCCCCTCATTGGGCTCTGTGCTGGGTGTGAAGCCTATTTTTTTTTTTTTAATTTTTTTTTTTCCAACGTTTTTTTTTTATTTATTTTTGGGACAGAGAGAGACAGAGCATGAACGGGGGAGGGGCAGAGAGAGAGGGAGACACAGAATCGGAAACAGGCTCCAGGCTCCGAGCCGTCAGCCCAGAGCCTGACGCGGGGCTCGAACTCACGGACCACGAGATCGTGACCTGGCTGAAGTCGGACGCTTAACCGACTGCGCCACCCAGGCGCCCCAATGGGTGTGAAGCCTATTTAAAAAAAAATAATAATAAATGAAAAAAAAGAGAGAAAATAAATGAAAAAAAAAGAGAAAATAAATGAAAACTAGAATATCAGAACACTCCTCTGCTTAAAACTCATCAATGGCTTCCGGTTACCCTCAGAATAAAATACAAACTCCTCACCACGGGCAATGGAAATTCCATGCATTCATACTTGTGTGAGGTCAAATTTTCTTCACATAATCAAAACAATATCTCATACTAGCTTGAAAACACAAGCAGATGTGAGAATCCATCTGTTTATAAGGCATTAAAGAAAATTGGGAAAATATAAAACAATGTTACTATTATTACTGCATGTTTTGGGTTTTGAAAATATAGATATTTTTTATAAAATGAAAATGTTGCTCATGTTAGTTTTAATTCCTATACAATATTGTATGGCTTGGAAGGGTATCTTGAAAAGATGGGGTCTCAAGCTGAGGCCAGTATGGCCCACAGGTCTTTAGTACAAGGATGAAAGGTTGATGAATGTCCCTAATTCTGGTTCTGTCTCATTGGAGGGCTTAGCTACAGAACAAAGTTAAGATGCCTAGTGTGGTGGTGACCATGGTAACCCTGTAAACACCTTGTCCTAGTCAGAGAAGAGGCAGGTATCATTGCCTCCCAACCTATAGCCCTTTCTTCTGGTTGCCTAAGTACCCTGAAAAAATTTCTTCAGAAGTAATCATGCTTTGGGGACAACTGGTTGGCTCAGTTGGTGGAGCATGCGACTCGATCTCAGTGTCCTGAGTTCAGGCCCTACGTGGGGCATAGAGCCTACTTAACAAAACAAAACAAAACAAAACAAACCACACTCTTTTTTCTCCTGTACTGGAAAATTGAAGGCCTTGAGCCCACTCCCTCCCTTCCATCAGCACCTCCCAGGCTGCTCCAGACACAGAGAAAGGCAATCTAATTACTCTTAATTGTAAATTGACTAGAGATCAGGCTAAGGATCGTAGGAGAGCATTGGTGCAGCTGCCAGTTCTCAGACACCATCATTACTGAGCCAGGAGCCTGGAACCATCAGATTGGGGGTAGTGGAGCAAAAAGGCATCTTATCATTTTTTTGAGGGAAGAAGGGACTTTCAAGAGACACCTGCAGTTCGGAGAGACGTAGCTAATGCCCACCGTTACGGCAGAGCCCGGTCAGGAGGCAGGCCCCCTGGGTACTACACCAGCTAGTCGGTTCTCCCTTTCCCCATTGCCCTGAGCACAAACACTCAGCGGGGAGTCGAAGCCTCGCGCCCCGCCCAGAGGGCGTCGCGCTCATCTCCATGGAGCCGGTCCCCGCCCTCCTGTTGCCTCAGGTAGATGGGAGAAGCTCAGCCAATCAAGAGGTCTCTGAGGCAAAGAAGGCGGGACGAAGAGGAAAAGTTTAGGACAGGAGCGCCAGCCAATCCTGAGCCTAGCTGCCTGAGCAACGGCCACCAGCACCCACTTGCAGACGCCAGTCAGAGCGGGGGGATGGTCAGTGGACAATGAGCCAATCCGTGCCGAGGGAAGGCAAATTTGAGCCAATGAAAACTGAGAAGGTGGGAAGGGGCGGAGTTCGCCGGTGGCTGCTCGCTGGTGGGTGAAGGATCAGCTTTCTCTTCTAGTTCCCACCCTAGGACTTCTTAGCTCCTGGAATGCGAGAGAGAGAGAGAGAGGCTCAGGGGAGTTCCTGGAGTGGGGCGTGGAGGCATCTCCCGGGAAGGCCTGGAAGCAAAAGAGACTCCTAGTTGGAGGAGCTGCTGGAAGCCGCCGGGTGGGCATCGAGGAAGCGGAGGCTGGTTAGGGGGCGGGACTTCCGGGGCGGTGCCTTTGCGAACAGGGGCGGGGCTTGCTGCTAAGGTTGGGCCGAGGGGGCGGAGCTAAAAGGAGACACCCCACCCCCCACCCCCCACCCCCCGCCGGGTGTGACCTAGGAGAAACAAGGGTAGCGATTCCAGCGGGCGTCTTGGGGTCAGGACGGTGTTGCCAGAGGCTTTGGAGTGGCAAGTGATAGCTCAGGATTGACGTTAAGGTTGCTGGGGAGGTTACCTGCCCTAACTTACTGTCCTTTCTTCCCAGGGAGCCACTGGTGGGGACCTTTCTAGGGTCCTTTTCCATCCGTGGGGTGCTATGGAGTTCCCAGAACACAGCCAGCAGCTGCTGCAGAGCCTCCGAGAGCAGCGGTCCCAGGGTTTCCTTTGTGACTGCACCGTAATGGTGGGTAGCACCCAGTTCTTGGCCCATCGGGCTGTGCTGGCCTCCTGCAGCCCATTCTTCCAGCTTTTCTACAAGGAGCGGGAACTGGACAAGAGGGATCTGGTGTGCATCCACAATGAAATTGTCACAGCCCCAGCCTTTGGGCTGCTTCTGGATTTTATGTACGCTGGCCAGCTGGCCCTGAGGGGGGATACCCCCGTGGAGGATGTGCTGGCAGCTGCCAGCTACTTGCACATGAATGACATCGTTAAAGTGTGTAAGCGGCGGCTGCAAGCCCGGGCCCTGGCAGAGGCAGACAGTACCAAGAAGGAGGAGGAAACCAACTCACAGCCCCCTAGTTTGGAGTTTTTGTCCAACCCCTCCCGCGGCCCCCAGCCTTCATTGGCATCTGCTGAGACATCAGGCCACTGGGGCAAAGGGGAATGGAAGGGCCCTGCAGCTCCCTCACCAACTGTCTGTCCTCCAGATGAGCCACCAGTGTCCGGTGGGGCAGACACGACACAGCCTGGCATGGAGGTTGACCCGCCACATCTACGCCCCCCCCCTCCACCAGTGGCTGATGTCTCCCTTGCCAGCCCTAGTAGCTCCACAGAGACCATTCCTGCAAACTACTTGTCTTCTGGCCTTCCAGCAGTTTCAGTGGAGCCGCTGGCTCCCCTTGATGTGGCTGAGAGTTTGAGGATGGTGGAACCAAGGGGTGCCGGAGCGCCATTGCAAGGCTTCTATCCTCCAGCTCCAGCGGCAGCCCCAACCCCAGCCCCAGCTCCATCCCAGGCTCCAGCACCAGCCGAAGCTGAGCTGGTCCAGGTGAAAGTGGAAGCCATTGTGATTTCCGATGAGGAGCCAGATGTGTCAGAGGAAACGCCTCAGGGTCCCGAGGGGTTCTTCCCACCTGGAGGAGCCTTGTTTGGCGCACAGCCCCCTCAGCCAGAGGCTTTTGAGGAGCCCAGGGCAGGACTAGAGGAGGTGGGACCAAGTGACCACTTCCTGCCCCCAGATCCTCATCTGTCCTACCATTTGCTGCCAGGTCCAGGGCAGTATCACCGAGGACTGGTGACCTCACCGCTGCCGGCCCCCCCGGCCCTGCATGAGCCACTTTACCTGCCTTCTGAGTATGAAGCCACCCCGGGAAGTTTTGGAGTTTTCACGGAGGATGTGCCCACTTGCAAGACATGTGGGAAGACCTTCTCTTGTTCTTACACACTCCGGCGCCACGCCACCGTGCACACACGCGAGCGACCCTATGAGTGCCGCTACTGCCTGCGCAGCTACACACAGTCAGGGGACCTATACCGCCACATCCGCAAGGCTCACAATGAGGACCTGGCCAAACGCAGCAAACCGGATCCAGAGGCCGGCCCCCTCCTGGGGGTGCAGCCCCTGCATGGCTCCCCTACAGCAGACAGACAGAACAGCGGTGGCGGAGGGCCACCCAAAGATTTTGTACTTGGCCCCAAAAACTGACATCAGCAGGAGCTGAGGCCAGGCCTGCTCTTGCCATCATCAGGGGGCAGCACAGGTTGGAAGCCTCTCATTTCCCCTGCGAGGGATGGGTTGTGCAGGGAGCAGAAGGAACGTTGTGCCCTGGGCTTAGGATTCCTCCCACTTTTCCTTTCCCCAGCCAGGCAGCAGGACTTTATGGGGCATTGCGACTCAATGAGCCCTTCTCCAAGGGCACTGGGAATTTTGCTGAGGTGTAATCACTTCTCACCCTGCATCCCCGACCATAAAGCTAGCAGTGAAAGTATCTCTTTGAACTGGTGTTGGCTGGTTTATTCCCCAAACCCGCATGCCTCCTGATTCTTTCATAACTTTCCTGTGGACCTTTTAGGAATCTGATATCTGTACCTGGGGTAGGAGTCAGGATGCTTATGAGGGAAAAAGTGAGATACGCAAAGGACAACATAGACTTGACTTAGGAGAAGTGTGCTAATTAGGGACTCTTACAGGATGATGGGTTATTGTAGTTGAGCTCCTGTGTCCTGGGCTGTATTGAGGACTTCATAAAAATACTCAGTTGTCATCAATTTTACGAGGTGTTAGCACCCCCTCCCCCGCCTCCCTTCTTCCACAGACAAGGACACTTGGGACTCAATATTTGTTTATTTGGGGGGGGGGGGGGAGGGACAGAGAGAGAGGGAGACACAAATCTGAAGCAGGCTCCAGGCTCAGAACTGTCAGCACAGAGCCCAATGTGGGGCTCGAACTCATGGACCACGAGATCATGCCCTGAGCAGAAGTTGGACGCTTAATTGACTGAGCCACCCAGGCGCCCCGACTCGAGACTCAAAAATCAAAGTTAACTTGTTCAAGGTCACAGGGCAAGTTAAGGGGCAAGCAGAATTTGAGTCATGGCCTCAAATGCCATGCACACGGCGCTGAGTTAGAACATGGTTGAAGACAGTTATTAACCAAGAACTAGTTTTCTCTTTTGTCCTCTTAAGTGTTTGGCTTTGCTCCCTTACCACGTGACCTCTACTTCCAACATAGAAAGTCTTTGGCTGACTGTTTCAACAACAAATACTGTATCCATTACTTGAAATTCTTGCCTGTGTGTCATAATATGAATTGAGGTCTCTGAAGATGGGGAACTGAAAGGCAGAAAGCCCGAAGCTCCAGGGTGGTGGGCTTGTGGGGCAGGTGGAGGGCCTGTGGTATGGACAGGATGGGCACTTGGGAAAAACTAAAAGCAAGATACTCTGGAGAGAGAACCTTATCATTCCTCTGGTCCAACTCCCTCACCTAGAAGGCACGAGGACAGCCTAGAGAAGTCAGATTACTCAGCTGGGGTCACACAGGCAGTTCGTTACTGGCAGTAAAGACAGCAAAGAAATAAGGAGCCTGGGGTGTTGATGTGGGTTCTGGGAGTTCTGGGAATGTAAGAGAAGGGCCTACCCCGGTGTGTATGAAGAGTAGGGCCATGGTGTAAGAGGGCTCCCGAAAAACCCTCCTCTGTTCTGCACGTAAGCAACTGAATGCAAAAAAGCAGGAAGGGAAATTTAGGAAAAGATGAAAATAAGTAAATTTTCTGAACTTCTTTTCTTTTTGGATTTGTCTGTCATATCCAGCACTTGCTCTTGCGAGCAAGCTACTGTTTTTGAGTTAGAAGAAGGAGGTTTGGCCAAAGAAAAGCTCCTTCTCTGGGGCATTAAGGGATGCAAACGTTGATGCTTAACGTTTTCATGGCTGGATGAATTCTATGCCTTTCACTTTCCTTGTGTTGGAATAACTTCTTAGTTTGTCTTCCAAGGGGCTAAGTTTATTGGTGCAAATACATTCCTACCTCGGCTCCTTGTTGTAACAATGCAAGATCTACATGCACACCCCGTAAGTTACTCTAAGTGGAGCACCTTTTCCAAAGTCTTTCCTAGAACAAGATCAAATCAAAATGCCTGAAAACAATGAGTTGCCTTTAAAACGGTAAATTTTATGGCATGTGAATTATATAAAAATTATACATATAGGATTATATATGGAGAGACATAGAGAAAAAAATCAGCTGTCTCAGAACATCATTTCCTAAAAGCAAGGCATAATATCTGTGTCTGCATGTGCATACAATGTACAGACCTTCTCCAGACAGTCTTGAGAACATAAACCATTGTTACTATCTCAGCCATGCGTTCTACCTAACTAAAAAAGGATCTGTTACTTGGTGAGATTCTCCTCAAGAGGGAGTACTTGCTTTCAGTTCCCAGCGTGAGATGCATTTTTCATTGGCGATGGCAATTAGGAATCTGCAAGATGTTCAAAGCAGCAGCCAACACAAAAGGCCACAGCTGTCTTTTGTCTCACTTTATCTGCTGGACGCCAGGAACGGTTTCTGCCGGTCTGTAGAGGTGGGACCAATAGAGAATTTGCTCATTTCCACTCCTCTCGATGGTCTCGACCACGGATTCAAGGAACCACAGGTGAGCTCATCTAACCTCCGGTCCAACAATGGATCCTCCTTTTGCCGGTTGTGAAACCCCTGCTTGAAAAAGAACTCGGGGCACCTGTCTGGCTCAATCGGTAGTAGAGCTTGTGACTCTTGATCTCCGGGTCGTGAGTTCAAGGCCCACCTTGGGTGTAGAGATTACTTAAATAACCTTTAAAAAGAACTTGCCAGGGGCGCCTTGGTGGCGCAGTCGGTTAAGCGTCCGACTTCAGCCAGGTCACGATCTCGCGGTCCGTGAGTTCGAGCCCCGCGTCAGGCTCTGGGCTGATGGCTCGGAGCCTGGAGCCTGTTTCCGATTCTGTGTCTCCCTCTCTCTCTGCCCCTCCCCCGTTTATGCTCTGTCTCTCTCTGTCCCAAAAATAAATAAAAAACGTTGAAAAAAAAAAAAATTTAAAAAGAACTTGCCATCCCCAAAGGAAACCTAGTCTATTATTGGACAGCCCCAGTTGTTGGATAACGCTGCCTTCTACTGAGCCCAAATCAGCCTCATTTGAGGAGGGTATGGGCCAGGCTCCACCTATTAAAAGTTTCACCTTGAGGAGTTCTTTGTTTTTGAGCTATAAGCTGACTTAAGTTTTCAACCACCCTTTGCTCTCCAGCTTTAGAGATATATATTTCTAATTTAGGATTTCAATTCTTTTCTTGACTGGCAATTTTAGAAGTGTATGGTTTCACTTGCCGTCTATTGCCTCTTCAATCACTGGACGTTTTTGGCCAAGCTTAGCTTCACAAAAGTCACCATTTCAGTCCTTTGCATTGGATTTTGACTTTTTTTTTTTTTTTTAAATATTTTTATTTATTTTTGAGACAGAAAGAGACAGAGGATGAGCAGGGGAGGGGCAGAGAGAGAGGGAGACACAGAATCCAAAGCGGGCTCCAGGCTCTGAGCGGTCAGCACAGAGCCCGACGCGGGGCTCGAACTCACGGACCGTGAGATCGTGACCTGAGCTGAAGTCGGACGCTTAACCGACTGAGCCACCCAGGTGCCCCGACTTTATTTGTTTTTAAGTAAACTCTATGCCCAATGTGGAGCTCAAACTCAACGCTGAGATCAAGAGTCACAGGCTCTACTGACCAAACCAGCCAAGTGCCCCTGGATTTCAATTTTAATTTCTCCAAAGCCAATGTTTCCAAAGATGACTTACCTGGTCATGTACTATTTTTACTGTAAAATATATTTACTTTTGTGGGTTTTTTTCCCTTTGGCAAATGATAGCAAGTGTTCCTAAGTCCCCTCCCCAATTATTAGTAAGCAATTTCAGTGTGCATCTCTATAAGAACCCTTGAAAAAAAAAAAAAAAAGACCAAATACCATTAATCATATTCAACAAAACTGACAATAATTCTTTTTTTTTTCCCTCTCCCTGACAATAATTCTTTTCTTTCCCCCAGTAAGCTCTATGCCCAACATGGGGCTTGAACTCATAAGCCCGAGATCAAGAGTCACACATTCCACCAACTGAGCTGACCAGGCACCCCTCACTCCCAACAATTTTTACTCAAATTTCTCTGATTGTCTCATAACCTTTTATTTATTCACTTACTTAAAGACTTCAAGTCATCTCTACACCCAACATGGGGCTCAACCCCACAACCCTGAGATCTAGAGTCATACACTCCAACAACTGAGCCAGTCAGGCGCCCCATCTCATAAACTTTGTTTTGTTTTCAAACCACAATCCAAAGTAGAGTCACATTTATTTGATGTCTCTTAAGCCTTTTTAAAAAAAATTTTTTTTAATGTTTATTTATTTTTGAGACAGAGAGAGACAGAGCATGAATGGGGGAGGGGCAGAGAGAGAGGGAGACACAGAATCGGAAGCAGGCTCCAGGCTCTGAGCCATCAGCCCAGAGCCTGACGCGGGGCTCGAACTCACGAACCGTGAGATCGTGATCTGAGGTGAAGTCGGACGCTCAACCGACTGAGCCACCCAGGCGCCCCTCTTAAGCCTTTTGTAAAAAGTTTATTTCAATATTCTTTTTAAAGGTTTTTCTTTTTTGTTTTTTTAAGTTTATTCAGTTTATTTTGAGAGGAAGAAAACGTGTGTGTGTGCAAGGGGCAGAGGAGTGAGAGAATTCCAAGCAGGCTCCATACTCAGTGCGGAGCCTGACTCAGGGCTCCAGCTCACGAACCATGAAATCATGACTTGAGCCAAAATCGACTTGGATGCTTAACCAACTGAGCCACCCAGGCACCTAAGATTTTCATTTTTAAATAATTTCTACACCTAACGTGGGGCTTGAACTCGCGGCCCCAAGATCAGGAGTCACATGCCTTTCTGAGCCAGCCAGATGCCCCTTAAGCCTTGTTCTGGTTTTTAATTTTAGAGAGAGTAAGTGCACACAGGAGCGGTAGTGGGGGGAGAGGGACAGTGAGAGAGAGAATCTTTTTTTTTTTAAGTTTATTTATTTTGAGAGTGTAAGAACGTGCACATGAGCAGGGGAAGGGCAGAGAAAGTGGGAGAATCTCAAGCAGGCTCCATGCTGTTAGTGGCAGAGCCCTACATGGGACTCGATCCCAGAAACTGAGAATGACCTGAGCTGAAATCAAGAGTCCCACACTCAACCGACTGAGCCACCCAGGCACCCCAGGAGTGAGAATCTTAAGCAGGCTCCATGCTTAGTACAGAGGCTGACATGGGGCTTGATCTCATGACCCTGGGATCATGAGCTGATACACAATCAAGAGTCAGACACTCAACCAGGTACCCCAAAGCCTCTTTTAATCTGTAAGTGCCTCTCTCCTTTTCCCTGTAATTTATTTATTGAAGGAACTGGGTTACTTGTCTTACCAGTTTCACAGTCTACAGTTTGCTGAGTAAACCCCCTTGGTATTATTAACATGTTCTTCTGTCCCAAGTTTTCTTTAAAAATATATATTTAAGGGGCGCCTGGGTGGCTCAGTCGGTTGAGCGTCCGACTTCGGCTCAGGTCACGATCTCGCGGTCTGTGAGTTCGAGCCCTGCGTCGGGCTCTGGGCTGATGGCTCAGAGCCTGGAGCCTGCTTCTGATTCTGTGTCTCCTTCTCTCTCTGCCCCTCCCCTGTTCATGCTTAGTCTCTCTCTGTCTCAAAAATAAATAAACATTAAAAAAAAAATTTAAAAATATATATTTAAATAAAATATTGAAAACAATAGTATAGGTAGTATGTAGTTTTGGCAAAATTGTAAAGGTAGTGGGTAGGAGTTCGGGAGACACTGCTCTCAACTGTCCGTTATGTGCCAAAGTATGGACCTTCACATCTACAATGCTTTCTCTTCAATCACACCCTGAAATTCTGCATGGAATCCATTAAGGACTCGTAAGGTGAGCACCCTCCTCCTCCAGAAACTTCTGAGTACTGACATTTAGGTGCCCTCTAGCTGTTTCCTTCAGGATGTGGGCTTGCTAGACCTCCTCCACACCCACATCTGGCTGCCCATCTTTGTCCACTTTCCTGTTCATTAACATCTCCACTGGAAGCTGGTCTTCAAAATGAAGAATGAAATGCAAGCCTGACCACTTTGTCTCTTAACCGTGCTAATAAAAGGATCAGTGCAATACATTCCTAAAATATGTTTTTATTTTGTTATTTTTTTCAGTTTTTAAATGCTTTTTTTTTTTTTTAATTGCAAGGGAGTAGGCTTAAACTCAGGAAATAAAATATAGGTCAGTCCATTATCTACATACAAATGAAGGAATACTGCCTGATCTAAAATACAATTTTTGAATTATCAGTTTTATTTTTTCCTCATTGATGCAGAAGATAGCTTAGTCTTTGGGGGGAAAAAAAAAACAAAGAGAAAAAGAAAATCAGCAAAACTTGCCCAAAGCAAACATGCAACCATGACATAATTTTGTCAACAACCTAGGCTTAGAAATGTAAGCAGCTTGGGAAAGGAATGAAATATTCTATTTTCGTTAGTTCTGTCCTTAGACTCACAAGATTATTTGGTAGAAAAGCTTTTTATTGTAAGTTGTATTATTTAAGGGGTATGGGAGACGCAGAGCGGAGCCTGGCTCATTGGGAAGGGGCATTACTGATAAATGGAAAACTCATGCACACTTGGCAATACGGAGGACTTGGGATTGTTTTTATTGTTCTTTCTGAAATCTGTCCTTATGTAATGGCTAGCGACACATGCTTACTGCCTCTACCCATAATACAGTGTGAACATTATTCACAACAAGCGCACAAAATGGCAAAGGATCTCCTGGTCGATGGAACCTCCTACGGAGACATGACTGTACCGGGTCCACAGCCTGCACTGACAAAACTTCCAGAAAGTTCCATGGGGAGCTTAAGCACTAGGGAAGGAGAACTCTTCCTCATTTCCCTCCTCTGTAAGGAACTGAGCTTTTGCATAATACAAGGTGACGGGGAAAGAACAGACTGATGTTTTTATCCTGCTCTTTCATGGTATTGTTTCAAGAAGACGCAGCAACCTGTCCCTTCCGCCCCACCCTTTTTGTTAGAGAAATGAGCATACTATAGATATGCACGTGTTAAAAAAGAAAATGTTTACTTAGGGTTTGGGGGGTTTTTTGGCACGAGGCTGAAGAATTATTAAATACTTAAATGCTTGACTCAAGGTTTTAAGATAGGAGAGTTTAATGAAAAAAAATAAATAAGCATATTGTATGAATGATCTGAGTATGAACAATACCAGGGACTAGAAATTATCACCAGAAAAAATAGGAACCAGATACCTTTGTGGGGCGGAGGTCTGAATGTACATAAGGAATTTGATTTAATCAAAATGGTTAATTTCAAATCATTTAAGTCATGTGGGTCCAACTTGTAATTGTCTATTTTCACAAAAAAACATATTTCCTGGGTTGTGGCCTATGTAACTTTGGCTTTGGGAAGCTGAGGAACCAAAGAAAAAACTTTGTGATCATGATTTCATCCTTATGAGCTTTTTCCTCTGCATATGGGCACATCTAACAACATCTATCGTTAAAATCTATGCCATAGACAGGATTATTTCACATATAGCTGATTGTATTTCTCAAAGCAAACATCTCCAAGAATATCACGTATGGAAAGCTATACAAATACGTAGATGGACAGGCAAAAAAAAGACACAGCCTGCTTAAGTGCCAAAGAGTTTGTGCAGAGCTAGAAAGAAAACAGAAATCCACCTGGGTCAGAGGTATGGGGTTAATTTCTCTTGCTGAGGCTCAGGTTTCCCCTCGATGGGTCTTTAATGGTTCACCTAAGTTCAAGTAGAGGAGCGTCTTTCTTCTTTTGTTAACCAAACATGCCCAGGTACAGCTGCTTCTCCTTCTGATGGTAGCTACTGAGTTCCGACTGAGTTAGCTGGAGGTACCGCCGGACATTGGCGTCTTAGAATAGGGCAAAGGAGGCAATTAGAGACACAGTTAGAACATGATCACACCTTGTGGTAGGAAAGGATTGTTCACACACTTCTTTCCCCGCCACAACTTCTGACTTTTATAGAGTCAGATATTTTTTAGGCGTGGATAAAAATAATAAACAAGTCCCTTTAAAACGTTCAAAACAAACATACTGATTATGAATACTTAGGGAAAATACCAAGTTATTGTCACTGGTTTATGCAAGTTAGCATTTTAACCCCCCACTTTAGGGATGAGGTTATTTTACAAAAATAGATCAGAGATAACCGCAAAGGACATTCCACATAAACGATAAAAACCAGCACTATTATTTTGAATCAAGACTCCAATCTTTCAAAGGACTTCCTATAGAAAGTGGGTTTGAGGAGAACCAGATTTCTGAATCTGGAATCATTTGAGCTTACTTATTACTGATTCTGTAAGTATCAGAATAAATATATTCTCTGGGAAAATAAGTTTGTTTGTATCTATAAAACATGCAGAGTATTTTTTACTCTCCAAAGTCCAGGAATCTTCCTGTGAAGAAATACACATAAGCATGGGTATATGACTTTAAATGCTATTTTGGCCCTTCTTCGATGTGACCTCTTCTCTATCTTTAGTTGCGGGGTTTGTTCTGCCAGGCCTCAGGTTGATTTCTGGGGTATTAAGGATGATTTGATAGTTCTCTAGCTGCATTCGTGGGACGAGGCGAGCCTAGGGTCCTCCTACCCTGCTGCCATCTCCCCAACCCCACACATACTTTTGATTTTAAAAATCTTTCTAAGATCTGAATAGATCACAACTATTCTTTGCAACAGTCAATCTCATTCATTAATACCACTTTGAATTTAAAAAAAAAAAAAAAAATCTCTGTCCAGGGAGAAAAATCTCTGTACGGTCAGGGCTGGCTGGTTCTTAATCTGATCATGAGAAAGAGCTTGAAGAAACAGTTATTGTTACAGCAGAGCCTCTAAAATACTCTACATGGGTGCAGTTCATCCATGTACTTGAAGGTAAGAAACACGAGCAAATGCCTCATGTTTTATGTCTTTATTAATTCACAGTGGCTTTCCCATTCATTTATTTCATTTTGATTTTAAAGATTTTAAAGGTTTTATTTTTATTTATTTATTTATTTTATTTATTTTTTTTTCCAACGTTTTTTATTTATTTTTGGGACAGAGAGAGACAGAGCATGAACGGGGGAAGGGCAGAGAGAGAGGGAGACACAGAATAGGAAACAGGCTCCAGGCTCCGAGCCATCAGCCCAGAGCCTGACGCGGGGCTCGAACTCACGGGACCGCGAGATCGTGACCTGGCTGAAGTCGGACGCTTAACCGACTGCGCCACCCAGGCGCCCCTAAAGGTTTTATTTTTAAGTAATCTCTACACCCACCATGGGGGCTCGAAACCCACATCCCTGAGATCAAGAGTCACCTGCTCCACCGACTGAGCTAGCCAGGTGTCTCCCCCTTCCCTAATCACTTAGAGAATTTTTGCTGCATCGTTACCCTGGGGGACCCTCTACCTCTAGCATCTAGCAGCCACTCTGAGCCAGAATGCAAAATGGGAGAGAATTTTCAGTGCTGAACCACCAACACAGGAGTGAGTCTGTTATCCGCTTCGCGGTATCTCTGCCTTGGAAACAAGTACCAAGTCTCAAATTCTCTCTAGGTAGGCCTGCCCCTTTTCTGGGTCATACCTGGGCTTAGCGGAGCTAAAAGAATAAAATGATAGCTAAGGCAAAGGCCAGACCCAGCTGGGGAACTGGCAGAAAGGAGGATCAGCAAGTATATTGATTGGAATACAGATCCTATTTCAGTTACAATCTCGGAACAGAAACTTGAAAAACAATGCTTTACAATCTCTTTCACCGGGGGAAGGAAGGGAGATGGTGTGTATGCCTGGTGAAGCATAATACTTCTGGAGGGTGTACAATATTGCTTTCTTGTGGAGGCAAGAATACAGGAATAGAAGAAGGCCAGTTTCTCAAACACCTCTTCAGACTTTTTGAATTTTGAACTATATGAATATATTATTACCTAGTCGAAAAAATTTCAAGGGGCGCCTGGGTGGCTCAGTCAGTTAAGCACCCGGCTCTTGATTTTGGCTCAGGTCATCATCTCACAGTTCATGAGATCGAGCCCCGCATCGAGCTCTGCGCTAACAGCGTGGAGCCCGCTTGGGATTCTCCTTCTCCTTCCCCCTCTCTCTGCCCTGTACCCTGTTCGTGTGCATGCATGTGCTCGCTCGCTCTCTTGCAAAATAAATAAACTTTTTAAAAATTCAGTAAATTGAAAAAAGTAAAATAAATCCCCCCTTCCACCGATACCACCTCAGCAGGACAATTTCATTTGTCCTTACCACTTCGGTCCCCTTCTCTCTCACCTTTTGGCTGCCTATTGACAGCAGCCAGGAGGTAGTGCTGAGCCTGGTCATAGTCCTGCAGATGAAAAAAGGCCACTCCAGCCCGATACAAGGCCTTGGCATTATCAGGCTGTCGTTCCAGGACTTTCTGACTGTATTCTTTCACTCGTTCGTAGTTTACTGGCTCCATCTGAAGGAGACAGGCTAACAGGCCAAATGAAAAGAAGACAGAAGAGCAAAGAGGGACTTATTACGTGAAGTTCTAGCGGCCAACTCAAGGCTGCATCAAACAGAGGACGATACCAACAACATTCACTCACCCAACTAATACATCCAAAGGTCTACCATGGGCCAGACTTTCTTCTAGGCACTGGGGATGCAACAGTGAACAAAAGCTTTACATGCCTTCTAATCAACTTTAATATCTACTGAACGCTTATTATGTGCCTACTGGTGGGTTAGGCCCAGCTATAAAACTGACAGGAACATACTTTAAAATTTATTTAAAATTCTTCTTCTCTGTTTCTCTTCCACCCAAGGCTCTCCATCTTGAGCCCTCCATCTAACCACAATTATCACACTGCAGCTTTACAAACAACAATGGCTGCCATCAATTGTGTGAGGAAATAGCAGCACCGTGCTTTGTGCTTTATCTCATTTAATCTTCTCATCCATGCTACGAAATTGGTTAAGTGTTACTATCTCCATTTAGTGGACAAAGAAATCAAGGCTCAGAGACGTAAAGGAACTCGTCGAAGATCCTACAGCTTCTGGGTGGAATAAGAAATTTGAACCAAGGACTCTCTAATTCCCAAATCGTCATTTAAAAAAAAAATTTTTTTAATGTTTTTATTTATTTATTTTTTTTTTTTTTTAATATTTTAATATTTTATTTTTTTTTTTTTTCAACGTTTATTTTATTTTTTGGGACAGAGAGAGACAGAGCATGAACGGGGGAGGGACAGAGAGAGAGGGAGACACAGAATCGGAAACAGGCTCCAGGCTCTGAGCCATCAGCCCAGAGCCTGACGCGGGGCTCGAACTCACAGACCATGAGATCGTGACCTGGCTGAAGTCGGACGCTTAACCGACTGCGCCACCCAGGCGCCCCCTTTTTTTTTTTTTTTTTTAATATTTTATTTTTTTTTTTTCAACGTTTATTTTATTTTTTGGGACAGAGAGAGACAGAGCATGAACGGGGGAGGGACAGAGAGAGAGGGAGACACAGAATCGGAAACAGGCTCCAGGCTCTGAGCCATCAGCCCAGAGCCTGTGTTTTTATTTATTTTTGAGACAGAGAGAGACAGAGCATGAGCAGGGGAGGGGCAGAGAGAGAGAGGGAGACACAGAATCCGAAGCAGGCTCCAGGCTCTGAGCTGTCAGCACAGAGCCTAACGCAGGGCGCGAACCCACAGACTGCAAGATCATGACCTGAGCCGAAGTCAGACGCCCAACCGACTGAGCCACCTAGGCGTCCCATCATTAAAAATGATGATATATTACTCACTATTCCCTTGGATTACGTAATGGGACTTTGAAATCCAAATCTGTTTAGGAGACAATGCTCAGCCTTTCTATAATTAAGAAGAGAAACGTGCTCCCTATTTCATGACTGTAGGAATTAAACATAGTATTATTTAATCATGGTGCTGAGAAGAAAGGAGAATCAGGGCTTCCGAGGACATTAAAGGGCCTGGGCTTATGTCTGCATCCCTTCTACAACATCCCCACCAAGTGGTCATATGGTTTATACTTAACTAACCCATTACTGTAGCTTCATTCATTATCTGACAACTGGTTCTGCAGCACCGACCACAGGCTAGGGAGAGCTAGGAGCAGTGGGTAAGAGGAACAAGACAGACCTCTTGATGAGTAAACACCACTCACATCCTAGTCCCCAAGTAGAAGGAGTACACAATAAACAAACGGATTTTCTAAATTGCTTTGAAAAAAAAAAAAAAAACAAAACCCAAAAAACAAAAAAAACAGAACTGTATTGGGATGAAGTGAATGAAGCCAGAGTCATGCTTGATTATCGAAGACTCTCGAAGAACTTTTGACCCAAGATCTGAATGACAAGGGTCATTCAAGGGACGGGGCATTCTAGCTGAGAAAGAAGAAATTCTATAAAGCTGGAAGGTAGAAATGTGTTTTGCAAATTCCGTGTATTGGAGGAGCCAAACCATGTCAGGCCCTGAAGGTGAGGGTCAGAGTTTGGGTTTTTTCCCTAAGTCTAATGAAATGCCATTGGAGGATTTTCGGCAGCGAGTCGATCTCATTACCTCATCGGTAAAATGGGGATAATCACAAGTATCTTGTAGAATTTGAAGATGAGAGATATTGTACATAAACTGCCCCACGTGTTACAGGCACTCAATAAGTGAAAATGGCTAATCCAGTAAGTTCTTTATGGAGCATCTCCCAAGCACTCCCAAGTGGACGCTCTATGGATGGCTAAGCCATAGGCTTTGACTTCAGGTCCACCTGGAGAGTGAAGACACTGGCTGATCACTCTCTTTAAAAGTGAACATTCCCATGCCTGTGGCACTCACTGTGCCCATCTGCTTTATTCCTTTCCACAGCACTTGCCATCTTCCAATATAATATGTATGTTACTTTTGTTAATTGTCCATCTCCCTTACTTGAATATGTTCCGAGAGAGCAGCACTCTTTACCTTATTATACTCCTATATCCTTAGTACCCAATAAGTAATTGAACTTAATGAATTGAAACATTAGCTACCATAATGACTATTGTTACCTGAATCTGAGAGTAGCACTGGACTCACACTGTAAAAAAGCTAGATTTTCACCAAACCATAGCGGAAAACTACTGTAGTAAAAAACAAAAAAAACAAAACAAAAAAAAAAAAACCACTTTTAAACAACCATTACGAAGTATAAAAACTAACCCTAATAATTTCCATAGCCTCAGCTGGGGTCATTAGAATGCTTTAATATACTCCAAAATAATTTAATTAGCTCCATGATTATTTTGCCTGCCACAGAACAGACCTATACGAAGTCTCCTTTCTTTTAGTAGATCAATCCTAGTGATACAGATTCTGGCATCCATCTCTTCACCCAAGTTCATATGGAGATGGGAGATCCTAGTTATCCAGGAACTGATTTAAAGGAAGGAGAAAAACGAAGAAAAGCTGTCCAAACATCTAATAATGTCTCACACCACCCGCTGGAGCAAATGCCTTCTTTCCTCTATTATAAATATTAAAGAAACAATGCCCTAAACATAAGTTCAGTGTTTGTTCTAGAGCGTGCAAAATTCCCTAAACCTATCAGCATCACCTGGAAATTTGTTAGAAATGCAAATCGGTAGTGCCTCTCCCACTCAGCTCCATTAAATCGGAATCTCTAGGGGTGGGGCTGAGTTAACAAACTCTCCAGGTTAAGTTTGAGAAGCATGGCTCTATAGAAACTCATTTAGAGGCCCACAGATTGGAAACGTATTTCGATTCATGGCAGAATAAGTACATGACAGCAGAAAAGCACACCCGTGCTTTTCCCTAATGTTCACAGATTTTCATGTGCCTGCCCTGATACTCTACCCACCCTTCAGCCCTGTTCTTACCAGCTAGATTGTTGTAGCAGTCTGTCTGGGTGGTGTGCAGTATGTTCTCTTGTTCAGGTGTGAGGGCCGGGCCCTGAGGTCCTAGATTAGGTATCGGGGAGGGCAGACTTGGATCCAGACCCCGCAGCTGAAGCAGAGCTCGATGGTACCTACTTACAGCATCTCGGTACTTCCCTTCTCGGTAACGTTGGTTCCCTTTCTCCTTGTACAGTTGAGCCTCCTGCAGGCGCTTCTCCATAACTCTTTGTCGCCCAGAGCTCTTGTGGAATTGGGACGCGAAAGAGCAATTGAAGCTCTGGAGATGGGAGCAAAACAACTGATTTAGATAGCCGATTTAAGAAGGCAGGAAATTAGCCTTCTCCAGGACGCCCCCCGGGAATGAGTTTTACTTGTCTCTTCTCTGTAGTAATTTTCAATCTTTAAACGTACAGGACTAATCAGGGAGAGGATGTGGGAACAGCAAAGCCAGAGATTAAGTGATTTCATAAAGAGGAGACTCCGGGGTGAAGAGACCCTCCCGAAAAAGGAAGGGCCGGGCTAAGGAACTGTGGCAGGCGTGGGAATGCCGGCGGAATTTGCTTCCTCCTTTCTCTTGGACACACCTTCTTGACCCGGAAGTGGAAGGGAATAGGCGGGGACAACTGCTAAAAGAGGTCTACGGGGCTTGCCACCACTCCTGGTCTTTTTTTGCGCGTATTAAATAAGCATTTGTTTATGTCGGTATCAGAAGCTGGGGACCGAGCTGAATGTGGTTTGTGCAACCAACTCACAGGCTTAAGCTGGCGCGGCCGCAGAGCAGCTCAGTTACAAGCCCACCAAGCTCCGCGGCCAACCCCTCACCCTCGGCAAATACCCAAGCACGGAAGTCTCCCCCTCGGTTTACGGGCGGAAGCACTTAGACGACCGGGACCGACGTCTCGGCAGTTTGGTATCTGAAGGGTCGCGCGCAATGCGCCACACCGTCCAATCAAAAGCGGCCCCGGAAAAATAATCCCGCAGAAGCTACCCCGCCTCTACAGCCCCCTGCAGATCAACCCGGGGCGGGGCGGCGGGGAAATCTCCCGTCAGCTTCGCCAATTGGAAGAATCCGGCCGATCACGGATGACCAATCAGAATTGCAGATGACGATTCAAGTTGGCCAATAAGAAAGCTAAAAGGCGAGGTCCGGGCGTCTGTTGCTGGGTAGAGAAGTTAAAGGATTCAGAGAAGAGGGCCGGGGTGGGGGGGAGGGTGTCACTGTATTCCTTAGTTTGAGGAAGCCCTTTGTTTACTAAACAGACAATTGCTAGGCGGCTTTAAAGTCGCTACAGCATCCCTCCTGGGCTTTTTTTTTTTTTTTTTTAACTCTCAAGAAGCTGGGGGACGTATAGCCAGTAGGGAAGAAAGACTAGCAAGCAAGACTTTAGACGACAGCTCGATCGGAAGCCAGACGGGAGTAAGGGTGGTGACGGGGTGGGAGGGGCGTGCAGGAAGGGAGCTCGAGGCGTCTGCGCAGAGCCCATGGCTGGAAGTACGGAAGGCGGGCGCGCACACGCCGCCGTGCTACGAGGCACTTGAGCCGTAGCCAGTCCTTCCCGGCTCCGGCTCCGTTGCGGCTGCGCGGTGGAATCACTGGCGGCGATTGGCCCAGGGGTGAGAGGGGGCGGGAGGTAAGGGGAGGGAAATCGGTCGTCCTCGGCGCGCGCCCGCCCGCGGCAGGGGAACCGAGGGGGCAGGAAGGAAAGCTGTTCCCCGCTGCGTTGTTTTGGGCTCAGTGAGCCGAAAGGGGGAGGGGAGGAGAGGGAGAAACAAACACTACGTAGCGGAGGCTGCGCGCGGCCTTCGTGCCTGCGTGCGTACGTGCGTGCGCTCGCTCGCGCGGGCTCAGTGCTGGCGCGTGAGGCGGAGGCGGGCGGCGGCGGCGCCTGCGCGGTCGGGCTCGGTCGACGGTTCGCAGGGGAGGAGGCGGCGGGAGGCGGAGGAGGCGGCGGTGGCGATGGAGGTGAAGCGGCTGAAAGTGACCGAGCTGCGGTCTGAGCTGCAGCGGCGGGGCCTGGACTCGCGCGGCCTCAAGGTGGATCTGGCGCAGCGGCTGCAGGAGGCGCTGGACGCCGAGATGCTCGAGGACGAGGCCGGCGGTGGCGGGGCCGGGCCCGGCGGGGCCTGCAAGGCGGAGCCTCGGCCTGTGGCCGCGTCGGGCGGTGGCCCGGGCGGGGACGAGGAGGAGGACGAAGAAGAGGAGGAGGAGGACGAGGAGGCGCTGCTTGAGGACGAGGACGAAGAGCCACCTCCTGCCCAGGCCTCGGGCCAGGCCGCGCAGCCGCCGCCGGAGCCCCCGGAGGCGGCAGCCATGGAGGCCGCGGCCGAGCCCGATGCTTCCGAGAAGCCGGCAGAGGAGGCCACGGCCGGGTCAGGTGGGGTAAATGGTGGCGAAGAGCAGGGCACCGGCAAGGGGGAGGAAGACGAGCCGGAGGAGCGGAGCGGGGACGAGACACCAGGATCCGAAGCTCCGGGTGACAAGGCCGCAGAGGAACAGGGTGAGGAGCTGGTAGCGGAGCCCGGCTCCAAACTGCCCCGACCCAGCAGTCAGCCATGCACTGCGGGGTCCGTTTCCTTGTTCTCGCTTGCCCGAAAGCGCAAGATTCCCATCGCCTTTTGGTGGGACTCTCTCCCCAGGGGAGGTGGCTTTCATTCTCTACCCACCTTTCTGGAGGGTTTGACTGCCTCTGGCGGCCCCCCTCTCTGCAAGAGGGAGCTTCCTGCCTAACTTGGTTCCTTGGCGGTGGTGGATGGAAGTGAGCGATTTTGCATGCGAACTGCTTGTGAGCTACCTGTGGAGCAGTCTCCCGCCGTATTGGTTATCTTTTCCTAAAGCGGGAATGCGATGAGAAATTGGCTGTTGCAGGGACAGCCAGACAGGACTGTTGGAGGCTTATGGCCTTTGGGTTACCTATTGGTATTTCCGCCTTAAAAATATTAAGCAATAGGCTAAGTTCGCCAAAGTCCGCTCCATCACGTTACTGGCGCTTGAGCCACACAGTGAATCTGAAAATCTAACCTTGCTCCTGCTTTAGCAGCCTGTGGTTTGAGGGTGTGGAGTTTAATAGTTAACTAGTGAAGGGAAAGTCTTAATCTAGTGCGTTTAGAGTAAGTTAGTTAACACCAGTTGGCTAGATGTTTTACCTTGCTTGAATTCTTATGATTAAGTTTTAATTTTTCCACTGAGTCTGCCGATGGACAAATTTGTGGATTGGCTGTGCACTTAAAGCATTTTTAAATTTTAGGTCCCTGACTTCCTGAATTGGAACTATTGAGGTGTCGGTGGGTTCACGGAATAACCTCGTGGAAGAGAGTGTGTAGAGTTGCCCAGGGAGTTAGTGACCTTTCTCTCTCTTCTTTTGAAGTGATTGGATGGTTAGACCAAATCCGTAATTATCTGTGAGAGTAGGCAGGAAAACTAGAGGTGCTTCCAAGTCTTGCTGTGTAGTGGGGTGCCTTAATTCTTACAGTACATTTTTTTAGGCTGCTATAAGTAATCATGGTATAATTGGAACCCTTTCTAAGACAGTCACATGCAAGTTGCAGATTGTTTGTTCTGTGTCCTGGAACAAAAATCCCATTACATAACCTTTGACTTCGTGTGTATCCCAAATAGAAGATAAAAAAGGTTGAGGGATAAAGGACCGCTTTCAGGAAATTATTGTTGAAAACCTTAATGTTGCAAACTACAAAAGCTTGAAGAAAAAGTCCAGTTTTTTTCCCTCTTGCAGAGAATGTTGCTAAATATACGACAACACCTTTCTACCCCAAATTATGTGCAGTAAAGATGCAGTATTATTTATGGGTCTCTTGTGACTTAATGGTTTGCTCTTGGCAACCTTCAGTTACAAAAAAAAAAAAAAAAAAATTCCATGATAGAAGTACAGCTGTGAATATGCACCTGAGTCTGTTTGCTGTACAAGTAAAAGCTGTGGATGGCTGTGCATTGTAAAGCTGGAAAGGCAAACTCTTTAAAAAAGACACATACGCTCAGGCTTCTGTATCATGAAGCTGTGGGAAAATGTTGGAAAATGTGTATTAAGTGCCTAGTTCACATCCAAACCTGACAATCAAGAGTCAAAATTAAATTAACCTATGAAATTCTTTAAAGACTTAGAGGATTTTTTTAAATGTCATATTGGTGGGGAAATCTGCAAGTTTGACCTGATTTAAGCAGATAAATTTAGAATGCAAAAATTGTCCAATTTTTATCAACTGCTTGACTGTAATTAGCCCATAATGTCCATCCTTTTTTCTTTTCCATTCTTTTCTCTTTTCTTTTTTCTTCTTCTTTTTCTTTTCTTGTCTTGTCTTGTCTTTTTCTTTTCTTTTTTCTTTTCTTGTCTTTTCTTTCTCATGAAATAGTCAGCCAGTAACAGGAAGATGATCTTTGGAAATAAAACGTTCTGTGGATACAGTGGGAAGAACCTGGCTATTCTGATTAGACAGCTACTCAGCCCCTTTAGTTTCTATTGGTTCTGAGCTTATTCTACGCTCCAAGACGAAAACTGATTTTCTTTCCCTCCTTTTTGTAGGAGATGACCAAGATAGTGAAAAGTCAAAACCAGCAGGCTCAGATGGTGAGCGGCGGGGGGTAAAGAGACAGCGGGATGAGAAGGATGAACATGGCCGAGCTTACTATGAATTCCGAGAGGAGGCTTACCACAGCCGGTGAGGGAAACGTCCCCTTCATTGAAAGGGGTGTCTGCTCTGATTTGTTATCTCCCTGACGTTGACTGGAGAGTGTGGAAAGAGGGGTGGCTTAAAAATGCAATAGACTTTTCCAGGCGTAAGTTTCAGATTGAATCCACTCTGAAAGCTCCTGTTGCTCTTTTCTCGTTTGCTGATAGAAGCTGTCTGCTGGAATTTTATATTCACTGATAGTTTAAGACTTGATACAGACACCCCTCAAAGAAGAGGGCTTCGGATACACCGTATTTGCTTTTCTTTCGTACCTATAGCTCAAAGTCTCCACCACCCCCTGAAGAAGAGGCAAAAGATGAGGAGGAGGATCAAACTCTTGTGAACCTGGACACGTGTATGTATAAGGCAGACAGGTTGGGGTTTTCAACCAACCCAAAGTGGTTTTGGAGATTAAAACTTCATGGCCTGCGAATTTTAAGAGATTTAGCAATAGGAGACTTTGTATCCATTCTTGACACCTGGGTAGATTTGTGTTCTGTTGATGATTTTCAAGTGTTGGGCTTTGGAATAAACAGATTGTTTCTTCCTAACAGATACCTCGGATCTCCATTTTCAAGTGAGCAAAGACCGCTATGGAGGGCAGCCGCTTTTCTCAGAGAAGTTCCCCACCCTTTGGTCTGGGGCAAGGAGTACTTACGGTGTGACAAAGGGGAAAGTCTGCTTTGAGGCTAAGGTAGTGTATACAGCTCATTAAGACCATTTGTTTATTAAATTATTTATTAGACTGCTACGTACTGGTTCCTGCCCCCCAGTATTTTATTAATGCAGAAAAGGCACCACACTTGAATGATAACCTTAGCTTCGGTAACCGACAGATTGACCCCCGTGGCTTTGGTTTAAATTCACTGATCGCTGGTATTCTGAGGTTGAGTTGTGACAGTTGTTTTCAGTTGATACAAAAGTCTTGTCTTTCCAGCTCAGACTTTGCTCCTGAGTTGGTCAGAGTATCTGAGAGTTCCTTTTCTGACTTGGCCAGGTAACCCAGAATCTCCCGATGAAAGAAGGCTGCACAGAGGTTTCTCTGCTTCGAGTTGGATGGTCTGTTGATTTTTCCCGTCCACAGCTTGGTAACGTTCTTTTTAACTGAATCGTTAGTGTTTGCTGCCGTGTCGTTTATTCCGTGGGAAATTTGGGTATAGGTAACTAATTTGCTGTCTGTTCTAGGTGAGGATGAATTCTCTTATGGTTTCGATGGGCGAGGACTCAAGGCAGAGAATGGGCAATTTGAGGAATTTGGCCAGAGTTTTGGGGAGAATGATGTCATTGGCTGCTTTGCTGTAAGTGCTCCTAAAAGTTGTGGATTCTTAGCGAGAAGTGAGTAGAGGGCACTGGGAATTCAACTTGCTTCCTAACAGCTGCTGTCTTCTATGCATTTAAAAAAAACTTTTTTTTAACGTTTACTTAACGTTAAACACAGAGCATGAGCAGGGGAGGGGCTGAGAGATGGAGAGAGACAGAATCTGAAGCAGGCTCCAGGCTCTGAGCTGTCAGCACAGAGCCCGATGTGGGGCTCGAACTCACAAACCACGAGATCATGCCCTGAGCCGAAGTCAGACGCTTAACCGGCTGAGCCACCCAGGCACCCCACTCTTCTATGCATTTGATGTATTGTTTGCTTAGTTGTGTTTAGCAGTCTGTTTTGTTTTGTTTTTCTTTTAAAGGTTAAATTGCAAGATTTAATCAGTCTCAACTCCTGTAAGGTCTTGAATGCTCTTGTTTGTTGTCACTGTAGAATTTTGAGGCTGAAGAAGTAGAACTTTCCTTTTCCAAGAATGGAGAAGACCTAGGTGTGGCATTCCGGATCAACAAGGAATCCCTGGCAGAACGGGCCCTCCTACCCCATGTCCTCTGCAAAAATTGTGTTGTAGAATTAAACTTTGGTCAGAAGGAGGAGCCCTTCTTCCCACCACCGGAAGAGTTTGTGTTCATCCATGCTGTGCCTGTCGAGGAGCGTGTGCGCACTGCAGTCCCTCCCAAGACAATAGATCAGTGTGAGGTATGCCAAACGGTGTGCAAAACTTATGCTTTGGAATGGTTGGCTTGAAGACTTTTCTTAAAGCTTCACTTGACTGGGCAGGTGATGATGTTCTTAAGTTGGGCTTTATGAACCTGACCCTCACTTAGTTTTCATGGCATTCCTGGTTCTGTTTACTTGTAGGTGATTCTGATGGTTGGACTGCCTGGATCTGGAAAGACCCAGTGGGCACTAAAATACGCAAAAGAAAACCCTGAGAAAAGATACAATGTCCTGGGAGCTGAGACTGTGATCAGTCAAATGAGGGTGAGTTGCTGGGAGAGGTGAGCTGTGGTATTTGCTCTGGAGGTTCCAAGTAAATGCCTATAACCCTTTCCTGGTGGAGTTGGTCTTAATATATGTTTAGGGCTTTTTTTTTTTTTTTTTTTTTCTGTGTTGTCAGATTTCTCAAAGCAGATAAAACCTTGAACATGTCCAGATCAAGATGGAAATGACTCTTAGGGAGTGGATAGCATGCATTCACAGCATTGAGGAATAGGAATGATATGCTATGACTAGCTATGAAAGCTTTGATCGCATTAAAAGAGGTGGCATTTACCAGTGACTCTTGGGTTTTAACTTGCTGCATAACTTCTTGTGTTTCTCTTCACTTCCTCTTGAACTCATCAGATGAAGGGGCTTGAGGAGCCAGAGATGGACCCCAAAAGCAGAGACCTTTTAGTTCAGCAAGCCTCCCAGTGCCTTAGTAAGCTGGTCCAGATTGCTTCCCGGACAAAGAGGAACTTCATTCTTGATCAGGTATCGTTGAAAACATTGACAAGAAACCTGATTTTACAGACGGTCCAAAGATGAAAGATTTGGCATCTGTTTAATCTGATAAAACGGCTTACAGTCCAAGCGGGGTGCGTATGTAGAGGGAGACAGAATTAAGGATCAGAAACAGGTTCCCTAAGTATGACCGAGTGGTTGTGTTCTATGACTGAGTCATAATGTTTTTGGAATTCAGGGATACCTTTTTATTCGTGTTTTTACCAGAGAGTATATGGACCAGACTATAAAACACATAATAGAGGCAATGGGAAGAGAGGTGGAGCTTGTGTGGATTCCTGGCTCCACCACTTAACTAGGTTTGTGGCCTTTGACGAGTCTTGGTCTCTGAGTCTCAGTTTTTTTGATGTGCGAAACGGAGTAATACCTGTCATATAGAGTTTGAAGAACTAGAGGAAATTGTGTCTATAAGACCCCTAATTTCTTGCTTCACTTGTAAAAGATGCTCAGTAAGTGTTTCGGTTGAATACGAGTGGTAATTTTTATTCCTGAAACATCTCTTGTTCTTTCTGTCCCTAGTGTAACGTGTACAACTCTGGCCAACGGCGGAAGCTGTTGCTGTTCAAGACTTTCTGTCGAAAAGTGGTGGTGGTTGTTCCTAATGAGGAAGATTGGAAGAAGAGGCTGGAGTTGAGGAAGGAAGTGGAGGGAGATGATGTGCCTGAGTCTATAATGCTGGAGATGAAAGGTGGGCTAATGTTACACAAGTTAGGGAGCCTGTCCTTGGTCAGTGCACACCTTTCCAAGGCCTCTTAGCACTTGGAGCGATTCTCCCCATCTAAAGTGTAAATCTGGCGGCACCTACCTGGCTCAGTCGGTAGAGCATGCGTCTCTTGATCTCAGGGTCATGAGTTCGAGTCCCGGGTGGGACATAGAGCTTACCTGAAAAATAAAAGTGTAATCCAAAGAGTAAACTAATGGTAAATTAAGAGTAAATCAAGGAAGCACTTGTAGGTAAATGAATGAGGAGAGTAACTGGAGAAGCAGTAACTCCTTTTTTTTTTAATTTTTTTTTTTTTTAATGTTTATTTATTTTTGACAGAGACAGAATGCAAGTGGGTTAGGGGCAGAGAGAGAGGGAGACGCAGAAGCAGGCTCCAGGCTCTGAGCTATTAGTACAGAGCCTGACACGGGGCTCGAACTCACGAGCTGTGAGATCATGACCTGAGCCGAAGTCGGACGCTCAACCGACTGAGCCACCCAGGCGCCCCAGCAGTAACTCCTTTATTCATTCCAGAGAAGATACAAAAAGTGAGGTAGTGACTGACCACAGGGTGATTAAAACTCAAAGCTGAGGCTTTGTTGATTCCATTATTCATTTAGTAAAAGTTTCAGGGGTGTTCACTGTTTGTCCAGTACTCTTTTAGGCATAGGGGAATAGTGAATTAAATGAAGCTTTGTCTTCATTGAATTTATATCTTAAGGGGGAGGGGGGGAGTTTGGAGTGAACAATCTTACCAGTATGTCTTGATTTCTAATATCACGTTAGGCTTGTTTCTTTGTTTCGGTTTTTGGTGTGTGCCTGAAGTTTTTAATATAATACAAAGCCTTATATAGCAGCATCTCCATGAGGCAGAATTAACCATCTTGATTGATCCCACTTCCTGCTGTTCCCTTGTTCCCTCTAGAGTGTGATTTTTATCCCCCTTTGCTGCCTTTAGCTTCTGTCATCCCACCTGTCTGCTCGGCTACTGGCTCTTCAACTTCTGATAGTGCCCAGGCATGGGAGCTAGTTACACATCTAAGAGCTGGATTCTCCAAGTTGACTCAGAATGAACCATGCCAGTCCATAACTGATTCAGGTCCTTGGAGGAATTTAGTTCAGTTTTATAAAACTGAGGGCTGACTGGCTTCATCTCAGGATCAAGAGAGCCCCATAGAGCTGAATTCCACTGAGACTCACCCTCAGAACTTGATGTCTAGAGACCGGCTAATGTGCTGGCCCATCATGCACAAGTGGTAAATGAGGCCGCTTGTACTCTTGTCTCCTGTTCTCTCCTCATATAGATAAGTAAATGCTTTTTGGTTTGGGTCACTTTCTCATGGAGTCTCTCTTAGCATGTTATCTAACCAACACCAAAATTTCCTCAGTTATTTTTAGCCTCCGGCTACCTTCATCTGTCCTGATAAGAAACTTTCACCCAATTCACTGTTAATTTATTACGGATCCCTTGAGAACTGGTAAATCTAATTTGCAAGTAGCCCTTTGCTTGGGACTGTTACAGTTTAGGGGAAACTTCTGATAAGCCAGTGGGTATGAACCCAGCACCTTCACGTGCATAGAAAATCCCATTCTTCCTACAGCGGGGTTTTTGGGGTGAGATCTTGCATGTGTATGCGCTTTTCAGCTCCCACAAGCTTCTCCCTTCCTCTTACAGCCAACTTCTCTCTGCCTGAAAAATGCGACTATATGGATGAGGTGACCTACGGGGAGCTGGAGAAGGAGGAAGCTCAGCCCATTGTCACTAAGTACAAGGAGGAGGCAAGGAAGCTGCTGCCCCCCTCCGAGAAGCGGACAAACCGCCGAAACAACCGAAACAAGCGCAACCGGCAGAACCGAAGCCGAGGCCAAGGCTATGGTGAGTTCCGGGGACCTGCCAGCCCCCCTGCCTCAGTCTGTTCTTTGTGCTGCGCACGGCAGGAGCCACAGGGAAAGGCTAAGGAAACCAAGTCCAGTCCCAGACAATGAGGAAGTACCTTCTATATTATAGGAACATATGCTTCCTGTGTCCTTCCCTCCCCACCAACCACCTTCTTGCACTTCTTCCATAATCCTTCAGCAAAAGGGAGTTACTTTTCAACAAAAATGTTTGTGTCCTCGAAAAGCGTTTGCGCAAGCTTCCCGTGCAGGTGTCTTTTCGTTCTTAAATACGAGCCCCACACTTTACCTCATGCTTCGCTTTTCCAGTATGTCCTCAGGACTTACGCAGTGAGGTTAGATTCCCAACCCGAGTTTTCTTGCTGCCTTTGTCTGTTGGATCAAGCCAGCTGTGCAGACCAGAAAGTGAATGCATTATTCAGTAATTTGGGGGGGGTTCCAAAGTAAGTTAAGCTAGTAGTAGAATTCACTTCCCTCCTGCATGTCTATCTAGTTTGTCAGTTAACCCCACAGTGTGCATTCACTTGACCTTAAAAATGTGTGTGTGTGTGTGTGTGTGTGTGTGTGTGTGTGTAAGTCAGCAAAGCTTCTGAGTGTCTGCTGTGTGCCAGGCACTGGGAATACCAGGTTTCTGCCCTAAGGAGCTTGTTATTTAGACTTTGTTTTTCATTCGCATAAAGTAATGGGTCTGGGGTACAGGATAGCTGGGGTCCCTTCCAAGACTGAAAGTCCGTGATTCTACGAATGGCAGTTTTTACTTCTGTTTCTAACTCTGCCATGTATCCTTTTGCCATCTTAAATGTTTTGCAGGAATTGGGCAGGTTCCAAAGCAAGGTGGCTTGGTTTTCTTGTGTCTCTATTTCTCTGCCCACCCCCCCCCCTTCAGATTCTTTAAAAAGCTCCTGGCTGGTGCCTTAATTACCACCGTGTGAGCCTGACAGAAACAGGCTTCCTATTCCCCCAGAATTGCCTTTGGCTCCGACTTTTTGATTTCCACTCAGACGTGGAGCCAGGACCCCATGCCAGCTGTGTGAGCGCGCTCTCCATTTCTCTTCCAGTGGGCGGGCAGCGCCGAGGCTACGACAACCGGGCCTACGGGCAGCAGTACTGGGGGCAGTCTGGAAACAGAGGGGTGAGTGCAGCTCTCCTTCTGCTCCTCCCTCTGGGTTGTGATGGCCATTCCTACTGGCTTGGGGGAGCAGAGTGGTTTGGGCTGTTTTCTCAGGGCTTAGGGTTTTGCCCATTTAATGTGTTCCTCTGGAAGAATTTATTCTGGGAAGATTAAGTCTGTTGATAATGTCAAGCTCTGATGTGTGTCTCACTCAAAACGGGATGGCAGTGGATCCTGACGCCCAAAGCCCACCAGTCTTCGCTTCTCCTTTCTCAGGGTTACCGTAATTTCTACGATCGATACAGGGGAGACTATGATCGATTCTACGGGCGGGATTACGAGTACAACAGATACAGAGACTATTACAGACAGTACAATCGGGATGTGAGTATCCTCAGGATGGGGGCGGGGGTGGCAGGACTAGAGGAATGAGTGTCCTGCCTCTCCGTGCTTGGCCAGCTGTGGCTCTGAGTGATGGGGTTTCCCCTCTCTTCTAGTGGCAGAATTACTACTACCACCCCCAGGACAGAGACCGATACTACAGGAACTACTACGGTTACCAAGGGTATCGGTGAAGCCCCTGTCATGCTCGCCTGTCAGCCATGAAGCTGAATCTCTAGGGGTGCCAGGCACCCCCCCAAAACACAACCAAGGAAAACAGGGGCTGTTCGGGTGGGGCTGAGCTGCCGGGGAGGGGCGGTGGGGGGGAGGGTGCGCAAGCAGGGGCAGGGGAGGGGGGAGGTGGAAACGACAAAACTGTACATTTTTTTTAAAAGTTTGTTGAAAAGAATATTGTCTTATTCTATAAAACATTTCAAACCTAGTTAGATATTTGTAATCAAAAAACATTTGTGCAGAAAGCGGCACTTAGGGCTGCCTGTCCTGTATCCTGCGGTTGGACAGGAAAAGAACTAAAAATGTCACCCTTCTGACATTCTAAGGCAGCTGGACTGGCAGCCAAGGAAGGGAGAGCGGAGGAGGTGGTGCGGAGAGGGCGGGGACGCCCATGAGGGCGCTCTCCCCGGAGCAGGCAGGAGTGGGGACAGAGGGAGCACTTGTGACCGGGGCAGTGAAAATAAACGATTGGCTCTTCTCAATCACTTGCACCAACTAACCGTTTGTATTTTCTTTACTGACCTTTCCCTCTTGGGATATCCGGTCTGGTGGGCTGGGAGGCCAAAGCATCCCTGTCTCCCCTTTCCCGTGCCTCGTGCTGTTTGGCTGAGGCTTGGAAGACCACCCGTCGGGCGGCTCCGTTCTGGAGGCTTCCCAGGCCAAGGAGGCACGGGGACCGTTCGTGATTGCAGGGCAGAATAGCCGGCACCCTCCATGTACCCGTTAATGAGTTTCCATAGACTCCTGGGGGAGAAGGGCATCGAAGCCCTCAGCCTGGAAGATTGTGACTTGCCAGTCTCTACTCTGTCTTCCAAACTTGAGACAGGCGGGAAGTCCCTGAAATCATCTCTGTTAGAGCATCTGTCCTCTTATAGTGCGAGAGAAGGAGCGTTTCTCAGGGTTTCAGCTCACACAGAAACGAAGCAGGATTCTTTTCACTGCAGCAGGAGATGTATATAGGTGAATCCTGTGGTGTGGGCTACCAGGCCCAGGTGCTGAGAATAGCAACTATTTTATACAGTGTGGAGGGCATGAGCCCTACTGGTTTTTTTGATACACAGGTAGAGAGTGAATAGGAAAGGGGGGGGGCGGGGGGCGGGGTTGGGGGGGTGGGAGGCAGCTCGGAGTGGGGCTGCTGAACTTGGGGAAGAGCGAGAATGTGAGTGCGTGTAATGTGTGCATGAGAGGGAGCGCCCCCTCCCAGCATCTTCAAACAGGATTTGTCTGGGGGTGCTGTCCCTGCATGTCCCCACAGAGGCCTCTCGCCGAGAGACTTCTATTGGGATAGTGTTTGTTTGTAACTTTACCAACCCCCTCCCAGTTCTTGATGAACAGCTTCAGGTTGCTGGGCTCGAGAATATGGGTGGGACATGAGAATGCTCTTTCAACATTCAGCTTCAGTTTTCATTCATCTTCCTGCTCAGCATTCTGTCAGCCTAGAACTTACTCTGCACACACCATGTATTGCAGCACTTGCTAGTGAGGGAAGACCCAGGGTAGCGTTGTGTTACTTACCAGACGATGTGTCCATTTCCTCCCCTGGGCAGTTCTCTGCCGAAAATTCTGTGCTGAGATTTGACCTTTCCCTCCCTCCATTGATACCTCCATGCAGCCCTTCCCGAGGCAGGCAGGCCCACATCTGGTCCTCTGGTCACCCCCTGCCCGATACACCCTTCTGCCCTACAAGTACCTCTGACCCTGAGGCTGGAAGAGGGGTGCTGGCACGAAGGAAGTTTGCTTGCTCCTAACAATGTCCTTTCTCCTGGCGCCTGCTTTCTTGTGGTGCCATCATGGATCTGTGTGAGGCAGTGAGTGAAGTGATTGCATGAACCTTTCTGTAACCCGCTCACTTTTTATCGTTAAGGGAGTTTGAGAGAGCTTTGCTCGTAGTGTCAAGGCAAGGAGGCAAAAACTGGAGCCCAAAGAAATTCCCTTAGGGCCAGATTATGTCACAACAGAAAATTGAATTTTGAGGCAGAAGTTGCCATCCCTTTTCAAATGTTCAGTCCTCCAGCGAATAGTATCTTTTTAGAGTCTCTCACATGGTTTGGGTGTGCTAGGCCCTCAGGGCCGGCAGTGGGGGGGGGGCAAAGAGCTTAAGCCGATTGGGGGGGTGGGGGGAGCCAGGGGAAGGTACCTGCTGTTAATTTTTGACACCAGAAAGTCATCTTTAAAAAAAAAAACAAAAACGCTGTTTTTCTGATGGATGGAGAGTGAAACTGCCACATCCTTGTTGGTTTAGCCCAAGAGATCCCTTGCAGCAACTGTAGATGTCTGGGTTTTGTTTCTGTCTTTTTATTGTGGGGAAAAAAAAAAAAAAAAAAAAAAATTTGTTACGGGGAAAATGTGGATTTACCAAGAGGGATCCCTAGCCTTGTTTTCCTTAGAAGACTTGTTTAGTGTTTTATCAGACGTCTTTTGTAGTTGTTGTAGATGGAAATGCTTGTGAGAAAAACAAACACCACATGGAGCCTGTAAATGTTTTTGCACAACCTGTAAAGCATTCTTGGAAGTGGCCAGTAAAAAAGGGTTTTACCGTTTAAAAAAAAAAAAATGTAACTGTGTCATTGTTTACATCTGTAACTTTTTCCTCCCCTGTTCTCATTACATCCTGGCAAAAATGTAGGCACCGTAGCTTCCAATTTTAGAATAAATAACCATTTGGATTGAATTCACCCTATCTCCTGTGGCTGCACTGACTGGGGTGGAGTGTGTCATGGGGGGGGGTGGATTGACCGATTTCTGGTGCTGCTTCCTCAAGTCATACTGGGTCCAACCAAGGCTGGTTTTCCTCTTGCGTGGCTCTTACTCCCTTCTGATTCTACTATTCACTTGATGATTGTTAGCCTCCTTAGTGCCTGCTTCTGAGCGCCTGGGCCACTGGAGTAGAAGAAAATACATGATAAATCATGATCCATTTGGCCTGTACTAAAACCACTCAAATGCTTAAGGTTCAAGGTAAAGCCGGTTCCATTTGGGAGCCAAGTAAGTTTATTAATGATTAGTTGCCACTTAGGAGGAAAAGCCTTCCTATACCATGGAAGATGTTAGCTAGGGCTTATTTTGGGGAATGAGAATGTCACTTGAATTAACAAAAGCACCACCGCATTACTAGCACTAACTGATCCTAATTGTAATTCTAATACATGTTCAAGGACTCATTAAGGCTGAGACCCTACAGGCTCACAACCCCAGTTTGGGAACGGTTGTGCTGTAACAGATACAGGTCCTGCTCTAACTCCTCCCTCTGTACGAGACAGATGTTCAGACCCCAGGGACCTACAGCTGTGTATATATATATATAAAGGCTATCCTTGATTTCAGTGTTTGCCCATACTCTGGGATATTTAAAGTTACTCAGTGTTAGAGCTAATTAATAAGTTTTAGTGGTTAATTATAGTTAACGTCTGGTCTCTGGTAACCTCTTAAACCCCCTTTTTCCCCAGCTAGGGCTACAGCCATCACCCCCAATCTGAGGAGTATGAAAGTTGTGCAGAAAAATTAAGCAGAGGCTTAAAACAACACACACACAACTCCTATCAAGACTACCTTTATTGAGCACTTCTGGCTTTTTACCAAGTCTGAACTTATGTGGAAATTTTCACTTACTCTTCTGGAGTTTGCCCAACACTTTGATGCAGTAGAAAAAGAGCAAGGTTCTTAGTGACTGCTCTGCATTGCTTGCTACTTAAGCGTATATAGTACAATCATTCATTAAATATTTGAGTGCCAGCTATGTGCCAGACACTTTCAGGATGCAGGGATTAAAATAGACTTGATCCTTTCAGGAGTTTTCATGAAACACCCAAGAAGAAACTAAAGCGGACTCCTGAACAGAATGAGGGTAGTAGGGTCCCCACTGTAGGATGAGGTAATGAATTAGATTACCTCCAGGGCCTGTTAGGGCTCAGAAATTCAGCAGCAGCTGGAAAGCTGCTGTTCCTGAAGGTGCCCCAAGTTCATCGGGTGCCCCTGGACCTGTGGATACATCCGTAGGAGACTAAGTTCGGTTCCTGGTAGAATGCCCTTTATTCCCTTGGTTTCCTCTCTGCATTCCTGTACGCTTACTGTCTTACTGCGTGAAGGAAGTGGGGGTGTGGGGAAGCTGGGGGTGATGGCTATCCCTAAAACAGGTCACCCTTCTGTTACTTCAGGGTGGCTCCTCCCTTCAGCACCCCCCCCCCATTCCCCACCCCCGCAAAGTATATTCCAGCAAGAAACATGACCTAGGCTTCCTACAGTTAGGATGTATTCCTGAATTTGGGGGATGTTGATAGTGCATAAGAAGCAGACACCCTCGGACTGTTAGCTTACCTGCCTTGGCCCAGGTCCCACCTCCATATGTTCGCCCTTGGAAGGAAAAGGCTTTTTTCTAGAAGAGCATTCTGGGCTTCTAAACCTCCGCCAAGTTTGAATCTGGGAGGCGCTCATGAGACCTTAAGCCTTAGTTTTGGCATCTGGCCAGACAGCATGCTGGGACCACTACGAAGGTTGGTAGGCACACGAGGGGCGGGGACGTTGTTTCTGGCGGATGTGACCGAATGGGTCTGAGAGGGAAAAGGGAACATAGTAAGCTCTACCAGGAAGCCCAAACTGAAACAGTTTCGGGCTTATCCAGCTCCTAGGGACACCAGGAGGCAACCAAGGAAGGGCGCCTGAGAGGAACGGCGCCGGGCATTGACCGCACACTTCTGTTTACACTCCAAAGGCATCCTCTGCTTGGCAAGCAGTAGAAACGAGATTCCCTCGCAAGATCCACGCTCCCAGCGCCTGCTACGCTGTGCTTGCCGGGGTCCCCTTGTCCCACGATCTTTGCTTATAGTCACCCGTGTGCCTTCACCTGGATTGGGGGGACGTCGACTTCGAGACTCCGGGGTGGGTAGGAATGGGCATCGAGTTGACGAGGGCAGGGGCAGCCATTTTGAGACCAGATGAACACAGAAGGGACCATATTGAGAACTCCAGATGCCTGGGGCCGCCATTTTAAGTATGGGGATAGCTCGGAAGCCCTGTACGGTGAAACCCAGTGACGTGGGGCCGCCATATTGGCGCGGATCCCGTGGCGGTGGCCATCTTGGAAAGGGGCCCACTGTGGGCGCGGCCATCTTAGAAGCAAAACCTGCCCCTTCGCAGGAACTGGGGCCGAGCTCCTCCCCTCCGTTACTGAGTTCCTGCTGTCTGCGACTGCCCTCAAGATCCCTTCCTAAGAGCCGCCCTGTTCGGTCTGTTTTCACTTTCATTTACGTTCAGTGCCTTCGCGCGCGCGCGGGGGTGTGAGTGCTTTCCGTGGCCCCCTGAGTGTCTGTTGTAACTAAATTCTTCCACTCGAGACGCTCTCTTGCGCCCGCCATCCCCCCAATCCAGGCGGTCTCCGATCCTAGACAGTGTCTAAACTGATTTGACTAGCCCTATTCCTTGGGTATGGCAAGCCTTTCACCTGCCGTACACAGTCCCAGATCTACAGATTGATGATCCTCTCCCCAAGAACGCTAACACAGGAGCTGTCCTCTGAGACTCTGGATGACTTTATTCTTCAAATGGCTTTACCCTTCTGATAGCTCCAGGTGAGACTGAGAGCAAGCACCCGGCCCATCCCTCTCTCCATTGTCTGAGCGGGTCACAGAGAGAAGCCGGCAGGACGCTGGCAGTCGGACGGCCCTTCTGGGGACGGAGCTAAGGGGGCTCCCCTAGTCAGGGGGTACTTGGGGTCGGCCGAAGTGGGCGAGGAAATGGGGTCGACAGATAGATGACGGAGAGCTTTGTGCTTCAGATAACCTCACAGGGTTGGACAAGGGCTAGGGATGGGATGCAGGGACCCTCAGGGGCTCACGACAGTTACTGACCTAAGGAAGGGCCTAGGAGAAGGAAAGGTGAAGAGCTTGTGGGGAGGGACGGGGCGACTCAGAGGAGGGCACAGAAGAACTTCTTCTCCCGGAAGGGGTTCTCCGAAGTGGGCACAGGGGTGATGAGGGGATCCTCGCAGGCGTGGGCATCACAGTAAGTCATCAAGTCTGCTGCTGCCTTGGACACCTGGGACACAGCCAGGAGGGGAATGGTTAGCCAGATCCCCTGAGAGGGGCTGCAGCCTCCCTCCCCAAGTGGGTTATCTTTTGCCATCTCTAGGGCTCCTTAAGACAGTATTCTCTTCCCTCATTCCCGACAGCGTCCAGGGGACGGCTGCCCTTACAGAACCGGAGACTCCTCCCCTGATGGCAGGGAGTCAAGGAAAGAAAACCTCTCTTAACCTGAGGTTTGGGGACCTACAGCACAAGTGGGCCAACTAATAGGATCCAGGGTCCACCCACCTTTATCCGGCACAAGCTGGCTTCAATCTTAAGCTGTTCCACCATCTTGCGGGCTTGCCCAATACTCATAGTGCTGTTCACAGGGGTCTCCCCTTTCATCCTGGAGAAAAGAGAGGGATAGCTCGGAGCATAATGGAGGTGGGTGGGTGCTGCCTAATCTTATCTGAAGACCCCCCCTCCCATGTTCATTTTTCATCTGCCTTTACAAGGCTGGGGTCATGTGGCCCAGTATTTTGTTTCTCGTATCTCCATCCTCCAGGGGCCTTTCCCATCCCTGTCTTCCCAGGCTAAGGAAATGGAGAAGGTGAGATGAGATACCCCCCCCCCCCCCAAATTCCCACACGACCTGGGCCACAGATCATTAAACATACAAACGATTTAAGGCTTTTTGGCTCTTCCAGCCATGTGTTCCCAGCTCTGGAAGCCTCAACCAGAAAGAGCCCCGCCCTGTTGAGGAGGGCACATAACCCCCACCTGCCCCCTTGAGCCCCAACGGGAGAAAAGCAGGATGCTCCCTACTCACCTGAAGCCACAGGCAGTGTGGCAGCCCTGGGGAGTAGTCAGTGGGGTGCACAAAACCTGCCTGAGATGGGTGCCCCACCTTGCAGGGAGTTGCCGCTGAAAGTATCTGCTGCAGCAGCCGAAGCAGCTGACACAAAGAAGGCCACTGGGGAGGGTCAGGGCAGAGGTCCGTCGAGGGCTGGACCCAGTTCCTGAAGCTCAAGCACTGCCCAGACGCTGGTACCTGAAGGATGAAGGATGCTAGAAGGAGCTGCTCGGATACTGGAGCATACCAACTGCCCGGCCAATGGGGGAGCCTGGCTGCTGACTGCAGCCCCTACGCACACCCCCACTGTTACCGGTCTCTCTTAGCTGCCCTTCCCCCATTGCAGGCATTCTGAGTCTGGGCTACGAAGGAGCTGGAAGGAGCTGAGGCCCAGGCCGACTCTCCTCCCCCCCCCCCCCTTTAAATGGGGTGGTCTGGACCTGTGACATCCCCTGCAGTGGAGTCAGTACTGGCTGCGGGGGACCCTGCTCATTTGAAAATCTGACATCAGCTGGGCAGTCGCCCTCCCCTCCTCCCTCCTCCCTCCGCTCTGACATAGCATGTAGTACCTGAATCTTCTTGTCTTTCCCAGGGACCCTCCATTCCCTATACCCAGGAAAATGTGATGAGCTACAGGTAACCAGCTTCTAGATCACCAACCAGTTCATATTCTAGCCACAAGTGATTCGAATGGAAGATCCAGGGGCGACAAGGGACGTCAGGAAGATGCCTAAAGAACAAGAAGCTGGGGGGAAAGAGGTGTGCAGATACCAGATCAAAGAATCGGACAAAGAAGAGGTAGGGGGAATTGTGGGGAGAGTCATTGGGTGTTTATTGAAACAGATGGGCTTCCTGGGTGGGTTTTGGGTGGGGGGAATTGGTTTGATAGAATACTTCCCAGACCTGCAGAGCTGTGCTTGGTGCTGTGTGGAATGCAAAGACGTACACTGACCTTACCCTCTGAGGGATGTTATTCGGGGTGAAGAGTCATGTACAAAATAGAAGGTACCGTCTGCCAAGATCTAGTCTAGATTGGTGCGCTGTGGGGACTCTGAGGGAGTCTAGTTAGGGTCAGAGGAGGTCGATCCCAAATGCTGGAGACAAAACACGGAGCTGAAATACTATCACAGCTGTGAATAGGGGCCAGCCGGCCAGCCGGCAGTGCCCTCCGCCTAGGACGCCTACAGGTGCAAGGAGCTGTGGGCGACAAAAATCAGCGCCAGCTGGATAACCGCCTCTTTCCCCCTTTGCGGGGTTTAAATGGCCGGTGGTGAAGGTGGGCGGAGGGCCGGCCTGAGGGGGGATGCTGCTGACTCATAGCATGCCGTGGGGGCAAATCTTGAGGCCTGAAGGAAGGCGCTTGTCCTCTTTGGTTTGGGTAACCCACCGCAGGGAGAGACTCTGCGCGGAGCGCGAGGTGGGAAACCCGCCGCCCGGCAGACCCCGCCCCTTGCGCCGGGCTCCTCCCCTGAGTGAGGTCCCGCCTCCCGGGGCCGCAAAGGCGGCCGGCGGGAGGGGGCGGGGCTTCCACGGGAGGCGGAAGTCTCTTGTCGCCGTTGCCCCGGCAGCCCGCGAGCTGGTGAGTCTGCAGAGCTGCGGCGGCGGGCGGGCTGGTTTCCCTGGGGGCGCGGTTCGGTGGGGGCTCCGGGCGCCGCGCCCACCGCCAGCCGGAAGGGGTGGTGGCGGGGAGCGGCCGTTGGCTGCAGGACTCCCGGCCCGGCGCGGAGGGCGGCCCTGTCCGGGAGCGAGCGCAGTTGTGCGCTCGGGAGAGGAGAAACTCGGGTGACAGTTCTGACGGCACTTAGGCAGCTGGCTCTCAGTGCGGCTGTACGACCTTAGGCAAGTCGCGCAGTCTCTCCGTGCAGCCACCTCGCAGTGTGGACTCCGTGTCATCACGTGTATAAAAGCCTTTTAAGGTGCTCGTTTTATGTATATTATATATTGCTATGGATGAGTGTCAAGGTGCCCTGTCCCAGAATCAGGTGTCCAGAGGACAAATTCAGCGAAGTTGTTCTGTCACTGGGGGTGAAGAAAGCACAGTGAAAGAAAGGGAAGGGATAATTGGTTGGGAAGCGTAGCCATTTGGAGAAAAGCCATATGAAACAAAGTCTATGCTGTGTCTGTCCAGCTATCGCTGGTTCCTCAAAGCCAGTCCAGTAAACTTGTCCTTGTTGTCTCCACCATCCCTGGGGAAAGAGCCATTTTCCCCCCTCTCCGTCTTTTTCCAGGAACCACCAGCTTCTTCATCCCATGGCCAGGGGTGGCGTCCAAGTGACCGAGCAGCTAAGAACTCAAAGCTTGAACCTGGGGCCAGACACTCCGCACTCCCTGCCATGGTCAATGACCCACCAGTACCCGCCTTGCTGTGGGCCCAGGAGGTGGGCCACGTCTTGGCGGGTCGTGCCCGCAAGCTGCTGCTGCAGTTTGGGGTGCTCTTCTGTACCGTCCTTCTCCTGCTCTGGGTGTCTGTCTTCCTCTACGGCTCTTTCTACTATTCCTACATGCCGACAGTCAGCCACCTCAGCCCTGTGCATTTCTACTACAGGTGAGAGGGGTCTTCTCCTGAAGTGGAGTCATCCTTTGAGAGAATTGCTGTTAGGGCCCTTAGAGCTTTTTCAGTTCAACCCCCTCATTTACAGAGGAGAACATTGGAGCCCAGTGTGTTTATATGATTTCTTACCTTCCACAGCCCAAGGCTGAGGGAGCTCTGGGTTTGTAGTGCTCTGAGGTCCTAGCTCTACCTCTGGTTACTGAAATCTTTGATTAAAAAGAAGGAAAAAAAAAATCCCTCTTTTAGGCTGTCACTGTGTGGGTCTGTTCTGTTTGGGTTGGATCAGACCTCTCTCAGGGCCGCTCTAGACCTCTTAGCCAACCACATCCCTCGAGTCATCTCAGAACTAAGCTAGCCTTCAGTAAAGAACGTATTAGGAAAGCAACAAGTTGCCTTCCTCCCACTCCTGATAATCCTGCACAATAGAGATTATGCAAGCACAAAGTGACTAGGTACCTAAAGTCCCAGAGTCCTGCTTCTTGCCTGGGACTTGCCTAGTTCCTTCTGATTTTACGGGCCTTAACCAAATTCTCTCCCCTTCTCTTAACATGGGCCATAGGACTAATCTAGAGATACTGACAAGGACATTGTTATCAATGGTCCAAAGTCATTTTCCCCCTCCCCTGTCTTGAGTCCCTGATCATGAACTGTAATTTCTAAGTCAGAGCTGCTTAAACTTTTAGGAGGCATGGATCTCATGAAAGCTATGGCCCTTTCTGCTATAAAAACATGTATGCAAGGGAGTATCTGTCTGGCTCAGTCGGGAGGGCATGTGACCCTTGATCTCAGGGTCATGAATTCAAGCCTCATGTTGGGTGTAGAACTTACTTAAAGCTTATACAGACATCTGTACATATATATATATATATATATATATATATATATATATGCATACACATATGTGTATATGTATGTGTGTATATATATGTATATATACATACGCACACCCATGTATAATTTTGCTTACAAGTTGGAGGGGTGTGTCAGCCTCTTTAAGACCATCTGTGGATTCCTTGGGAGGACTTTCCTCAAACTAGGCCCCAGACCAGAACTACTAAATCAGACTCTGGGGCTAGGACCCAGGAATCCGCATTTTTATGAAGCTCTCCAAGTGAGTCTTTAGAAACATTTGAGTCTGAAACCGTTCAATGAAGTGTCCATGGAGTCCTGCTTAAGAATTTCCACTCTAATGAGAGATGAGCTGAGGTGGCAGGAAGAGAAAGAATCATTCAGGTGTCTTGAATCTCCTGGCTGCATTTCTTCTCCATCTCTCTCTGACAGAGAGAAGGGTGCCTGTTCTGGAAGAAGGGATGGGGGACAAGAGGGAGCCCTAGGGGCCCAAGGAAGTGTACAGACAGGTAAGGCAGACCCTCTTAACTTAGCAGAGTATCATCCCCATTCTCATCTAGGACTGACTGTGATTCCTCCACCTCCTTACTCTGCTCCTTCCCTGTTGCCAATGTCTCGCTGGCTAAGGGTGGACGTGATCGGGTGAGTATGGGAGCTGAAGAGAGGTTTCATTAGAGCTCTGAAGACTTGAAATCGGAGGGCTTGAAAAAGACCTGGTGAGCAGGGATTGAGGAATGGAGACTAAGAGGAAGGCTCTCAAGGAAAAGGAGGTTAAAGAAAAAGTAAAATCTGAAGCGTGTGGATGTTCCTGCTGCAGATGTTAGCGATGCTCTCTCAGATTATTTCAGACAAGCTATAGCTATTAGATGTGTTTTAGACCTCAGTGAATGTGAATCAACCAATCAGCTATGTCACTGGACTGGGATGGAAACCACCCAAGCGTTTTGAAAGCCTGTATATAAGATTATGAAACTGTTGACAAATATGTGTAACCTGCCGTTACAAAGGGTACTGTGCCAGGAGATGGCCACATGCCAGTATGACTTCAACAAACCCAGAATCCCTGGGAAATGCAGAATGGGGGTGCATCTATTTATATTAGGCAAGCTGGTGGAGGCCCTGAAAAGGGTAGGCTCCCTGAACACTTCAAAAGGACCTTTGGAGCATCAACATTGTTTTTGATGACCAGAGTGTTTTGAGTCGTTAGCAACATAATTAGTAATAATCAGTGGTCAAACTTACTAAGAACTTTATTTAATGTTTATTTATTTTGAGAGAGCAAACCAGGGAGGGACAGAAAGGGAGGGAGGGAGGAGGAGGAGAGAGAGAATATGAATCTGGAGAGAGAGAGAGAGAGAGAGAGAGAGAGAGAGAGAGAATATGAATGAATATGAATCCCAAGCAGGCTCCACGCTCAGCACAGAGCCCAACCCAGGGCTCAATCTCATGAACCGTGAAATCATGACCTGAGCCAAAATCAAGAATCAACTTGACTGAGCCACCCAGGTGCCCCTGGAAAGTGTCTTTTATTTTATTTTTTTATTTTATTATTTTTTTTTTAATTTTTTTAACGTTTATTTATTTTTGAGACAGAGAGAGACAGAGTATGAACGGGGGAGGGTCACAGAGAGAAGGAGACACAGAATCCGAAACAGGCTCCAGGCTCTGAGCTGTCAGCACAGAGCCCGACGCGGGGCTCGAACCCACGAACCGTAAGATCATGACCTGAGCCGAAGTCGGACGCTTAACCGACTGAGCCACCCAGGCGCCCCTGGAAAGTGTCTTTTAAAAGTGGTTCTTGAGAGGACACTGACTTACACAGGATAGAAATAAATGGTCACTCTGAAGGGAGGAGTGTAAGCATTAGCATCTGGGGTCCCCTGGGATTGGTGTTTAGCCTGGACTTGTTTGACAATACAATAACCTGGGAGATTGCGTATCCTTTCCCTCCTTCCAGTCAACCACCAGGTAGCCATACACTATCAAGAACACTTACCTTGGGTCCCAGGTGAGTGGGTCCCAAATGGAAGATTTCAAAGTAGTGAGGTAGAATGTTGCTATTGCAAGGCAGAGATTTCTCATTTTAATCCTGCCGGGAAAGGAGTTTGGAGATCATGACAGAGTCATCTGTGAAGGCATTGATTCAGTGTGCTTTTGTGGCTCAAAATAATAATAAATGGAATACATTGAGAAGGAATTAGAAACAAAGCCACAGAACATCTGCACCTGAAATGGTGCATACAGTTGTGTGGCTGTCCATTGTGGAGATCCGCATGGTGGCTCAGAGAGCCTAAAATAATTGTGTGTGAGGCTGCTGGATGAGGAAGGAAGGGAAAGATGAAGGGTGAGGGGATGTCAATATCAGAGACTCCAATCAGGGTAGTCCCTGGTAATTAAAGCGGGTTGATCATTTCGTTCATTATATAAAGTAGCAGAGTGTAAGATACAGATTCTGCATTTCAGAAGAAGTTGTGAAGGATTGGAGGGAGAGGCTCAAAGTAGACCTTTTAAGGAAGGGTGATTGTTGGGTGGGAAAGGAGGAACAGGAGGGGAATCTGCCCATCAGGCAGACCGGTGTGAACAAAGGTGTGGAGTCATTCTCAAGATTCTGACATTCAATTCCGTGGATCGATCCCATTGGAGGAGATGATGTTTATTTAGACGGAATTACTAGTTTAAAAACATCTATATGGGACTCCTGGGTGGCTCAGTCGGTTAGGCGTCTGACTTCAGCTCGGGTCTGATCTCACCGTTTGTGAGTTCAGGCCCCACGTCGGGCTCTGTGCTGACAGCTCAGAGCCTGGAGCCTGCTTCGGGTTCTATGTCTCCCTCTCTCTCTGACCCTCCCCCACTCACACTCTGTGTGTCTCTTTCTCTCAAAAATAAATAAGCTTTAAAAAAATAATAAAAAAGGGGCGCCTGGGTGGCGCAGTCGGTTAAGCGTCCGACTTCAGCCAGGTCACGATCTCGCGGTCCGTGAGTTCGAGCCCCGCGTCAGGCTCTGGGCTGATGGCTCGGAGCCTGGGGCCTGTTTCCGATTCTGTGTCTCCCTCTCTCTCTGCCCCTCCCCCGTTCATGCTCTGTCTCTCTCTGTCCCAAAAATAAATAAAAAACGTTGAAAAAAAATTAAAAAAATAATAATAATAATAAAAAATAAAAACATATATGAAACAGCTTTATTGAGCTATAACTCACATACTATACAATTCACCCATTTAAAATCTATAGTTCTGTCGTTTCTAGTGTATGCAGACTTTAAGCAACCAGCACAATTTTAGAGCATTTGAATCACCCCAAAAAGAAACTCCTACCCATAAGCTTGGAGTCACTCTATTTCCCTCCAACCCACCCTGAGAACTACGTACTATAATGTTGCAAAGAATTCAGTGAAGCAGCTGGCTTCATCAGGCCTCTTCTGGGGGCTAGGAATGTCATGGAATCCATTTTTTTTTTCCAACAGATAGTACTTCATTCTGAAAAGCAGAATCTGTATAAAAAAGGACTTTGAGAAGTAGTTTTCCACATTTTACCTTAGTGATAGTGCTCAACACACCCTCAATCATATCTGGATTTTGGAGGCGATTCACTATGGGTTGGGTTTTGGTTTTGGTTTTTTAAAATTCATTCCCCTTGGGGGTCCCTGGATGGCTCAGTCGATTAAGTGTGCGACTTCGGCTCAGGTCGTGGTCTCACGGTTTGTGAGTTCAAGCCCCACATCAGGCTGTCTGCTGTCAGCACAGAGCCTGTTTCAGATTCTCTGTCTCTCTTTCTGCCCCTCCCCCGTGCTCGCTCTCTCAAAAAAAAAAAAAAAAAAATCCGTTCCCTTAAATACAGAAACTTTACTCTTGCCCCTGTGATTCTTGTATATGCACCCTGAGGTCATGCTGCAGGTGAGAGCTGAATAAAGGGTTAGAAGAGTACAGGAATGGTCAGGAAAAACTAGGGTATGTTTGGTGGCAAATCTTTAGCTTTCTGAGGTTAATCCCAATGAAGACGCCTTCCCACTGTGAGTCTCAGGGTTCTACCAAAAGAAGCCAGGTAAGGACCCAGAGTGCCACAAAGATGATCTGGAGTGACAGAGACTGAGAGGTGGCTCGGGAGTTGGTGCTTGGTTAATTAATAATATAAGTGAAGGCGGGCTGGGCCCAGGGGGATGGCCTCACGGGGACAGAGGCCTGAGTCACAGATGGCCCAGTTGGCAACAGGATGGTTCACTTTTGGAAAAGAAATGTGTGACGCAGCCTTTCTCAGAACAGAGCAGAGAGCGGTTTAGCCAAAGCATAGGATGCCGAAGCTCTCCGAAGTAGGAGGGACCTGGCCACCACAAGGGGGCAGCACCCTCCTGGGATGAGAGCCCTGAGAGGCCTACTCCGCTAACCAGGGAGATTGTGGCCCTATTCGGAGGGATGGGGGGAGGTGGAACAGAGACCGTACAATTAAAAACAAAATTTTTTGAAGAGAGATGGGGGCTACCTTGGGCAGGTGCTGATGTATGGACAGCCGTACCGCGTCACCTTAGAGCTTGAGCTGCCAGAGTCCCCTGTGAATCAAGACTTGGGCATGTTCTTAGTCACCATTTCATGCTACACCAGAGGTGGCCGAATCATCTCCACTTCTTCACGCTCCGTAAGTGTCCGTGGCCTATCTGGGAGGGTGTGGCGATGACAGCGGATGGCAGAATATCTGGGTAGGGTTCCAGGAGAAAACATCCTAGCTCTGGAGGTCACAGACACATCAGGATCGGGAAGAGGAGTCAGTTTACCAAGCCAGACAGACACCCCAGGTATCTGATGAGCACGTCCAGCTTTGGGGCAAAGCCTGAAGAGGGGAGCCAAAATGGGCTTCTTTAGAGCCCGGCGGATGTCTGCTGGCATTCTGTCTCAGAAACCTACTAGCTGAGAGACTACTTCTTTAACTCCTTGGTTACAAAGCCTTATTAACTGGGTATGAAAGTAATGGTCCCATAGCGAGACCAGTTAGGGTTTAGCACATGGTGGGCGTGCAATAAATATTAGACTCCATTCTTCTTTTTTTTTTTTTTTTTTTAATGTTTAGTTTTGAGAGAGAGAGAGAGAGAGAGCAAGCAAGGGAGGGGCAGAGAGAAAGGGAGACACAGACTCCGAAGTAGGCTCCAGGTTCTGAGCTGTCAGCACAAAGCCTGACACGGGGCTCAAACTCACGAACCGTGATATCATGACCTGAGCTGAAGTCGGCTGCTTAACCGACTGAGCCACCCAGGCCCCAAGACTCCATTCTTAACATGAACTGTCAACAGAGCCACGTGATGAAGCGTATCTCTGAATGTCTACACGGGGAAAAATGCTTCAGCTGGAGCACTGGAACTTAGGGTCTATTCTGGATCGTAGAACTGCGTGGGGGAAAGATCAGAGACGGTGTTGGGCTTAACCCATGAAGTTCTTAGAAGAGGGACCTTTGTTGCGCTGGAATGGAGACGTGGATTGAGGAGAGGAGGGATGTTACTCAAGCAGTTGGAATGATTGGGCCAAGGCTTGTTTGGGGGGGGGGGGTGGGGGCATGGTAGGAAGTGAAAATGAGGGAGCAGGGGACCCGAGGAAGGTTGAGGGGTTGGTAGGGCGGTGGCAGTCTGGGGGTGCCCATCCCCAACCTCTCCCCTCCTCGCCCTGGCTCCGGCAGGTGATGTTGCATTACCGCTCAAACCTGCTCCAGATGCTTGACACACTGGTCTTCTCTAGCCTCCTGCTGTTTGGCTTTGCAGAGCAGAAGCAGCTCCTGGAGGTGGAGCTCTACCCGGAATACAGAGAGAACTCGGTAAGGGGGGGGCGAAGGAAGACTAGAGACTGCTCTCCCCAGGAGCTCAGAGTTCTACCTGAGGAGCCTCTGGGCTCGGTCAGCAGGGGCGGCCACAGACGCTGCAAGTGGGGCTCAGATTGGGCTGGGAAGAGTGACAGCAGCAGGACCCCGGCCTGACGCTCGCTGCCCCGCCCTCCGCAGTATGTGCCGACCACCGGCGCGATCATCGAGATCCACAGCAAGCGCGTCCAGATGTACGGAGCCTACCTCCGCATCCACGCCCACTTCACCGGGCTCAGGTGAGGAGCCGCTCGAGTGGGGGGGGGGGGGGCCTCCACAGCTCCCCTGGGGGCTGTCTTGGAGGGAAACTGCCTTGAACTTCCCCAGAAATGATTTCTGGGAAGCGGGGAGGCTGGTGCTTTCCAGTAACCGCTGCCCACTTCCTGCCTCAGGTACTTGCTGTACAACTTCCCGATGACCTGTGCCTTCATCGGCATCGCCAGCAACTTCACGTTCCTCAGCGTCATCGTGCTCTTCAGCTACATGCAGTGGGTGTGGGGGGGCATCTGGCCCCGCCACCGCTTGTCTCTGCAGGTCACAAAGGACCTCCTCTCCCCCCCCCGCCCCCCAACTTCATGATCCTTCTTTAACTGAGGGGCGGGCTGGGGCGTGTCATGGGGCTCCGGTGTTAGGGCCCAGATCACTGCGCGGGAAGCACACGCTTGCTGCTCACTAACTTCTCCTCCACAGGTAAACGTCCGGAAAAGAGACAGTTCCCGGAAGGCAGTGCAGCGAAGAATCTCTGCCCACCCTCCAGGTGGGCATGACGGTCGGGGAGCTGGGTGAGAGGGGACTCCCGTGTTATCCAGGGTGAAGCTTTAGGCCCCCCACAGCTGGGCTGAGGGTCAGAGGACAGGCTGGAGGAGGCGTCGCCTGGGTGCAGCCACCCTAGCCCTCCCCTGCCCTCTCCCCGCTCTGGAGGCACAGGGCCCCAAGGCCAGGAGGAGTCAACGCAGCTGTCAGACATCACAGAGGACTGCGGTGAGAGCCCTGAAGACCCGCCAGGGGCAGGTATGGCGGTGCCGCAGCTCTCCCATCCTCCTTCCTAACACCTCCTCAGGTGTCCCCTTCAGCCTCTTCCAGTCTGACCTCTGCGTTCCCCTTGTGGCTGCAGAGGGTCAGCTCTCGGAGGAGGAGAAACCCGATCAGCAGCCCTTGACTGGAGAGGAGGAGCTGGAGCCAGAGGCCAGTGATGGTGAGGGGCACTCGGCACAGGGGCCCAGGCGGAGTGGGGTGGCATATGGGTAGGGGGGACATTATATTGGTTGGGGGAGAAGGGCCCCTGGTTGGTTAATTTCCGATTTAACTTTGTTTCTCCCTCCCCTGGCCCAGGTTCAGGCTCTTGGGTAGATGCAGCTTTGCTGACGGAGGCCAACCTTCCTGCCCCTGCCCCTGCCTCTGCCCCTGCCCCTGCCCCTGCCCCTGCCCCTGCCCCGGAGACTCTGGGCAGCTCTGAACCCTCTGTGGGCAATCTCCGACAGCGGCCCACCTGCTCTAGTTCCTGAAGAGAACAAGGCAGAGTCCCCACATTCCAGCCCTTTCCCACCTGACTCCCTTCCCTTTCCTGTGGCTTCCCCCAATAAACTATTTTCATGCCAGCTGCTTCCCTGACTCCTTGAAATGGATTCAAGGCCATTGGAAATCCTGTGTTCCCCAGGCATCCTCCTTGCCACCCCGAATTGGAGGAGGTTGTCTTGTTGGGGGCTGCCGGTGGGGAAGGCCTCCAGACCCTGGACTGTTTTGGGTACAGCTGTTCCCGTTCACAAACCTAGGAAGTCCAAGGAGAGAAAACCTATCCTGCCCACTCCATCCACGTGATTCTTTCATCTCCCTCTGGGGAGGGGGATCATGTAGGGCGGGTCTGGAGAGCTGGGCTACATCATTCTGGCCTGTGCACCCCTCCCTTTCTCCGTCCATTGGGAGGCAGAAGACAGGAAATGACTGCCATGGATGTGGTATGATTTTTACCGAAACAGCATTTTGTAGCCCAGGCCCCATGCTGCCCACAGCTGTTTTCTTCTCTGATTCCAGCCAGGTGGCCCTCAGTTTCATGCTCCCCTCCTCACCCCTCCACATAACTTCAGCCTTTTGATTCTCAGCTCCTGGCTGCTTTCCACATTCCGATCCCCTTTCAGAACCCAGGCATCCCGGCCTCCAGATGAAACAGCTGCATGTGGCTCCCCCCCACCCCCTTCCCTGGCCCCGTGACTCAGGCCCTCTGAAGGGACCAGCCCGTTTCTTGGCATTCACGGGGATAGAGGGGGGGCCGGGGGAGGGGGGCTACGTGGTGACATCATAGTTGAAGGGTATAAAAGCTTCGAGCCAAAAGAGAATTGAAATTGAAGAGAAGACACTGACAAAACCTGACTGCGCAGCCTGTGCGCCTGGGGGCTCAGCCTCAGACCCAAAGACGTCTGCTTGAAGATTTGAGCTGCCGCAAGACCCACCCACCGGTGAGAGGCTGCTGGGGGCCAGGGAAGAGTGGTGGGAGGTGGGGGCGGGGGGGAGCAGGCAGGGACTGGAACTCCCTTGACAGGTGGAGAGGGTTCCAAGGTCCTTAGTTTCCCCTTCTGTTCCCTCTCCTCTCTCATTTCGGTCTCCTTTTGGGTTTTTGTGTCTGTCTCCCACCGATGATTGTTTTACTTAGATCTTTTCTCTGGGTGGCAGCTGGGAAATATTCCACCTTTCTTCCCCAGGCTGAATAAATCATTTCCTCTTCTTTTCCCCTCCAGCACTTTGCTTATTCATTAACTGTTTCTGGTACTTCACACATGGCTGGTCACACACCCATGTGTCAGACTATATTTGGGGTTTTTTTTGTTTGCTTGTTTTTTTTGTCCCAAACCAAGTACATATCGCCTGTTCAGAAGTTGGTGGACAAATTAAGAGTGTCAGTCTCCTTTCCTCCTCTCTCTTGGTCTCCTCCTGGCCCCCAGCTGTGTTCCCCGTCCCCGGAGATTTTGTTGAGGGAAGGGCCCTAGAAGGCATGGCCTCTGGGCAGTCTTGACCTATCCACCTCCTTCCCTTGCAGGCCCCATGCTGGGCTCTCCCTGTCTTCTGTGGCTCCTGGCTGTCACCTTCTCCTTGGTTCCCAGAACGCAGTCCTTGGCCCCTCAAGACCTTAAGGAAGAGGACAAAGACGAGACACCCCGGCCACAGCCTCCTTTGCGGGCCGTCCCCTGTGACTATGACCATTGCCGTCACCTGCAGGTGCCGTGCAAGGAGCTGCAGAGGGCTGGACCCAGGGCCTGCCTGTGCCCGGGGCTCTCCAGCCCCACGCAGCCGCCCGACCCTCCGCGCCTGGGAGAGGTGCACGTGGTGGCCAAGGATGGCAGCGCAGTGGTGCACTGGTGCGCCCCCTTCTCTCCGGTCCACCAATACTGGCTGCTGCTATGGGAGGGCAACGGGGCTCCCCAGAAGGGTCCCCCCCTCAACTCTACTGTCCGCAGAGCAGAACTGAAGGGCCTGAAGTCCGGGGGCGCTTACGTCGTTTGCGTCGTGGCTGCAAATGGGGCTGGAGAAAGCAGCGTGCCGCAGGCAGGTGGGGAGGGCCTCGAGGAGGTGGGTGGCCCTCCCTTCGGGCCCTGCAGGAAGCTGGCCGTGCCCCCCAGACCGCTTACCCTGGTCCACGTGGCTATCGGGGTGGGCACAGTGCTGGCCCTGCTGAGCTGCTCTGCTCTGGTCTGGCATTTCTGCCTGCGAGAGCGCTGGGGCTGCCCCCGCCGCCGGGTGGCCTCCCGACCCGCAGCAGGGCTCTGAAGCAGCCTGGGGGCCTCTCAGGCCCAGGGGAGCCTAGGCTTTTAGGGAGCAGAGCTCGGCCTGGACTCCCTGGGAGGAGGCAGTTCCCACTGCTGCCCTGAGCAGCCTGGACAGCAGAGTCGGTGGTCAGGCACTCGGGCCCCAGCTGAGTCTCAGTGCTCATCCTGAGAGCTTGTTCAGGTCCCAGACTTTCTGTCCTGCTCCAGGCCAAGGTTTGGAACAGAGCAGAAGGCATTGGGAACTTTTTACTTAAAGGACCAGATAGTAAATGATTTTGGCTTTGCAGGTCCAGAGGACAAAAGCAAAGGTATTGCATAGGTACTTCCTTAGCCATGCGACAGTGTAAAAACAGAGAAACCATTCTTAGCTCATGGGTCTGAGGAATCAGGCCCCGGCCACATTAGATCTGTTGGCTGTAGTTAGCCAGTCGCAACCCCTGTCATACACCCTCAAAAGGGCTCTGGCGCATTGGTGGCCTCAGTGGGATTTTGAGAACAAGCTGCTGCAGGATGGGAGTTTGGGGCAAGGCTATTCCCGCTGTTGCCTTTTGTTTAGATATCAAAGATGGGCACACCGGGGTCAGAATTCACCTGTGTCTGAAGTGGGTGAAAATGAATGGCTGACACGGGATGGAAAGAGGGACCTGCCTGAGCTGTTGTCTGGGACCCCCAAACCCAAGGGATGTCCCCCACTTCCCCTCAATTTGTGTTTACTGCACATCCGCTGTACCAACATTAAAGGATATGTTAAAGGAAGGCATTTGCATTTTTCATGATCCTTTTCATTTCCCTCCACACACCTATTTTTCAGCGTCGTGTGTCCTTTTTCCCCCCAGAGTAGTGCGTATTTTCGAATTTCTCTTTCACTTAACTGGATGTAGAAAAGTCTGGGATGGCTACAGAGTACAATCCTCGTTTTTGCTGGTCTTATAACTTTTAATTATTGAAATAACATTTCTACGAGTTTCAAGCACTACTGAAGAACATAAAGGAAAGTTCCCCTTTTTCTCGGGAGGTAATCACCCCCTAGCAGAGCAGTGCTTTGTTCAGTGCAAATGTTTTCTTTATTCACTAAAGGGATGACGGATAATGTTCCACAACGTTCCATGATTTGTGGCAAATTGTAACCTCCTTAGTTATTTCAAAGGCTGCATAACTTTCCATAGGACGATGCTCCTTAACTGACAGAAGTTGTCGCCCTTTAATGGAACATTTGTCTTCAGTGTTTGTTGTGACGTCTCTGTGTATCCTCACATGTTTGCATTTCTATAGGGTACTGACCTGGAAGTAGATGAAAGAACACAGTCCTATATAATTATGGATTTAAAAAAAAATTACTGGACCTCTAGGATAAATTTAGAATGCATTTGTTATCTATAATGCACTTGCCACACTGTAGTGAATACTTTGTCCCTTTTTTAATTTGCTTCCTGTATTTCCTCAGCATTTATTCATTTACAAATAACGAGGACCCACTCTCTCCTTACTCAAGACGTGCTTTGCAAGCATTCTTACTTACTCTTCACCGCATTATTACAAAAGACGGTGTCCCCTTTGAGGAGATGAGAAATTTGAGGTTCTAAACGGTTTGAGGCTACAAGTAAGGAGTTAGGATGCCCAGCTCCAAAGCTGATGTTCCCTCCACTATGGAGAGGCAACATAGCACAGTGGTGTAGTGAATGCATACTGCATGGGTTTGGATCTTAGCTTAGCTATTGACCAGCTTTGTGACATTTTTCTGTGTGTGTTTCCTGTGACTAGCAGTAGTATAATCATATAGATTGTTGTGATGATTAAATATACATTAATTCTATAAAAGTCCAGGGCATATACTATCAATGTTAGTAACTTAGTATGACTCTGCCTCCTTATAAACATTCAAAGTGAGTTTACCTTAAGGGATCTAACAGCCTGGGCCTAGCGTGTAGGGCTAAGTAATCAACGAGGACTACACAGGGGAATAAATGCTTAAGGGGGTAAATACTGGAGCTGGGAGGTGGATGGGGGTTGCTCAAAGCCGGATTCCCTTAGAAAGCAAACCTGGGGTCCAGTCTGAAATTGGGAATTAACCAGTCCCACCAAAGAGGCAGGACATCCCAGGCGGAGGGACTCGTAGGTGCAGGCGCCTGGAAAAGCAAGACGGCCTGTTTTGCAATCTGCACAAATTACCAGCAAGTGGTGGGAGATGACGCTGCGCACTACCAACATGTACACAGCGCACTCCTGCCAGGTGCCTAAGGGAAGGGCTTATTGTTGTCATTCTCACTTTACAGAGGCCTCTAAACAAACAACAACAAGAACAAAAAACGGAGGAAGCCAGACTACTAAGCACTTGTTTCGTTCTAAGTGACTGGAGTGTCATGGAGAATATTTAAGCAGGGAGGTGATGACAGGATCACAGAGTTATGTTTTTGCAAAAGATCCCTCTGGCAGGCGAGCGGAGGATGGCTCAATTCCCCGGAGAGGATGAGTGGGTCAAAGAGTAGGAACATGTCTATGGCTCCCGATCAACAAGCCAAGTAACTTTCCAATTGGTTGCGCTCAGAGCTTGCCCCATTCCGCCCTTGGGTTTCAAAGCCGCACCACCCTTCTTCCCCACCGCTGCCGGCGTCCCAGTCTGGGGGGGGGGGGGGGGGGGGGGGGAGGGGGTATCGCCTCCCCCGTCAGCGTCCTCGGATGCACCGCCCTTCCCCGCCCTCACGGGGCCCGGGCAGCCGAGCCGGGCCGGGCCTGTGTTTTCTGGCTCTCGGCGGCACCCGTCCACGTCCGCCCCCACGTGACCCAAACAGATCCGGGCACTTCCGCTTCCCCTCGGCTTTCTTCTCGTCAGTGTCCGCGGCGGGTCTAGAGCCGGGTAAGTAAGAGAACGCCCGGCTGGGACGTCGGGGGGCGGCACCGTGCGGCGGCTCGGGGGCGCCCCAGCGCTGACCTCCCTGCGCCCTCCTTCTCGCCCTCCTCCAGGTCCCCGCGGAAGCGGCGGTGGTGGCGCCATGGCGGAGCTGACGGCTCTGGAGAGTCTCATCGAGATGGGCTTCCCTAGGGGACGCGCGTAAGGGAGCCCCCTAACCCTGGCCCGCGGGGATCGCGGACCTGTCTGCGCCTTTCCCCCAGCCTGGTCTCAGGCTCCACGCCCCAGCCTGACCCGCACCATGGCTCGCGGGCGCTATTCACGGTGTTTCTGCCCCCAGGGAGAAGGCTCTGGCCCTCACGGGGAACCAGGGCATCGAGGCTGCAATGGACTGGTGAGCGCTCAGACCGGGTGGCAGGGGACTGGGGACTGCCGGAAGGGGCAGCCTCATTGTTAACGTCCCTCCCGACTTCCCCTGCCAGGTTGATGGAGCACGAAGACGACCCCGATGTAGACGAGCCTCTACCGACCCCCCTTGGACACGTCCTGGGACGGGAACCCACCTCCTCGGAGCCAGGCGGCCCTGAAGGTCCTGACTGAGGGACACAGTGTGATTATTCACGAGAGCTCGAGGAGCATGAACGGCCAGTAACACTGATTGCTTGTTTGTAGGAACCAGCTCTAACGCCGGAGAAGGCAAACCCGTTTTGAGTGAAGAGGAGAGACAGGAACAGACTAAAAGGTATAGTCACGAACAATGTCACATTTCTGAGGGTCACCTTCCACTTTTCCATGATGCACAAGTCTGATCAAAGAACCTGGAACTTTCCGTGCTCCCTCCGTCCTTCCTTGGCGGCTTCCTCTTTGTTTCCCTCACCTCTTTTGGGACGCGTGTTCCCTGATTTCATTTTGAATCCGTTATGAACTCGCCTTCCCAATCTGTGTCCATTTCTCTTGAGCTCTTTCCTTTCTGCCACACAGGATGTTGGAGCTGGTGGCCCAGAAGCAGCGGGAGCGGGAAGAAAGAGAGGAGCGAGAGGCATTAGAACGGGAACGGCAGCGCAGGAAACAAGGGCAAGAGTTATCAGCTGCCCGACAGCGGCTACAGGAAGATGAGATGCGCCGGGCTGCGGAAGAGCGGAGGAGGGAAAAGGCTGAAGAGTTAGCAGCCAGGTCTGGGTGATGGGGATATTGGATACGAGAGGAGAAAGGAATCTAGATTTGCTTTGTCAGTGTCCGACCTACTTTCTTCTTGTCTGCATTCCAGACAAAGAGTCCGAGAAAAGATTGAAAGAGACAAAGCAGAGAGAGCCAAGAAGGTAGGTGATTGGGAAGACACTGGGGTCATGAAGTAGGTAGGCTAGTAGAAACCCTTTTCTAGCTTCAGAGGAAAAGGATGGGCGTAGTGTGTTTCTTTTAAGAGTGGGTGAGCCTGATCAGTGTTTTCCTTTGTCCTCCAGTATGGTGGTAGCGTGGGTTCTCGGCCGTCACCACCAACAGAGCCAGGCCCTGTTCCCTCCTCTCCCAGCCAGGAGCCTCCCACCAAGCGGGAATATGACCAGTGTCGCATACAGGTACTGATTCTAATTCCTGTCTTGCTTCTGGGACCCCTTTGTCTACCTGGCTCAGAGCTTTTTTCAGTTATGTTCCCTCTGCCAAACCTCTCCCTTCTTTGTAAGTGACTTTTGAAATCCTACCTCCTCTACTCTTAGGAAAGATATCGCATTTCACTTGCTCTAGTCTTATTTAAATCCATACTTCTCTCTTACTCAGCAATTACCTTTTTAGTTGATCATGTTTTCATTTCGTTTATTACACAGCAACTTGCACCACGTGGTGTTTATCTAGAGGTTTTTGGGTGATCTCGTCTTTGTTAAAATGTGAGGAAGCTGGGAGCCTCTCTTCAGTGCTTAGTAAACCACAGCATAAGTGGTTGTTCATGAGGTGCTTTGAAGAGTAATTACGCCGGTCCGGTCTAACAGGAAGCAGGAGCCAACTTTGCAACTCTTCTTTTCCTTACTTGAGCACCTCACTCAGTTCTGACGCTCACAATACCGTGTTTCACGCTTGCCCTCTAGGTCAGGCTGCCAGATGGGACCTCACTGACCCAGACGTTCCGGGCACGGGAACAGCTGGCAGCTGTGAGGCTCTATGTGGAGCTCCACCGTGGAGAAGAGCCTGGAGGGGACCAGGACCCCGTGCAGTTGCTCAGTGGCTTCCCCCGGCGGGCCTTCTCAGAGGCTGACATGGAACGGCCTCTGCAGGAGCTGGGTATGACACGTGCGATCAGAAACAGGACTTGGGGGAGGGGAGGGGATGCCTGAGAAAGGAAGGAATGCCAGGGGAAGAGACTTTGGGGGGATGGTATGAAGCCAGAAATTCTGGGGGGCAAAGAGCAAGGATCTTTGAGGTCAAAGCTGTTTCCTCCCATCTTCAGGACTTGTGCCTTCTGCTGTCCTCATTGTGGCCAAGAAATGTCCCAGCTGAGAGGCCTTTATCCCACCATCCCTCTCTGACATCTTCATGTTTGATAGAGCACTGACATCTCCTTCCTAATAAATAGACCCTCTGAGTTCTGTATGTGCCTGACTCCTTCCTGAGTGGCTGGGAGGGACAAAACTGAGGCAGAGGGAGAGGTTACAGGGAAGGCATTTAAAGCAGACCTTATTTTTCATCTTCAGTTTCCATACAGAAACTTGAGTACAATCTCTGGATCTTTCTTTTGGGGAAGTTAAGAGAAGCGTTGGGGGTAGAGTACGACGAGCAGCACAATTTGCTCCTGTGGGTAAGGTAGTGCATAAGCCTGAGATCCTTACTTGTGTGCCTGCCTCTCTTTTTTTTTTGGCACCCCCTCCCCCCCCTTGACTTCTTGAAGCCAGCCTAGTTGCTTCCTGTAAAATAAGGATGATAGTACCTGTTAACTCATTGTTATGGGTATTACATAACGCTGATACAGGTGCTTTAGTGTCGTTCCCTGGCACTTAATAAGTTCCCAGTAAGTACTAGCTATTAAAGAGTAATTTGGGGGGCACCTGGGTGGCTCAGTCAGTTAAGCGTCTGACTTCAGCTCAGGTCATGATCTCACGGTTCATGGGTTCAGGCCCCACATCAGGCTCTGTGCAGACAGCATGGAACCTGCTTAGGATCTTCTCTCCCTCTCTGCATCTCCTCAACTCGTGCTTGCTCGCTCTCTCAAAATAAATATATGTGTTAACAGAGATACGAAGGCAATTATCTGGGGTTGGTACAGTTATGCCACCTTTATTTGTATAACAGTTTTTATTTAATCTCTACACCCAGTGTGAGGCTTGAACTCACAACCCTGAGACTGAATGTCGTGGTCTCTTTCTGCCTACCAAGCCTGCCAGGCGCCCCCAATTATCCCATTTTAGAGACTGGGACATGAGAGCACGTGACTTACGGAAACCAACCCACCTGAGGAGCTTGACTCTAGGGCTCAGGCTCTGAACCTCCCAAGTTCCTTCATCACAGCCTCTCACTGCTGCTCTCATCCTCGTAGTCCCTCAAACAGCTGCTGACCTTTTCCCTCTCATTCCCCTGCTAGAAAGAGGCCACGGTTAAACCAAAGATCACACATAACAAGTGCATTTGGCTTAGGACTTCATCCATCGGGTGAAAACAGCACCAGTGCACCATCTGGGTTTACACCTCAGTGTTAACCAAGCTTTATTTATTGTCCTGGCTTTATTTAAATAAAAGCAGGGGTACCTGGGTGGCTCAGTCCGTTGAGCATCCCACTCTTGATTTCAGCTCAGGTCATGATCCCAGGTTCTTAGGCTTGAAACCTGTGTGGGGCTTCATGCTGAGCGTGGAAGCTGCTTACGATTCTCTCTCTCTTGAGGAAGCCTGGGTGACTCAGTTGGTTAAGTGTCTGACTTCGGCTCAGGTCATGATCTCACAGTTCGTGGGTTTGATCCCTGCATTGGGCTCTGTGCCGTCAGCTCGGAGCCTGGAGCCTGCTTTGGATTCTGTGTCTCCCTCTCTCTCTGCCCTTCCCCTGCTTGCACTCCGTATCTTTCTCTCTCAAAAATAAATAACACACTCTCATAAATAATAAATAAAAGCAAGCTTTCCCCCCTCCCCTTCAATTGCTATCTTCTTTGGAACCACCGGATGTGAGGCAGACCACAGGGAAATTATCTCGCTCCTTCAGAGATTCCCAAGAGATCCCATGACTGGATTCGGGGATTACAGACTACTACAGTGAAAACCTGGAAGGGGAAAAACCCCACTACCTATATCAAAGGCTGCTCTGTGCCAAGCACTGCACTTTACATTTCTAAGTTAATTTTTTCCCAACAACCCTCAAGATAATTACCACCTTTTATGTAACAGGACTGAGGCTCCAAGAGGTTTTGTAACATGCAGGACTTTCATCAAGATCTGTCTTACTGAACGCATGCTCCTTTCACTCCTAGCAAATTGACCTCCAAAAGTTCAATAGCCCCAGAAAGCATCATAGTGTATGTTAAATGCTAGAAGCCCCTCTCCAACCTCACAGGACAGGAAACCCAAAGTGTCCTCCATGGGCACCAATTGCTACAGGATTTTCCAGCATTAGTTCTGATTTCAAGAATGTCACTTGGTTATCAAAAGTACGCTTGAACAACCACATGACATTGTGTTTTGGTCGCTGCGGGGCACATGGGAGCCACAGTCATCCGCTTCCCCAGCACGGGCCCCCCAGAACACTCTAGACATTTAGAGGCGCCAGACTGCAGGGCTCACAGACTGGACGGAGGAACGTGATTTATTGGTTCCTTCGGGTTCACCATATCCGACGCCCCCGCCCGCGACGTAGGATGTTAAAGTGCAGTCAGTGCATCTTTTGATAGGGGACGTGCTCACCCTGCAGCGGCTCCCAGGGCCTCAGGGAGGCCTGGGCGCGGCATCCTCGATCGGGTCTCCCCGCTGGGCGTACGGAGGAGAAAGGCCGCCTCCGACTCTTGCGCGGGAGCAAGGTCCCAGTGCCCACGATGGAAGTCCCAGCTCACGCTGACTTCCCGCCGCCGCCGCCCATCCAGTTCTTCCTCCAGGCCACGTTCTCTTGCGTGGCCGCTGCCTCCTGCAGAGTGGCTAGCACTAACTCTTTGGTCCTGACCGCCTCCTCCCTGCGCCGCGGGTCTTGCTCGGGCATCTCCTGCGGGCGGGAAGGGAGGTTCGCAGTCCTGACCCCCAGCCCGGGGGCTCTCCGCCCGCCCACCCCACCTCGGACTTCCAGTCGCCCCCACCTTCAGCATCGCCTGCTTCCGCTGCTCTCCCGGAGCCACGAGGACAAAGAGCGCGGAGCCCACGCCAGCCCCGGCGCCCAGAAGGGCACCCACGATCAGCGCTTTGCGCAAGGTCTCCATGGCCGACCGCGCGACCAGCGAGGCGCTCTCCGGGGCCTCCCGCAGCCTAGAAGGCGAGCCACGACGTCTCACCGCTCCCCGCGCAGGCTAGAGCGGCCCACGGAGAAAACCATAGAGATGGGGCCGGGCTAGAGGGCCTGATCAGCGAAACCTTCGAATCTAGAGCACCTGGGTCTTAAAAGACTGGTTTTAACTGGGAAGCTTGAGCGCGTCCAAAAGCGTTGGACTTGAGGGCCGAGCACCGGACCCATTGCCATGAAGTCCAGAGTGGGATTGCTAAAGGGAGCGTGCGTGTCGGAGTGCGTGTCTTCATGGTTGCTGTGGGTTTTACGGCTGCCCAGTTCCGAAATTTCCTGGTCGATACAGGGCTAGGGCTGTGCTCTGTAGTTTCCTACAATAACTTGTGGTTTTTCAGTACAGCACATACCGGACATCCAGATACTTACATCAGTCTATTGATCCACTCCAAATCTCAACTTCTGAACAAAAACTCAAAGCCAAATGTACTGGGGGGGGGTGGGGGGGTGGAAGGTATACATATGTTATTATTTTTCTTTATTTTACTTGTTAAATTAACGTATTGAAAGTAAATTTGTTTTGTTTTGTTTTGTTTTGTTTTGTTTTGTTTTGTTTTGTTTTCATCATGGGAAACCCTTGGCTCCCCCACCCCACCCCTGGCATGAAAACTCTGGGTTTGGAGTAACATACCGAGTTCTAGTTTGGAGAAGAAAGCACCTTTTAGTTGTGTGACTCTGGGCAAATCATTTAAGTTCTTTGTGCCTCGGCTTCTGCATCAGAAAATAGGGCTAATGACAGTATCTTTCTCATAGTTTTAGGATAATTAAATGAGTTGATATATAAAGCATTTAAAAACAGTTACTGGTAAATAGTAAACACCCTATAAATATTCATTAAGTAAGACACAAAGAAACATGTCAAATTGGGAGACCCAGTGAGCAAAGGAATCAGGAAATTCCAAGTTTGTTAGCAAAGCTCTTCACTCCCAGGGCTTTAATCCAGATGCCCTTGTTGACTCCTACCCTCCTGCCTTTCCCAGTGACACCGGGGAGTGAGACCTAAAGCTCCTATCCCATCTCTTGGGATTTTCCCCTCCCCTGGAAGGCCCATAATCTCCTAGCTTGTCATTCTCTTCTCAGAAGTGATTAGGGGCCAGCCTCCAAGGATTAAAGGAGCAGTCTGTGGAGTGTCTGAGTAGGGGTACTCCACTTTGAGTTCAACCACTCTGCCCTCTAAGAATTAGAACCCATGGCCCTTGTGCCAGGGAGCAGCGAGGATGGGCCTTGGCCTAGAGATAGCCCAAGCTCCTCCCAGCACCCAGAAAGTCCTAGGCTGACCAGCCCCCTGTGGATGGACAGAGGAGAAATTGGCAGGGTTGAAGGTCACCAGGATGTTCAGGTTAGTACTCCCCTACCCTGTGTCTTGCTGCTGACTCATCTTCCAGTTTGGTCCAAGCACCCTGCTTATCCTGATTCAGGTGGTCTCTCAAAAGACTCGCCTGCCCTCCATTGTGGTGGAAGCTTCTGAGGGGAGTGAAGAGAGCGGGGAGCTGGGTTGGCCACAAGAGGAGCTGCTGCTGCTCACTGATGAGGAAGAGGAGGCCGAGGTCTTCTTCCAGGACCAAAGTGAAGAGGCAGGTGAGGGAGGCGGCTGCTTCAGTGGGGCCGTTGTGACCTGGATATTCTTCTGGGCAGGGCCCAGATGGAAAACTCAGTTGTGTCCCCTGCATTAAGCAGTACCAGGCACACAGTAGGTGCTTAGTTCATGCAGTGAAGAATAACATAGAGGTGGAGAGAAAAGTCAAAGTGTCTGGCAAAGTTGAACGTTAGAGGGAAGTTGTAATGTCAGATGGGTGATGCCTTTTAATTATTTTTAAGATATACTTAATATTTTAAAATACATTGTTTTTAAAATATTCTAAAACAATGTTTTAAATGTTTTAAAATATTTACATCATTTGTTGTGTGTGTGGGGGGAATGTAATAAAATTATCCCAAATCGACTACCCAGAGAGAAGTTACATTTTGGATGCCTTTTCTTCCAGAATTTCCCCCATGTCTGATACTGTTATAAAAGCTTAGGGGCGCCTGGGTGGCTCAGTCGGTTGGGCGTCCAACTTCAGCTCAGGTCATGATCTCGCGGTCCGTGAGTTCGAGCCCCGTGTCAGGCTCTGTGCTGACAGCTCAGAGCCTGGAGCCTGTTTCAGATTCTGTGTCTCCCTCTCTCTCTGACCCTCCCCCGTTCATGCTCTGTCTCTGTCTGAAAAATAAATAAACGTTAAAAAAAAAAAATTAAAAAAAAAAAAAAAAGCTTATTTATTAGGACTTACAGTGTGCCACGCACTGTGCTAAACACTTTTATCTCATGATTTTCAGAACTCAGTGGGGGAGACCCTTTTATCCTCATGAGAAAACTGAGGCCATGAAATCAGGCTCTTCTTTACAATTGCTGTATTACTTTTTTATAAGCAAAAGAAAAAAACATCAAACTAATTTGCTTCATCTTTCAAAAAGTCAGTAATGTATCAGGAATACTTTTCACTTTTTTTAATTTAACGTTTATTTTTTAGAGAGAGAGACAGAGCGTGAGCATGGGAGGGGCAGAGAGGGAGACACAATCTGAAGCAGGATCCGGGCTCTGAGCTGTCAGCACAGAGCTGAAGTGAGGGTCAAACTCAAGGACCTGATATCATGACCTGAGGCGAAGTAGGACACTTAACCGACTAAGCCACCCAAAAGCCCCCAGGAATACTTTTCACTTTTTTTTTTTTTTTTTTTGTCTTTTATCTGTGGAATGATTTATGGTATGCATAATTTAAGCCTTACAATAATGCTGTGTGAATAGGAACTGCTATCACCAGGATACAGATGAGAAGGCTCTGGCTCAGCTTCCACCCCTTTAGTTTTGAGATTTGGATTTTTCAAAGAGATTAGCACATTAAAAAGGCAGACAGTTCTTTAACACAGAGAGGTCTGCTGTTGTTTCCCTCAAATCCATTCTTCCTCCTTTAGGTATGCAGGACCTGGTGCTTGCAAATAGAAAGTCAAATGATTTGGGGGGTCCTAATTGTGTTTAAATAATTGTATAAAAACTTTTAACCATCTAGCAACACTTTTTATAATATGAATTTTAAGTTTTTTTTTTTTTTTAATACTTTTCACTTTTAATGGGCTCTTCAACTCTCCTCTCCCCGAGGCTGGACTTGGAGCCCACTGGACCCCAGATCTCCGTTAAGAACCTTTAACCCAGAACCCAGCTGGGGGCAGGAACAGGTGGAACAAGAGGTCTCCTGGATTCCCGAGGACACAGAGTATCAGGAAGCCTCCAACCCCTGTCCTCTCTGGAACCCAGCAACAGGCTCCCATGTGTGTAGAAGCTGCTTTGTGGAATATTCACACCTCCTGCCTCCCGGGAGCTTTGAGGGTAAGTATTTGTTCTCTCTCCCTCAACATTTCAGTGAAGTTTGTTAGGAGGCCCTTCTGGCTGTCCTATCAATCTTCCCCTTTTCACAGGGTGAGAACACTGAGGCTTGGAGGTTGGGCCACTGGCTCACATCAGTCAGTCAGTGCTGGGATTTGGATTAAGAACTCCTCTCTTTAAACAAAAAACCCCCAGAAACTCGATCTGTGCCCATAGGTATTCCAGTTAGTAGGGGTTAGAAGCCTTCTCTAGTTAGCACTCCTCTTGTGCCTGGCATTGCTAAGTGCTAAATGTTTCACCTGACATTGTATGTAATCCCAACTCCACCTATTATTATTCCTACCTTGCCGAGGTGTAAACTGGGGCATGGAGACATTCAAAAATATGTGCACGCGGCTAGAAAATATGGAGGCCAGCCCTAAGATCCTCGCTTCCCAGCCGTCATACAAAGATGCAAAAAATTCTCTTCACCTCTTTCCTCACCCAACAGAAAAATTATGTAGAGCTAGAACTAAAGTCTTTAATGAGAGACTTGAACCAAGTAAGCAAAGTAGGGGATGCCCCTGAAAGGGCCTAGCTCCTGCACAGTCACAGTCCAGCCTTGGGACCCTTGCTCCAGGCAGGGTAGCCGCACATCAGGGTCCTCATCGGAGAACTGAATCAGGGTCCCCCGGGGGCTTAGGACCCTTAGGCATTCTGACAGAAGCTGGTAAGCCCCAGGCAGACCGCCCCGGGCAACAGCATCCCAGGTGCCCTTATCCAGCACTAGCTGGAAGGAGCCTGAGGGAGCCACGGGCTCCAAGTTCTGGGCATCAGCCTGTATGAACTGTAGTCGAGAGGCAGGGTGCCCAGGGTACAGGGGTATTTGGTCTTGGCCACCTTCCAGGAGGCTGTTCATGTGGGCCACGGCCACAGGAGAGAAGTCCACCCCCAGCACATCCACAGGAATTGGACACTTGGTGTAGAGACCTGTACATAGGCTGGAGGTCCCACAGCCCACGTCCAACACCCGCAGTGGATAGGCAGCCCGTGCCTCCTGCAGCAGCGGCAGCAGGAACCCCTGGGCTTCCTCATACCCAAAGAACCAGTCGAACGTGGGGACGCTGCCCACTCGGGGACCGCTGTGGAGCTTATCCCAGAGGCGACGGTGGGCCAGGCAGTTACCAGCCAGGGAGCCTGTGGACACGAGTGGGGCACATGTGTCACCCAGCACCCAAGTTTCATCAGATTGCTGAAAAAAACCCAAAAAAACAAAAAACAAAAACAAACCGGTGGAATATACCCTGGGGTTTGAAGAATCACAATTTCAGGGATTAGGGTCACTAAGAACACGCCTTGCCCTCCCACTCTGCCTACCTTCCCTACTCAACAAAGCTCGGCGCGCCCCAGCCGCCAGGGTCGCCACGTGGAGAGTTGCTCGCCGCGCGGCCATCTGGAGATCCCGGCAAGGTCGGCCAGAGAACCTTCTGCGAAATGTCGCCCGCACTCCCGAAGGAGCCTGAGGTCCAAGAGAAAGGTTGCAAATTCCGCTTTGTGGGATAACGCGAACAGCCTAATGACAACCATGGAAAAAACGCGGACACACACTTACTACGGCAGGAAAGGCCTTTATTGTTGGCAACGGTAAATTAAAAGAGGAGGGGGACACGACAGCTCCGGTTCCAGGGGCGGCTCCCCAAACCTGAAATAAAAGGATAAGTCGTGAGCACCCCAGGGAGGAGTCTGCAGAACCTCGGTTCCGCTGGGCTCCTTGGAGCCGGTGTCCCGGCGGTTGAGGATAGAACCCGCGGACCGGAAGCCGCGGGCACCGAAGACATGACGCCGAGGGGCCAGAGCCCTTTCCCTCTGCCTCCGTACATTACGGGGGCCGGGACCGTACACCCGGCCCCCGCCAAGAAAAGGAGGGTGCGCAGGCCCCGCCCAGAACCCCCGCCGAGCCTTGTAGCTCCGAAACCTACCTACGCACCTACTTTTTCGCCGTCCCGGGAGAGAACTAGAACGCCGCCGAGCTGCTTTATATACCCTCAGTACCCGCCCCTGGGCTGCGATTGGCTCGCGGAGGCCGAGGGGCGGGGCCTACGCGGACGCTGCGCAGAGCCAAAACGCCGGCCGCGAACCACAGTCGTTGCGCAGCCATGGGGGCTCCCGGGGGAAAGATCAACCGGCCCCGAACGGTGATTGTGTGGGAGCCCCGACTTCGTTTCCCCAGGCGTCTTGGAGCCCTCTAATCTCGCCAGAGATGAGATCTATGGGCCGGAGTCGCCGGGTGCGGGGTCCTGGGTCGCGGTGCGCGGCTTCCGTCTGATTAGCATCTTCCTCCCCCTCAGGAGCTGAAGAAGAAGCTGTTCAAGAGACGACGGGTGTTGAACCGGGAGAGGCGACTGAAGCACCGGGTAGTGGGAGCTGTAATAGACGAAGGCCTGATCACGCGGCACCACCTCAAGAAGCGGGCGTGAGTGCCAGACTCTCTTCCCTTTGCCCCGCCCCCTCCCGCCCCGAGTCCCCTTTCTCCTCCGTGTCGATCTCCACAGCAGGTATCACCTCCGCTTTTCTTGTGCACTGACTTTATACAAGGCACGTTTGTCAGCTGTGTTTTTGCCTACACCGTGCTAGCGTGCGGACAACACTGGTAGCTCACAACCTCTTTGGGTCTCGGACCCGACTAAGAATCTAAGAACTGTCGACTCACCCACCTCCCCAGATAACATTGTACCTTCACATAAATTTTTATAAGTAAACTTAAACTTTTTTATTAAAAAATTTTTTTAACATTTTAAATTTATTTTTGAGAGACAGCATGAGCAGGGAAGGGGCAGAGAGAGAGACACACACACAGAATCCGAAGCAGGCTCCAGGCTCTGAGCTGTCAGCACAGAGCCCGATGCGGGGCTCAAACCCACGAACTGTGAGATCATGACCTGAGCCCAAGTCGGAAGCTTAACCAACTGAGCCACCCAGCTGCCCCTAAATATATATTTTTTAATTTTTTTTTTAACATTTTATTTATTTTTGAGACAGGGAGAGACAGAGCATGAACGGGGGAGGGTCAGAGAGAGAGGGAGACCCAGAATCGGAAACAGGCTCCAGGCTCTGAGCTGTCAGCACAGAGCCCGACGCGGGGCTCGAACTCACGGACCGCGAGATCATGACCTGAGCTGAAGTCGGCCGATTAACCGACTGAGCCACCCAGGCGCCCCGAATATTTTTATTTCTGAGAGAGAGAATGTGAGTGGAGGAGAGGGGCAGAGGGAAAGAGAATCCCAAACAGGCTCCATGCTCAGCGCAGAGCTCCACACGGGGCTCCATCCCACGATCCTGGTATGGTGACCTGAGTCAAAACCAAGAGTCAGACACTCAACCAACTGGGTGTCAGAAATATTGAAAATAGGGGCGCCTGGCCGGCTCACTTGGTAGGGCGGACCATTCTTGATCCTTGCAGTTCATGAGTTCAAGCCCCACATTGCGCGTGGAGACTACTTAAAATAAAATAAAATTAAATTAAAAAGTATTGAAGATAGAAGGAAAAATAGTTTTCCCTTACAAATTCTTGCTATATACCAAGTTTTAACACTTAATGTTAAGTACTCTATATATATGTACGGGAGTAGTGTTAAGCATGTTACTGGCTAAATGTTGGAAAGATTTAACTCAGAGCCTAGATTTTCAGGGTCTTTCTACTTGAGTCCAAAGACATTTTCTTTTCTTTTTTTTTTTAGTTTTTCATGTTTTACTTATTTTACAGAGAGAGAGAGCAGGGGAGGGGCAGAGAGAGAGGGAGACACAGAATCGGAAGCAGGCTCCAGGCTCTGAGCTGTCAGCACAGATCCCAACGTGGGGCTTGAACTCACAAACTGTGAGATCATGACCCGAGCCGAAGTCAGATGCTTACCCTACTGAGCCACCCAGGCGCCCCAAAGGCGTTTTCAATAGCCAGAACCAGCCTGCGGTGGTTCCGGTTAACCTGGACATCTTTGCTCTTACCAACCCTTCAGGTCCAGTGCACGTGCCAACATTACTCTCTCTGGGAAGAAGCGCAGAAAACTCCTCCAGCAGATCCGGCTGGCCCAGAAAGAGAAAGCAGCCATGGACGGTGAGGCTGGGGCAAAGAGGTGAGGTGAGGGGGCAGCCTGGATTCACTGGGGGTCCTTCATGCTTCCTCTTTGCTTTTGCTCAGTGGAAGCCCCCACGAGGCAAGCCAGGACTAGTGAACTGCAGCCCAAACGGCAAAAGAAGACGAAAGCCCCCCAAGATGTAGACATGGAGGACCTCGAAGATAAGAGCTAAATCCCCACGCCTCCCACCGGAAGATTCTCAGCTGGAGCCAGGAGGACTCTGGTTATTTCGGAGGACTTTGGAGAAGGCATTGCCCCTTTTCGCTCTTCTCAGATTCCTTTTCCTTAATGGCCTAGGGAGCTGCCCTGTAGGAATGCGTCGAGAGGAAGAGCGTGGAGAAGGAAGATGGGAGACGGGGGTCCTTAACAGTCAGCTCAATTTGTAATAAAGCCCTAGACTTCTCACTGAGATGTGTGTGATTAAATGTAGGAACGGGGCGGGGTCTGTGAGTGGGGAAACGAGACAGGAAATAGGACCCACGGAGCTTACTTGAGCAAAGGCAACGAGAAGCCAGCCTCTGTGCCTGGCTGGCTCAGTCAGTAGAACATGCGACTCTAGATCTCAGGTTGTGAGTACGAATCCCAACTGGGTGTAGAGATTACTTAAAAAAAAAAAAAAAAGTCAGCGGCACCTAGGTAGCTCAGTTGGTTAAGCATCTGACTTCAGCCCAGCTCACGATGTCACCTTTGTGAGTTTGAGCCCCACATCGGGCTTAGTACTGACAGTGTGGAGCCTGCTTGGAATTCTCTCTCCCTCTCTCTGTCCCCATCACTTGTGCTTTCTCTCTCAAAATAAATAAGTAAACTTAAAAAAAAAATCCACTGTTATTTAAAAAAATTTGGGGGGGGACACTTGGGTGGCTCAGTCAGTTAAGCATCTGACTCACAGTTTTTGAGTTCAAGCCCCGTGGGCTCTGTGCGGACATCTCGGAGCCCGGAGCCTGCTTCAGATTCCGTGTCTACCTCTCTTGGCCCCTCCCCTGTTCTCTCTCTCTCTCTCTCTGTCTCTCCCTCTCTCTCTCCTTCTCAAAAATAAATTAACATTAAAAAAAATTGGCTTGAAGTAAATAAAAAATAAATTCTTGTTTTAAAGTAAGTTCTACGCAGGGCTTGAACTCATGACCTTGAGATCAAGACTCGCACGCTCTACCGACTCAGCCAGCCAGTCGCCGAGGATTATATTTTTAATAAAGTGAAGACCGAGCATTATTTTTCCCATTTAACATTCAGAACTTCTGTTGGATGACAGGACTGGGGGTGTTTAATTAAAGTGAAAAGCTGCCTGTGTGGAGGTGTGTTCAACAGGGGGGAAAAACATCTCTCTGCCCTGTTTAATCTGTGTAAGCTTCTTTGGAAGAGGGAGGGTTTGGGTCCAGCGTTGCACCTCCTTTCTCCCTGCCACAGCCCATCCCACCTCACCCCTCTGCCAACTACATATTTTGAATTTCAAATTCAGTAAAGAATCTGTACAATGAACCTTTATAAATGCACTCTACTTAAATTTGCCAATTTTTAGCATTTTCCAACAGTTCTATCTGTATGCACTTGCAAATATGTACGCATGTGTCTTTGTTGACTCATTGGAAAGTCAATTGCAGATGAGATTTTTACCCCAGAGAACATTCCTTCTTTTTTTTTTTTCTTAAGGTTTTTTTGTTGTGTTGTGTTGTGTTGTGTTAGTGTTGTGTTTTGTGGTTTTTTTTGAGAGAGAGCCAGCAGGGGAAGAAGCAGAGAGGAGAGAGAGAATCCCAAGCAGGCGTTGCACTGTCAGTAAGGAGTCCCACTTGGGACTCAAACTCACCAACTGTGAGATGGTGACCTGAGAGGAAATCAAAATCAAGAATTGGCCGCTTAACTGACTGAGCCACCCAGGTGGCCCAGAACATTATTTTATATAGCCAAAATACTCTTATCACACCTAAGACATTTAACATTAGCTAATACTGACTTTTTCATATTTGAATTTCCTTAATTGTTCCAATAATATCCTTTTGTTGTTGTTGTTGAGAGAGAGAGCGTGAGCAGGGGAGAGGGGCAGAGGGAGAGAGAGAGAATCTAGGGCGCCACACTCAGTGAGGCCCAACACAGCCCAATCCCACAACCCTGTGACTACAACCTGAGTGGAAATGAAGAGTGGGACCTCAGCCTACTGAGCCAAATATAATATTTTTTATAGCTGTTTTCCCCCTCAATCCAGGAGTTAATCAAGGATCATGTAACTTCATTTAATTGTCCTATCTCTTTTGTCTCCTTCAACAGTGCTTTTTTTTTTAAATGTTTATTTTTGAGAGAGCGCAAGTGGGGGTGGGGCATAGAGAAGGGGACAGAGGATCAGAAGTAGGCTCTTCACTGACAGTAGCAAGCCCGACGTGGGGCTTGAACTCATGAACCACAAGATCGTGACCTGAGCAGAAGCTGGACGCTCAACCAACTGAGCCACCCGGGTGCCCCTCATTCCACAGCACTTCTACCTACTTTAGGTAACTTGACATTTTTGAAGACCCCAGTGTAATTTTATTTATTTATTTAGGAATAATCCATTTCCCATTGCTTACATCAATTTGTCTCACGATTAGTGCTTCTAAGTGTAGAAACTTGGTTAAGTGGGTGTCTGTCAGATTTCTCCATTGTTAAAGTATACTTTCCCTTTGTAATTCATAAGTAACCTTTGGGGCTGCTACTCTGAGATTGTATGAATACTCTATTCCCCCAAATCCTTTCACCCCGTGATTTTAGCACCCATGATAATCTTTACCTAGTAAGTTACTGCACAAAATGGTAATTTTCTAATTTTATCCTTCATTCACTGATATTATTCATGTGATATATTCTGTAAAGAAAACCCCTTCCTCTATAAAAATATCACTATGGATTCTGATTGTTTCTCAGTGTGTCATAATCTATGACTATTGCTTTTACAGGCTTGAAGTCATGGCCAACATTTGGCCAACAGGAGCCTTTTCAAAGTGGTCTCTGTGTCCTTTCGACACAACACCATCCGTATTTGAGCACTTCCTTGTTTTCTGACATGATGATCTGTTCCAATCTCACCTGCTACTTCCCCTGGCCTAAGACTGGGATCAGCCAATTTTCCAGGGAAACAGAATTATGTCCAGTTTTGAACACAGAAAGGAAAAGCGGTTGTTTGAAAATGTATTCAGATGCAGTAAAGAGAGGAGGGGAGGCCATAGGAAGGAGAAGTAAAGACATTTTTTTTTTTAATTTATGTTTTTTTGAAGTAGGCTCTGCATCCAATATGGGGCTTGAACTCATGACCCTGAGACTAAGTGTTGCACACTCTACTGACTGAGCCAGCCAGGTGCCTCAGGAAAGACATTTTTAATATTTTGAGACACACAGAGAGAGAGGGAGACAGAGCATGAGTGGGGGAAGGGCAGAGAGGGAGGGAGACACAGAATCTGAAGCAGACTCCAGGCTCTGAGCTGACAGAGCTTCACATGGGGCTCAAACTCATGAACCACAAGATCATGACCTGAGCTGAAGTCGGACGCTTAACTGACTGAGCCACCCAGGTGCCCCATCTTCTTTTTTTAATTAAAAAAATTATTTTAAATCTTTTTTTATTTTTGACAGAGAGAGTCAGAGTATGAGCAGGGGAGGGGCAGAGAGAGAGGGAGACACGGAATCTGAAGCAGGCTCCAGGCTCTAAACTGTCAGCACAGAGCTGGAAGCAGGTCTCTAACTCAGGAGCTGTGAGATCGTGACCTGAACTGAAGTCAGACACTTAACTGGCTGAGCCACCCAGGCGCCCTTTAATAAGTGATCTTAAGTGATGTTTGCAAAAATCTGTCAGATAGGAGACATACGCATTTTACAGATAAGGAAATGGGCTTCAAACAGTTGGGTCAATTGCTCAGGGCTACACTGCTGATAAATTGCAGACATGAATCTAGATCTGTCCAACACCAAAACAGGCACCTGTGGATTATGAAATCCTTAAGAGCAAGGACCACATAAAAGTCTTATTCCTGGAGAACTTACATGTTTCAAAAGTCTCCTTAAATTTTTTTTTTACATTTATTTATTTTTGAGAGACAGTGAGACAGGGTGCGAGCAGGGGTGGGGCAGAGAGAGAAGGAGACACAGAATCCGAAGCAGGCTCTAGGCTCTGAGCAAGCTGCCAGCACAGAGCCCAAGGCAGGGCTTGAACCCACAAAGCGTGAGATCATGACCTGAGCCGATGTTGGACGCTCAATGGACTGAGCCACCCAGGCACCCCAAAAATCTCCTTTTACAGATCATAAGTTGAGGCTCTCAGATGGTAAGTATTGGGTCCCAGTTGGAGACAGTGTTAGGAGCAGAAATATTTATTGTTCTAGAACAGATCTTGCTAGTAGGTAGTATATGATGGGGAGAACAAAGGCAAAAGGAAAAAAAATAAACTTCCTTACAACTTATAGCCTATTGACAAGTACTTGAGACAAGCAGAGTGGCCTTCCTCTGGAAGCTTAGCTGTCTCAATGTTAATATGTTGCAAGAGGCAAAAGACAACCTTAGCGTGACATTAGTGGGACCTCCAGGATCCTGTAATAAATTCCTTTGGAAACTTCCTTTATCTCTACCTGCCCAAGATACATGTTAGCAATCATCGCCTAAACATATGACCCACTAATACACATTTAAGGGCGCTCACACTAAGAGTTTACTAGGTTGTAGTAAATGATCTTTTTCTAACAACAACTAGCCCCTCAAGATCCTAGAAACCTCTCTTCCAAATTCCTTAGAGACCTAATGCTCTTCCTAACCCCCTCCCCAACCTGAAAGTTTATAATCAGCGCCTCCTTACAAACCAATAGTAGCTCTTTTTGCCCACAGGTCCTGTTCCCGTTTTAGCACCGAAGACGTCTCAAGAATTCTTTCTTGACTGTTCACTCGTGAATCCCAACATTTAGGATCAGTGAACATATTCCCTGGTTTCAATTTTCGCAACACCCTAGGAGGTAGTTGTACTGTTACCATTCTCATTTCCCTAGGAGGAAGCAGGCATAGGGAGGATAAGAAGAGTACACAGCCAGTAAGTGGAAGAGCTGAAGCTTAAGCTAGACAGACTGGCCATTTTGGGGGCTATTGATGAATGCATAGGAGTTCGTCATACAGTTTCCAGGCTCCCTCTCCGCAAGGGAGAGGGAGGGCCCTGAGTTGGCAGGTTGGGGAGAGAGAGCAAAGCCTAAAGAACGGAGACTAACATGACTGTAGAGCCAGCCTGTGACTGGAAGAACACCTACAACCCAATTTATTTCGGACTTCCTCTTCCTCCCTCTCTTTCCTTTTCCTCTCGGGAATTTTCTCTCCCTTCTTTCGTTCTCCACCCCCACCCCCCGCCCCCCCCCCGCCTCCCGCCTCGCTTTTCCCTTCCCTTCTCTCCTTTAACTGCTTTCTCCATTGTCACGGTCTATTTACTTATCTACTTGTTTATTCGTTTAATATTGTCACTGTTTGTTGATTAAAATATTTCCCAGTGCTTCCTTTTTTTTTTTTAATTTTTTTTTACGTTTATTTATTTTTGAGACAGAGAGAGACAGAGCATGAACGGGGGAGGGGCAGAGAGAGAGGGAGACACAGAATCGGAAGCAGGCTCCAGGCTCCGAGCCATCAGCCCAGAGCCCGACGCGGGGCTCGAACTCACGGACCGCGAGATCGTGACCTGGGCTGAAGTCGGACGCTCAACCGACTGAGCCACCCAGGCGCCCCAGTGCTTCCTTTTTTAAAAACCTCTTGAGTTGAATATTTTGTATTTTTGGCTTTAGACAAAAATAATTAAATCCAGTGTGAATAGCCGCAGCCTGCTTTAGTTTGTGTGTCAAAGGCCCTTTGGGTGGGAAATGGTTTTGTTGCGGGCGGGTCGGCTTCTTGCTGTCACAGTCGCAGTCCTGCTCCGGGGAGCCCGACTCCGGTCCGGAACCAACATACGAGGGTCGCGGACGTCGCCGGACTGGTTTTCCTGCGAAGCCTAGTCGCTGGTTCCTTTCAGGGTTCCCGTCAGCGCGCATGCGCTACCTGCGCTTCGCCGCTCCCGCCTCGGGCTCGGGCTAGGGCTCCGGGATGTCCGCGTTGTGCGACCCTCCCGGGGCCCCAGGGCCTCCCGGGCCTGCCCCGGCCACCCACGGTCCCGCGCCGCTCAGGTAGTCAGAGCCCCTGGCATCTTCCCCCACCGCGCGGCCCTGCGCCGATCCCCAGCCTTCTCGGCAGAAACCCGGATCCTACCTCGAGAACTCGCGTCAGGGTTCTCAGAGATTCCTGGTCGGGTCTTCCCAGAACTCAAGGGGCTGCCGCGCCAAAACTCTGGGCTCCAGTGCCCGCCCTTCTAAGGTCTCGGTCGTGCCTCCCCCTAACCCGCAGCGCCCCGTTACCCCAGATCCCGGCCTTGTTCTCACAGGAGTTGGGGATATCAGAACTCTTGGGAACCCAGCTGTCCTGCCCCTTTTAGAGCCGAGAGAACCCAGGGTCCCCTGGCTTCATGGAGTCTCCCTGAGAACCCAGGCCCACAAAATGCTTCCCTCTAGCCTTTCCCTTGTCCTGCAACTAAGATACTCCCCCTTACCTTAGGGTGGTTTATTCATTTATTTAAGAAATCAAGGCACAGTCGGAGCCCTAGAGGATGCGGTCTTTGGCAGAAAAGGCAGTAAGAGGAAGGGGACTTTGCCTCCTCCCGTAACACTGGCTTCCGAACCTCTACGACTGAAGCCATACGTTTTGGGAGGGGAAGGGGCTGGAAGGCAGACATTATTACCTTGTATGAACCCTGGGGATACCGTGGTTCCAAGGCACACTGAGAATGCTGGGAAGGTGGTGGTTGTTGATGTGGGGTCCAAGTGGTGTGTGCTTAGGATGCTTGCAGAATATGGGAGGAAACAGGTACTAGGAGGCCTTAACGAGGGTGCTTGTGTTTTGGGGGAAGGGCAGTAAAGTTGGAAAGGTGTTTTTAAAGCAGATGTTGTAGCCACACAAGGTATACTTACTCGATTAAACGAATACTTAATGGAGTGCTTTCCATATACCAGGCACCTCAGTTGAAGGGTATTCGGTGTTGAAGAGCACAGAAATGTTTACTGCCCTCTTGGAGCTTATAGTCTGATTACTTAACCTTGGTGTCTTTATCTGTAAAATGGGAACATAATAGTACCTACCTTATCGGGCTGTTGGCTGGATTGAAATAATACATATAAAGTACTTCAAGAGTACCTGAGATGAGTTATCTAACATAGACATTATTGTTATTATTGAAAGAAAAATAGGTAGCGTTTATTGGGTGATTGATTAGTGGAAACTTGATATGGTGCATCAGTGCTTCACTTACATTATCTTTTGAAGCACAGTTATCCCTGTTTTATGTGGAAAAAACCCAAAGCTCACAGAGGGAATGTAATGTGCCCACCATCTCCCAACACTCTAAGTCTGCTTCTCTTGCTTTCTTTTCAGTGCTCAAGAGCTGTCCCAGGAAATCAAGGCTTTTCTGACTGGTGTGGACCCTATCCTGGGCCACCAACTCTCGGCCCGGGAACATGCTCGCTGTGGCCTTCTCCTGCTCCGCTCTTTGCCACCGGCTCGGGCCGCCGTGCTTGACCACTTGCGAGGCGTCTTTGATGAGAGCGTCCGGGCCCACCTGGCTGCCTTGGACGAAAGCCCTGTGGCTGGCCCCCCTCACCTCCGTCCACCCCCACCCTCCCACGTCCCTGCTGGGGGACCTGGTCTAGAAGATGTGGTGCAGGAAGTGCAGCAGGTGCTGTCTGAGTTTATCCGGGCCAACCCGAAGGCCTGGGCACCTGTGATTAGCGCGTGGTCCATTGACCTCATGGGGCAGCTGAGCAGCACATACTCGGGCCAGCACCAGCGTGTGCCCCATGCCACTGGCTCCCTCAACGAATTGCTGCAGCTGTGGATGGGCTGCCGGGCCACCCGCACATTAATGGACATCTATGTTCAGTGTCTCTCAGCTCTCATTGGTAGTTGCCCAGATGCCTGCGTGGATGCCTTGCTGGATACCTCTGTCCAGCATTCCCCACACTTCGACTGGGTTGTGGCCCATATTGGCTCCTCTTTTCCTGGCACCATCATCTCCCGAGTTCTCTCCTGTGGCCTTAAGGATTTCTGTGTTCACGGTGGGGCTGGAGGTGGAGCTGGTGGCAGTGGTGGAAGCTCTTCTCAAACCCCCTCTATAGACCCCTTTCCTGGATCTCCTGCTATCCCTGGGGAGAAACGGGTGCCCAAGATTGCCTCAGTTGTAGGCATCCTAGGGCACCTGGCCTCCCGCCACGGAGACAGCATCCGACGGGAGCTTCTGCGAATGTTCCATGATAGCCTGGCAGGGGGCACTGGGGGCCGGAGTGGGGACCCCTCCCTTCAGGCCACAGTTCCCTTCCTACTGCAGCTGGCGGTCATGTCACCAGCTTTGCTGGGCACAGTCTCTGGAGAGCTGGTGGACTGCCTTAAGCCCCCAGCCGTGCTGAGCCAGCTGCAGCAGCACCTGCAGGGATTCCCCCGGGAGGAGCTGGACAACATGCTGAACCTGGCTGTGCACCTGGTGAGCCAGGCCTCTGGGGCAGGTGCCTACCGCCTGTTGCAGTTCCTGGTGGACACAGCCATGCCTGCCTCAGTCATTACCACCCAAGGCCTGGCTGTGCCAGACACTGTGCGTGAGGCCTGTGACCGGCTGATCCAGCTGCTGCTTCTGCACTTGCAAAAACTCGTTCATCACCGGGGAGGGTCTCCTGGGGAAGGGGTGCTGGGTCCGCCCCCACCCCCCCGCCCTGTGCCCTTTCTAGATGCGCTAAGAAACCACGTTGGAGAGCTGTGTGGAGAGACATTACGGTTGGAACGGAAACGCTTCCTCTGGCAACACCAGCTCCTGGGCCTGCTCTCTGTCTATACTCGGCCTAGCTGTGGACCTGAGGCCTTAGGCCATCTCCTGAGCCGGGCCCGAAGCCCTGAAGAATTGAGTCTGGCCACCCAATTATATGCGGGGCTGGTGGTCAGTCTGTCTGGCCTCCTGCCTCTGGCTTTCCGAAGCTGCCTGGCTCGGGTGCATGCAGGGACTTTGCAGCCTCCCTTCACTGCCCGGTTCCTGCGCAACTTGGCACTGCTAGTCGGGTGGGAACAGCAGGGTGGTGAGGGCCCTGCAGCCCTAGGGGCCCGGTTTGGGGAGTCTGCGTCAGCCCATTTGTCTGACCTGGCTCCTCTCCTGCTACATCCTGAGGAGGAAGTAGCTGAAGCTGCTGCCTCCCTCCTGGCCATTTGTCCCTTTCCTCAAGAAGCCCTGTCCCCCTCCCAACTCCTGGGACTGGTGAGAGCTGGAGTGCATCGCTTCTTTGCCTCTCTGAGGCTGCATGGCCCCCCAGGTGTGGCTTCGGCCTCTCAGCTTCTTACCCGCCTCTCTCAGACCTCTCCAGCTGGGCTCAAGGCTGTCTTGCAGCTGCTAGTCGAGGGAGCCTTACATCGGGGCAACACAGAACTGTTTGGAGGGGAAGTGGATAGGGACAACGAGACTCTTTCAGTTGTCTCCGCTCCTTTGGCTTCTGCCTCCCTGTTGGACACAAACCGGCGGCACACTGCAGCGGTGCCAGGTCCTGGAGGGATTTGGTCAGTTTTCCACGCTGGAGTCATCGGCCGTGGCCTAAAGCCACCCAAGTTTGTGCAGTCGCGAGATCAGCAGGAAGTGATCTATAACACCCAGAGCCTCCTCAGCCTCCTGGTGCACTGCTGCAGTGCCCCCGGGGGGACTGAATGTGGGGGCTGCTGGGGGACTCCCACCCTGAGCCCGGAGGCAGCCAAAGCAGTGGCAGTGACGTTAGTGGAGAGTGTGTGTCCTGATGCAGCTGGTGCTGAGCTAGCCTGGCCCCCTGAGGAGCATGCCCGGGCCACCGTGGAGCGGGATCTCCGCATTGGCCGGCGCTTCCGGGAACAGCCTCTGCTCTTTGAGCTGTTAAAGCTGGTAGCAGCTGCTCCCCCAGCCCTGTGCTACTGCTCCGTGCTCCTGCGGGGGCTACTGGCCGCCCTCTTGGGTCATTGGGAAGCCTCTCGCCACCCTGATACAGCTCACTCCCCTTGGCACCTGGAGGCATCCTGCACCCTGGTAGCAGTCATGGCTGAGGGAAGCCTCCTGCCACCAGCCCTGGGGAATATGCACGAGGTATTTAGCCAACTGGCACCTTTCGAAGTGCGTCTGCTGCTGCTCAGTGTCTGGGGCTTTCTCCGGGAGCATGGGCCATTGCCCCAGAAATTCATCTTCCAGTCAGAGCGTGGTCGCTTCATCCGGGACTTCTCCAGGGAGGGTGGGGGTGAGGGTGGACCCCATCTCACGGTTCTGCACAGTGTCCTCCACCGCAACATTGACCGCTTGGGGCTTTTCTCTGGCCGTTTCCAGGCACCTTCACCGTCCACTCTCCTTCGGCAGGGGACATAGCCTTTTTCATGATTCGGAAGCCAAGGGACGTTAAGCAGTGAGAGAGAGGGGGGGCTAAGGTGCTGCAGAAAGGTGGAGGCTTCTCTTCTAAACCTTGGCCTAAAGAGCGGTGTCACTTTTTTCCTCCCCCGCCTTTTTTTCTAAATAAAATTTACCGAGTTGAGAAAAGCAGAGTCCAGTGCCTCTGTCTGATGCTTAAGAGCTGGCAAAGTCGGACAGCGCCTGGCTCTGAACAATCCCGCCCCCGCCACCAGGCCACGCCCCCGGCCCCGCCTTCCGCGGGCATTTACTGTGTGCGGTCTGCCAATGGGGTAGCCGCCCGGCCGTTGTCTGGCCGGGCCAATCAGGAGGCCGGAAGGGGCGGGCGCTAAGATACGTGGCTCAACGCGCGCGGGGGGAGGGGAGGCTCGGGGTCAAGGAGCAAACCCGGCACAAGATGGCGGCGGTAGCGGCAGTGGCGGCGCGTAGGAGGCGGTGAGGAGCCCGGAATCCCGGGGCACGCCCGGGACGCCCCCAGGCCCCCCAAGCCCCGTAGCTCTCTTTCCTGTATGTCCTCCTAAAACTCTGTCACTCACGGCCTCGTGAGCACCCTTTGCCTCTCTGGAGGCGGCCTCAGGCGCCCCCAGTTTCCTCGCGGTAGATCCGCGCGGCGTTGGGGGCCCTTGCTTCTGGGGCTTCCCGCTCCAGCCCGGCGGCTCAAGAGGGCTGCAGCCGTTTGCTCTTCTTGGCTTTGGCCGCTCGCAGCCGTCCCCCCTCGCTTGGCGGCTCGCGGCGGTTAACGCTGCCGCCTCCTTCCTGCAGTGCGCGGGGCCATCGGGGCGGGGGACGAGACGCGGCCCGGCCTCCGGGAACGCAGCCTGCTGCCCCGCGGGCCCCTCAGCCGGGAAGCACCGCGGCTTGCTGTCCGGCTTGCACTACCTTTCTTGCCCTACCCCCCCCAGAGTCCCGGACCCTGCCCTGCCCTTGTCTTCACGTGGACACCAACCCTGGCTTGTTCGGTATTCACGGTCTCTGGGCACGTTAACTTCACGGCCTGCCTGGGTGATGGTGCTCAAACACAACATGCAATCGAATGGTTTGGTCTGCGCTCTCGAGTTTATATTACAAAAAAACCAAAAAACAAAAACGGTTCAAAACAATCACCAGCGCCACAAAGCGTTTACCCGGACCTAACGGATATACCGGGGTGGGAGAGGCATGTACTGTCAACCAGCAGTGAAAAAAAGATTGGACTGTAAACTCAACTCTCTGGAAGCCTGTGATCTGAAACAATAAACGGGTGCATCTTACCCTGTGGCTCATTCCTGACTTTGGCTTGTGACCGCCTCTTGCTCTGGGGCGTTCAAGGCATCCCTGAGTACATAGAGCCTTCCAACAGGTCACATTTGAAAGATCTTTTAGAAATCCTATCCTCATTGGCATTTCTCCAAGCCCATTTTATAGATTGTGCAGATAGTACTCCAGAGGGTATTTAAGTCTGATTACTGCTGCTCTGGGCAGGTAGACCTGGGGTCAGTGGTGTAGTGTGCCTGCTGCAGTCACTCCTCAAGAGTTGGGCCCCAAACCTTGCTATTGAATTTTCTGGTAGCATTTCTTCTGCTGGTTTTGCTACTGATTATTCCTGGTTGGCCTATCAAACCACAGTGCCTGGTGTTTTCCTCACTTTTCTGTGTGGCCTGACTTCCTTTGCATATGCTTCTGGAACTGGAGGGCTTACTGTGTTGGGTGATTTCCTTTCTGGTGATTTTCCTTAGTTTAGGTTTCAAGCCAATATTGAGGCTAATGCTGGATACAATGTATATAGTAAGCCCTACCCTTTAGCTACCTTGTTAGCTAGTAGGTTGCAAACTTTTAAGGCTGAGAAGAAAGGAATCATGTGTTGTGTTTTCTCCCCTATTTGGAACACCTGCATCAGTCACTGGAAAGGATGTTTAAAATGCAGATTCCCGAACTCCCGGGATATGCACTTAATAAGTCCTGCAGGTAATTCTTAACAGACAATAAAGTTTGAGAACCTCTGTTTAGGGTTTACTCAGAATGGGCGAACATATCTTTCAAACTAACTTGTTCAAATAAGCCTATTAGTCCCTTTTCTGTCATTTGAGAGCACATTGGGGAAGTGACAATTTGTGGTAACCTTGGGGTAATGGTCCTTAATGACGCAGGCACTTTTCATAAGTTGTGTGCTGTATTGTGTATCGTGAAGTATGTGGGCCCCGGAGTCAGGCAGAGCTGAGTTCAGTCTCAATGTCACCCCTTATTAGCTTTTCAGTTTTGGATGGATCATCGAACCTATTATGCCTCAATTTTCCCATCTGGGAAAAACCCCAACCCTACATTCACAAAGACAATAACGAAAAAAATGAAAAAGAGGTAGTGTGTATAAAGAAGTGGTTTTGAATGGTGGTTGCCCATTAGAGTTGTTTTGGGAAATTTAAAAAAACTGACGCCCGGCTTCGTGCCACTTCGGTCAGAATCGCTGGGAGCGAGACCCAGGTGTTGGCACTTTTAAAAACTGCAGGGAAAATTGAAAACTAGGGATATAGGCAGTTAGCCAGGCCCCTGGAGGAACATTAGGGCTCCGTACACGTAGCTGTTATTTTTTGTTTTTCAGGCTTAGGTAGTGGTAGTGGTGACTTATTTTGAAGATACAGGAGTAGACATCAGAGGACCAGTATGCCTAGGGTGCTGGGGATGTTAGGACTCTATCGTGATAGCAGGCTAGCTGAGGGTACATCCTTAACATTTTCACCCTAGCTCCCCCTGAGGCCTTGCCCGTGGGAAGGCCTGGCTCGCTTTGTTTCTCTTTTCCTCACACGGTACCACCACTTCCCCCGGGACTGGCTGTTACTGCTCCTTTCCTCTGAGAGGCTGATGTAACCGGAGTCAACACCAGGGCCTCTGAAGGCCAAAGATCCTTTGTCCACTTCCTGTGCCTTTTGAAGGGAGGGTGTGAGCGAGCCAGCTCCTCACGCCTGACGCTTCACCCCATGTCCACTCTGCCTTCTTTTCTATTTAACCAGACTCTGTCTCTCTCCCCTTTTAGGGTTGTGGTGGGAAGGGGCCTTTACCTCAGGAGGTGGAGCCCTTTCTGACCTTTGTGCTGATCGTTCCCTCTTTGTCTTCTTTCTCCTCAGGTCTTGGACAGGTTTGGTACTCACTTGTTTAGGTGTCTGTCTGGGAGTTACCCTTGCTGTGGATAGAAGCAACTTTAAGACCTGTGAAGAGAGCTCCTTCTGCAAGTATGATATTTCTTGGAGAGTGGGATGGAAACTGGGGTAACGTGGGAGGTGCTGTGGCAGATTGGGTAGCCTGGGGACACTTGAGGTGGTAGAGGGACCTAGGAACATCGGGGAACCCTGCCACCTTCCCATTTCGCTTGGCAGGAGGCAACGGAGCATACGGCCAGGCCTCTCTCCGTACCGAGCCTTGCTGGATTCTCTGCAACTTGGTCCTGATGCCCTCACAGTCCATCTGATCAACGAGGTCACCAAGGTCAGGGGAGAAAAGGAGGAGTCTGGTGGGGGTGGAGAAATGGCTAAGGGGTAATTCGGGAAAGGTGAACCTGTAGCCAGCTAACATCCTTTCCCAACTATCTGGGGATTTTAGGAGGAATAAGGAGGAGACCCCTCAGGAGGGAGTGAGTTCAGAGGGCATTCTGTGGTGTAGCCCTCTCCCTTCCCCACATCCAGACCTCTGCCCCCACAGGTGTTGCTGGTGCTGGAGCTCCAAGGGCTTCAAAAGAACATGACTCGGATCAGGATTGATGAACTGGAGCCCCGGCGGCCCCGATACCGGGTGTCAGATGTGTTGGTGACTGATCCCCCTACAGCTCGGTAAATTTTTCCTGAGAAACCTATCCATTTCCGCAGCCTCTTTCTCCTTCTTGATGCAACTTTATTTGACTGACTTTCTTTTCTGCTTTTGGGTAACAGCTCACTAGCATCTTGCCACTCTCCTCAACCTTGCTCCATTTCTCCCTCTGCTTTATGTATTTTCTCTTTCGCTTTTTGTCTTCTTTCATTCTGCAAACAGCTGTTGCCTCCGTTTCTGTGCCAGGCCCGGGCTAGGTGCTGACGATGGGAGAGGAAATAAACAAGGCCCCAGGTCTTGCCCTCCAGCATTATGTCTGTGTGGTTGGTTCCTCCCTTAGCTCTCCTTCCGATCACTTTTCTTTTTTTCTTTCTTTCTCCTCAGATACTCGGGATAGGATTACTCAAATTCTTGAGTCATGCCACGCTGTCATTATGAGTATTCCGTGTATGGCTCTCTCTTTTTTTTTAAGTTTGCTTATTTATTTTTTTCAGTAATCTCTGTGCCCAATGTGGGGCTCAAAACCATGACCCCAAGATCAAGAGTCCCACGCTTTTCTGACGGAGCCAGCCAGGCACCCCGTGCATGGCTTTCTATTAAGTACTTAATTTACAATTCGATATGATGAACCCTGCACGTTGTATACCCTTTACCCAACCCAACCATATACTTCTCCCTGTCCTGTGCCCCTGATCACCCCCACAGGTGATTGTTATTCTCAAGTTTATCATTCCCTTGTTTTTTTGTTCTTACAGTTGTATCGTGTATGTGTAAGAACATATGTACACAAACATATTTGTATTTACGTGCCTAAGCCATAAATTATGTAGTTGTGTTTGGTTTTGAGTGTTACAGGGCAAGTAACTTAGTGAATGTGGGCTTCTAGAATTTCCTTTTTTTTTTTTTTTTTTTTTTTAACATCTATTTATTTATTTTTGGGGAGAGAGGGAGCAAGCGCACATGTGCAGGAGAAGGGGCAGAAAGAAAGGGAGAGAGAGAATCCCAAGCAGGCTCCGTGCTGCCAGTATGGAGCCTGGCTTGGGGCTTGATCTTACAAACTGTGAGATCACGACCTGAGCCAAAATCAAGAGTCGGGTGCTCAACTGACTGATCCACCCAGCTGCCCCTGGAATTTCCATTTTTTGCGTAACTTTATGTAGCTCTGTTGCATGTAGCTTTAGAAATTCATGTTTACTGCTGTAGACTATTAACGTATGAATATATCCCCCCTCATTGATCCCTTTCTACACTAAGGGGCACTTGGGTGGTTCCCAGTATTTCTGCTATTCAGAGTGTTGGCGTGAGCACTCTTGTCCATGTCTCCTGTGTCCGTGTGCACGAGTTTCTCTTTGGGGCAGAGCTAGGAAAGGAGCCACAGAGTTGTAGAATATGGAAATACTGTTTTCCAAGGTAGAGCCGGAGCAACTGACAATTTACACTTCCACCAGCAGTATAGAAAAGGCCTCTTTGACCCACATCTTCTGCAACCCTTAATACTATTGGACTGAATTTTGGTTGGTAGAATGGCTGTAGAACGATGCTGTGTGGTTTTCTTGGCTTCGTTGTCTTTCCCAGTTTTTTAGTGAGACAGCACCGCTGCACGTGTCTGTCTGTTCTGGTTTATAATTCTGTGAAACGCTAGTTCATAGTTCTGCTCATTCTCCTGTTGTTCATCCTCACTGATTTGTAGAAATTCATTAGTTTTTTTTTTTTCTTTTTTTTTTTTTTAAAGTAATCTCTGCACCCAAGGTGGGCTCAAACTCATAACCCCAAGATCAAGAGTCACATACTCCACCGACTGAGCCAGCCGGGTGCCCCAGAAATTCATTAGTCATTTTTTTTTTTTCTTTTTATGCTTATTTATTTATTTTGAGAGAGAGAGTGTGTGTGTGTATGCGCACGAAAGTGGGGAAGGAGAACAGAGAGAGGGAGAGGGACAATCTTAAGCAGGCTCTACAATGTCAGCATAGAGCTTGATGCGGGGCTCGATCCCATGAGCCATGAGATCATCCCCTGAGCCGAAATCAAGAATTGGATGCTTAACTAAGTCACCCAGGCGCCCCATTCATTAGTCTTGATCCTTTCTCACTTACCTGTATTGTAGCTCTATCCTTTTCCAGTTTGTAGCTTATCTTTTTACTCTCCTAAAGGTGTCTTGAAAAAAATTTTTTATTTTAGAATAGTTTTAGATCTGTAGTGCAAGGATCTTACGAGAGTTCTTGTATACCCTGCACTCCTCTTCCCCTGTTGTTAGTATTAATGCAGTACATTTGTCATCCCTGATGGCTTGATATCATTGTTACTAACTAAAGTCTATGTTTTATTCAGATTTCCCTAGTTTTTATCTAATAAAAGTTTATCTAATAGTTTTTATCCTTTTTCCAGGATCCCACCTAGGATAACGTATTTAGTTGTCAAGTCTCCTTAGGCTTCTCTAGACTGGGACAGTTTTTCAAACTTTTCTTGGTTTGATGACATCTGAATGAGAAAATTTGGATTTGATAAGCAGGAATTCTGGATTTGAAATGTTGTCATGCATATCAATCTTTACTTTCTGGTGTTAGCACTTTCTAAGTTGTGTTTTCTGTTTTTTAATGTTTATTTTTGAGAGAGAGTGTGTGCAAGCAGGGGAGGGGCAGAGAGAGAGGGGGACAGAGGATCTGAAGTGGGCTCTGTGAGATCATGACCTGAGCCGAAGTCGGACGCATAACTGATTGAGCCACCCAGGTGCCCTCTAAGTTGTGTTTATTTTTTATATATATATATATATATTTTTTTTTTTTTTTGAGCGAGAGAGGGCTCGGGTGAGGGGCAGAGAGAGAAAGAGGGAGAGGGAAGTGGGGGTCACCCAAAGCGGGGCTTGAGCTTGCCCAATGCAGGGCTCGACCCCACCTGAAGCGGGGCTCAAGCTCACCTAGTGAGGTGCTCACGCTCATGAACTGTGAGATCATGACCTGAGCCAAGGTTAGATGCTTAACCAACTGAGCTACCCAGGTGCCCCTAAGGTATGTTTAAATAATTCTCTATTTCAAAGTCAGAAAAAAGGAAAATTTTTTTTTTTTCAAGTTTACATCTTCTAAAAATCTTACCTCAGGGGTGCCTGGCGAGCTCAGTCAGTAGAGCATGTGACTCTTGATCTCAGAGTCATGAGATCAAGCCCCACGTTGGGTGTAGGGATTACTTTAAAAAAAAGTTAGGGGCGCCTGGGTGGCGCAGTCGGTTAAGCGTCCGACTTCAGCCAGGTCACGATCTCGCGGTCCGTGAGTTCGAGCCCCGCGTCAGGCTCTGGGCTGATGGCTCGGAGCCTGGAGCCTGTTTCCGATTCTGTGTCTCCCTCTCTCTCTGCCCCTCCCCCGTTCATGCTCTGTCTCTCTCTGTCCCAAAAATAAATAAAAAACGTTGAAAAAAAAAAAAAAGTTAAAAAAAAAAAAAAAGTTAAAGAATCATAACCTGTCTGGAGTTGATATTAGTATCTAGTATGAGGTAGGAATATAGATAGTACCATTTTCTTCCTATTCCCAAAATGTTTTTCCTCCTTCACTATCGGATAGTCCTTTCCTCACCGAACTGCCATGCTACCTCTGTTACATTTGGAACTTCTACGTATGCTTGGTTCCGTTGCCCAGCGCTTACTTGATTCCTTTGATTTGTCCATCCTTGGCACTGTCCCCACACGCCTATAGCCCTTCGCAGGTCCCCTCTCTTCTGAAGTGTCGTGACTACTTTTGATCCTTTGCACTTCCTTGTATCCCTTCTGATCTCTTTCCCAGGCTTTCTGTCTCTGGCCGTGACGACAACAGCGTGGAGCTTACTGTGGCTGAGGGACCCTATAAAATCATCTTGACGGCGCGGCCGTTCCGCCTTGACCTGCTAGAGGACCGCAGCCTTCTGCTCAGTGTCAATGCCCGAGGACTCTTGGATTTTGAGCACCAGAGGGCCCCCAGGGTCCCGTGAGTACGGGGCCTGGGACCGGAAGGGACCTGGTGTAAAAGAGCCTAGGGGTGTGGTGGGTTTGGCACTGGTTCCCTGGGAGGGGACAGGGTGGCAGGACCACCAGGTAGGGGGCGGGGGCTGGGGCTGGGAGAAGCTGACTCTCAGGGAGGGTAGGAAGCAGACCCGGGTCACAGTTTTCTCCGTTTCCTGTACAGACCAGGAGGCAAGTCAGTTTTGTCCCTGAGCTGTACCCTGGGCACCTCCTCTGGGAGGCCTGCCTGGGTCTGCCTTTTCCTCCTTCCCCTCTCACACCATCACATTTCCCAGATTTATTTTCTTCCTTTTTTTGTTTTTTTTGTTTTTGTTTTTTTTGTTTTGTTTTGTTTTGTTTTGTTTTGTTTTGTTTTGTTTCTTTTCCCCCCACCCCCCCATCTCTGGAAGTTTGTCGACTGAAACTCACTTTTATGTTTCTGTTTTTGTGTTGGTTTTGTGCCTCCTTTCCCCCTTCCCTACCCATCTCCTCCTGCCCCAGTTTCTCGGATAAAGTTAGTGTCACGCTCGGTAGCATTTGGGATAAGATCAAGAACCTTTTCTCTAGGTAAATCCATGGCCACTGGTACTGTATCTGTTCCTCTGCCCTTACCTGCCCTTTACTCTGGCCCCCAAGGGAAGGTGCCCCAGACCTTCCCATGCCCCACCCTGCCCTCACCCTTCTTTCCCCAGGTATGTGGGTATCTGGTCACTCTTCCCTATTCCCTTGGCTGGGAGCCCCCTGGGAGAAGGAAGATGAAATGCTGGAAGTCCTTGAGGAATGTAGGCAGCTTCTTGCTTTGCCAAGGGGTGGAGAGATACTGCCTGTTGCTGGGGTTTCTGGCTCTCAGCTGGGGCGCACTGAGGCTCTAGGTAGAGCTGCTTGCCAGCTGCCCTTGAAAGCATTCTTTGGCAGAACCTCTTGTTTGAGTCCCTGCATATATCCGTAGAGGCTTGACCATGGTATGACCCACTTGCCTTTGTAAAACCCTGGTGTCAGGCCAAGAGGCCCGGTGACAGTAGTTGGGGCCAGAGTCTCGGAGGCAGCATAGCCAGCACTGGCATTCCCAATGCAGGCACTGGAGCCATCCTGCCTGTCTCTTCTGGAAGCGGGCAGAGGCTGGGGATTTGGTCCTGTGTGTGGAAGGCCCCTCCTGGTGGCATTTACTCATCTCCCTTCCTCATTTCTCTCCCCGTCCTTGGCACATTTATCTGCTCGCTGGGGTCCCTCACCAAGCTTTAACATTCAGTCCCTTCCTCCAATGCCTTCGTTCCTTTGGACCCTTGGCTCTCTATTCCCTTACCCCTCCTTCCACTAGCCCCTCGTCCCTGCCCCCTCTGGATTGGAGCAGACAGCTCTCCTACCTTCCAGGCAAGGATCAAAAGACCCAGCTGAGGGTGGTGGGGACCAGCCCGAGGAAACGCCTGGGGACGGTGACAAGGCAAGTCGGTGGGCCAGGTGGTTGGGGCACAGGGCTGGCCGGGAGGCTGGAGGGGAAAGGCCCACAGGAAATTTGAGCTCAGTCTCCTCATCGGAGACGGAATTTAGAAAAGGGTTGGGGAAGAGAGAGCTGTGTGTGATTGGAGGTGGTCTGCTTTCCTCCTCACAGCCAGAGGAGACCCAGGGGAAGGCAGAGAAAGATGAGCCAGGAGCCTGGGAGGAGACATTCAAAACCCACTCTGACAGCAAGCCATATGGTGAGGGACTGCAAGAGCCTTGGACAGGGATGCAGGGACTCCTTGTCAAACGGGAGCTCTGGAGCCCAGTTTTTGCTTTCCTTCCAGGCCCCACGTCTGTGGGTTTGGACTTCTCTCTGCCAGGCATGGAGCATGTGTATGGGATCCCTGAGCATGCTGAAAACCTGCGGCTGAAGGTCACTGAGTGAGTCCCATGGTGACACCAGGACATGGAGGGGAGGGGAGAGAGAGGTCGGGAGTTGAGGCTGTGGGATGGTGTCCATGCAGTCTGGATATTCCAGACAAGCATGAACCACTTCCTGAGGCCAGATCTCCTTGGTGATCAGAAAATTCTTCAAGTAAGGGTAGAGGAACGAGTTCTTATTACTCACCTATATCTGTGGGGTGGAGGTAGTGGGTGCCACAGCCTAAGGCCAGTCTGTCTGTCTGCCTTCAGGGGTGGGGAGCCGTATCGCCTCTACAATTTGGATGTATTCCAGTATGAGCTCTACAACCCCATGGCCTTGTATGGGTCTGTGCCTGTGCTCCTGGCACACAGCCCTCACCGAGACTTGGGCATCTTCTGGCTCAATGCCGCAGAGACCTGGGTTGACATATCTTCTAACACTGCAGGGAAGGTGAGCGTGCGGGCGGGGAGCAATGAGTGCATCATCAGGCCTGAGACAAACGAGTGTGCTAGGGCATTTGCTTTAAAGAGGCTGGCGGGAGGCCCACAGGGGTACCTGTTTGGGGACTGCAACGGAGAAGAGGCCCTTGGCCTTGGGAGCAGCATGTGAATTCCCCAGTAATTTCCAGAAAACACATACTAATGGGGAAGGTATTGCCCTTTCTGCACTTATTGTTGGTACATTTCTTATTGACTCCACGTCACGTACTAGATACTTTTCTAGGTGCTGGGAATGTATTGCTCATTGAGGTAGGAAAGATCCTCGCTGTCAGGGTGGAAGACAGACGTTAGACATGTAACAAGGCAGGGGAGTTCAGTGGTGGTAAGTGCTGGGAAAGAAATGCAGTGGTCACGTGCTGGGGATGGGGACAGTGCTGCTTTTATGGTGTGGTCTGGGAAAGCCTTACTGAGGAGGTGACCCTTCACCTCCTCAGCCCAGAGTGACTTGTTAGGAGCCAGCTGTGTGAGGATTCTGAGAACACTGGCTTTGTCGCCGGGTCAAGGAAGAAGAGGGTAGGTGTTAGACCTGTGTCTGTGGTTCCCTCTGTAGACCCTGTTTGGGAAGATGCTAGACTACCTGCAGGGCTCTGGGGAGACCCCACAGACAGATGTCCGCTGGATGTCAGAGAGTGGCATCATTGATGTCTTCCTGCTGCTTGGGCCCTCCGTGTCTGACGTGTTCCGGCAGTATGCCAGCCTCACAGGTACGCACGTCCCCTCTCTGCCAGCCAGCAGCCTCCTTTGCTGGCCCTTGTCTTCTTGAAAGGGATGACTGCATTTTCAAAAGTGCTGTGCCTCAGCCTACTTCCTGGCTCCACACCCTTCGCTTTCTGTCTAGTTGACAAACTTCCCTCGATTTCTGGGTGTTCCCATTGGCCCCGGGTTGGGCCTGACCCCACTGTGACCCCCGTGCCTGCAGGGACCCAGGCATTGCCCCCGCTCTTCTCCCTCGGCTACCACCAGAGCCGCTGGAACTATCGGGATGAGGCCGATGTGCTGGAAGTCGATCAGGGCTTCGATGATCACAACCTGCCCTGTGATGTCATTTGGCTGGACATCGAGCATGCTGATGGCAAGCGGTACTTCACCTGGGATCCCAGCCGTTTCCCCCAGCCCCTTACCATGCTCGAACACTTGGCCTCCAAGAGGCGGAAGGTGAGAGGACTGTGGCCATGCTTAGTCTTCTCAGGCACAGCAGCCCTGGAGAGCTCTGAGCGCCCATGTTCCTTGCCCGCAGCTGGTGACCATCGTGGACCCCCACATCAAGGTGGACTCCGGCTACCGCGTACACGAAGAGTTGCAGAACCGGGGTCTGTATGTCAAAACCCGGGATGGCTCTGACTACGAGGGCTGGTGCTGGCCAGGTAGGTGGGCCTAGAGTTGAGGGAGAGGCTGTCGCGAAACCAGGGAGTTAGGATGGTAGCCCTTTGGCCCCTTGGAGGTTGACAGCCACCCTTAACTTGTCCCAGGCGCAGCTGGTTACCCTGACTTTACCAATCCCACGATGAGGGCCTGGTGGGCTAACATGTTCAGCTTTGACAATTATGAGGTACGCCAGCCCCTCCCCTCCCCGCATCTGTCTTTCCCACCCTGCCTCCGTGAGTCTTGTCATTCTCCGCTGGCCGGCCCTGCTGTGGTTGGCTGCCTGTATCTATCCCGAGGCTTGATCCTGGGAGGACCTGAGAAGGGCTTCTTTTTGCATTCCTAGGAGTTCTTTCATAGTTTGTCATCTTTCTCTCCTTTGTCTTTCTGACCCTATTTCTACCTTGTGTACTTAGGGCTCAGCTCCCAACCTCTATGTCTGGAATGATATGAACGAACCATCTGTGTTCAATGGTCCTGAGGTTACCATGCTCAAGGATGCGCAACATTATGGGGGCTGGGAGCACCGAGACGTGCATAACATCTATGGCTTCTATGTGGTAAGAGGCTGAGTGAGGAGGGCCTGAGGGTCGGGGAACTCGCACCAGATGACGGCAGGCTTTTTGCTCCTCACCACCCGTCCTCTTCTGTCTCCACCCAGCACATGGCGACTGCGGAGGGGCTTGTGCTGCGCTCTGGGGGCCTAGAGCGCCCCTTTGTCCTGAGCAGGGCTTTCTTCGCCGGCTCCCAGCGTTTCGGTAAGACTTAGAGAACAGAGCTGTGGCAGAGGGTGTGAAGGCCAGATTGGAAGAGTGACGTGCCAAAGCCTGCTTCTCCGAGCAGTCCGTCCACACAGCTGTCCTCTGAGAACAGCGCACCACATCCCCCACCCCGCTGTCCCTGGCACTCAAAGGGAACCAGGGATCGGGGGTCCTGTCCCCTTTCAAGTGCTTTTGTGCATTTTGCCGTGCCTTCCTCAACAGGACCCTGGGGGCCCTAGAGCGGACGTGGCAGGTCGGAGGAGTCAGCTGTATGAAAAGCGGAGCCCTTCACTGTCTGCAAACTCCATCTCCCTGTCTTCCTTAGGAGCTGTGTGGACAGGGGACAACACTGCTGAATGGGACCATTTGAAGATCTCTATCCCTATGTGTCTCAGCTTGGGGCTGGTGGGACTTTCCTTCTGCGGAGGTGAGAGGGGGAGGAATTGGGGGTCTTGGTCTGGTGGGAGAGGAGCAAGTAGAGGGCGCGGGACCCAGGCGCGAACAGAGCAAGCTGAGGGTCCAGGGTGGGGCCCGGGGGAGCTCCTTAGGCAGCAGCCCTCCTTCACCCACTTTTCCAACCTGCTTCCTCCCTCCCCTTTCTTAGCGGATGTGGGCGGTTTCTTCAAAAATCCAGAGCCAGAGCTCCTTGTGCGCTGGTACCAGATGGGTGCCTACCAGCCATTCTTCCGGGCACACGCACACTTGGACACTGGGCGGCGAGAGCCCTGGCTCTTACCTACTCAGTACCATGACATAATCCGAGATGCCTTGGGCCAGCGGTATTCCTTGCTGCCCTTCTGGTACACTCTCTTCTATCAGGCTCATCGCGAAGGCATTCCTGTCATGAGGTAAGGCATTCAGCTGGGTCTGTGTAGAGTGGGCCGAGGTGGCTGAGGGACAGTGGGGACTGGGTTCCATCTCTGGGCCTCTCTTGTCACCCACCAGGGCCTTATAAAAGAGGGAGACTCTGGTGTCAAGGTCAAGAGTAAGAAAAGAATAAAGGGGATGAGTAGCAGTAAACATTACTGCCAGGCGTTGTTCATCTCTATCCCCAGAGGCTGAACCAAGGCAGACGAGTCCTTCTGTCCTTGGGAGCAAGACAGACGGACGTATGCAAATATACAAATAAGAAAATTGCCAACAGTGGTCTTTGAAAAAATAGAACAGGGATATGGAATTAATTTCTCCAAATGGCCTTCTTAAGAAGAAGGGCATGTGAGAGGTGGCCTGACTAATGAAGAAGATAGCCCGTGACCTCAAGGAAGAGTGTTCCCACAGAGGAGGCTGCAAGTGCAGAAATTGTACAGTGGCAATGAGTTTGTTGTGTTCCAGGAATAGAAAGCCTTGTGTGTCTCAGGGTAAGGAACCGGAGGGAGAGGTAGAAGATGATATGGGAGAGGAAAATTTCACCTGACCCAGGACGACAAAATGGCCACTGGAGAGTTGCGGGGAGAATGTTTCAAGATGGGACAGGGGAGGAGGAGGCAAGGAGATGGGTTAGCAAGTTCAGTGACTAGCCCCAGGGTAGGGTGCATAGCTGAGGCCTTCAGGTCAGTTGGGCTGTCTGGTTGCAAGCTCCTGGGTTGTGCTGTTCTTTCCTCCAGTTCCTGGGGCAGCATCTTTGACATCTGCCAAGACAGCAGGTGTCTTCCTTTCTTGTCTTGCTTCCTCCCTAGGCCCCTGTGGGTGCATTATCCTCAGGATGTGACCACCTTCAGTATAGATGATCAGTTCCTGCTTGGTAAGAAACGGGGAGGGCAGATGATGGTGGGTTGGGATAGGGCTGAGCAGTGAGCACCTGTGGTGGTTTGGGGGGGTGGGGGTGGCTGTAGACGCCCAGGGAGGGAGGAGTGAGTGAGGCTGGGCAGGCGTTCTGGTGCTCCCTGTCTGGGAACCGACCCCCTCAGTTCACAGTTGATTCTGGTGTGTCTTAGGGGATGCGTTACTGGTTCACCCCGTATCAGACTCCGGGGCTCATGGCGTGCAGGTCTATCTGCCTGGCCAAGGGGAGGTGAGTTAAGGAAGAAAGGGTGTGGTGGGGAAAGGTGGTAGAGGCCAAAGAGGGTAAATGGGATGGGGGCCCTGTGTGGTGAGTGACCAAATATCTCTCCTGCCACCCACAGGTGTGGTATGACACTCAGAGCTACCAGAAGCACTATGGTCCCCAGACCCTGTACCTGCCTGTCACTCTAAGCAGTGTGAGTATGCCCAGCCCACCTGCCAGCTCCATCTGTCTGTAAGTTTCCAGAAGGAGAGAGTGTGTGCTTCAGGGTCTAGGACTTAAGTGGGCACAGATGGGGAAGAGCAAGAGACACTGCAGGGCCCAAGATTGGACAGTGGGGCAACTTTATCCCAGCGCTGCTCTCGCCCTAGATCCCCGTGTTCCAGCGTGGAGGGACCATTATCCCCCGATGGATGCGGGTGCGGCGCTCTTCCGACTGCATGAAGGATGACCCCATCACTCTTTTCGTTGCTCTCAGTCCCCAGGTGAGCACATGGACAGGGAGCCCCCTCAGCCCTCTGCTCCCTTACTGGGCTTCAGTCCCCCGCGGAGTGCCCCTCACTCCCTCTTGGGCCCAGGCTCTCATCCATCCTACCTCCTGCTCAGGGTACCGCCCAAGGAGAGCTGTTTCTAGATGATGGGCACACGTTCAACTATCAGACTCGCCATGAGTTCCTGCTACGTCGGTTCTCATTCTCTGGCAACACCCTGGTCTCCAGGTAACGAAGTGCCCATTCTTCCTTGGTAGCCTCGGGGATGCTCACCGCACATTGTGCTCTTCTCTTGTGTTATGACCTTGCGTATGACCTTGTTTAAGGTCTCGTCCTTCCTTCTGCTCTGACATCTTTCTCCCTGATGGGCATTTGCTTTTGCTCCCTCTAGCTCAGCAGACCCCAGAGGCCACTTTGAGACACCCATCTGGATTGAGCGGGTGGTGATAATAGGGGCCGGAAAGCCAGCAGCCGTGGTACTCCAGACAAAAGGTGAAGAGCAAGGCTGGCCCCTGGGGTGGGGACAGAGGGGATGTAGGGGCGGGGCCAGGGACACCTTGCCCATAGGAAAGTAGTTGCTGTGCCATAACCTGTTGCTATAAGTGTGGAACTTTCTTTTTTTTCCACCAGGATCTCCCGAAAGCCGCCTGTCCTTCCAGCATGACCCTGAGACCTCTGTGTTGATCCTGCGCAAGCCTGGCATCAGCGTGGCATCTGACTGGAGTATTCACCTGCGATAACCCAAGGGATGCCGGGGGGTGGGAGGGGTGCGGCGGTGATAAGAGTTCCTCTTCCTTCTGCCTTGGAGTGTGACCCTCCCCACACTTCACCTTTCTTATCTGAAGACCCAGATTCTGCCAACATCTGGGCAGGATGAGAAGCTGTCCCCGGGCTCTAACTTCCTCTTGTGATCTCCCGACCTCTCCCACCCCACTGACACCGTCTCCCTCCATTCCCCCAGCACTCTGTTGCTCTAACTGGAGCACATTCACCTGTGAAGACCTGGGGACCACGAGGCCCTTGCTTTCTCTTTTCTTCCTTTCTTTTGGGGGCCCTGAATCCCCTCCAGACCCTCTTCATTCATACCTCTTGTGTGTTGATGCCGTTTCTTGGAAGAAGATGAGGGCAGTGAGCTTTAGGGCTCCTTTTCTCCTTCCCTTCCTCTCCCCACCAAACTGCTCTCCCTCCTTTTATTTTTTCCTCCTGATTCTTCTCTGTCAGCGCTCCCCTTTTTATGCCCCACTGATACACTGGGACCACCCCTTACCTGATAAGGGATGAATGGATCAAAGGAGTGAGGTTGCTGGAGAACATCCTCTTCCCTGTCACCCCAACCTTTCCTCTCCCTGATTGCTTCTAGAGCTGCTGCAGTTCTGACAGGGGCAGTTCTGTCTCCCCTGTCCCTTAGGGGAAAGAAGTGTCCACTCTTCTTTAAGAGGGGATGGGCAGTAAACTTCTTTGGCCCCCTTTTTGTCCCCTTGAGGGGCATTCAAGATGGAGAAATCAGTTGTGGTTTCATTGAATCACGGTCACCTGTATTTATTGTTCCGAGAAGGCTGAGGGTGGGGGGAGATGATCATGTGTGCCCAGGGTTGGCCCGAAGCGCTGGGCGGGGGGTGGGACAGGACTAACTGGGGACAAGGGGGAATATTTGTGGCAATTTTTTTTACTTCCTCTTGGCCCCCAGCTGTGACAGGTTTTGATAAAAGGAGAAACAATAAAGAGATAAACCATAAATAACTGTTGGTGTCTGGATTCTAGTTCTGGCCTGAGCCACAGACCCTTAGAAGAAGCCTGAGGGGCTGAGATTTTCATCTAGCTTCAGCATAAGCCTCATCAGTTCAGCCAAATGAGCAAGTGCAAGTGGTCTTCAACTTGCCAGAGGCCAGTATTTTCACAGAGGAGTCCGGCAAGGTCATCAGATTTTAGTAGGCCTAGTTAATAGTGGTGACCAGAGGGGCGCCTGGGTGGCTTCTTCGGTTAAGCATCTGACTTCCTCTCAGGTCGTGATCTTGCGGTTCATGGGTTTGAGCCCCGTGTCAGGCTCTTGTGCTGACAGCTCAGACTGGAGCCCGCTTCAGATTCTGTCTCCCTGTCTCTGCCCCTCCCCCACTCGCACTCTTTCACTCAAAATAAACATTAAAAATATTTTTTTAATGGCGTCTGGGCGGCTCGGTTGAGGGTCCGACTTGATTTTGGCTCAGGTCATTATCTGGTTTGTGAATTCGAGCCCCGCGTCGGGCTCAGCTCTGGCACTACAGAGCCTCTTTGAGATCTTCCTCTCTCTCTGCCCCTCCCTTGCTTGCACTCTCTCAAAAATAAATAATAAATAATAATAATAAAAAAAAAATAGTGGTGACCAGAGCTGATGGGGTCCCTCTTGAATAGAAACAGCTATTTAGTCTGATGCTCTCAGGAATTCCCCATTGTTTCAGTGATGGGAAATAGTTCTCTCCGTTTTGTAGACTGACGACCAGTCTCAGATTATTTTATAAGAAACTAGAGGGGTTTTTTTTGTTTGTTTGTTTTTTTCAGGGAAAATGACTCCTCAGGAAGGCTTGTGCCTATCAATAGTTAGGGTATGTGTCCTTGGAATGCTCAGCTCAAGAAATACACATATTTTTATTTATTTTGAGAGAGAGCGTAAGTGGGACAGGGGCAGAGAGAGGGAGAGAATCCCAAGCAGGCCACACTGTCAGCCCAGAGCCCATGGCAGGGCTCAAACCACCAACTGTGAGATCACGACTTGAGCCAAAGTTGGACGCTTAACCATCAAGAACTATTTCCAGTTTTTTGGGAGGTGGCCCACTGCCTTGCATCCCACTCCCTACTCCCCCCTACCCTGCCCCCTATTGTCACCTGTTTAAGAAATGGTCAGAGGAAACAGTACAGATCTAGAAGGGGCAGCAAACTGCATCATGGCGATTTCGCAGTTTTTGTCAACTTTGGTTACTTGTCTGTAAAATGGGGACAATACCACCTATGTCAGGATTCTAGTGAGGAATGCATGACAGACACCCAGAGCCCAGGCCTGGCACGTGAGAAGTTCCAGATTTCATTCATTCGTGTGACGAGTGTTTGTTGAACTGTTACTGGGTGCTGTGACTGATAAATGAATGAATGAAAATAAGAAAATCTAGACACAGGGACTGGCGTTCAAGGGGAAGGTTTCAACGTCGCTCCCACCAGGCTTCTGACTGCCCGCCACGCGAGCGCGACACGCCGGATATGACGTCACCCACTCCCGTGGTTCCCAGAACTAGGCTGTGGGACCGGAAATTAACCCGGGGGGCGGTGTGCAGACTGACCGGAAGTGGGCTCGGGCGGGCGCTGTCGGCCCCAGCTCCCGGGAGCCGGTGGAGAGGAGCGTGAGGAAGGCGGGACGCGGGGCGGGGCCGCTGCAGGGGCGGGGTCTGCAGGCTGGCGGGTGGGGGGCGGGGACCCCTCGTGTCCCCGGGACCCCGCCTGCCCGGGCGCCGGCGGCGGCACGGCCATGAAGCTGAAGCTGAAGAACGTGTTTCTCGCCTACTTCCTGGTGTCGATCGCCGGCCTCCTCTACGCGCTGGTGCAGCTCGGTGAGCGGGGCGGGGCGGGGGTGCGGCGGGCCCGTCCGAGGGCGCCAGCCGCCTTGCATCCCGCCCTGGGGATGAGCCCCCGCGCAGACACCATTCAGCCGGCTCGGCCCTCCGACAGCCCTCTGCGGCCGCCGGGCGCACTCCCCTCTCTAGAACGCACCGCGGCTTCCCACCGCACCTCGGATGAGATGCAGACTCCTTCCCAGAGTCCGCAAGGCCCCGCATGATCTGTTGCCGTCCTCCTTTCCAACCCCATTTCCTTCCCCACTCGCTCGCTCTGCTCCGGCCACACAAGCTGCATGACAGTTTCTCGAAAAGCCCACGCTCATTGCTGTCTCAAGCTCTTAACCTGTTCCTTCTGGCTGCAGTGCTTTTCTCCCAGCTCTTTCCTGGCCGCCTCTTTCTCATCCTTCAGGTCTCAGCTCAAATGTCACCGCCTCAGAGAGGCCTTCCCTGACCACCTTAGCTAGATTAACTCTTCTTTTTCTGGATTCTCTTTTATTCTCTATCTTAAATGTTTCCTTCGTGGCCCTTATCACAATTTGTAATGATTTTACTAATGTGTTTCTTTGCTCAGTGTCTGCCTCCTCCACTAAACTGAAAGCTCCGTGAAGGCAGGGACCATGTCTGTTTTACTCCCTGCTGTATCCCCAGCACCTAAGGCTGTGCCTTCTAACGAGGAGCATTCAATAAATATTTATCCAATAACGGAATCAATGAATTTTATGAGTCTTTGGTTATAGAGCCAAGGGAACAGATTGAATGTTGCCTCTTACTCGGAGATTTAGGGACCAGGCTTGATCCTCAGGTATTTAAAAGACCGCCCTGTTTCAGGAGATTGACTTCTTTATGGCTCCAGAAGGCAACATTAAGGACCAGCAGGTAGAAGGGATGGAGGCAGATGATCAGCTCGATATCGGAATGAAAGCTGCAACAGATGGAATGTATTGAAGTTGGAGAGGGCTGCTGATTGAGACCACCAGGGATGTAGAAGAGGCTGTTGGGGAAGTTGTCAGGAGATGGCTGCGCTGGCTAGGAGTTGAACGAGAAGGTTATGCCCCTCTGGGATGCTCAACATGCTGTGTGTGGTTCTCTGCCCCCATCCCTGCTTCCTGGGACCAGGCCAGCCATGTGACTGCCTCCCTCCCCTGCGGGCAGCAGCAGAACAGCTTCGGCAGAAGGATCTGAGGATTTCCCAGCTGCAGGCTGATCTCCGTCGCCCACCCCCTGCCCCTGCCCAGCCCCCTGAACCTGAGGCCCTGCCTACTATCTATGTTGTTACCCCCACCTACGCCAGGTACGGGCTCTGGTACGCCCAGGAGGCCTGGCACTGGCCAGGAGGTGGGGGTTGGGGAGGAGTCTGGGGAGTCACCGGGCCAGGGGGTGTTTCTCAAACTAGGGCACGCCAAGTGACAGGATAAATGAGCCACATCTTTCCTCAAAGATGTGTGAGAAAATGGTTGTTTTTCCATTGAAATGGACAGGGGTACACTGGGAAATAGAATACACAGCTCCTGCCAAAGTTTGAGATAGAGCCATATAGTTTCAAAGAAACGTTGAGCTTGCCCGAGTTCACTCTCTCTCAGGGATCCTTTGGGGAGAAAGCTTGAGCACCCCTGACTCAATTGAAATAGAAAAGGCCTTGGCCTTATGTCATACCAGTTACGCCAGCTGTGATTTACAGTGTGTTTACTCTCTACCAGGCACTGTGCTAAGGGCTCTCCTTTCTTTTTTTTTTAATTTTTAATGTTTATTTCTGAGACAGAGAGAGACAGAGCATGAGTGGGGGAAGGGCAGAGAGAGAGAGAGGGAGACACAGAATCCGAAGCAGGCTCCAGGCTCTGAGCTGTGAGCGCAGAGCCCAACGCGGGGCTCGAACTCACAAACCGTGAGATCATGACCTGAGCCGAAGTCAGTCGCTCAACCGACTGAGCCGCCCAGGCACTCCTACTTTTTAAATTTTTTTTAAATTAAACATAGCTTTATTATTGATACAAACCAACTGGGGAACATGGTTTTGGGTCTGTCGCTAAAGAGCCTACTAACTCCTCCCTGGAATCAGATAGCTGACCCGTCTAGGCACAGCCAGCTGTCAACCCCGTCCCCTTACACACATGCAACACCAACCCTGGGACGGACAGGCTGTTCTGAAGGATCAAGAAGCCTGGAAGAATAACCTGGGCCACACCTTCCCAGTTTCTTGTCTAAACTCTGGAAAATTCCCTGGAGAGGAAGGAGGCAAAGGACTCCTCTAAATACCTCTATCTGGAAACCCAAGCACAGGAGGAAGAGGACCTGGTCCTAAGGGTATTTTAGAAAGTCATTATAATTTAATCTTCAAGATGACATTGTTGTAAAGTACTGTTCATCCCATTTGATAGCAGAGGAAACAGGTTTGGGGAGATCTGACCCATTTCCCCCCAGTGCCTTACCTAATAAGTAACAGAACTGGCATTCAAACCCAGAGCTGTCTGATTCCAAAGCCTGTGCCCCTTAACGTGTAGTCTCCCACAGCCAGAGCCCTTGGGTTGAGGCGAGTGACAGACACGGGCTGTACGAACAGGGGAGGTGAATGAATGCAGTGTGAAATTGACAAGCGAGAAAAGGAGTGTGGATATTGGCTGGGGAAAGACCACGGGGGATACTAGAAGGGGCTCAGGAGAAGCTATGTATACTGGCTGGAGTGAGTAAACGGTGCCCACCCCTCGCCCTCCTCTTCATCTCTCCCCCTGCAGGCTGGTGCAAAAAGCAGAGCTGGTGCGGCTGTCCCAGACGCTGAGCCTGGTGCCCCGGCTGCACTGGCTGCTGGTGGAGGATGCTGAAGGCCCCACCCCACTGGTCTCTGGGCTGCTGGCGGCCTCCGGCCTCCTCTTCACACACCTGGCAGTCCTCACCCCCAAGGCCCAGCGGCTCAGGGAGGGTGAGCCAGGCTGGGTTCGGCCCCGTGGTGTAGAACAACGGAACAGGGCCCTGGACTGGCTCCGGAGAGGAGGGGGCGCCGTCGGGGGAGAGAAGGACCCCCCCCCAGCCGGCACCCGGGGAGTCGTATACTTTGCTGACGATGACAACACCTACAGCCGGGAGCTCTTTGAAGAGGTGAGCACCGGAGGTGGGGGGGGGGGCGGGGAATCGGGAGAGAGGCCAGGCGGGGCCAGCTTTGCCTGTTGCCCTGGTTACCAGTGTTGCTCTAGGCTGCTGTGTGAGAAGGGGGAGCAGTGGGCCAGAGTGACCCCAGCGGTCCTTCCTGCTGCTCCCTTGTCCCTGGGCCACCCCGTGTCTGTTTCGTCTCTTCTGACCTCTCATAGATGCGCTGGACCCGTGGTGTCTCAGTGTGGCCTGTGGGGCTGGTAGGCGGCCTGCGATTTGAGGGCCCTCGGGTACAGGATGGCCGGGTTGTGGGCTTCCACACGGCATGGGAGCCCAACAGGCCCTTTCCAGTGGATATGGCAGGATTCGCTGTTGCCCTGCCCTTGCTGTTGGCAAAGCCCAACGCCCAGTTTGATGCTACTGCTCCCCGGGGCCACCTGGAGAGCAGTCTCCTGAGCCACCTCGTGGATCCCAAGGACCTGGAGCCGCGAGCTGCTAACTGCACTCGGGTAAGGGGTGAAGGCGGGCAGAACTCCGGCTTTGGGATACGGCAAGGTGATGGGGGGGAAAGTGGAGTCAGGCCTTGGGGAGGAGGATCACAGGGTGGGTGTTTGAACCACGAGGGACCTTCCAGGGCCCGGACTCAACCTTGCCGACAGCACTACTGCAGGGGAAGCTGGGAGCCAGGGAAGGAAAGTGGTCCCCTGGGCACCCACGTAGCACAGAGCCGGTGAGGGGCCTCTATTTTAGAGGCACTAAAGCCTCCTGCCATTCACGCCTTGGAGCCAACGCTGTGTGTGTAGAGGGGGTGAGTGGGTCCACTCTACACAGAGGGCCCAGTTCTAACCGAAAGCCTCCTGGGACAGGTTCTGGTGTGGCATACGCGGACGGAGAAGCCCAAGATGAAGCAGGAGGAGCAGTTGCAGCGGCAGGGCCGAGGCTCAGACCCAGCTGTCGAGGTGTGATGGCAGGCCCCACCCTGACTACCACCTCCTCAGGCACAGACCTGGCGGACTGGGCCCCTGGCCTGCCCAGGATCCGGTTTTCCTAGTCCTGACCCCTCAGAGCCGGGGGCGGTGGCCCCTCTGCCCCCTCAGCCCCAGGGCATGGCCCAGCTGCTTCGCCCCTCCCCCAGCCTGCCATGTGGCACTGCCCACAGGCTGGGGACAAGCAGCCCTTGTATTGAGCCAGGTCAGCCCTGTCTGGGGCGGAGCAGAAGGACAGGCACTCGGGAGGGAGGGCTGCTGAGCAACCGGGCAACTCCCTGGGGCTGGGCATGCCCTGGGGGGCTGGAGGAGCTGGGCTGGACCCTCCCCACCTGAGCATGCTGACCCCCTCTCCTACCTCCAGAATAAAAGATCTCAAGCTGGAGGGGCCTGTGGTTTCCTTCATTCCACACATTCTGGCTCTCGCATTTAAGATCCTTCCCAGAGTCGAAACCCAGGAGCCCTGGCTTCTCTATCAGACAGAAATCAATTCTCCCAGGGCCCCCCAACCCCCTTGAAAGGAAGATCGGTGGCTTCAGTGCAAAAAGCTTTATTGAGTCTCTGTGCCAGGAGCAGTCGCCAGCCCTTCCCGTGTCGCTTTCCCATCACCCTGTGTTTTCTCTGTTCCCCACTGGTTCCAGCCGCAGGGGCTAAGCCCCGGCCACCTAGTTTTCCTGCCGCCCCCAGTCCAGCTCGGTGACTATCCTTAACCCCTCTAATCCCAGGGACCCCCCCCCCTCCCCCACCTGGAGCCTTGGTATGGAGTTGTGAGGTTTTCAGTGTTTGTCCATCCCTCCCCTTCCCCCCTCCCATTCCCCATCAGGCCACTAGGCCTCAGGTGGACCCTCCTTAGGAGGTGCCTCTTCCGGTGGGGTCTCCTCAGGTGCCGGCCTGTGAGCAACCCCTCCCTGTCGCCACGCTGTTTGCAGCATGTCCTTCAGCCCGCTGGGAAAGAGGTAGCCCTGGGTCTCTCCCTCCCCATCGATGACTCCTCCGAGCCCCTCCAGTGCTGTCTGCAGGTACCGCAGGCCCAGGAGCACCAGAGTCTGTGGGGGAAAAGCAAAGGGAAAGAGGTCAGTGAGGGTCCACCGCCCCAGGGGCCAGAGCTGGAGGCAGCGAGGAGGCCCAGGTGGAGGCAGCCCTCAGACACTTGGCTGACTCACCTGCAGCAGGAAGGTGACAGCCAGCATGCTGCCCAGCGTGCTCGCCAAACCCTGCAGGTGCCCCAGCAGCACCCCGTGGCATCCTTGCGCCCAGAGGTTTAGGTTGGGCTGACGGGGATCAAAGAGCGGGTGGGCATGGGGGTCTGAGAGCCGGTTTTGCAGGCAAGGTCTGGGTGAGTGGGGGTTGCAGCAGGAGAAAGGGACACCGTCGATCAGATACAGGCCCTCCACGTTGCTCTGGATGCGGCTGCAAAGGGAGGGGGCAGGGGAGTTAGGGCGTCTGGAAGTCGAGGCCTGGAGGAAAGGCTGCCGGGCACAGGAATGGAGAAGGGAAACAGGAAAAAGACCTTCACTGACTGGTTTGCTGTGTGCCAGGCGTGCATAATTCATTTATCCTCACAATAAGTCTGTAAGATCGGTCCCATTAGCTCCATTCTACAGATGAGGAAATGGGCCCAGAGCTGTTTGGTAACATGCCCTGGGTCACACACCTGATAGATAGCAGATCTGTAACCCAGTCTCTCGATCGCTAGGCTCTATTTACTTCCTATCTGGGTAAGGTGGGTCTCAAGGGATGGGGAGGAGGAAAAGGAGGGGAAGGAGGCCAGGAGGAGGGGGGCGGGGGAATAAGACACTCACTCCACCACGTCCTGGTCATTGGGATCCAAGTAACGGCTGCTGACCCACTGGACCCCAAACCAATCCTTGTACCCGTGGCGCCCGCAGCAGTGGTGCCTCAGTTGCAGCTCATCCAACAGCCGTTTGGCATGACAGTGTCCGGGCACCTCTGTGTCTTTGTAGTGAACCAAGGCAGTCCCCAGGCCCTCCTCCAGCCCTGTGTCCAGACTCCCAGGTAAAGCCAGGGCCAGTCCCAGGGCCAGGACCAGAAGACCCCCGCCCCCGGCAGTGCCAACCACGAGCAGCGGGCCTAGGACCTTCCGCCAGGGAGGGTACTGAGCTGCGTCCAGACTGGCCCTGCTGGTCCCTGCACCCACCAGTCCTGTGCCCAAAGCCACCGCACCAGCTGCCAGGGCAACCCGGGGCAGGGCAGCAAATGGGCAGGAGGGAGCCAAGAAGGTGCTGAGGTGCCACAGCTGGACCTGGAGGTGCCCGCTATAGAGGAGGGTGAGGCCACCGGCCAGCGCCAGCAGCCAGGAGAGGAGCCAGAGCCCCTGTGCCAGACGGATGCGGGGCTGGAGGGGCAGCACCAGGGGCAACACCGGCGCCATCTCCCATCTCTGCCCAAGGGAAAGCAGAGCTCTCAGGGACTAGGGTTGGCCGGCGCAGGGTGCTGAGTCAGCCCAGCCGGGCTTGAGCTGGGCTAATGCCATCCTGACCCCAATACCCTGGGAATCCTCCCACCCCCATCCTTAATAACCCGCTGCCCTGGCCCCTGCCAGCCCCAATTCGAGATGCCTTGGCCTTGCCCCTTAGGAAAAGCCCCGCCCCCGGGCTAAGGGCCCATTTCATGACCCCGCCCCTGCCCCCTCGCGGAAGTGGGGAGGGGCCGGTCGGCTCTGCCCCTAGGGGCTAGGGGCAGGGACTCCGGGACCAGAGAGGACCCCAGGGATTCAGGGGGCGGGGATCCCGGAAGGGCCTGGAGGGCGGAGGCCCAGAGGGGGTCCGGGGGTCAGCGGGTTAGCCCTGCCCGGGGACTGAGCCGCGAGGCCCGGACAGGGAGGGGTTACCAGGCGGCCCGGCCCCCCCCCCTCGTCCCGCCCCCCCTCCCGCGCTTCCTGGCGGCTCCGCGTCCGGCGCCTGTTTGTGCCGCGGCGCTGGGGCCCCGGACGGCCCCGCCACCCCACCCCCGGGAGCCGAGAGCGGCCCCGGGAGAGTCCGAGGCCCCGGCGGGTCCTGGAGCCTGCCGCCCCCGCTCCACAGCGCCCCCTCCAGGCCCTTTCCCCGCGCCCGACAGCGCCCCCGGGGGGTGGCACGGCACCCTTGCGCGCGCGCCCCGGGGTGCTTCCCCTTCCCCTCTCCCTGGCCATGGCCCCGGCGGCTTAGAAGCCTCCTCCGCCGCCGCCGCTCGGAGCAAGCCGGGGGCCGGATGGACGGGGCCGGGGGGCCCGGTGAGTACGGGGCGGGGCGGGCGGCGTGCCCCTTCCCGGAGCGCCGGCCGGTCGGCCGCTGCCTGTGCCCGACGGCTGTCTGGCGGCGTCCCCGCGTGCTCCTCGGCCTCAGGGGTTCTGAGCATCCTCCACTGTTCCTCAGGTCGCTCTCCCTAGTTATTTGGATCTCCTACTGTCATTTCGAACTTCCTCAACGTCATCCTATTCCCCATGTTATTCTGGGCCCCTCGATGTTTCTCTGCCCCCTATGTTATTCCGGGCCTCTTCTCATGGTATTTCGGGTCGTTTTACTTCTGACCCGTTACCCTGGGACCTTCACTGTGACTCCGTCTCCACCGATACCCTCTCCTGTCATTCTCGATCTCTCCCCCTGGTCCTGTGAGCCCTCAGATGACTGTACTCTTCGGGGCGCCCTCTTCTTTTCGCGCCCCCTTCTCAGTTTCTCTGCCTGCCTTGGAGACCTGAGCTTTGCTCTGGGGTGGGCCGTCATCCCGCGCCGGCGCTGCGCCTCCCTCTGTGGTTCCCACGTTCCTGGGCAGTACTCCATATTTTCCCCCTGGTACTCCATGGTACTCCCTGTCTTTGCGGAGGTTGAGACAGCAGCAGGAAGGGAGCCTTGCCAGGCTCCTCGCCTGCCCTGCCAGAAGGAGGCCCTTGATTCTCTACCACCCGCCTCCTCCCCTCCGGGCCAGCCTCCAAGCCCGGGACTGCTTGAAGGGGGTAGTCCTATCGGACGAATGCAAGGTCGGAGGGAAGTCAGAATCCCCTCAACCCTTTTCTTCAGGTGGTGGGTACATTCTGAGTGCTTCTTGCCCTTTTCCCAGGTGAGGGCCCTGCTCAGGAGGCCCTGCAGTCCTTGAGCCGGCGGCTTCAGGTGCAGGAGAAGGAGATGGAGCTGGTTAAGGCGGCCCTGGCAGAAGCCCTCCGCCTGCTGCGGCTGCAGGCGCCCCCGAACTCCCTGCAGGACCCTGGCGCCCCAGCTCCTACAAGGGACAGGTAGGCAGGTTGTCACGCCCTCTTCTTCCGAGGGCCTCTGGGGGCATCAGGTTGACTCACTGTCTCCCCAGCAGCCCTGCAGCCCCCCCAGGACTGCCACCCACGTGCAGCCCCTCCTTGGTGAGCCGGGGCACCCAGACGGAGACAGAGGTTGAGATGCAGCCGTCCCCTGGACCCCCTGGCCTGAGCAATGGGCCCCCAGCCCCACAGGGGGGCAGTGAAGAGCCTAGTGGGACCCAGTCTGAAGGAGGGGGCAGCAGCAGCAGTGGTTCCCCTGGCCCCCCAGGGATCCTCAGGCTTGTGCAGCCCCCACAGCGCGTTGACACGTAAGTGTCCTGTGGCAGGGGCCAGGAGGGCCGGCGGAGGGACTGGGAAGCGTGAGGAGAGGGAACGATCTTTACCAGCTCACTATGCTCCTACCAGGCCACGGAGAAATTCTTCCTCCTCCTCATCCCCCTCAGAGCGGCCTCGGCAGAAACTCTCCCGGAAGGCAGCTTCCTCGGCCAACCTGTTATTGCGGTCAGGGAGCACAGAGAGGTGGGCGAGGCTCCCGCCACCCCCAACCCGCCCCACCCCACGCCCAGGCTCTTGACTTTCCACATCCCTCACCTCACTTCCCTGGGTGGGGTGGGGGGACCTCATCGCCCAACACGAAGGAAGGAACAAGCCCCCCAGGGGCGCCTGCTGTGTACCCGGCACTGTGCTAAACCCTCGACCTCCTCCATCTCATTCAGTTCCCACGACATCCTTGGGGGGGTAGGTGGTCTCATGGTGTTCATTGTCCAGGCGAGGAAGCAGGCTCAGAGAGGGTAAGTCATTTGTCTCGGGTCACACAGCCAGAACTAGGATCTGAACCCTCCTCTCCCTGACTTCAGTTCCATCATATCACCACATACCTTCCAGGATTCCGAGAGGTCCCAAAAAGCTCTCGCGATTTTCCTGGATGACCATTTTTGGAGTTTTCTCCCCACTGCCCCTCACCACCCCCCCCCCAACCACGCTTTATTTCTACAGAGCAAGGGGGAAATTCTAGTGGCTGAACATAGTTGTCTCAGAGTCTGTACAGGCCCCAGGACACCTGAGTGTTCATTCTAGCCATGTCCTCGGTTTCCCCTGTATTCTCAGAAGAGAAGTCACTACGTTTTTGATCTAATGACAGCTATCTGTGGAATTCACCTGTTACTTTCCCCTTGAGAGATAAAGACTTTCTTGCTGACCTCCCAGATCCCTGAAAGGCAGGGCTGGTGTACATTCTGGATTCACTTTGGTCCCATTTTACCGATGGAGAAATGAAAAGGTCAACCAGAAGCCTGGTAGTCTAGAGGAAAGGGCTCCCCCCTGTCATGCGGCCGCACTGGCTCTTACAAGCTTTATGGCCTGAATCTTCTCATCTCTTAACATGCAGCCGAGAGTCCCCATCTACTCTGGGGCCCCGAATGCTCCGAATGCAAACTAAAAGCCTGCAGAGATGACTCTGTAGGTCTCTGGAGTAACCTCCTTTCTTGTGTCCTGCCCTTCCCCACTTAGGTCTTGGGACCTGACCCCCACCCCTATGCTTTTCTCTCTTCCCAACAGCCGTGGGGGGAAAGACCCCCTCTCCAGCCCCGGGGGCCCTGGGTCTCGGAGAAGCAACTACAATTTGGGTACGTACAGAGGAGTGAATAACTTGGATGACAGTGTTAGGGTTTGGGCGACAGCCCTGAGAGCTATTTTGGGGGACCTGTGAGGTGTGGTGGGTAGAGTTCTGCTCTGGCTTTCCTGGAAGGGAGGCTGCAGGGTGGTGGTTGACACCCCCCTTTTCTCTGTAGAAGGCATCTCAGTGAAGATGTTCCTTCGCGGCCGCCCCATTACCATGTACATCCCGTCTGGCATCCGCAGCCTTGAGGAGCTGCCCAGCGGCCCACCCCCGGAGACCCTCAGCCTTGACTGGGTGTATCCTGCCCCCTCCAATCCCCCAGGAGCCACCTTAACCATCTCGGGAACCCCCCCCCCCCTTCTTTATGGTTTCCCCCTGGACCTGCGGGATCAGGGAGCCCTCTGAATCCTCCCCTACCACCCTCTGCCAATGGTGCTGCCAGCCAGAAGGGCTTCCGTTGCCCCCTCTTCCTCACTCTGCCCTTGATCTGACCCTTTCCTTGACTGTGATCCCCACTCCAGTTACGGGTACAGGGGTCGTGACTCCCGCTCTAATCTGTTTGTGCTGCGCTCTGGGGAGGTGGTCTACTTTATCGCCTGTGTGGTGGTGCTGTACCGGCCCGAGGGAGGCCCAGGGGGTCCTGGAGGTGGCGGCCAGCGACATTACCGGGGCCACACGGACTGTGTTCGATGGTGAGGGGCCTGGGACCTGGGAGTGGGTGGGCGGCTCTAGGCGTGGGGATGGTGGGCTTGGCAGGAGCAGGGTCTGGGTCGGTGTGGAGGAGCAGGAGAGTAGAGTTGCCTTGCTGCTCTGCAAGCATGGAGAAGGTGTCCTGAAGGGTCTTGAGAGACCGACCCCCTTCCCTAGAGTGTCTCCTCCCCCCACTTAGTCTGGCCGTCCACCCCGATGGTGTTCGTGTAGCCTCAGGACAGACAGCTGGAGTGGATAAAGATGGAAAGGTAAGACCAAAGCCCAACACCAGGCAGACAGGATGAAATTCCAGCCTGGCTTTCCTTCATACCCCTGACCCCTTCTCCTCTCCCAGCCCCTGCAGCCTGTGGTTCACGTCTGGGACTCAGAGACACTGCTGAAGCTGCAGGAGATTGGACTGGGGGCCTTCGAGCGGGGCGTGGGAGCCCTGGCCTTTTCAGTTGCGGTGAGCTGACCCCAAAGCCTCTAGACCCCCATCTTCCTTGCCCAGGAACCTCATTCTTGCACTTCACCGGGAAGCCTCAGAAGTTCTGGCCTTCCTGAACCTGACTCCGCCGGTTCTCCTGAGAAAGGAGCAGGTGTCCCCTTCTCCTGCCCGCTCAACTTGTGATGGCAGCCCTTGCCTAATGACCATGAACCCACAGACTTCTAGCCCTCACCCGGCCCCTCCGATGTGTCCCCCATTCTCAGGATCAGGGTGCTTTTCTTTGTGTGGTGGATGATTCCAATGAGCACATGCTGTCCGTGTGGGACTGCAGCCGGGGCACAAAGCTGGCTGAGATCAAGGTGAGGAGTCCGGGTGGCCTGGCGGGGCACCGTGGTTAGGGGCCTGGGGGCAGTGAAGTATAGAGAGCTGCAGACTTACCCATACGTTGACTTCCTTTCTGGCTGGGTCACCTGGAGGAAGCCCCCTAGCCTCTCTGAGGCTGTAAACGGGGATTTCAGAAGTTCTGGCTTCCCGAGGGATAATGTCTTAGGCATTAGGGTGGTTCTGGCATCGTGAGTGACAGGGAGGGGTGCCCTGAGGGGACCAGGGTCTGGGTCCAGAAGGAAGGCTTGTCCTCGGGTTTCAGGATATCAGCAGACCGGCTGTCAGGCTGCAAACTGAAGAGTCAAGTCAAGTGAAGGTGCTCAGGGCTTGGGGTGGCTGAATCTGGTATCTTCCCTTCAGAGTACAAATGACTCAGTCTTGGCCGTTGGCTTCAGCCCTCGCGACAGCAGCTGCATTGTCACCAGTGGGAAATCGCATGTCCACTTCTGGAACTGGAGTGGAGGAGCAGGGGTTCCTGGGAACGGGACTCTCACCCGGAAACAGGGTGTCTTTGGGGTGAGGCGTGGATGGGTGTGGGGTGGGGCGGGGGGAGGACAGAGTGGGGATGGAAGTATTGGTCTGAATACCTTAGACCCTGATACCACCCAGCTGGCAAGGGTCTGTGACTTTCAGTCTTTGGCCTTCCCTTTGATCTCTGCTCTCTCCCCTAGAAATACAAGAAACCCAAGTTTGTCCCTTGCTTTGTGTTCCTCCCGGATGGGGACATTCTTACTGGGGACTCAGAGGGGAACATTCTCACCTGGGGACGGAGCCTCTCAGATGCCAGGACCCCAGGCAGGGGTGGGGCCAAAGGTATGTGGTTGGGGGTGGCACCTGGGAAGTCTAGTACCCCAGAGGGTCTGTGGGAAACAGAGGATTTTCCTTTTTTTTTTTTTTTAAACCATGAGAATTGATAGATCTCTGTGGACCCTCTAGAAAGGCCGGCTGGAAGGGTAGGGGCGACACGGCTGGGGCTTTGGAGTCTGCCAGATCTGGGTTCAGATTCCAGTTTTGCCACTAGTTGCGTGGCCTTTAGGAAGTTACCTCACTTCTTTGAGCCTCAGTTGTTCAGTCTGTAAAGTGGGTAAAATAATAGCTGAGGATCAGAGATCACATTCGGTAGGTGCTCAGCGGCTAGGAGTTATTATTGTGTTGTGACGGCCAAGGCTGCCTCTGTTCCCCACTTCCCTGTACCCCCACAGCATGACCCACTCGTGACTTTGCCAACAGAGACCTATGGGATTGTGGCCCAGGCCCATGCTCACGAAGGTTCCATCTTTGCCCTGTGTCTCCGGCGGGATGGGACTGTACTGAGTGGTGGCGGACGGGACCGCCGGCTGGTCCAGTGGGGGCCGGGATTGGTGGCTCTCCAGGAGGCTGAGGTGAGGGCTAGCCTGGGGTCGAAGGAGGGAGTGGGGAGAGGAATGGCCAGGGGGCCCCTGACTTCATGCCACCGTTCTGCAGATTCCTGAACACTTTGGGGCTGTGCGGGCCATTGCTGAGGGGCTGGGCTCCGAGCTGCTGGTGGGAACCACGAAGAATGCATTGCTGAGGGGAGATCTGGCGCAGGGCTTCTCCCCTGTAATCCAGGTTGGAGGGCCAAGGGCTCCAGGGAGGAGGGTGGGAAGTGCTACTGAGGAGGGGCAGAGGTAACAGCCCATGATCTGCTGCAGGGTCACACGGATGAGCTCTGGGGGCTCTGCACACATCCCTTCCAGAACCGTTTTCTCACCTGTGGCCATGACCGACAACTCTGCCTGTGGGATGGGGAGGGCCATGCGCTGGCCTGGAGCATTGACCTCAAGGTAGAGCCCCGTGTCCCTGGATCCCCAGTGCCACACCCACCATGGCTTCTGTGGACACCACTCCTTCCCCAGCATCCCTCTTCCTTCTCCCCAGGGGCAGCCACTTTGTACTGGTATGGCTGTGTTGGCTACCAAAATCTGCATTCTTCTGTGCAGATGCCTCCAGTGTCCCCTAGGCACTGTCCCCTCCCCCCTCCCCCCAAACCCCCAGACCTCCCTTTGATCCAGCAACAAATGGTTAATCTCTGGCACAGCCTCCTAGCTCAGTTCTGGTTGTTAAATATGTTGAGTATCGCCTAGTTTAGGCTCCAGTGACACCCTGCCTCCACCCCAGGTCTACTGTTCCTCTCCTCCCTGTCTCATCCTTGGGAGGAGAAGGCTTTGGTGTTACCAACATGATGAGGTGTCTGTCTGGGAACCTTCACTAGAAAGGCATCTTCTTGAATTCACCTTCTCCCCCCTCCCAGGAGACTGGTCTCTGTGCTGACTTCCACCCCAGCGGGGCAGTTGTGGCCGTAGGACTGAACACAGGGAGGTGAGAGGAGCCAGGATTCCTGGGAGGGGAAAGCAGGAGCTTTGGGAAGGGCCCCTGGTAATGGGGTGGCAGGGGAGGAGTGTGGCTCAGGAGCCCCAACCGCACCTTCTCGTTCCTCAGTGCTTTTCTCTGCAGCCCGGGCCTCCCCTGCTCTGCTTGTAGCAACTGTCATCACACCCAACCACTCTCCCCTCTGAGCCTGGGAGTGGCAGCTTAGGATAGAAAAGCTGTGGGGGATAGGAGGGACATGGGAGAGACTGACACAGGGAAGTGACAGGCTTACAGACTCCATAAGGTTCCTGTATTCTTTTCTTAGAGGCATCAGAAGCCCCTCACTCTTTCTCTCTCCTTAGCGTCTTCCAATTTCCTGGCATAAGAATGCAGCGGCAACCTGTCTACATCACAGCCTTTCTGTTGGCGTCTCTGACGCTCTCCAACTTGCCAACCCCTACGTTGCCAACCCCTACGTAACCTCACACCTGCTTTCCACCCCCTCCCTTCCAGGTGGCTGGTTTTGGACACAGAGACCAGGGAGATCGTGTCTGATGTCACTGATGGCAATGAGCAGCTCTCAGTGGTCCGGTACAGCCCAGGTGGGAGCCACCCCCACCCTGGACCCAGACCTGTCCCTGGCCCTTCCCTCTCTGAGTGACTGTCTTTATAGATGGGTTGTACCTGGCCATCGGTTCCCATGACAACATGATCTACATCTATAGCGTTTCCAGTGAGGGTGCCAAGTCCAGCCGCTTTGGCCGCTGTGTGGTGAGGAAGCCGGGGTGGAGGGTGGGGCATTGTCATAGCAAGTAAACTGGAAGGGCTCTCATGCACTAAGGGGGACCTGGGGATGGGAAATGGTAGCTACATGTTTAGTCTCTTGACCCTTGCTCCCAGGGTCACTCCAGCTTCATCACTCACCTTGACTGGTCCAAAGATGGGAATTTCATCATGTCCAATTCTGGGGACTATGAGATCCTTTACTGTGAGTGGCTGTAGGGGAGAGCATGGGGAATGGGTAATCGGCTGGGTTTTGTTTCGGGGTGGGAGGCTCCTGGTTGGGAGGGGACGAAGAGTATGTAGGCAGCTCCAGGTAGAGATGGGGCTGAAGTGGAGTTGGAATTGTTCAGGTAGGAGAAATATTGTGAATTGAAAAGCCCTACACGGTTTTACACCATGCCTTTCCCCACGAGGACTTGAGGGAGTTGAGGAACGTACTAGGAAAAGATTGTTTAGGACAAGTTTCTCAGCAGGTGTGGAGGAATTGACTTAGCCAGGGAGGAAGAACTGATGAGAAGCTGTTAGGGGAACTTCAGAACTTCAGGATTCAGGAAGTGCATGGGGCTGGGTTTTGCCCTGGGCTGAGGGCTACCAAGGTGACCAGATCACATGCCATTACCTCAAGTTAGTCTTTCCAACCTATCCTTCCCGGTCGGTGGGTCGGTGTCTTGCCAACCGAGGGCAGGGGGAGAGCTGAGTTGGGTGGGCTCCCTCCCCCCCAGGGGACGTGGCTGGAGGCTGCAAGCTGCTGAGGAATCGCTATGAGAGCCGAGACCGGGAGTGGGCCACCTACACCTGCGTGCTGGGCTTCCATGTCTACGGTGAGCAGGGCCTCCGAACCTTGCGGGGTGGGGTGGGGTGGGGTGTGCGGGGTAAGGTGGAGCCCGCACTGGGCTCGGAATGCTGGGCATGTGTCAGAGAGGTGGGTGTCAAGAAACCGGCAGATCCGGCCCAGGAGAGGCCCCTCTGGCCCTCGGTGGCTGCCGGGACCGGGAAGGATTGCCTGGAACGCGGCCGGTGGGCGGCCTCGGCTGCCTGACCGCCGGAAACGGTGCGGAGCCTGGGCCGTGGGTGGCCGCGGGGAGGAGGCCATACTGAGGCCGGCTGCTGTGCTAGGCGTGTGGCCAGACGGCTCGGATGGCACCGACATCAACTCCCTGTGCCGCTCCCACAACGAGCGAGTGGTGGCCGTGGCCGACGACTTCTGCAAAGTGCACCTGTTCCAGTACCCGTGCGCGCGCGCCAAGGTGAGGCCTCCAGGGGCCTCTGGGGCCGGGCGGGCGGGGGCCGCCGGGTCCAGGGCTCCCCGGCCGCCGCAGCTCGGTCTTCTTTCCCGCCCAGGCTCCGAGCCTCGTGTACGGCGGCCACGGCAGCCACGTGACCAGCGTCCGGTTCACGCACGACGACTCGCACCTCATCTCGCTGGGCGGCAAGGACGCCAGCATCTTCCAGTGGCGAGTGCTGGGCGCTGGGGGCGCGGGGCCGGCGCCCGCCACGCCCTCTCGAACCCCCTCCCTGTCCCCCGCCTCCTCTCTCGATGTCTGACCGCTGCCGGAGGGGAGCCACCGGCCCTGCGGCGCGGCCCCGCCCACCCGAAACCCCCAGGACCAGGGGCCGACTTTTCCTCGACTTCGAGACATTCCCGATCGCGCGTTTCCCTGGAGGGGGCGAACGGCACCCCCGCACACACTGTAGAGACCCGCTGGCTGAGCCGGGCAGCCCCAGCCTGGGCCCTGACTCCTGCCGCCTGCTGAGGGGCAATAAACCAAAAGCAAAGTCGCCTCCCAGTCCTTTTGTGGGGCGCGGCTGGGCGCCTCCGGGGCCCTGTGGGGGTGGCGATGAAGGAAAAGAGGAGTTTGGAAGGAGTAGGGGAGCGTAGGCCACTCATGCAAATAACAGGCAAAGCCGCTTGCAAATAACCCGGCGGAGCGCAAAGGCGCGCGAGTCTTTTCGCGGCCGCAGGCGGAGTTGAGGGGCTCCGGCGAGGAGAGAGTTAAGCCCAACACCTCTCCCGCCCTCGGAGGAGGGGCCGAGCTGCAACGGAAATAACCGAGCGCCGGGCCGCGGTTGGCCGGAGGGAGCCGAACCTTTTCCGGAAGTAGCCGATCTCTGGGGTCTCGCTCTCCGACCTGAGCCGAGCGCCGGGCCTTGTTCTCCGGATCGGCCGAAGGTGTTCCGGAAGGAGGCGAAACCCGAGGCGGGCAGGGCAAGCCTTCCCCGCGGCCGGCAGATCCCAACGTCTGGTGGGGCTCGGCGAGGGCGGGGAGAGTCAGAACCTGGCTCCGGTCCGGCGGGAGCCGAGCTTGTTCCGGAAGAGGCCGAGCGGACCGGCGCTGGCCTCGGCGTCCCGGGCGTGAGGCGGTAGCTGCGGCGGCGACAGCGCGGGCCGGGATGAACCGCGACGGCTGAGGCAGCGGAGGTGCCGGCTACGCGGGCCCGACCGAGACTTCCGCGAAGCGCCAGCCCCGCGCTCGGGGCTTCGCCTCGAGCCGAGCCCTGCCCCCGCGAGCCTCCCGGACCCCTTTGTGCGGCCGGAGGCGGCGGCGGGAACGGCCATGGCGGCCAACATGTACCGGGTGGGGGGTGAGTACCGGGGAAGAGGCTGCGGGGCCCGGGGCGGGAGAAGTCGGGGACCGGGGCTGGAGAGGCTCGGCACCCGGCAGCGCGGGGAGCCGCGTCCGGGGCGGCGTGGTCCCGAGCGCGGACCGGAACCGGAACCGGGAGCACGGAGAGCGAGGGTGCGGGGACGGCGACGCGGCCGGGCGCCGAGGCCCCCCGGAGAGCCTGCGGGCTGCCCCGACGGCACTCTCGGGGCTGCGTCTGGGGCCCCGGGTCGGGAGTGGGGCCTGGGAAAGTGGTGCGGAAGGAGCTGACAGGGCAGGCAGGGGGCACCAAGGGCCGAGGCGTCCGCTCTGCCGCCTGAGCGGGACCGCCGGGAGGTTTCCTCTCCCCCGGGGCGTTATTGTGCGCCTGGGTTCGAAAAGGCGAGGGCACTGGAGCGAACAATTGCCGATGCCGGGGTGCAACTCCATCGCTGAATTGTGGGGACTGCAGGGGGGACCCCCTGCTTCTTGTCTCTTCGTTGAGGCTCACTTTTGAGCGAAAGATCTGATATTAGAACTCGGTGGTCAGGGGTGGTGGTGGCGGGGGGGAAATCCCTCATTTTCTCGTAGTCTCTCTACTTCCACATTTCAGCGTTCTCTCTACCTGGACCCTTATTCTTTTGGTCCCCTCAGGCCTCTTTTCTCTCAGACCCTGGTGCTCTGGCTTTCCCATCTCCTCCTCTGATCTTCCCGGTGCTTCCCCACCCCCTCCTACAGATTACGTCTATTTTGAGAACTCTTCCAGCAATCCTTACCTGGTTAGACGGATTGAGGAGCTCAACAAGGTGAGTGGAGCAGAGTCCCACCCCTGCCCCTTCGGGTACCTCCCTCCCTCCAGGGGGTCTTTTTTTTTCTGAGGTCACTAACTTTAGGTGGAAGAGAGAGAGATCCAGAGAAAAACCAGCCCTAATCCTAAGTGCCCATTCATATTCATTCATTCATTCATTTATTCATTCAGTGTATTCAGGAAAGGCTTTTGAGAGCTAGGTGGGAGCTTTCCTATTCCTTCTCTTGCGGGCTAAGGAAAGGGAAAGTCTAGGGGAAAAAAGTTTGGAAGTTGTCCTTAAATGCGAGTCTCTTTATTTGTAATTTCTTTGGGTGTCTGGGTGGCTCAGTGGGTTGAGGGTCCGACTCAGTTTTGGCTCAGGTCACGATTCCAGGGTTGTGGGATGGAGACTTGAGTTGGGCTCCATGCTGAGCATGGAGTCTGCTTGAGATTCTCATTCTCTCTCTCTCTCTCTCTCTCCCCACCTCCCCTCTCCCCAGCTCATGCTCTCTGTCTCTTAAAAAAAGAAAATTATAAAAAAAAAAAAACAAAAAAAAAAACCCTCATAGTTTCTTGGGTTTTTCTATTTACACCCCTTAGAAACTACTTCATGCTTAGTTTCTTCTTCATGTGTTTCCACTTTAAAACAACCCGTTTTAACTGCAGTTTTCCTCCTCCCCCTTAGACAGCAAATGGAAACGTGGAGGCAAAGGTTGTGTGCCTTTTCCGGCGAAGGGACATTTCTAGTAGCCTCAACAGCCTGGCTGATAGCAATGCCAGTGAGTGTCTTCGTACCCCCACCCCACCCCCACCCTCCCTGCCTCCCCCTTCCCATGATCTGAGGTCTGGGCATGTCCTTGCAGGTGTTTCCCCTGGTAGCATGCCCAAAGCCCGGGTGTGAGTTTGGGGGTGGGAAATGCCTGGTCTCCAGAGGGAGGCCTGTTTTTACACGTTGGGGTTGGAAGCAGGGTGGAGAGACGATGATAAGGAAAGCCAGAATATGACTTGTGTGGGAGTGTGTGTATCTGAACGATAGGTGGAAAAGAGATGATAGTATTTAAATAGGGGAGGAAGAAGAGCTGTAGAGAAGCAGGACCCTTGAGGGACGGTTTTGGGTACATTGGGACAATGGGTGGTGATTGTAAAGGTCAAGGTGAAGAGGAAGAGGTTGTACTGAGAAGCTTGCAGGACAGGGAACCAGCCTAATTTTGTGGTCGCGAGGTAGCGAGAATACATTGAAAGGGCAGAATAGGAAGCTCGGAAAGTTATCTTTGCCCGTTTTGCTCTTTCCCACCTCTTTCGTCCTTCTCCAACTCATTTTATATCTTTGCCTTTTGCCTCCTCTTCCTTCTCTTTATGATTTTATCTTTTTTAAAAAAAATTACCTCCTGTTTTCCTTAGTTGATTTTCCCTTTCCTGCTTTGGCTTTCTTTCCTCTTTCTCTTGTTCCTCCTTCTTAAATTATTTGCCTTATTTCAGGCTGCTTTGAGCACGAAGGGGTTAACACGGAGCTAGGCCTACCAAGTTCCCTGGCCCTCTGGGGTTTCCAGCCCCATCTGGCAGGGGCTGACCTTGGCCTTGTCCAATCAGAAGGGGTGGGGGGTGTGGTCCCCCCCTTGCCTTAGCACAGGGTTTCGCACAGGGTTTCCGGAGCACACAGGCGAGGGGTGGAGCCCGCTGCACCCCCACCCCCCTTCTCCCTGAGGTTGGGAACAATGCACCAATGAGCCTGGGCCTGTGGCTCTCCTGCCCCCTCCCACTTTGGGTGGCACTCAGCCAAGTTAACCCTTCTCACCAGGGTTTCAGGGCAAGTCGCAGCTCCTGGGAAGGAAGGTGTTGGCACTGGCTTGGGAAATACTGTCCTCGGAAGCCCCACAAACTTAGTAGTCAAGTGGACAGCAAAGGATTGTTACGGTAGCCTGATGTTTAAGAGCAAAGAGTCTCCTGAACTCTGAAAAGAAAAACTAGTAAACACAACCTTATGTGACAGTTGTTCACCATATTGGGTTTCTGAACCTCAGGCTGGTTTCGCAGGAGAGACGAGTGTGATGTTCCTGCTGGGCCTAGTGTGGGCAGATTTGTGCTTTATGAGTGGCATCTGAGCGTTGGTACCTGGGTTTGGGATGGGTTTCTGTGGCATTCTTTGTACTCTCAGCAGCTGTTCCCAAGGCACTGGTGATGGGGGGCTGGGAGGCCCGGAACAGCGGAGAGGGCTAGGGGGAGAGGGCTCAGTGGGAAAGCTGGTGGCTGTAGGTATAAACGGCAGATGCCTGGGGAATGTGAAAAAAAGCCAGCTGGGATAGGAAGTGTTTTCCCCGGGTCAAAGTTTCCAAGGTGGCTTCTTTCTGAATTAGTTTCTGACTTGACTTCTTCCTCCTTAATCTCCCAGGGGAGTTTGAGGAGGAATCAAAGCAGCCAGGGGTGTCAGAGCAGCAGCGACATCAACTGAAGCACCGGGAGCTTTTTCTTTCTCGGCAATTTGAATCGTTACCAGCCACCCACATAAGGTATAGGACAATCGGGGAGGCCACTGTGGCCGGTGTGCACTTCTTTAGAAGATGGAGAGGAGGGGCGTGGTGGCATAATGGAAGTGCTGTGGAGAAGGAATGAGGAGCTCACCTAGGGTTTTCGGACCTCTCTTCTGTAGGGGGAAATGCAGCGTGACCCTCTTGAATGAGACCGACATCTTGAGCCAATACTTGGAAAAGGAGGTGAGAAAGAGGTGTGGGGGGAAAGAAGGAGGGGAGTGGGTGTGCCCAGAAGGCAGGAGGAGAGTAGGACTGGAATGAGGTTCAGGTCCACAGACCGCCTGTCATGGGAATGCTGGATGCTCCCCACCGCCCGCTTACTTTTTCTTCCTGGCTCCAGGACTGCTTTTTTTACTCACTGGTGTTCGACCCCGTGCAGAAGACGCTTTTAGCCGATCAGGGGGAGATCCGAGTTGGTTGCAAATACCAAGCTGAGATCCCAGATCGCCTGGCAGAGGGTAAGCAACAGGACGGAGCGTGCGGCCCCGGAGTCATGTAACGTCGTAGTCGCTGTGAATGGCGTGTTGTGGAGTCATAGGCTCCACGGCCTTCACGGCTCTGTGCCATCGCCCTGACAAGCTGGGACCTTGGGAACCTGCAAGGGGCCAGTGGGCACAGTCGGGAAGAAAAGTCCAAGAGTTGAGGTGGCTGATAGAATCCACGCCAGAGGCACGGGGGGAGCGAGGTGCTGTTGTGTCAAGGCACCTGTTGTTCTCCTTTCCCTCTCCCTGATGTTGCCATTGCCCTGTTCCCCAGGAGAATCTGATAATCGGAACCAACAGAAGATGGAGATGAAGGTCTGGGACCCGGACAACCCTCTCACAGACCGGCAGATTGATCAGTTTCTCGTGGTGGCCCGGTGAGGGGTGGGTGGACGGGCAAGACGGGCTGGGGGCGGTGTGGACGCTCTGCATCGAATTCTCAGAGCTGGACTAGACTGGTTGTTTTGGCCTGCGTGGTTTTCCTTATCTGGCTTGGTTCCTCAGCTCACTCATGCTTTCTTCTCTCTCTCTTGACTTCTTAATATCTCCCTTAGGGCCGTGGGGACCTTCGCAAGAGCCCTAGATTGCAGCAGCTCCATTCGGCAGCCAAGCCTGCACATGAGTGCAGCTGCTGCCTCCCGAGATATCACGCTGGTGAGCAGAGGTTGCTGGGAAGTCGGGCAGGCTGGGCTCTGTGGGGACCTGCAGAGCCTGGGGACAGAGGAAGGGTCTCTGAGAAGCCCGGTGTGGAGGGTCTCAGGGCATCCGTATTGTTTCCCACCTTCCCGGTAGTTTCATGCCATGGATACGTTGCAGAGGAACGGCTACGACTTGGCTAAGGCCATGTCGACCCTGGTGCCCCAGGGAGGCCCAGTGCTGTGTCGGGACGAGATGGAGGAGTGGTCGGCCTCGGAGGCCATGCTGTTTGAGGAGGCCCTGGAGAAGTACGGCAAGGATTTCAATGATATTCGCCAGGATTTTGTAAGTGGACGGGGCTGGGAGGAGAGGTGGAAGAGACGACAGGTGAGGGAACGGGGACCCGGAGCCAGATGCCAGCTCAGCTTCCTTCCCTCTGCCTCCTTAGCTGCCTTGGAAGTCACTCGCCAGCATAGTCCAGTTTTACTACATGTGGAAAACCACAGACCGCTATATTCAGCAGGTATGGGCTGGGCTGGGCAGGCTGGACCAGGGGCCTCCTGCTCACCCCTGCCTTCGAAGTTGATGACATCGTCCTGTGGAGGTGCTCTGATCCTTCTCTTTCTTCCTTTTTTCCCCTTCTTGCAGAAAAGATTGAAAGCTGCTGAAGCAGACAGCAAACTGAAACAAGTCTATATCCCCACCTAGTAAGTGTGGTAGGTGGGGGAGGCTGGCATGTTTTCTTTTTCTCCCTCCCCACCCTCCCCGCCCCCGCGCCCCCCCACCCCCACCCCCAGCAATGCTTTTCTCAGTGATTGGTGGTGACCACGGCAGGAGTCAGGGTCAGAGGGTCAAATGATCGGGAGGAGGTGGACGTGGATTCTCTTTCTTGACCGGTTCCTGGTTTCTCCCCACACTGTTCCTGTCAGTACTAAGCCAAATCCTAACCAGATCATCTCTGTGGGCTCGAAACCTGGCATGAATGGGGCTGGATTCCAGAAGGGCCTGACTTGCGAGAGCTGCCACAGTGAGTTTCAGGGAGGGGCAGGGATGTTGAGGGGGGTGAGGTCTTCTCTGGGCCAAGGACCTAAGGGGCTCAGGTGGCATATTTGTCCCAAACTCCCCCTTTTCTCCGTGTTCCTACAGCCACGCAGTCTGCCCAGTGGTACGCCTGGGGCCCACCCAACATGCAGTGCCGCCTCTGTGCTTCCTGCTGGATCTACTGGAAGAAGTATGGGGGACTGAAGACCCCGACCCAGCTTGAGGGGGCTGCCCGGGGCACAACAGTAAGGACTGATGGGGAATAGGCAGGGGAGAGCAGTAAGCATAGTGATGTGAGCTTCAGGTGAAGGCCAGAACCTTAAAAGGTGGTTTGATGTGTGTGGGGTTGGGGAGGTGGTGCTTAGTGGTGGCTGGGGAGACGGGTGGGTGGGATGGTAGTAAAAAGATCAGGCGGGAATAAACTGCTTTTTGCAGAGAATGAAGGAAACAAGGGAGCCTCAGTGCCCATCCGTGTTCTCTCTTTTTCCTATGTCTTTCTTCCAGGAGCCACACTCGAGGGGTCACTTGTCTCGACCTGAAGCCCAGAGTCTCTCCCCCTATACCACCAGCGCCAACCGGGCCAAGCTACTGGCTAAGAACAGGCAAACATTCCTGCTTCAGACCACAAAGCTGACCCGTCTTGCCAGACGCATGTGCAGGGACCTGTTACAGCCGAGGAGGGCTGCCCGACGACCCTATGCCCCTATCAATGCCAATGCCATCAAGGCAGAGTGTAAGGGCAGGAGCGGTGGGGCTAGTGGCAGGCCTGGGTGCTCTGGCCAGAAAGCAGAGCAGAGACCAGTGTTTCTCTGGAGGTTTAATGACCACAGGGACAGCAGGCCACAGCGGTTTGATAGGAGGTTAGATGTGGCTCCTGGCCGCAGGAGAGGCCTGAGTAGCGAAGCCCCTTCAAAAGCTGTCATCTTTGCTCTCCAGGCTCCATTCGACTTCCTAAGGCTGCGAAAACTCCACTGAAGATTCACCCTCTGGTGCGGCTGCCCCTGGCAACTATTGTCAAAGATTTGGGTATGGGATGGGGAAACCAGACTGTGGGTATGGGATGGGGAACCAGTTAGATGGTTTCAGGGTCTCCGTCATCCTTTTACTATCATAGTCCAAAGAGATTTAGTTTAACAAACTGTACTCCTGTAGGTTAATAATGATTTTCGTAGACTGTCCAATATTACCATAGTGAGCTAAGGCCACATTCCTGTGGTAGTTGCCAGACTGCTTTTGGGGATGCCCAGGGAAACTACATACAGAAGAGAAAACACGAAATTTCTCCAAGTTTTTTCCTGTTTTTTTCTTGGCAGTGGCCCAGGCACCTCTGAAACCAAAAACACCTCGGGGTACCAAGACACCGATCAACAGAAACCAGCTGACCCAGAACCGGGGTCTGGGGGGCATTATGGTGAAACGGGCCTATGAGACTGTGAGTTGACAGCTGGAGTGGGCCAGGCCAATTGGGCGGGCTTTTATTTCTGATAGGGATCTGTGAGCCCTCTCTCATTGTGCTGCCTGCACCCACCCCTCCTCTCCAGATGTCAGGAGCCGGGGTCCCCTTCTCTGCCAATGGAAGGCCTCTGGCCTCAGGGATTCGTTCAAGCTCACAGCCAGCAGCCAAGCGTCAGAAACTAAACCCGGCTGATGCTCCCAATCCTGTGGTGTTTGTGGCCACAAAGGATACCAGGTAGGGAGCCCACCCACCGTAGGAGGGGCTGAGAGGTTGATAACCCAGGTTGGTGGGTAAGGATAATAGGAATTCTGAACAAGACCAGCTCCAGGAGACTGGGTACGGGGTGGGGGTGCCAGGAAAGAATGGGCCAGAAGGCACACTATGGCATGGAATGGGGAAGGGGGTTTACCTTGAGGGTCCTGGCCTTCATTCCACTCTTCTTTTCCTGGCCAGGGCCCTGCGGAAGGCTCTGACCCATCTGGAAATGCGGCGAGCTGCTCGCCGGCCCAATTTGCCCCTGAAGGTGAAGCCACCACTGATTGCAGTGCGGCCCCCGGTCCCACTATCTGCACCGTCACATCCTGCCAGCACCAATGAGCCTATTGTCCTGGAGGATTGAGCGTCTGCGGGGAGGGAGGGAGGTGGGCTGAAAGCTAGAGGGTGGGTGCCCAGGGCACCCACCCTCCCTTCCCTCTAGTATCACAGGGAATGAGGAGTGAGGGAGGGAGGGAGCAAGTGTGTGTCCTTGGAGGGGTCGGGCGCCCTCTGGTGTTACCACTTGCGAGGCTCGTCCCCTTCCCATGCTTCTCCATGCCTGGTGGTGGAGGACACACTGCAGGAACTTGGTCCATTGTGGGAACCTAGCCTGTTTTGGGGGGTAGGACCCACAGTTGTCTTGGACAGTTTTGGGGGGGAGGGTTTTTTAATTTTTTAAAAATTTTGCCTCCCTTTTTGAAAGGGGATGGGGGAGGGGAAGAGTAAATTGATAGGAGGTGGTGGTACCTGGTTGGGGGAGGGGGGCGTGCACTGCCATGACTGTATCTTTTTTTTTTCTAATGGGGGTTTCTCTTCCTGTCCGGTGTCCGGACTTTCCTAATTGGAGTTTGAGGCCCCTAAGCTGGCATCAGCCCCAGCCCATGCTCTCTCTTTTCCTTCCCTCGCCTTGTCCCCTCTGCCTTTTGTACGCCAATTCTCAGAAATAAAGATCTTTTGTCCGTTTTTTTAACCTCGGATTCTGTAATTGGTTCTTATAGTAACAAATAAAAAGCCGTTTTCTTCAGCTTCTCCCGGCTCAGCTGTTCTCTGCCATGGGGGGTGGGGGGGTGGGGGGGGGAGGGTGGTGTCTTCAGTTGGAATAAAGGACAAAGGGATAAGAAAGAAGATACAGATGATGCTTGCCCTGGGAGCAGCTTTCTGAGATAGGCAGCATGGACAGGCAGACTGTTCCTGCTAGCTTTCTTGGGGGACCCAAACTGCTCCCCAGCTCCCTGTGGTGCTGGAACTCGAGCTCCATCTTGGTACAGATTCACTCAAAACAGAATCCGCTGACTCTGGTTGGTGGCTTCCACAGGAAGGGAGGCGTGAAGGTGCTTTTTCTTCTATTTCCCAACCCTTAGCTCTCAGGAAATTCTTTGGAGTTGCTGGAAGCCAGGGCAAGATGTAGCCTACCTTGGGGGGGGGGGGTACTGCAGTATCTTACCACCCAGCTCTGTGGTTTATTTGCACAAGTTGCCACTTCAAGGATTCCCAAGACCAGCCTCAGTAACTGCCTTGGCCTGAGGTCCACTCTAGTGCTGTCTCCTGCCTTTTTGGGTTTGGGAGACAAGCCTGAGCAGGGCCCAAAAGGAGGAGCACCTTCGGAGAGTGAGTAAGAGGTTAAGCCTGTTGTACGTGTTCCTTCCACACTTTAGAGATAGATAGGGGAACAGACTCAGCAGTTGAGACTTTGCTTAAGGTTTCGGATCTTGAGACGTCTGCTTCAGGTCCAGGGCGCTTTCCGCAGTCCGAAGCTGTGCGCTGACAGCCGCAGCAGGAACTGCTTAGCCCATCTGAGAGTCTTCTCCATGTCATGTTCTCTGTCCCCAGGGCCTCCCCAGCTCCTTTACTCTCTCCATTCTGAGCTTACACCCCGGCAGTATCGGGAGGAACTGACCACTCTACCAGTCTGGGGAAAGAAGCATTTTTTTCCCTCCAATGTCTCCACTCAGCTGTCACATGGTAGGTTCCATCGCCTGCCTTGAAGGGGGCCGGTGGCTCTGGCGCCTCGTGAGTACACTTCACGCAGCCCACTATTGCGGAAGGAAAGCCTGACTCACCGGGACCGCAGCGATCTGGCTGTGGCTGAGTGGAGTCTAGAGGGTGCCCACAGGGGCAGAGCTCCCCAACCAGGGCTAGGAAGTGGTCCCTGAACGCCCATTTTAGGGAAGGACAGAGGGCAGAAGGAGAGAGTAACAGCCCTAAGGAACTTGGGAGTCCAGGGGCAGCCTTGAGTTTTGTGAAGTCGGCTCATCCTCCGCCTTTATTCGCCAGGTGAATAAGGAGAGAGGATGATGCAGCGCCGCGGGTCTCTAACCGCCTCTTGAAAGAAGGTACAAACAGCACACTCCCGAGCTCCCAGCAAGGATAGAGCACTCAGGCTTCAAACCTCCGCCGGCGCCGGTTTTTGTGGCCACTCTATGAATATTCATGAAGCCTTGGGCCAATCAACGCCTAAGTGGCTCAGAGCACACCAATCGGCTTACCGCATGCAGATAAGTATCAAAGATGGGCGGCTTTTCCAGAAGCGGGTGAAGACTTAAAGGCGGGTGGAAACGGAACCCGGAGCCTTAGGGACTCAGTTTCCGGAGGAGTGTGCCTGCGCGATTGGCCTTGCTACGTCATTTCCTATTGGACTGGCGGAAGTTGCTTCCAAGCGCGCTGCGATTTGTAGGCGTGAGTTCCGGTGGTGGCAGAAGTGGTTGTGTGTTGTCCGTACTGGAGAGTCGCGATGGCGGCAGTGGATTCGGATGTCCAATCGCTGCCTCGTGGGGGTTTCCGCTGCTGCCTCTGCCACGTTACTACAGCCAACCGTAAGCGGTGGCTTGTGAGGGGGTGGTCGTGAGTTTTCGTCTTCGGGTCCTAGTTTTTGTCAAGTCGGTTGGTAGGGTCACTCACCTCGGTTTTCACTCCGCCTGTACGAAGGGATTGGAGAGTGGGGAAAGCCCCACCACTTTGGCCCCTCATCCCTAGTATCCGAAATCTCTACAACTGAAGTGTCATGATCTTATTCCCTCTATCACCGTCATCTGTTGGACGCCCCCTTTGTGCCTGTTACTCGGCTGGGCTCTCGGGTGGGGTGAGGGGATTTAGAGGTGAAGGAGCTCACCATCTAGGGATGCAGACAATTCCAGAGCTCTAGAGATACGTTTAGACAGCTGTAGGATCACTGAGAAAGTAGCACTTAACTCAGGGTAGCCCTACGGAGGAGCTAGGCAAAGGCAGAGATGGGTGAGGTAGCAGGGTAGCAGGGCATGCGTGATGAGAAAGTGGATTTGGCAGAATCGACAGGATTCTTGTATGACAGCGCAGGGGACTCCATGAAACCTCAAATTCCACTTTTGAAGTCTGGAATCGCGATCTTTCCTAAACCGGAATCATGATCTTCCTTAAACAGATCTTCCATTCTTTTTCTTTGTGAATGACATTACCACTCTTTGTCCCCTAGGGCAAGCCAGAAATCCAAGATAGTCTTCCCTGGCCCCACATATACATTGGTGACAATAAGCAGCTGACCCAAAATTTAATAAAAAAAAAAAAATAATAATAATAGCAGCTAAACTTTTCCCGTGGTCCACATGTACCAGACTCTGCCAAGTACTCTTAGAGGCATAATAACTGTGTGGTACTGTTAATATCTTAATTTTGTGTGTGCACAGAGATGCACAGAGAGGTTAAGTAACTTGCCCAAGATCTCACACAGCTTGCTGGAGCTGAGAATTAAACTTGGGCAGTGTGACTTCAGATCTTGCACTTTCAATCTCTATACCATACCTAGGGATGATTCATGAGGGAATAGTCTAGGGTCCTGTTTTATTTAGTTCCTCTGTATATGACCTGGATAAGCTTCCCGTTAATTTCTTTACAATTTGCAGGTGTTGCTCTAGCACTTAGAGATGGTTTAAGAAAAAGTGGTAGCTAGCTCTCTGGGGAACCACTTAGAATGCATTATATAGACAAATGGACAAGACAGGAAGGTGAAAAGAGCTAGGACTTTGTTTATTCAAAGATCACACTTCCTATGGCTTGGAAGGATTAGTAGGATTTAGGTATGCATTTAAGTCCACCGAAGAGTGATTTGGGTGTTTTTGTTTCATGTTTATCTTTGCAGGACCCAGCCTAGATGCCCATTTGGGAGGCCGGAAGCACCGGCACCTGGTAGAACTACGAGCTGCCCGAAAGGCCCAGGGTCTTCGGAGTGTGTTTGTCAGTGGCTTTCCCCGGGATGTGGATTCTGCGCAGCTTTCTGAGTACTTCCAGGCATTCGGACCCGTGGCTAGTGTCGTCATGGACAAGGACAAGGTAGAGTGAATGGCTATTGGCGTAAAGAACGAGTCAGGTGTGCCACGTACAAAAAGAAATGAGGGAGAAACCAGCAGCCCTGTTTCAGCTGGTGCCTCATCTTTGGTGGGCTTGTCCTTCGTGGATACCACAGTACTTGGGCCAGTCCAGCTTTGTGAGCTTCCCCGCCCCAGCCCCTGCTTGGGTTTATCAGTTCACCAGAGTTAGTCACTGGGGGACTTACTGGTCATTTATTTATTCAGTCAATCTTCATTTGACTTGCCAAGTATTAACTGCTGACTTTGTACTGGGCACCATGCATAGAGCTGCATTTTCAGTCATGAATAGGATAGATCTGATCTCTGCAGGCACAGAGCTTACAGTTTTGTGAATAACGTAATTACAACGAAGCAGGTGCTTTGAGGCCACACCATTGGGGGATCTGTCCTAACCCCACAAGAGACTGGTTGATAAAACAGCTAGCAGTTTTATTAACTTCCAGTGAGAGATACTAATGTTAGCTGGCCAAAATACCCTGTTCTCTGGACAGTGCTAGACAAACAGGCTTGTTCTTTGTGGTCCTTTTTGTCTTCCAGGCAGACCTTTTGTCAGTTTCTCGTTAGTCCTTTGAAAAAAGTTCAGTATTGTACTGCTGTGTTGTGTCATTGTATTATAGTTCTGAGGTTGTGCTCTCGTTATGCAGGCATGGCTTTGACTGCCCATGTCTTCTCTTAGGACGGGCTGGGGTGTGTTTTCCTTAGCGATTGCGTTCAGCAATGGACCCACAGTGGCTTAAACAAAAGGGGTTTAATAATAATAATAATAATAATAATAATAATAATAATAATTCTTCTTCTTCTTCTTCTTCTCCTCCTCCTCCTCCTCCTCCTCCTCCTCCTCCTCCTTTAAGTTTATTTGAGAGAGACAGTGCAAGCAGGGGAGGGGCAAAGAGAGAGGGGGATAGAGGATCCACGGCGGGCTCTGTGCCAACAGCAGACAACAGACAGCCTGATGCTGGGCTCGAACTCCTGAACTGTGAGATCATGACCTGAGCCAAAGTCAGATGCTCAACCGACTGAGCCACCCAGGTGCATCTAATTGTTCTTTGTAACAAGAAGTCCAGACCTGGGCAGTCTAGGACTGTACTGTTTTCCTGCTCTGTCATTAATTGGCAAGTGGCTCTCACTTCTTAGTTGTGATAATGCTGCTTGCACATCTTCAGGTAAGGAAAAGGGGCAGGCTGGGGTGCCTGGGTGGCTCAGTTGGTGGTTTAACATCCGACTCTTGGTTTTGGTTCAAGTCATGATCCTAGGGTCATGGGGATTGAATTCTGCTTTGGGCTCTGAGCTGAGCATGGGGCCTGCTTAGGATTCTCCCTCTCTCTCTCTCTCTCTCAAAATGAATGAATGAATGAATGAATGAATGAATGAAAGACTGAAGGACAGTTTAAAAAGGCTTGTGCCATATGAGCCTGACTTTATTCCCCTGCTTTTCTTTTATTTTTTTAATGCTTGCAAATTTACCTTGAGAGAGAGAGAGAGAGAGAGAGAGAGGAGAGAGAAAATCGCAAGTGGGCTCCGTGCTGACATGATCTTACAAATTGTGAGATCATGACCTGATCCGAAATCAAGAGTTGGAAGCTTAACCAACTGAGCCACCCAGGCTTCCCTCCTCTGATTTCCTTTATTTTCTAGGAAAAATTTTCCACACGCCTCTTCATTAGACTTTGTATATCTCATAGGCCTGAATTCTATCCCATGGTTACCCCTAGCTACAGGCAAGACTGGGAAATGTTTTTTTAGCTGGGCACCTTGCCCTTTTGAACAAGAATCAGGGTTCTGTTAGTAAGAAAGAAATGGAGAGGGCATCCGGGTGGCTCCGTTGTTAAGCATCTGACTTCGGCTAAGGTCATGATCTCACAGTTCCTGAGTTCGAGTCCCACATCAGGTGAGTCCTACATTGGGTGAGCACAAGCCCTGCTTCAGGTGAACAGCAGCCCTCCTTTGGGTAGAAACTGGAGCCCCGCTTCTGGTGAGCCCTGCTTCTCTCTCGCGCTCTCTCTGCCCCTTGCTCACTTGCACCCTCTGTCTCTCCAAAAAAAAAAAAAAAAAAAAAAAGGGAGAAGGTGTATTTATTGGGTGAGCACTTGGCAGTGTCTGCCCCAGACTACTTCCTCAGAAAACTCAGTGCCTTCATTTTTGTTCATATTTGCTTCAGTTGTAAAGAATGACCTTTTTCTGAACTTAAACCTCAAGTTTCTGAGGCTTTTAATTATTACCAGAATAATGACTAAAGTTTTTATTGAATAATTATCATGCACCAATCATGTGCTAAGTAGTTTACAAACAATATCTCATTTAATTTCCACAACAGTTCCTTGAGGGAGATCATCGCCGCGAAGTTGGAGATTTGGGGGATTAAGCCCCTTACTTGGAGGCAGTCACAAGTTACTTTTTAGTTTCTTAATTTCTAAAATGGAAATAAGAATGTATACTGTGTAGGAGCCTTGTGAGGCTCAGGGATAGTTCATGTGAACTGCTTGGTTTGTAATAAGCCCTCAGTATAATAAGCTCAGTAAGTGGGAACACTAGCTTGGGGTGATGGTATTGAGAAGAGAAAAATAGCCAGGAGACAGCCTTCGGAATCTGCTAATCCTGTCCTCCCTGATGCCTTCAGTGGAGTTCTTGAGAAAAATGTGTGTGCAGACAAGGCCAAGCAAAGAGACACCTAATTCCTAGCTGGGGCTTTGATCGCAAACTTGGTGTTGAACTGCAGTCTGGTGAGTAGTGTGATTCCTCAGAGTTGGAAGATTGGCCTGGCCCGGTCCAAGTGGCCGCGTTTCTTCCTTGTTTCACATTTTTGCTGTGTTTGGCATAGGGCAGAAGTGAGATGAGTGGTAAAATTCACACTTTTGAAGTACACAATTCAGTGGTTGCTAGTATATTTACGAGGTTCTTCACCCATCCTTCCAGAATGTTTTCATCACCCCTTGCCTCTGATTCAGGCCCGTGTGCTGGTGAGGCTGCTCCCCCTGTCCCACTGCTTCATTAATTTTGTGTATGTGGTGTGAGGTCCAGTATCATTCTTTTGCATTTGGCTATCCAGTTGTCCCAGCCCCACGTCGAGAAGACTCATCTTTCCTCATTGAATGGTATTGACAACTTTGTGAAAAATCTGTTGATCCTATGGGGCGCCTGGGTGGCTCAGTCGGTTGAGCGGCCGACTTCGGCTCAGGTCACGATCTCACGGTCCGTGAGTTCGAGCCCCGCGTCGGGCTCTGTGCTGACAGCTCCGAGTCTGGAGCCTGCTCTGATTCTGTGTCTCCCTCTCTCTCTGCCCCTAACCCACTCGCATTCTATCTCTGTCTCTCTCAAAAATAAATAAACGTTAAAAAAAAAATTAAAAAAATAATCAGTTGACCATAGAGGTATGGGTTTAATTTCTGGAGTGTCCGTTCCATTCCCTTCATCTTTTTTTTTTCTTTTTGAAGTTTATTTATTTTGAGAGAGAGAGAGAGAGCACATGCGTGAGTGGGGGAGGGGCAGAAAGAGAGGGAGACAGAGAATCCCAAGCAGGCTCTGCACTGTCAGTGCTGAGCCCTACATGGGGTTCAAGCCCATGAAACCATGAGATCATGACCTGAGCTGAAGTCGGATGCTTAACCGACTGGGCCACGCAGGTGCCCTGAGAATTGTTTATCTGAGTATATTCCCTGTTCAGAAACATTAAGCAGGTATTCCTGATTTATAGGGTGGTCCCAGTTTCAAAGAGTGTCACCCACTGTCAAATCACGCGTTTGGATTCTTGGTTCCAAAACCATGATCACTGCCCCTGTTGTGATTTGCCAGGGAGTTTTTGCTATCGTGGAGATGGGGGACATAGGGACCCGAGAAGCTGTCTTGTCACAGCCCCAGCACAGCCTGGGAGGACACCGCCTGCGGGTCCGGCCACGGGAGCAGAAAGAGTTCCAGAGCCCTGCCTCCAAATCCCCCAAAGGAGCGGCCCCTGACAGTCACCAGCTGGCCAAAGCACTAGCCGAGGCCCCCGACGTCGGGGCACAAATGGTGAAGCTCGTGGGGCTGAGGGAGTTGTCCGAGGCTGAGCGGCAGCTTCGGAGCCTCGTCGTGGCCCTGATGCAGGAGGTCTTCACAGAGTTCTTCCCTGGTGAGTCCTCTCCCTTCCCGTGTCTCCCTGTTCTTCCCTCCCTCAAGTCCACACCCCCACTTCTCCCTCAGCTAGAGGCATTTATCCGGCTGCTCTTCCTTCTTTGTGCCCCCGTGTCCTTCCACCCCATACTCCTCTCTAATGTTGCCCCGCCTTTATTTTCTGCCCGGCACCCAGGCTGTGTGGTCCATCCTTTTGGGTCTTCCATAAACAGCTTTGATGTCCATGGCTGTGATCTTGACCTCTTCCTGGATCTGGGTGACTTGGAAGACTCCCAGGTGAGTGACCAGGGAGGTAGCTAGGAAGAGTCAGCAGCGATGGTCCTCTCTCTCTCATGTTTAGTTCCTCATCTGTGAAATGGGGATAACAGAAGCTACCTGAAAGGGTTATTGTAATTGGAGAAACGTGAACGTGGATGGGTATTAGGTAGAATGAATAGGAGTTGACATAGGATACATGGCATTTGTAACATGAAAAAATCAGATTTCAAAACAGTGTATATAATACCCTATTTGGGGAAAAAATATATAAAAGGACATACAATAAAGTAATTTTGGGGTTATGTTTTTGCTTATCTATATTTTCTAATCTCTAATGTGCAGTTTCTGCGTTTGGAATAGGAAAGGTTGTTAGTATTTTTGTAAAAGATTTTGTTTTTTAGAGCAGTTTTGGGTTCACAGGAAAACTTAGCAGAAAGTACAGAGTTTTCATATTCTTCCTACTTTACAAAAAGGGTTATTTTCAACTAGTTTTTTTTTTTTTTTTTTTAAGTCTATTTGAGAGAGAGAGAGCGTAGGCAGTGGAGCAGCAGAGAGAGAGTGAGGAGGAGACAGAATCCAAAGCAGGCTCCAAGCTCTGAGCTGTGAGCACAGAGCCTGACGTGGGGCTCGAACTCACAAACTGTGAGATTATGACCTGAGCCAAAGTCGGATGTTTAACGACTAAGCCACCCAGACGCCCCATGAAAATCTCTTGAGAGCAAGTTGCATACATTGAATCCCATAATAGTCCAGTGTGTATCAGGGAAGCACAAAGGCGTCCTAGTGTGTAGCGGCAGGACAGTTAGCAAGTAGGGACATGTTAACCTGGTGCAGGTGTAAAATGTTATGAGACTTTAGTCTACAGCCTGTCCTCTACCTTCATCAGTTGCCCACCAACAGGCTAGCGTTGTTTACTCAGTCTCCTTTACCGTTCCTCTGCCTTCTTTTGTCTTTCATGACCGTGACATTTTGGTAGACTACAGACCATTTATTATGTGGCATTAAAAGTTATTTTTAATGTAATTAAATTGATTTATTTTTGAGTTTATGCATTTTGAGAAAGAGAGTGCACAAGCAGAGGAGGGCAGAGAGAGAGGGAGAGAGAGAATCCCAAGCAGGCTCTGCACTGCCAGCACCGAGCCCGATGCGGGGCTTGATCTCATGAACCATGAGATCATGACCTGAGCCGAAATCAAGAGTCGGATGCTTAACTGACTGAGCCACCCAGGCGCCCCAGGTTATTTTTAATTTTGAAAAGGGATTGTGAGGATTAAATGAGTTAATTTATATAAAACCCTTGGAGTGGGGCCTAACTCATAAGCAGTAATAGATAGATTTTGAGGAATGTTGCCCACATGGGGAACAGCAAGAGAGGCGACTATTCATTCAACTCATTTCTATCTACAGCCAGCCCCAAAGGCTCCGGAGTCTCCATCTTTGGATTCAGCCCTTGCATCCCCACTGGATCCTCAAGCCCTGGCCTGTACCCCAGCTTCCCCTCCAGACTCACAGCCTCCTTCTCCCCAAGACTCGGAAGCCCTGGACTTTGAAACGCCTTCCTCTTCCCTGGCACCCCAGACTCCGGACTCTGCTTTGGCCTCTGAGACCCTTGCCTCTCCCCAGTCCCTGCCTCCAGCCTCCCCACTGCAGGAGGACCGGGGAGAGGGGGACCTGGGGAAGGCCCTGGAACTAGCAGAGGCCCTGAAAGAGGGGAAGACAGACGGGGTGGCCATGCTGGAGTTGGTGGGATCCATTCTTCGGGGCTGTGTCCCTGGAGTGTACCGAGTCCAAACTGTGCCCTCTGCCCGACGCCCTGTGGTCAAGTTTTGCCATCGGCCTTCAGGTCTCCACGGTGACGTCTCCCTCAGTAACCGGTACCTTTGTCGTGGGGGTGGGGTGGTTGGGGAAGGGCAGCTGAGCACTCTGGGGTGGTGCAGAGGGAACCCCTGTGCAGAAAGCTCCTGCCTTGCTGAGCATTGAGGTTATCCTTGTTGGGTTCCATCCCCTCCTTCTGCCATCTGTAACCTGTCTGGCATCCGTTTTCACGAATGTAAAGGGTGTTCCTTGAAATACTGTTTTTAGGGGATTCAGAAAAGAGTTCCAGGGTTGAATAAGTTTGGGAAATGCTAAGTTAAATGCAAATAGGTCTCCCTTTCCTCCCTCTCCTCCACTTCCTCTTTCCTTCTCTTTCTCCTTGCCTCTCTTTCTCCCTCCCTTCGTTTCTTTGCATATGAAAGGCTTTGAGCAGTCTTGTAACTACACGCTTCTGGAATATCCTATCCAGGAGGGGCATAGAGGATGTAGTGTTTCCCCAGACACACTGATGGCTTTTCGTATACCCTTTGGCATGACCAGTGTATTAGCGGACACTTGGGAAACCCTCTTTTGGCTTTCTTCCAGCTGGCCCCCGTTCCGCAAGCCGGGAATGAGAGCAGGGTTCCCCAGCACTGACACCCTGGTCTTTGTTCCAGGCTGGCCCTGCATAACTCTCGTTTCCTGAGTCTCTGCTCTGAGCTGGATGGGCGAGTACGGCCCCTCGTGTACACCCTCCGCTGCTGGGCTCAGGGTCGAGGGCTGTCAGGTGAGGATGGATCAGGACAGACTTGGGGTAAAGCTGCTGTTGGGGCAAAGGGAGGGAAGGGGAGGCAGGTACAGGAACCAGGGTTGAGAAAACCAGGGAGGGTGTCAGATGGCATCCCCAATCTAACTGGAATTGTTATTTACCCAGGGAGTGGCCCCCTTCTCAGTAACTACGCCCTGACCTTGCTCGTGATCTATTTCCTTCAGACCAGGGACCCTCCTGTGTTGCCCACTGTATCCCAGCTCACCCAGAAAGCAGGTACGGCAGCCTGGCCTCCACCTTCTTTATGTTGGTAGCATCAGCTTTCCTCTTACCTCGTTTAGATGCACTAAAGTTACCCCAGGAATGAGATCTCTGCTTATCCCCCCCAAATCTTCCTGCTTCCAGGCTGACCCTCACCTTTTTCACTTTCACAGGCGAGGGCGAACAGGTGGAGGTTGATGGCTGGGACTGTAGTTTCCCCAGGGATGCCTCAAGACTGGAGCCCAGCACCAATAAGGAGCCCCTCAGTGAGTTTGGGGAGCCCGGTAAAGGATTAATAAATGATGTTAGTCACAAACGTAGATGTGACATAGCTCAGTTGCTGTTTGCCAGGCACGGTTCTCACAACCACCTCGTGGGACAGCTAGTATTACTGCCATTTTACAGATGAAGAAACCGTGCACTGGAGCAATGAAGTGGCCTGCTCAAGGTTACACTGCTAGCAAGGGGAGGGAGCAGCATCTGGGGAAGGATGTTGCTGGGGGCACGGGGAGAGAGGCTGGACCTCTTGTCTATGGAGACTAGAGGGGCCCGGCTTCTGACGCTCTTCTGAGCTACTCGGAAGGGAAAAGAAAGTCCTTCTAAGAGAATGCCTCTAGTGCAGGCCTGTCTCGGTTCTGGCGTCTAAGTAACCCTTTCTGCCTGGCCTTCCTCCTCTTCCAGGTTCTCTGCTAGCCCAGTTCTTCTCCTGCGTCTCGTGTTGGGATCTTCGTGGCTCACTGCTGTCCCTGCGGGAGGGTCAGGCACTGCCTGTGGCAGGGGGCCTGCCCTCTAATCGCTGGGAGGGTCTGCGCCTTGGCCCCATGAATCTCCAGGACCCCTTTGACCTGAGTCACAATGTGGCAGCCAATGTGACCAGCCGGGTGGCCGGGAGGCTACAGAACTGTTGCCGAGCGGCCGCCAATTACTGCCGAAGCCTGCAGTACCAGCGCCGTTCCTCCCGGGGTCGGGACTGGGGGCTGCTCCCTCTTGTGCAGCCCAGCTCCCCCAGTGCTTTGCTGTCCGCAACGCCCATCCCCTTACCCCCTGCTCCCTTCACCCGGCTCACTGCTGCCCTGGCCCAGGTGTTCAGGGAAGCACTGGGATGCCATATGGAACAGGGGACCAAGAGACTGCGGTCAGAGGGAGGTGGGCCTGAGGAGTCTCCCCAGGGAGGGACCAGCAAAAGATTGAAACGAGATGGACAGGAAAAAACCTGGGAGGAGGGACGGGAGGAGCAGCAGGGATGCACGGGAGACCCCAGCGAAGATGGGGTGGAGGAAATGGTTATAGAGGTTGGGGAGACGGTGCAGGACTGGGCCGTGCATAGCCCTGGGCGGCCAGGGGAGCCGCCCCACGTGACCGGGCAGCATCTAGCCCCTGGAGAAGAGGGGCGGTCAGGCCATGCGGCACTGGCAGAGCAGGGGCCCAAAGGACCTGAGGCAGCAGGAGAAGGGGCTCGGGGTGAGGCAGGGAAGGGGATGTCCCTCTCCTTAGTGAGCTGGCGCTGTGCCTTGTGGCACCGAGTGTGGCAGGGGCGGCGGCGTGCCCGGCGACGCTTGCAGCAGCAAACCAAGGACAGAGACGGAGGCGGTGCCGGCGCTGCAGAGTGGCTGGCAACGGAGGCTCAGGTAACCCGGGAGCTGAGAGGACCCGGCAGTGCTGCACAGAAGCCGGCGGCCGAGCCGCTCCTGACCTTCGTGGCGTCGGCCTCCCAGGCCGGCCAGACTCTCACTGTGACCCCACTGCAGGATTCTCAAGGCCTGTTCCCTGACCTCCATCATTTCTTACAGGTTTTCCTCCCTCAAGCACTTCGAAACCTCCTCAAGTGAAGCCAGGGACCCTAAGGGGCAATAAAGCTGCTAGTTAATAAGCACTACAGTGTCCTCTAATTTCCACCCAGTACTTCCCCTCCCCAGACCTTACCGCCTCTTCTCAGAGGTGCCTTTGGCCACCCCAAAACGTGTGTCAGCCTGTTCCATCATACCATTTGTCACAACTTGCGAGTGCCCGTGATGATGGTGTGTTCCTGCACCTGGGGCCCACTCAGCTGGAGTGCTGGCTGGGGGGGCTGGGGCAGTAGCTGTGAGAAGAACCGAGTTTGGCTCCACGTTTACCTTGCTGCCCAGATTTATATGGTGACGGCCTGAAATTGGGGTTCAGGGTTCTACAACCGTTCTCTCACTTGACCGAATTCATCCTGCTCTTACTAAAATGGGTAAAACATTCTCCGACCTGAGCGTGGGTAAAGGGCAGCCCATCGTGGGTAAACTGCCCCTAAGGGTGACGAGCGGAAGGGATCCGCTGTGTTCTCTCTTGGCCCTCCCCTGCTGCAGGACCAGTACCAGAGCCGTTCCTGCAGTAACTGCATCCCGGAGCCGCATGGTGATTTAATACGAGGAAACCTCACTTCGGCAGAGGGTTTCTGACCTGGGCTCCGGATAGACATTCATCCTCTCTAGAAAACCAGAGCGGGAACAAATGGAATTATCCACGCAGGAGTTGTTTCCGCTGCAGTGAGTGTCCCACAATCCTGATGTTAGGGGGCTGGCAGGATCCCCGTCAAGTCACCGCGGGTTCCTGAGCTGGAGGGGAACGCTTCTGGGACCCCGCGCGGCGCGGAGTTGGCAGCCGTGCCACGTCGCCGCCCAGAGGAGGCCCTGGATTGCGGCTCATTCTCACAGCTTAGCCTCCGCGCCTTCTACCTCCACGTCGGGACTCGGATTGGCCGTGCCTGAGGGGCGGGCCAGTCGAGAGTCCCACTGCGCAGGCGCGGGCTTTTCCGCGCAGGCCGGCAGGCCCCACCCCTCTCTTTTCCCAATTCAGCGCCGCGGGATACCGAACTGTCGTGCGTATGCCTTCTATGCCGTCCTCGCTTTGCGGCTGCTGTTTCTCCACGGCTCTCCCCTTCCCCCCCTTCTCTCCCGGACGGCTTACTTTGCGGCAGCGCCGAGAGCCCCACCCCCTTTCTCTGCGGAATCACCATGGCGGCCGGGGTAAGTTTGCCGGCTCTGGCGATCCAGGTCACGGTATCCGACGCCATCCTCTGCCCGAGTGGGGCCCTCCGGGGTCAGAGGAGTTCTGGAGCCGAGTGGGGAACTGGTGGGGGGTCTAGAGATCGTACTGTTGGGAGAGCAAGGCTTCCAGGCCCCGGAGGGGAACTGAGGCTGGGGCGCTCGGAGGCCAAAGAGGTGGAAGGGTCTGGGGTAGTGGAGAAAAGAGATGTCAGATCCTGGCCGTCTGGGGCCTGAGAAAAGGGTTCGGGTTCACTGCCGCTTCGAGACGTGGTATCCGGGCAGGTTGACAACTTTTGTGACCGTTTTGTGGGGCACCAGCAGGGACTGGGTTAAGACGAGGGTCTTTGTGGGCAGGTACGGCTGTCTCCGGTTAAGGGTTCATCATCGGGGAGGTTGGAGAGTGAGAGGAATCCCCGGACGGTGGAGTCAGCCCAGCTGGACCGTTAAGAGAAGGAGAAGCTACTGCCAGGGAACTCACTGCGGGACGGGACGGGCGGGGGTGGGGGGGGAACGTTAGCGTGACAAGAAGGAACGGGCTTTTGGGGAGACCGAGTTGATTTGGGAGAGGAGAGGATGCCATTCGGTTTCGCCTGGCTGTTCTGAAGGGAACTTGGAAACGGTCGGTGTGTGTGATAAACAGTGATGGTGCTTTAAAGGGATGAGCGGCTCGGCGGTGGAGTAGGCAGGTACTCGCCAGCCATCAATGAATGAAACCAGGGAAAGGAGGAGTGTCTGTTTGTCGGCAGGTGGAGTCTGCGGGTGCTGGAAGTTCTGGGTTTCTTGAAGATACGTTTGAGGGGATGAGAGTGCTTCTAGGGCTGTCCTTAGGGAAGGTCAAGCCTGTCAACAAGCTTTATTTAGCAGTTGCTGTGTAGTTCTGTCCCCGGTATTTCAGAGGACTCTGGTTACACATGACACATAGAAGAGAATTTGGTTTACCAGAGGGAGTTGAACGGATTGGGAATAACTCAGGGAATTTATCCCTGGAGGTGACATTTAGAACTCAGACCCTTCTGTCATTAATATTCTCCATCTTCCCCTCCCCCCACAGACCCTGTACACATATCCTGAAAACTGGAGGGCCTTCAAGGCTCTCATTGCTGCTCAGTACAGCGGGGCTCAGGTCCGCGTGCTCTCCGCACCACCCCACTTCCACTTTGGCCAAACCAACCGCACACCTGAATTTCTCCGTAAATTTCCTGCCGGCAAGGTGAGTAGGACGGTGGAGAGGGGTCTCCGGTCCTGAGAACCCAAGGAGGCCTGAAGATGGCCCCCATCTTTGAAAGGGCGCTTTCCATATTACGATTTATTTGTTTTTTTTACATTGCATTGACTTAAAAAGTTTTTCATTTTGAGACAAGTGTGTATTTGCACATAGTTGGGAATAATGCAGAGCCTGTTCAGTAATCTGTTGTAAAATTCACAGGTTTCTTTTTTCGTGGGAGAGAGAATGAGTTTTGACTGTTTTTAGTGCAAATGTATCCGGTATCTGCCATGAGCTGACCGAGTGGCTTTTAGAGATGGGTAGCTAACCATACTAAACAGAGAAGAGATCCGTGTAGTGTGGGGAGTACCGCCCTGCTTTCAAGAATATGGAGAAAAGAGACAACATTTAGTTTCTGGTCTTTCGCCTATTTAATTGAGGGATTTTACATAAGTGTTTGATAATATCTAAATCTTTGGGTTTTCCATGTGAGTTCAGATATCAGGGATACCAGGTAACTTAAGTATTTTTGGTTCCGGGGTTTCAGATAATACCAATAGTTTGTGTCAGTAGTTGCTTAGTAAGGCTCATCAGCCTTATAAAAGAACTTTCATCCCAAACAACTCTAGGGCCTGGGATTGGCTAGTGAGAAATTACTGTGTACTTTACTTACTATTTTTTTTTTTCATCCCACTCCTCCTTGACTGTTTTATCCCAGGTTCCAGCGTTTGAGGGTGACGATGGATTCTGTGTGTTCGAGAGCAATGCCATTGCCTACTATGGTAATTTGCGGTGGGAGTGGGAATGGGAAGATCTGGAATGAAGGAGGTAGGAGAGGATAAGGGTGAGCTGGAGTGACAGGAGAGGCATTTTCATGGACTTGGATTGGTGTTGGCATGACCCCAAAGTTCTGACCTTTGTGCTCTGCCTCTGCAGTGAGCAATGAGGAGCTGCGGGGAAGTACTCCTGAGGCCGCAGCCCAGGTGGTGCAGTGGGTGAGCTTTGCTGATAGCGACATAGTGCCCCCAGCCAGTACCTGGGTGTTCCCGACCTTGGGCATCATGCACCACAACAAGCAGGTAAGCCTTGGAACTTGGGGAGAAGCCAGGGGCAGGGATGGCATCAGCTCCTGAGTGTCGGGAGTAAGGAATGAAATAGATTGAGGAAAGGAGATGCTAAGAACATACGGATGATAAAAGACCTAATCTCTTGGGTGTGAGTTTGGAGCACTGGGCTGTTGATGGTATCCGGGTTGTTTTGTCACATAGACCCAGTGGAGGTGGTGCCTGTCATGAGTGAGATTTCTGCTGTAGAAAAGCTATACCCAATGGCAGGAGGGTGGTTAAACCGGGTGACCTCTGAGGTTCCTTCTCAAATCCAAAAATACAGGACTGTGGTCAGTATAGTGGGAAATTAAGCCAGACTGCACCATGAAGAAATTTGACATTGAGAGCTTCAATGTCTGATAACATTTGGAATGATCCTAGAGTCTGACTCCATTGCAAAAGGGTTGGGGATGAGCCAGAACTTAGTAAGTAAAATAGTTATCTTAGTTCGATCATTGGGGGAGGGGAGCAGGGAAGGGGGGGATACCCACTATTAAGTTTGGTCGTTTGAAATCAATAGGCCACAGAGAATGCAAAGGAGGAGGTGAGGCGAATTCTGGGGCTGCTGGATGCTCACCTGAAGACGAGGACTTTCCTGGTGGGCGAACGTGTGACACTGGCTGACATCACAGTTGTCTGCACTCTGTTGTGGCTTTATAAACAGGTGACGTTTATAAAGAATCTGGGTCGGCAGAGGGTAGGTGGGGTTAGAAATTAAGGGATGAGTCTGATGAGTCATTTCAGGTAACAGCTCGACTCTAGGAATTCCAGATTTGAGTACCATGCTGCTTTTCCCCTTTCTGAGAAGTCTGGTAATGTTCTGTTGTCCTGATTTCTCTGTGGCAGCTAAGATGTTTCGTTTTGTTTCCATGTTTCTTGGGAAAGCCAGCTGTGCTTGGTTGTAAAGACAGAGCTGGTCGCTTCATCAAGAAGATCTTGTGGAGGCAGAATTAGGTTCGGTTCTTGGCTTCGTTACTTACAAGTTGTAGGTAGAGGTGAGTGAGAGCGACTGAGAATTCATTTAGTCCTTTTTTCTCTGTAAGCTATAAAACCAGGGTGGTAGTAATTACTCTTGAGGTTATCAGGTCAAAGAAAATGACATGTTGCTGGGTCCCGAGCAGCAGCTCTCGGACGGACGCTGGTCCAGAGCAGTAGTGTGGTAATTGTAAAGAAAAAAAGCACCTACTTTGTGTCAGACACGGTGCCAGGGGCCTCGCAGGCATCATCTTAGTCTTGCTCTGCTCTGCGGGTGAGGAGAAATTCGCACCTGGTCCAAGGGCACGTAGCTGATAGATGGTGAAGGATTTGAACCCAGCACTGCAGAACCAACACTGCTGGCTGCTGTGTTCTATCTCTGTGCCAAGGTCACTTTCCCTCTGGTCTTAGGAAGCTACAAGATGGTAAATGAGTTGGTTTATGAAGCTGAGTTTAGTTTAAGGGACCGTGTGATGTATTGAAATACTTCTTTGCTTTTGGATTTTTATTTACTTATTTTTGTTATTGAACATTCTTTAGTTTCTGAAGTTTGGATCCTGTGGTTAACATAGATGGTATTTGTTAATCTTACTTATTTGGCAAAATGAGTAATTGATAGCTCTGTGTGTCTGCACTTTTTTTTTTTTTTTTTTTTAAATTTTTTAAATGTTTTTTACTTAGAGATAGGGAGGGAGACACAGGATCTGAAGCAGGCTCCAGGCTCTGAGCTGTCAGCACAGAGCCCGACACGGGGCTCGAACTCACACACTGTGAGATCATGACCTGAGACGAAGCTGAAGCTGGGAAGCTCAATTCCCAACTGATTGAGCCACCCAGGCGCCCCACCTTTTTTTTGTTTATTTTTGAGAGAGAGAGAGAGAGACACACACACACACACACACACACACACACACACACGGCATGAGTCGGGGAGGAGCAGAGAGACAGAGACACAGGATCCAAAGCAGGCTCCAGGCTCTGAGCTGTCAGCAAGAACTATGCGGGGCTTGAACCCACAAACCAGAAGATCATGACCTCAGCCAAAGTCAGTTGCTCAGCCATTTGAGCCACCCAGGCATCTTCCCCTCCCCCCCTCCACCTACCTACCTTCCTTCCCTTCTTTCCCTTCCTTCCTTTCCCTTTTTAAAAAAAAATTATTGAATTGAAGATTGGAATATGTTGGTGTGAATTGGCTTTGTAAAAGAAGTAAGGTGCCAGGGGCGCCTGGGTGGCTCAGTTTTTGTTAAGTGTCTGACTCTTCGGTTTCTTTTGTTGTTGTTGTTGTTGTTGTTGTTACTGTTATTATTATTTTGACTCTTAGTTTTTGCTCAGATCATGATCTCTTGGTTCATGAGTTTGGTTTGTGAGTTCCAGCCCTCCATCAGGCTCTGCACTGAGAGTGCAGAGCCTGCTTGGGATTCCCTCACTCCCTCTTTCTCTGCCCCTCCCCTGCTAGTTCCTCTCTCTTGCTCCCTCTCAAAATAAATAAGCTTTAATAAAAAAAAAAAAAAAAAAAAGGAGTAACGTGCCGTGTAAACATTTGTGCTAGGTAGATTTGTAGTAAATGAGGGGTGGGATCAAGCACCCGTTAAATTGGACTGTACTGTGAAAAAGAGGAAGGTAAGCAGGAAGTAGCCCCCCAGGTAAGAGGGGACTCTAGGGAGCTGCCAACTGGGGGCTTGAGAGGAAGGTGGAGCTTTGATCTAGAAAGAAACAAGGGTCTCTGGCTTGACACTCTTCAGGACCTTTCTCTCCACTGACGCGGTTTCCACCCTTCTGTTCTGACAGGTCCTGGAGCCGTCTTTCCGCCAGGCCTTCCCTAATACCAACCGCTGGTTCCTCACCTGCATCAACCAGCCCCAGTTCCGAGCTGTCTTGGGGGAGGTGAAACTCTGTGAGAAGATGGCCCAGTTTGACGGTAGGTCGGAGCAGGCGGAAGAGCCGTGCGACCTGACGCAGGGGCTGGTTCATTCAGTCTCAACCCTTTGATGTTCCATCAGGCTTTTGGGTTATGTGGACCCACAGAATGTAGGGTATCCCACATAGTGACCGATATTTCAGGAAACTTGTTTCATAAGCATACGTACCCTCCCTTGTTTGTATTAACGTCTAGCAACAGTGGTGCGTGTTTGTTGCCGAGGGTTGTGTTCTTGGCTTGGGGACGTATGGGGAACTGATGGCAGCGCAGGGCCTAGGCCCCTTCGTAGTCCCACCCAGCAGTTTTCCTCTGTTACCCTGCTCACTGCCTGGCTTTAGAGGCACATGGAAAGAGGCAGGACATTGAATTCTCTCCCTTCCTCTGTACCAGCTAAAAAGTTTGCAGAGAGCCAGCCTAAAAAGGACACCCCAAGGAAAGAGAAAGGTTCTCGGGAAGAGAAGCAGAAGCCCCAGGCTGAGCGGAAAGAGGAGAAAAAGGCCGCTGCTCCTGCTCCCGAGGAGGAGATGGATGAATGTGAGCAGGCGCTGGCTGCGGAGCCGAAGGCCAAGGACCCCTTTGCTCACTTGCCCAAGAGGTAAAGATACTGGAGAGTTAGGGACCCAGGAAGGCCAGTGCGTCCCTGTGCGTGTTCCCCTTACACAGCAAGGGCCCAGAGTTTTAGGGTGTCCGTGCAGGAGTGAAGGATGTTTGTTTGCAAGTAAAGCAACTTCTGAGTTTATTCTCAAGAATTGGGTGAATTTTACAAATTTTTTTTAACGTTTATCTTCGAGAGGGAGCGGGGGAGGGGAGAGGGAGACACAGAATCCGAAGCAGGTTCCAGACTGAGCTGTCAGCACAGAGCCTGACGCGGGGCCCGAACTCAAGAACCGTGAGATCATGACCTGAGCCAAAGTCAGACGCTTAACTGACTGAGCCACCCAGGCGCCCCAAGAACTGGGTCCATTTTAAAAGTGGAAGGCAGATTCTAAGTACGTTTCTTACATTTGGGAAAAAGATAAGAACTCCCTTTCTGGCAAATAGACGGGGCACAGCATTGGATGTGGAGGTAAAGTGGTCTCGAACATGCTCGGTCAGATTTGAGAGCCCCCAGAGCTAACAGGGAGAGGATACAGAGAGCCTCATGTCTGCCCTGCTGGGCTGGCTCTGAAGCCCTGACACCAGGTCAGTGTCGTTTGATCGTTATTTTTACTGTTTGGATGGACAGACAATGTAAAAATTCTTACTGAGAAAAAGGAGGGTGACCATGGCTCCATAGTGCCTGTCTGGTTCATTTTTTGGGGGGGAGTTAAACCCCTCAAGGAGAAAGAAATAGATGGGATGGTTGTCACCCCACCCACTTCCAACCGTTTCAGTAAAGGTTGGGGTTCTTGGAAGAAAATGCGGTCAGAGGAAACTTTCGGGTGAAAATGGTGGGACGTCTAGTACTTGCCCGCTTCTCCAAACTCAAGTTCTCAGTCACTACCCTAGGTCATTCATTAGAATTGCAGGCCTTATGAGGTGCCTGGGTGGCTCAGTTGACTGAGCATCTGACTCTTGATTTCACCTTAGGTCATGATCCCAGGGTCGTGGGATCGAGCCCCATGTTGGGCTCCTCGCTGAGCACGGAGCCTGCTTGGGATTCTCTGTCTCCCTCTGCTCCCTGCCCCTTGCACGCATGCTGCTCGCGCGTCCTCTCTCTCTCTGTCTCTCTCTCTCTCTCTGTCTCTCTCTCTCTCTCTCAAAAAAATTGCAAGCGTTATGATACTGGTCTTGTCCGTAGCCACTTCACATATGTAGTTCTTGTTTTTCCCTGCTTTTCTCACCTGCTCACTCTGCCTTTCCCGAAGCTGTCTGGCCTTTCAATAGTTCTGTTAGTGTTTAACAGGGTTCAGCCTCCCTTATTTTGTACTGGTTTTCTTTTCTTTCTTTTATTATTTTTATGTTTACTTATTTTGAGAGTGGGAGTGCTAGCGGGGGAGGGACAGGACAGAGGGAGAGCGAGAGACTCAATCCCAAGCAGCCCGTGCTGGCAGCGCAGAGCCCAGTGTGGGGCTCGAACCCACAGACTGTGAGATCATGACCTGAGCCGAAATCAAGAGTCGGACACTTAAGCGACTGAGCCACTCAGGCGCCCTGTAATGGTTTTTTATGGGTTAACCCAGCATGAAGGTGCACACTGCTGGAGGGTACGATAGGAGCGTGGAGACTTCTAAATGACGAGCATCCTAGTGCTGGGTGGTCACCGTTAGGAGCTGCTGTTTCCCCGTTTGGGGAGAAACTTGGAGTGTAGCTCTTAGGCTTAGCAGCTCATACAAGACCAAGGAAGGTTTCGGGTGCAGCTGTTCTTTACAGATGTATTTCTTTTTGAACCGAAGTGACGTACTTTGAACTTAGCACAGGGGCAGGTCAAGAGTTGAATAGGCTTTTTGGCTTGGCGTGTGTGAGTATGCTCTGATAACTAACCCGAATTACATATGCTGTTGTAACATAGACACCGTTAATTTTTAGAGATTTTCACATATATTAGGTCTGTATACTCTGGGCAGAAAACAAATCAATAAACTGAAAATCTTTAATAAACTTTGCATTTCTTCTTTTGGGGAATGTTGGTTAATACCAATTTGTTGTATTGCCATGACGCTCTACTGGGCTGCCTACCTAGATGATTTTTCCCCTGGATTTTTTTTTTTTTTTTTTTTTTTTTTTTTTTATGTTGAGAGAGCGTGGGAACATGTCCACGTGTGTGTGCACACACACGTGAGCATGAGCTCGAGCGGGGTAGGGGTGGAGACAGGGAGAGCGAGAATCCCAAGCAGCCCCGTGGAGCCCCAGAGTTCGATCTCCCAAACAGTGAGATGGTGACCTGAGCCGAAATCGAGAGTTGGACGCTTAACTGAGCTACCCAGGTGCCCCTCCCCTGGATTTTTAAGATCACCAAGGTTATGTCTTCAAAGATGAATACTATTTGTCTCGAGTTAGTTCTAGTCCTTTTAAGGCCTTCCAGCTCAACTTGTTCCAGGAGCTGTTGAGAGCCTGTGGTCATTTGGTTGAGAAATGGATGCAACGTGGTCACAAATTAGAAAGTTCCAACAGTTTGGGAAGGTGTGAAGAAAAAAATCCCCGGTCCCTTTTTTGGGTGGTTGAGATGGAAGCTCCTCAGAGGAGGCCTCTGATGGGTATTTGGGAAGGAACATAGGACCCAGGGTTGAAGTCCAGCCTCTACTTTGCTGTAAGGCCACAGTGGGCAGATCCGCACCACTTAATGGTTTCTAACTCCAGGGTTTGTTACTGTTATTTATGTTAGTGAATAATTGGACCAATGAAACATTTAGTAAGGGCTTTTTTTTTTAAATAATTTTTTTGTGTATTTATTTTGAAAGATAGTGATAGAGCACGAGCGGGAAGAGGGGCAGAGAGAGGGAGACAAGCCCAAGGAGGCTCTGTGCTGATAGCGGGACTCTAACGCGGGGCTCGAACCTACGAACTGTGAGATCATGACCTCAGTCGAAACCAAGTCAGATGCTTAACCATCTGAGCCACCCAGGCGCTCCAGCCATTAAAACATTTGTAAAAAGATACAGATATAGAGTGATATAGTATCAAATTAATAAATTGTACAAGGCACAGAACTACATACGTCATCTTTGGGAAGTCACCAGTGGCAAGTGTATAAAAATATTAGTTGTCTTGTTTGCTGGCATCGTGGGTTTTATAACTGCAAAGAAAAGAAGTAGAACTGCTACCGTGAGAAGAGGGACCTCTCTGTAGCGGCAGAGCCTTCTCTGCTCAGTGTGCCAGATCTGAGCCAGATCGCTTCAAAAATAATCTGAACCTAAGGGCTTTTCAGCATCCGGACTTGTTCCTGGGCAGTGACTAAGGCCACGGGTGTAAGGTCTGGGGTGGAGTCCCTTTGAAGATGTTCACTGCTTACATTGCTGTCACATTGTAGTGTATGTAACCTGAAGAGGCCAACGGTGGGGGAAGAAAGTTGGGTGAGTCAGTTTTTAAGTGTGACTCAATGGGAAAGCACCCCCCCCTCCCCCAGGGGCCTGCCAGGAAGAAAAGGGAGTGTTCATTCTAGGTCTCCGCCAGGGGGCAGCAGTTCCCTGTGCCTTTCTTGGGGCTGCCTCCTTCCGGCGCGCCCCGCCCCCCAGCAGGTCCCGCCCTCCTCAATCCCAGCCGATTTAGGCAGGGAGCAAAGGAGTGCCCTAGACCCCTTGTTCGTACCCCTTTAGCTCTCTTCCCTCGTAAGGTTGTACCCGTTTGCCAGTCCAGTGACCTCTTTAAACCAGTACATTTTAAGTGAAAATTGCCCTTAGCTTCTTTTTTAGCCTGACCACCCTTGGTTGCCTCAGTAGGACCTCCACATTGACCTTGCTTTTTCCCTCCACTCAGTACCTTCGTGTTGGACGAATTTAAGCGCAAATACTCCAACGAGGACACCCTCTCTGTGGCGCTGCCGTACTTTTGGGAGCATTTTGATAAGGATGGCTGGTCTCTGTGGTACTCCGAGTACCGCTTCCCCGAAGAGCTCACCCAGACCTTCATGAGCTGCAACCTCATCACCGGTGAGCAGAGGGTGGGTCTAGGAAGAAGGGAGGACAAGGTAGTGGGTGATGTGATCCTAAAGGCAGCGTGTTCTCTCTCACCCCTTCAGGAATGTTCCAGCGGTTGGACAAGCTGAGGAAGAATGCCTTTGCCAGTGTCATCCTCTTTGGAACCAACAATAGCAGCTCCATTTCTGGAGTCTGGGTCTTCCGAGGCCAGGAGCTTGCCTTTCCGGTGAGGAAAGTTGTAGGGGAGGAGTCTGTCTCTTGAGGGTGGGGCAAGGGTATGGGAGACACACTTTTATTCCTGTGCCTTGTAGGCATTCAGGAGAGTTCAAGGAACATGTACGGGAAGGAGCCGTCACAGTCACAGGAGTTTTAGGAGCTGATGACATGTGTCTGAGCTGGAACACATGAGCTGGAACAGGTGTGGGACAGTATCTCATAACCTGACCACATGCTTCTCAACCTGGCCTTTTTTTCCCCAGCTGAGTCCAGATTGGCAGGTGGACTACGAGTCTTATACGTGGCGGAAACTGGATCCTGGCAGTGAGGAGGCCCAGACGCTGGTTCGAGAGTACTTTTCCTGGGAGGGGGCCTTCCAGCACGTGGGCAAAGCCTTCAATCAGGGCAAGATCTTCAAGTGAACATCTCTTGCCGTCACCTAGCTGCCTGCACCTGCCCTTCAGGGAGATGGGGGTCATTAAAGGAAACTGAACATTGAACCCTTACCTGTCCTGCCTCCTTTGTGAGTGATGGCTTCTTCCAAGGGGACTAGTATACGTTAAAGCAGGTATTTTATGGGCCTGCGGTACCTCCCTTTGCAGGAGAGAAGTCTTCGGAAGAGCAGAAAGAGAGGCCTCTGCTCAGTTTTGACTTTATTCACCCTGCCTCTACCATGATGACCGACTGCTAGCCTAGCTGGGAAAGACTGGGTATAGTTAGGGTGGGTAGGGACATGGAGTTTTGTAGCCACTTTATTGTTATTATTATTATTATTATTATTTTTTTTTTTTTTAAGAGAGTGTGAGCAGGGGAGGGGCAGAGAGGGGGAGACAGAATCTGACGCAGGCTCCGGGCTCCATGCTATCATCACAGAGCCTCACCTTGGGGCTCGAACTCCCAAACTGGGGGATCATGACCTGAGCCGAAGTGGGACTTGTAACTGAGCCACCCAGGCGCCCCAAGTAGCTACCTAATTCTTGAGGACCAGATTGCCCAGTGAAGGGAGAGAGTGCCTGCAAATGGTACTAAGAACTGACCTACAGTAGTGCACGGTGTCAAGGAACTTCGCGTTATTTCTCACAGATGCCCTGGAAGGTAGGTAGGTGGTGGCATCCAAGGGTCATAGTTTAAATTCTTCAGACAGGTGGGAATACAGGCACAGAGTACTCAACAACAGGCACTGGCCCTCTTGGCCCTAACCTGGCTGTGGATCATCTATGGGGTGTTCTTTTTTTTTTTTTTGGTTTATTTTTGAGAGCGAGAGGCTGCACACATGCAGGTGCACGCACAAGTCAGGGAGGGGCAGAGAGAGAAGGAGACACAGAATCTGAAGCAGGCCCCCGCCTCTGGGCTGTCGGCACAGTCTGACACGGGGCTCGAACCCATGAACCGTGAGATACCACCTGAGCCGAAGGAAGTCGGATGCTTAACCGACAGCCACGCAGGCACCCCTGGGGTATTTCTACTCTCTAACAAGGAAGTGGGCTTCGGAGATTTAAGTGACTTGCCCACGGAGACAGGATTTTGAACCCAGTGGGTGTCACTGACGCCCGTGCTCTTAATGTGACCTGCTGCTTCCTGGAATGTAGAGTAGTCATGATTGCCATCTGAAAACCCTGCTCAGACCTGTGGTTACTGTTTTATCTCCTTTGAGCTTAATTTTTATTCCACCCTTTTCAGAGGTTCTTGTTCCTACTCTCTTTTTGAAGAGCTTTGAGGGTCTCCCTGTGTGTTAACAGCTCAGGGGAAGCTGGAAAGCTCTAGTTGGATTCGTGTTTTGAGGCATATGAAGAAACAGTCGCCACTCAACCTTTGGTCTCTAGTTTATGGTTTTATGTTTTTTGTTGGGTTTTTTTCTGCCACCTTCTTAGTGGGAGAAAGAAGGGCTTAGGTCGGGAGAGGAAGAAGGTGATCTTTCCAGGTACAGACAGGGTCTGGTAGCTTGGGAGAGGGTAAGGCTGTAATCTAGCTGGGGACCTGGACTCCAGTGGGGGTTCTGGGAAGAATGGGCCAAGCAGGGCTGTGGTCTGGAATCCAGCTGGGTGAGGATGGGTCGGTTCTTGCTCCAGTTTGCTCCCTGGCAGATCCTCTTGAGTCGGATCCAAACTTGCCACCTGTCTTGCTTCCGAGCATTCCCGGGCTGCTCTTGGTTAGGATCTACAAGTGCTAGTTGCTGGTGGGGCTGGGCCCTGCGCTGGGTGCTGGGGCCTTGCCGAACCTGTCAGACTCCCTCCACGCCACACCTTCCTGGGCCTTCACTTGTGTCATCTTCCCCTGCTTCCCGGTACCCCCAGTCTTCCCGGGAGCTGAATATTTACTCAGAAGAGGCCCCGGAGTGGGGCCTCGGTATCCTGTCTTCCCAGGAGCTGAATACTTAGAAGAGGCCCAGGCGTGGGGCCTCACTGTGGAAAAGGGTGGGTGGGGGGGGGGGGGGTTCTGCAGGGTGGGTTAGAGCACCGGCTGCCGCAGGCCTGGCACCCCATGTGGACTGGGTGGGTCTGGTGGACCCAGCCTCTCTCCGACTGCAGGAAGCGTGACTCATCCTCACGTCCTGCCTCCTGTGCCCCAAACTCTGGCGGTTTGGTGCAGAGAAGGGCGGCCAGGTTGTTGGATGAGGCCGGGCCTGCGCTTGGGGGAGGGCCAGTACCCACAAGCGGAGGTGGGGTGGGCAGCTCGAAGGGAGGGTGTCGAGGCCTCGGGTGGCTCTCGCTGTTGGCCTCCAAAGCGGGAAGAAACTGAAGGGCCCCTTCCCGCCGGGGTGGGCAAGAAAGAGGTTAACAGCAGGAGTTTCTAGCGGCAGATGTGGGGCGGGAAAGAGGGGAGGTCCATCTGGAGTTGGTCGGGTCCCGCCCTGCCCCGGGGAGGCCTGAGTCACCGCACAGCCCCGGGCTCCCCGGGCTCGGGACTCTCGCCCTCCCTCCCCGATCCAGGCCAGGGCCCCGCGCAGGCTGGAGCTCGGCCCGGCTCCTCCGCTCTTCCCGGCCCCGGCCCCGCCCGGCTCGCCCGAGGCGGCCCCGTGAGCGCCTGCGCGCCAGGGGGGGGGACGTCTCTGCCGGGCCCTCTTCCTGACACGCGGGGCAGCAGGCCCGCGCCACCCGCGCACCACCTAGAACTGGCATCCCGGCGCCCACCGTGCGGCGCCTGCCGGCGGGGGCCGAGGTCCCGGGCAGGAAAGGGAAGGGGGTGTTGCCAGTGGGTCGGGGCTGAGAACAGGGCGTGTTCCTGGAGAACTAGGGTAAGATGGACCGAGGAAGCTGTTTTATCCACCTACTGGGCGAAACCTTAGAGCATCCCTAAAGGGAGGTGGAGAAACTAGAGAGGGGTCGTCGGGGCTTAAGGGTGCAGTTGACCGCAGACGAAATCTTTTCTTTCACTTGAATTCCAGTATCGTTGACCTACAGTGTCCCATTCGTTTCAGGTGCACAGTATAGTGATTCACCACTTCCATACATCATCGCGGGGTGCTCATCAGACCAGGGCGCTCCTTGGTTCCCAAACCCCGTGTCAACCCAGCCCCCCCCCCTCCACTCCTCTGGTGACCATCCGTTGGTGCTCCGTAGCGAAGTCTGTTTCTTGGTTTATCGCTCTTTTCTGTTTGCTCGTTTGTTTTGTTTCTTAAAGGCCACATAGGAGTGAAATCGTATGCTATGTGTCTACCTCTGACTGGCTTATTTCGCTCAGCATGATACTATCCCCGCCCTTGCTGCAGATGAAATCTTGCCAGAGCCCCGAGTGTGAATGGGAACGCCTGTATGTATTCAGGTAGTTCCCATTGGTAACTGGTAGATACTGCTCATAAGCAGCTATTTATTTTAGCTTTGTTGGCGCTTCTGCTTAAGTCACTTATTAAAAAGTCGAAGGCCTTTAAAGTTCTTCCAAGAAAGACCTAGATTGTCTTCTTTTTTTTTCATGTCCTGTTTGAGCTGGAGCTGGACAGCTGCTCGGCACACTGGGTCAGGCCCATCCCACCAGCTGCCCACATGCCCCAATGTGCCACTTCCCCTTTTGAAAGGTGGGGGAAGGGTCTAGAGTGTTGAAGGGAGAGGAATAAAGTGTTTCGGAGGCTCCACCCAGTCATTTCTGAAATTAATACTGTGGTTTTCATGGCAACCAGCACTCTTTGTCCCCAGAACCCAGAACTTTCCCTCCACACAATCAAATGGGTCTTCCTGGGTGACTCTGGCTTCCCTGCCTCTCCCCACCAAGCTGTACCTACAGTGCAGGGTAATCTCCCCAGCTTGGCCTGGTCCTCCGTGTGTTTGAGCGCAATTCTGGGGTCCTCACCCTCTCCTCTCTGCCTCCCCTAATGCCGGGGAGCTGAAATATAGGCACTCCTGAAAGGTTAGAGAAACTCCCACCTGCTCCTGTCTGTTTGCTCTAATCAGGCTGGCATGGCTCCCGGAGGAGGCTGTTGTTTTACTCCAGTGGAATTACTGGGGTGTCCCAGTGCTTCAGCACCCAAGGGATGGGTGGAATGGTGGTAATGGCCGCTGCCGGACCCTAGCACTGAACGTCTCATAAGAGAGAGAACGCCATGGGCAGGTGGGACCTGCTGAAATGGCCAAAGTGCCCTTGGTGACCCTGGATCTCTAGATGTTCCTTGGCTCTTTTCATTCTTGTGGCCCCCTCCCCTTTGGGAACCTCCCCCTGCCCCCTGTTTCCCTGATATCGTCAGGATTACAAAGAAAGCCTACTGACCTTACCTTGTTTACACAATGGGCTGGCCATGTGCAGAACAGGGGCTGGATGGTCAGGGTTTGGGGCTATTTCTGATCGGATCTCCCATGGAATGTGCTTCCCTCTGCTTCCAGCTGCCCCCTCCCCTCCGCAGCAGGAACAGCTGTCATGTGAGGGCCTCTCCCGCTGGCTCAGCCCTTTTGCAATCATCTGGCTGGCTCCACTGGGATGGGGGTGGATAGTGAGGATGGGCAGAGCCAAAGGGTAAATGAGGGGACCTGGCAGGGCCGGGAGGGCTATGGGGTTGAAGGCCGAGGGAAGAGGGGTTGCCAAGGCCAGGTAGGAGGGGTAGAGTAGGCCAGGGAGGCAGTATGATGAGCTTAGGGCGCCCATCAAAGGCGGTGGGACCTTCAATGCAACCGGAAGCTTTCTAGGCGTAAGGGAGAGGAGTTGGTTATAGCGGGACCCTGGGCAGTCATTCTTCAGGGAGCTCTGCATTTCCCCTGAGTCACAGGGAAGCCGCGGGGTGCTTTCCTGCCAGTCCGCCTCCATGTGGGGCCTGAATCACCCAGTCACCTAGGGTGTTGGCTGCCCTGTGGTGGTGGTGCCTGTGCCTCATGCCACCCACTCCGGTTAGGACGGACAGGGGTTAGCAAACACACCCCTTTCTGCCATCCTCCTCAATGCTTACACTCTATCTCTTTGACTCAGACGTCCAGGATGTACCTTATTCAGGATTGGGATTGCCGGGGAGACCACATCAGGTCGTCCCTTTATTTCACCCAGGAGGAAATGACCCCAGAGAGGGGAAGTGACTTATCAAGGGGGCATGTTAGCCTTTCCACAGCTCTCGAAGCCACTCACTGAGTCACTTTTGCTCCTGAGAGCAGGAGGGCGCTTCCCCCCAAAGCTGCAGGGAGAGAAGGATGCACGCTCGGTTTGGGAGGCAGAGAGAAGGTGGTATCCGAAGCCGCCAGCAGCCCTGGCTGAGCGAGAAGCACAGAAGTGGAGCAAGTCCCAGGGCAGGTCAACCCCGGTGCTCCAAGTCCTGGGGCGGGCAGAGGGCACAGGGTGTAGCAGAGGCGGGACTTCGAGTGACAGGAACCTCAACTATGTGGTGACTCAGGCTCTGGGCAGCCTAGGCCTTTCCTTCACGGCTCAGCCTGATCTCCTTCAACTGGACTAGGGAAGTGTTAAGTAGAAGAGGGAGGGAAACCCGGGCTGGTCTCTTCCCCCGCCCCCCCCCCACAACCCCCCAAACTGGGGGAAAGGCAGAGGAAGTTGGAAAGGGTGGCGGAAAGGCAGATTCCAAAAAAGGGGAGAGGAGGCTGGTGTTCCCCTCCCTCCCCGCTCCCTGCTGGGGAGGGGAGCTGGCTGGGGCGGCCGCTGCTCATTCCAGCTCCCTCCCTGGGCTCCTGTTTACTTACAGTCAGCCTGCCGGGTCCCCAGCTCAGTTCTGAGCTCCCCTTTCCTCCCCGCCCCCCACCTCCCTCCTCTGCAGCCTATTCAATCATGCTTTGCCACTGTTTTCGTTAATCTCGGCTCCACATTTCCTTTATCTTCTTGCTCTCCCCGCATCTGCACACCCACACGTCCCCCGGCCCTCTAGGCTGTCTCTGACTGTGCTTGGAATCAGGCAGTGACAGGTATGTCCACCTGTCCCTCTCTCCCTGCTCACTTCGTCCCCTTTCTCTTGCCTGGACGGTCTTTCTGTGCCTTCTTTCCTCCCAGAGTCTGCACTCAGAGCCCTGCCTGCCGTCTCTTGTTCTCTAATCAGCTTTAACTTGGGGTCTGCTTTGGCCTGAAGATTTCAATTAGGACCGAGTGTAATGGGCGGGTTTCCGGTATCCCGGCTGTCTGCTCTGAGTGATTCAGGAACTCCTTATTTGAAGTCCGGGGTTTAAATACAGGCTGGGATTTGAACGGAGACGGAATACTTGACTTCAGATTTTGAGTGCGGGTGAGGAGTTTGGGGTTTGACGATTGCTGAGCACCTAATGTGTGGATCCCAGAATCACCCACTAGGTCTGTTGTTCTCTGGGGAAGACAGATTGGGAAGCAGTGAAAAGGGAACAGGGAAGGGCCTGATGTTTGGCAGAGATGCTAAGCTCCGGGTGTGTGTGTATGGGGTGGAGGTGGGGTCTGGGAGATCCCAGATGGCTCAAAGGAGGGGTAACAGTCATTTCTCTGCTTCTAAGGCTGACACGCCAGAGGGCCCTCATGGGAGGGGCAGGGAGTCTGCTTTCAAAGAGACTGCAAACAGATTGCACACTTCACTTCCTTTCTGGGATCACAGTTTAAAAGCCATGATTACTTTTTGAGCAGTCGGCGTCTTGTCTTCCCTGTAATACACTGATTTTAGAGAAGGGGACTGTGGTGAGGAGGGAGGGGAAGGGGAATCCCCTGGCCAGGGGCCTGCCCACAGAGCTCCCTTTGTGGTTGCTATGGAAATGGGCATAATAGGAACCAAACAGAGGCACGTCGCCTGGCAACCGAGGAGCCCAAGGTTCATCACACACACTGTGTGTACACATCAGGGAACCCCCTGCGGGGAGGGAGCAAAACTTCTGGGGAAGCTGGGGTATCCCAGTGATGACGAGTCCTAGAACTCACCTAGCTCTGCCAGTGAATCTGCAGGACTGTGGTGTGGGATGCCTCTGAAAGATGATGGGAGTGCCAGCAGGAGGGCTCAAGTCCTCCCAGGTCCCTGAGTAGCCCTTAATTTGACAGACGAATCTGAAGCCTCCCCGAAGATACAGGTTTTCTTTGCAAAGTTGACACCGCAGGAATCCTTATAACTAAAGAAATAGTGTGTGTATCTGTGTGCCGGGGGGGGGGGGGGGGGGGGCGGGGGAGGGTGAGGTATCCGTGTAAAAGACCTGGCCGAAAAGATAATGTCCGATTTTCCCAAAGCATAGGATCTGCAGGGGACTCAGAATACACTTCCTTCGGGACAGAGCACCTTGAGGGCAGGGATTGCATCCTGTCAAGTTCTCCATTCCCTGCACCACCACCCCCACCGTGGGCCCCTGGCCTTGTGTTGGACGCACAATAACTGTTTGTGTAGCTGCACGTGAGGTCTGTAAGTGGAGTGATTGCTCCCTGGAGGTTGACCTTGAAGGGAAGTGTGGGGTTCAGGATGCTGTTGTGAAAAGAACAAGGGCTGTGGGGTTCATTCATTCATTCCTTCCTTCACTCATTCATTCCACACAGTGTTCTTCATTGACTGTTATATGCCAGCCTCTGCTCTAGGCGCAGGACAGACAGCAAAGAACAAAAAATTCCCTGCCCTCATGGAGCTTAGATGCCAGCGGGAGTTTTGACTCCTGCTTCTGAAGGTTTTGTGCCTTTAGGTAAATCACTAACCCTCTCAGACCATTCCTCCCAGAGCATGTGAGGATTAAATGAGCTAACACATGATAGTGCCTGCTGTGGCATTAGACACAATCACCATTAGAGTAGCTTTGGCGGGGGGGGGGGGGGGGGGGAAGCCACAGCCGTGAGCAGAAGGAGAAGGGTTGGCAGAAATTTCCAAAAGAGTGTGTGTGTCTCCAATCACATCATTGAAAATTGTTGAATATATTTCCCTTCCCCTGCGCTGTGGAAGCTGGCCTAGGAAATCCCAGCTCCAGCAGGCACGATCGTGGCTTTGTACGGGGCAAGAGTCTGGGTTACCCCATTCTCTACACTCCTGCTTGGAGCGGGGCAACGGCCAGTCCCCAGGACCATCCCCCACCAGGGATCTTGACACTCTTACCTCTGAATGAAGTACCTGGACAGTAACCCCTGCTCTATAGCTGCTCCAAACCCAGCCCCTCCTGGCTTCTTCTGTGTTGACCAAGAGGGTGGCCAGAACAAACAATGCAGCAGATAAGTTGGCCTGGAGCCCAGGACACTAGCCTCTGCTCTTTCACTCCTGGGGGGCTGACGGAGCCCAGGCTGCAGTGAGGGCACAACACCCGCACCCTTCCCCCGCTGTTCCTTTCCTGCTCCAGCCCCTCCCTCCAAACTCCCAGAGCCCTTCTGCAGATGGCCTGTGTCTTTGTGGCAAATCATCCGAGCTATCCTTCTGAAAACCTAGGTAAATCCACTCCCATTTAAATATGTCCTGGGTAGAGGCGCTTGGATGGCTCAGTCGGTTGGCCGGTTGGGCGTCCGAATTCGACTCGGTCATGATCTCACAGTCTGTGAGGTTGAGCCCGGCGATGGGCTCTGTGCTGACAGCTCAGAGCCTGGAGCCTGTTTCTGATTCTGTGTCTCCCTCTCTCTCTGCCCCTCCCCCACTCACGCTCTGTCTCTCTCTCTCAAAAATAAACATTACAAATTTTTTAAAAAAATATGTCCTGGGAAAACTTGCACTTTCAAGGAACCAGATGATTCATTTCATAAAGTTAGATATCCTTTGGTACACTGTTAGGTTACTTTTGGGGAGAGGGCCTGAGTAGGGGAGGAAGGAGATGTTTACTTTTTATTGTCCTACCTTTCTGTATTGTTTACATTCTTCACCAGATGGAGGCATTGATTTTATTTAAAAAATGTCAACAAGGATTATCTGACTTGGAGCTTTACGGGCCACTTTATCTGTATTCTTGGTCCATTTTTGAAAAGCCGAATAAATGTTTCTGAAAATGAAATATGAATTAAAAGCCATTGGTAAAGGAAATATAGTAGCTCTTGGTTTTTGTGTTTTAAAAGCATCCCAAAGTTGAAAAGTTTGTATACATATATACATATGTATGTGTGTGTGCACATATATATATATAAACTTAAAAATTTTTTTTTTAATGTTTTATTTATTTTTTAAGACACAGAGAGACAGAGCATGAATAGGGATGGGGCAGAGAGAGAGGGAGACACAGAATCCAAAGCAGGTTCCAGGCTCTGAGCTGTCAGCACAGAGCCCGATGCAGGATTCGGGGCTCAAACTCACAAACCGTGACATCATGATCTGAGCTGAAGTCCGACGCTTACCAACTGAGCCACCCAGGCACCCCCCCTTTTCTTTTTTAATAAGGCAGGTTGGGGGGGGGGCGCCTGGGTGGCTCAGTCGGTTGAGCCTCCCTCTTTGGCTCAGGTCATGATCTCAGGGTTTGTGAGTTTGACAGCCCCATTCATAGGGCTCCCGTCAGCGCAGAGCTGAATTCTGATCCTCTGCCCCCTCTCTCTGCCCCTCCCCCGCTCACACTCTCTCAAGAATAAACAAACATTTAAATAAGGCAGGTTCTAGGGAAGGTGTACAGAACAAAATGGAGAGGGTGCTTCTTTAGAAATCCTGGGTCTATGGCTGTGTTTGTGATGTGTGTGGTGGGACTGCCTCTGCCATGGGTTTGAGTCCCTATCTACGTGTGTGTATGTGTGTGTGAGTGAGAGAGAGAGAGAGAGAGAGAGAGAGAGAGAGAACGTTCTTGCACACAGGAGCAAGTTAGAGACAGTAGACATAGACACAGACATAGAGAGAATGCTAGTGCCCAAGTCTCTGCTTTGTCTGTCTTTGCATGTCGATGCCTGTCTGAATGTCTACACATGTGTCTCCACCTTTCCGTGTCCATTGTATGAGTCTGCACAGCTATGGCTCCTTTGCTATGTCTTCCCTCCCCCACCGCCTGTACCCTGTGCTGGTAACTGGACCTGGGACACAGCCCCCAGGGCTGGCAGCAGAGTTGGCTGTTGGGTATTTTTAGCCTGTAAACATGTTTGCCATTTCAGAGGACAGGACCGCAGGTCTCAGCCCTAGCCCACTCATGATCTTGCAGCGAGGAGGGAGCTCCTGCCTGGAGCCAGGTCTTCTCCTGGACCCCCCAGCCTGGGGTCTCCCTTCCTCAGCATTCGGGAAGAAAGGAAAGCTTCCTCGATGCGGGTAGTGGGTGGCCGCCTAGGAGGAAGGATAAGAGGAGTCGTCGGGGGAGAAGAGAATGGGAGGTGGAAGGGGACTGCGTAGCGCCAGAAGGCCCCCCTGCACCCCATCATTAAGCGGTTAATAAAATCTCATGGAGTTAGAAGTGGCTGTGGGAAATCGCAGTAAATCTGGAAACAGCGTCCTTCCAAGTGGGGAGGTGGGGGAGGGACTCGGATAAGAAATGGTAGGTAGAGGAAAGGCGGGCGCTCCGGCCTGCAAGGAGTCTGCAGACAGGGGGGGGAGGCTGCCGGCCTGACTCCCATGTCGCTGCAGCGGCCGGAGCAGCACCGTGGTGCGTGAGGCCCTGGTGACTCCACGTGGGCACCCTAACTCCAGGGGTGGGGCCAGCGTCTTCAGACCGGCTTTGTGGGGGGAGGGGCTGGGGGCCCTCCGAAAGGGGCGAGGCGAGAAATGGGCGCGGCTGCCTGGAGCTCAGGAACTAAGTGAGGAGGAGACAGGGGCCTGGAATTTGAAGTGTAGGTTCCTGGGCTGAGAGAAAACTCAAAAGGTCCGCGCCAGGCTGGAGGTCGCGGCCGAATCACTCAAGCCCCCCCAGCCGCTCCCGCAAAATGAGCTGATTCGCGGTTCTAGCTGGGAGGATGAGCCTTGGGGAGCTTCGAGGAGTTTCTGGCCGAGGAGACCACACACTGCATACGTTGGGGGTAGATCCAGGCACGCGCCAGGGCCGGGGGCATTAGATGGGGGCAGGGTAAGGCAGCCCCTCGGACGTGCGGCGCCCCCACGTCCCTGCGACCCCCAGTGGCCCCCCCACCCCCACCCCGGCAGCCCGCTCCCGGGTCCTAGTAGGGTCGGCCCCCGCTCGCCAGTCCCAGCCCCAGTCCGGCCCCGCCCGGCCCCGCCCTCTCCCCACTGCTCGGGGCAGACCCGCCCGCCGGAGCCGGAGTTACAAGAGCCGCCTCCGCGCGCGGGGGCCCGGCCACTCGGAGCAGCTCCGCCGCGGGGACTGCACCGCCCGCCCTGCCGGACCCGCCCCGACCGGGGCTCGCCGCCTGCAGCAGCCGCAGCACCGCGACCTGGGGCCCCGCGCGGGCTATGGCTGTGCCCTGGGGCTGAGCGCGCAGGTAGGGGCACGGGGCGCACCGCGGCGCCGCGGGAACAGGACTCCGCGAACGCGCGAGGGGAGGTGGGCTGCAGGGTTTGGGCCGCGCTCTTGGGCCAGGCGCGCTGCGAGGATTCAAACGGCGTGGAGCAAGCTAGACAGCCCCGGGTCGCGCGGGCAGGCGACGCGTCGCGTCGCGCCCTGGGAGCCGAACTCTGCCTCCGGAGGTGGGGCGCAAGTTGGGCAAAGTTGGAAAATCGCTCCGAGGCGCGCTTTGCTCCAGTCCTTATTTCTCTCGAGGGCTGATTGTTAGTTCTACTGCTCGGCAGGGAGCCCTGTTCCTGGTCCGGGGGCCCCTGTCCCATCCCCTCCTTCTCTTTGGGGCGGTGGCTCAGCGCACTGCTGTAGCTCCTATTCCGTGTTTACTGGAGAAGTTTCCGAGGTCGCCGCCGCGGCCCCTTGGCCCCTCCCGGAGCCCCCGCGCTCCCGCGCCCCCTCCGCTGTCCCTTCCCGCTCCCCACACCTCCGCCTCTAACTTCGCGTCCGGAGTCCTCCCGGCCCCACCCAGTTCTGTACCACCGGCCTCTCCCTTTCTCAGCCCCCCTCCAGCTGCCCCGCCCTAGTCTGGCCGCTCCGCGTTCCCGGCTCCAGAAGACTCCCTGCTTCCTCCGGGGCGGCGCTGCCTGGACGTTTGCAGCGCGCCCCCCGGCGGGAAGGGTGGGAGTGGGGGTGGGGGGCGTAATTAGGGAGATTCCAGCACTGGGGTGGGCGGGGAGGGGGGGGGCGGTGTGGCGGCCCGGCCCTCGGGACCGCCCCTTCCCCTTCGGGGGCGGTGCGCTCTCCCCCACCCCACTCCCAAACTCGTCGGGGCGGGATGGCCCCCGCCCCAGCGCCTGGCTCGGCGCCAGCAGCCTGAGGAATGTGGTGGTTGGAGCCGCTGACTAATTCAAACCAGAACTCGGGGAGGAGTGGTGAGGGGCAAAGGGGAGGAGGGGAAGGGGCTGTGTGTGGGAGATGGGGGCAGGAGCGGGGCCCGGCGTAGGAGGAGGGCTTCGCTGCGCTCTCTGGACCCTCCACTCCAGCGGTGCGCTCTTGGAGAGAGGGTTGGGGGACGAGGTCCTGCCACGGAGTTGGAAAGGCTGAGTGCTTAGGGTGTGTTCGGAGAGCGGTGTTATGTAAGGCTTTCCCATGCAGGGAGAGGGTGTGCAGTGTGTGAGGGCCTGGCCCTCCCCTGGCTGGGCTGGGCGCCCCCTGCAGTGCCAGGGCCGGGGATGTGGGGGCGCAGCCCTGGGCGGAGCTGGCCGCGAGGGACACGTGGGGTCTGAGCAGGCCTGGCTGTGCCCCCCCTTGCGTGGGAGGGGAGCCGAGTGGGCAGAGGGGGCAACTCAGGGCTCTGGTTGGGCGCCTGCACCCACAACGTGGCCACGGAGAATTGTGTGCGTGGTGTGTGTGCTCTCGCCTTTCACTGGGTGTGGCTGCAGAGGGGTGGTGGTGAGGTGCCCCGAGGGAGTTTGCGCGGTGGCCGCTGAGAGCCCTGCTCTGTGTAGTGGATTTGTGGAAAGGCAGGGTGGGATCATCCCATGGCAGTGGGGTCCTTGGAGAATGACCTGGCGTTTTGGAGGAAGAAGGACTACGATATTTACCTCTGTGTCCCCAGCACAGCGCTGGGCTCCCAATAATTGGTTTCGAAACAGTTCCTTCTTTAGAATCCAGCCTCCGATGACAGGGTTCACCTGCCCTTCCTTGCACTGCCCGGCACTGGTAGGGGCTGGGTTGATGTTGTGAGGCATAGTGACAGTGTGGGGCTGTAGTGACAGGTGAAGGCACGGTGGGTGGGGGGGGGGGCGGCGGGAAAGAGGAAGAGATTGAAGATGCCTTGGAAGGCATTTTCAGGCCTCCACACCTATGCTGCCCCAAAACCGGGGGAGCAGGGTCCGCTTTCATTTTCCTCTCTCCGCTGCCCCCCAGGAGGGAAATCCCTGGAGCTGGGTGTGGCCCTCACTTCCTTTCCGAAGCTGAATGGGGAAGCTTCCTTCTACTTGGCCCAAAGGGATTGATGGGTTGGGCCAACCCTTGGTAGGCAGAGTGTGCAGAGTGGGGAGCAGAAGGGCACCCCAGGCTTAGGGGGCACTTCCTTGCTCTGAGCTGTGAGCTGTGGTTGGAAGGAGGTGGGGGTGGGGCGGGGTAGGAGAGGACTTGGGATCTTGAAAACTGGGCTAGCAGAGGACACAGGGTCTGCAGGGTTCGAAATGGGGATCAGGGGGTGTTCTAAGCCCCTCTGTAAAGTCTTGTCCTTAGGAAATTATATGCAGAGACACTGGTCATTGAACAAGGACACATAGGGAGCCACGTAAGTCGTGCGGGGCTTAGTGCTGCTGGCATGGAGGCCCTTAGCAATGGCTCAGGGTCCTGGTCTGGGCAGTTCCTTGAAGAGCTAACCCCACAGAGCTGAGGACTCGTACCAGCCGGACTTGGTTCAGAGTCCTGAGGCTACAGGTCCAGGGCCCAAGGTGGGACAAGAGAGAGTAAACCATGGGAGACTCGTGGAGACGGGAGGGGGTGGGGGAAGGCCAGCAGCAGACAAGGGCAGGGAATGGTATGGGGGTCTCCGGGATCACCTGAACAGGGAGGCCCTGGGTGGAGGAGCCCAGGCATTGCCAGGCTGGATTCCTTGGCTCAGCTCGGAATTGGCTGGCAGGCCCTGGTGGAGCATGCTACCCAGAGCCTGAGCAGCTGGTTTGAGAGGTTGGGGCAAAGCTGTGGGGGCGGAGGGGTGTGTGGGGCTCTGGGGTGTGGTCACTAACCTTCCTCAGAACTTGGGAACCGCCTGGGGACAGACCGAGGCATACCAGGAGAGCTAATCCTACTTTTCATGGGAACCCTCCCACTGCTGGCTCTCCCTACCCCCCCCCCCCCCCCCCCGCCCCAGCGCCCCCAGGTTTCTCTCCCTGGAGGTGGTAAGCCTGTGCATGCCCTGTGCACGAGGAGAGGAAGGCAGGCGGCTGCTGGGGAGGGTTTAGAATGTGCTCGTTTCAGTCGGGTGGGAGCCAATGTCTAGGGCCTTTTGGTGTTTCTTTGTCCCCCATGGGCTTCATCCAGGCCCCTTGGGGAGCTGGCATGTCCCTGGTCTCTGCCCATCCCTGCTGGGCTCCCAGGCCTTCCGGAGCAAGGTCGCTTTCTTCCATGCCTGGCGTGGGGGCCGCGTGGATGGGCCACAGTGGGGCTTAGCAGGAATGAGTATGCACACAGGAGTTTTGAGAGAGCCCCTCTTCCTCACCCTGGCCTCACTTCCCGCCTGTGGGACTGCTGGGCTGTTGTAGCTGGAGGTCTTGCGTCCCAAGCATGGAGGTTTCACTGTGGCCTTGAGTCCCAGTGACCACTAATGTCATAGTGGGGAGGTGTGTGTTATTACCTGTGAGCAGATGGCCCTCTGGCTATGCATGGTGGCCCTGGATGTGTCACTTTGCTTGCCTGTGGGACTTTTAGGGCAGGGGACAGCAGTGGGACTCTGCGCGGGTAGTGGAGGTTTCATAGGGGCTGGAGGGGCTGCAGATAAGCACTGGAGTCAGTTTCTCCATCCTGGACAGGTTCTGGGCCCTGGAGTTTGCATCCAGAGGCCCTCGGGAGAGTGAGGATAGCTCTGGGAGTAAGGCTGAGTGATGCCGGACGAGGCACTGCACATGGCTGGTCAGGGAGGGGCATCCTGCCCTGTCCCTGGGGGCCAGAGCGGAGGTTCTAGGGGAAGGGGAAGTGCCTGGAGCTGATCCCGGCTTCGTGTCCTGGCTGGGATGGGGGGCGGCTCTTTGGCTGCAGAGCCAACCGACCGGCCTGGCCCTGCGCCCCTGCACTAGCGTGGCCTGACCGCTGGGCGGAGAGCTCGCCTGTGGTCGGGGAGTTTCTGCGCCCTCCCGGCTATAACCTTCCTCCAGGGGGAGACGGACTGTTCTTCACCACCCCTGCCCCCTGGAGGGTGCCACCCTTGGAGTTGGTGTCTTTGTCCCAGCAGTCCTGGGTAAAGGCTCTCTCTTCCCTGGCTGTGTGGCCAGGTGTGGGCACTTGGGCTGGATAATGTGCTCCTGGCCCCAGGCCCGTCACAAGGAGGAGAGTCCCTCTGGGTCAGGGGAGGAAGAGGGAATCTCCCTCCCCGCTGAAAGTGAGAACTTGGAGCTCGGTGGGGAGTTGGGGGGTGGGTGGGAGGAAGCAGCGCACCGATGGCCGATGGCCGGGAGAGAAGTGGAGAAAGGTGTCATGGGGGAAGCCAGTGGGCAGCTGGCTGGTGGGGTAGGAGTGGGGATGCCCTGGACGGGGAGGTGCAGAAAACCCCCCATGGTGGTGAGGGGCTGACAGGGAGGAGAGGGCTCGAGTGATGAGGTTGGAGGAACTTCCTCCTTGGTGGGAGTCGTGGGCTGGGCTAGTGGCCCAGAGAGCAAGGGAGCAAGGAGATGGGCAGGGGCACACACGTAGAGGGAGACACAGACTCCCGGGCACCGGGGTAACAGGTGTAGGTGCCCTCCGTGATGGGCAGGGCCTGGGGCTTCCCAGACCAGGTGTCTGCTGGGAGAGGGTGAAGGCAGGGGTTGTGGCCCCGCTCAGGGCTGCGAAGGGTGGAGAACAGGGCTGATGAGCGTCTGTGTGCACACGCGCTGTGTGCGTACCCTCGTTTTCCTCGGAATGTCTCTCCATACGTGGCAACTGCATACACGGAGGCTCATTTGGAGGCTTGGGCCCTGGGAGAGATGCCACCCCTGTTTGTCCTTGTGCCTCTGGGATGAGGGTCTGCCTGTTGTGTCTGTTCCCAGTGAGTGGAAATATTTGCCTTGCCTTACTGGTGCCTTTCTCTAGAGTGGGTCTTAGGCTGCCCAAGCCCCAGAGGGGACGATTCTCTTGGCCTTTGCTTGCTGGGGCCCGGGAGAGTCTATAGGTGGGCTGGATCTGTGTAGCTCAGGATTGCTGACTTGTGGGGACATGGCCTCAATGAGCCCCGGAACCCAAAGGCCCCTCAGATCCTGGGCTGTAGGATGCCTGGGTCTCTGCCCATCTGAGTTTGCTGTCCCCAAGCTGTTGGCCAGGAGGTGGCCGGTGTGTGGGCAAAGGAGGCTGGTGGCCTCTCGCCCTCCCTCCTATGCTTCTGGCCCTTGAAAGCCACCTGAAAGGTGTCACTGCTGTCTGGGCGAATCTCCCGCTGCTCCCTGGGTCTCTGGGTCCCCTCCAGTAATCTCAGTCCCTCCCTCTCTTGGGGGTAATGCCCCTCGCACCTCATGTCCCTCTAGATGTGCAGAGAGGCCTCTCCATCTTCCTGGGGGCGTCCCTGTGGCCCTCCTTCTCCAGCCCAGGTCTCTGTTTTGTGTGTATCTCTGTCGTGCATCTTTCTCTGTGGTTTCTCATCCTGTGTGTGTATTTTTTTGTGCCCTTCATCCCTCCGGCTCGCTAAAGACCGTTTGCTTTGGAGTCACAGAGTTCTAGAAACCCAGGCTTGCATCTCAACTCTAGCTTATCCTTGGGGCAGTCATCTTACCTCTGGGGACCTGTTGCTGCGTCTCTAAAACCAGGACAATTAATTATTAATCACACAGGGCCATGACTGGGATCGAATGAGACCCCAGGCGTGGAACCACAGCACGGAACCTGGCACACCCCAGGAGCTCTGCAGAATTCTCTTTCCCCTGCTCTGTTGGGGGTTTTTGCTCTACGCGGAGCTTTTTCTTCCTCTTGGCTGCTTAGTGTTTAGGAGCGTAGATCCCCCCCCCCCCCCCCACACACCGGGTGTGTCTCTTTTTTTGTTGCATATCCTACCCCCTCATCCTATTTTCAGTGTTTGGGACTTTCCCTCTGGTAGAGGTCTCTACCTTGGGTGTGAGTCATTTCGTTCTGTTCTTCGTAGCTTGGGGAATGGCTCTCCCTGCCTTGTGTGTATGGTGCATCTGATCGCTAATGCGCATGCCGCTGGGCTGGCTAGAAGGTCCACTGCTCTTAGCGTCCTCCCCACAGTGGGCGGGAGTGCCACCGCCGGTGTCCATCCTTTGGGGGACAGATACTCAAACTTGCGCTCCTTCCGGTTTGCAACTTGTCTTCAGGTTTGGTGCATGGAGGCATCAGGGCCCATGGACCTATCTTGGGGAGTGTGTGTCTTATGGTTCCTGTCATCTTGACATTGACGCCGGTGGCAAGGCTGTTTTTGGCTGTAGCAGCGATTAGGCTGGACTCCCCCCCCCCCGCCCCCACCCCACGGCTGACTTCATGCTGGCTTTTGGGAGGAAGAGGCTCTGTTCCCTAAGGGCAGTGGGGGAAGGACGCTCCTCTGGATGTCACCCCTGCAGAGACCCTCTGCCCTGGGCATGGAGTCCGCTACCTGGATCCGCCAGGGTCTTGTCCCCAATCCACAGAGGTGCTACACATCCTCTTTGCAGTTTTGAATTGACAGGACAGCCTCGTTCTTCTCTCGCTGCTTCTGGCCCGCGTCATGGTGCGTGTGTCCCTGCAGCCTTAGATATATGATCTCTCAGCCTTACAGATGGAGCAGACTTATCTCTCTCTGACTTCCAAGCAGTCCACTGCCTTAGCGGGTCTCCACTCCAGTCCCTCCCATCACGAAGGATACTGTAAGCCAGTGTCAGGTGGGCCTCGGGGTAGGGAGCTGGCAGATGGGGGGTCCTGGGGCCCCAACACTCTCCCGTTCTCACCTCTCTGGACCTCGCCTTCCCCATCTGTAAATACCAGCCGGTGCTGTCCCACAGGACTTCCGGCGGTGCCGGAAGTGTTCCACATCTGCCCTGTCTAACGTGGTGACCCTTGTGTGGTTGTTGAGCTCTTGAAATGTGACTATTGCAAGCAATGAGCTAAAATTTTAATTTAGTTTAATTATGTTATTTTATTAAAATATTTTTATGTTACTTTTTAAATTTACATCGAAATTAATTAGCATATAGTGTTAAAATACGTTTTTAATGTTAATTTATTTTGAGAGAGAGAGAGACAGAGCACGAGCAGGGGAGGGACAGAGAGAGAGGGAGACATAGAATCTGAAAGCAGGCTCCAGGCTCCGAGCTGTCAGCACAGAGCCCAGTGCGGGGCTCGAACCCACAAACCTCGGGATCATGACCCAAGCCGAAGTCGCACTCTTAACCGACGGAGCCACCCAGGCACCCAAATTAATTTTTTCAACGTTTATTTTTTTATTTTTGAGGGAGAGAGAGAGGGAGAGAGAGTGTGGGGGAGGAGCAGAGAGAGAGAGAGCGAGAGAGAGAGAATCCCAAGCTGTGAGCACAGAGTCCGATGCTCGATCTCACAAACCGTGAGAGTTGGACACTTAACTGACTGGGCCACCCAGGCGCCCCTTAATTTAAATTAATTTAAATATAATTTAAATTAAAGCAGCTACCATATTGATAGCATGGCTTTCAGATGTCTTCCAGCTCCAAAGACTTAGGAATCTCTGCTGAATGTGCAGAATTTCCCAAAGTTCCAAAGACCCTCCTTTGGGTAACCGCAGGGCAGGGCCCTCAGCGCCCCAGGGGAAGCCTGGCGTTGCCTGACTTGTGTGGGAAAAGAAGGGACCATCTATCTGGGCTTGGTACAAGCTCCAGGGGTGTGGGAGAGACTGGGAGCAGGGACTCAAATGCAAAAAACAGACCCTTGCCACCGTGGTCTCGAATCCCACACTAGCATCCCTATGTCCAGCCACCTGAATGGGCCAGGGCAGGTGGGAGGGGAGGGTGCTGGTCCTGGCTGTGCCAGAAGGAGAGCCCTGAGCCTGGGTAGTCAGTGGGTGCCCTGCCAGGGCCAGCCTACAGCCCTGGGTCCAAGCGGCTCCTGTTCTCATGGGCTGTGGAGGCTTCACCTTCGAGATGGCTCTCTCCCCTCATTAGCCGCCAGGCCTGAGGTGCAGAGAGGGTCCCTCCTGAGCCTCTGAGCTGTGCTTCTGGGGACACCTGGCCTGTCTCCACTGGAGCCCCGGCCCCTCTGTCACCCAGGGGTCTGGCCAACGAAGCATTTTGTCTATCTGGTTTTAGGCGTGACCCTTTGCATGTCTGGAGCTGTTTCGGCCCCAGTGACTCACTGGGGAAGGAGGGAGGGTGGGGCTGAGCTGTGGGCCAGGGTGAGCTGGCTCGTGTTCCCCCCCCCCCCCCCCCCTTCGCTGGCTGCTGGCTCAGCATCAGGATGCTGGGCAGAGAAAAGGGGCCCTGCTCGAGGAGGAAGAACGGGGTGCTAAGGTGGTTGGTGGCTTCAGAGGTCAGAGAAGCCCTCAGGCTGGAAGCCTTTCCCATCCCTGGCTCCCTGTCTGCAGGGCTGGCTTCCTGGGGCTGGCCGCTGGGCAAAGGCACCTTTAAGTTGCAGCTTCGCTGTTCCGCGTGACTTCCTGTGGTGGCTCCTCTGTTTGGCATTTCTGCTCCTCTGGAGGGATGGTGATTCCCCAGCTCACACCTGTGCCCACAGGCCACTCACTGTCAGTGGCTCTGCTCGCCTCCTAGGCGGCACCCGTGTCATAAATACTGCCTGTATGAGTTCAGGGGGTGGAGGACTGGGGTCTCTGTGGTTGTCTACTCCCCCCCCCCCCCCCCCCCCCCGTGCTGTGATCTGCCTGACACCACAACTGCTAAGTGCCCAGGAGTTTCCAAGAGACACAATCCCGTCCTCAGAGGCAAACTCTTAACACTTTCAAGAAAGCTGGTAAAGGGGCGCCTGGGTGGCTCAGTCGGCCGGGAATCCGACTTCGGCTCAGGTCATGATCTCACGGTTCGTGAGTTTGAGCCCCGCGTCGGGCTCTGTGCTGACAGCTCGGAGCCTGGAGCCTGCTTCAGATTCTGTCTCTTCCTCTCTCTCTGCGCCTCCCCCACTCACGCTCTGTCTCTGTCTCTGTCTCTCTCTCTCTCTCAAAAATAAATATTAAAAAAAAAAGCTGGCAAATTATAGGTTCACTTTGCCCCTTTCTTTCCTTTTATATTTCATCCCCCAATCCCCGAGAAGGCTCATAAACCTTCTGGAACATTCTGAGGCTAAATGGGTCACACCCAGAGCACCTTGCTCATAATTTATATCCGGGACAGGAACTGAGTCTTTTAAATCTCCCCATCTGGCACACGGAGCGCATTCAGTGAACGTGGCGAGGAGCTGCGAGGGAAGTTGGGTAACGATCTAATGCGGCGTGGAGCGCGGGGCTCTGCTGTCCGTCCCTTGCTGGTCTTCTCTGCCGTGTCTGGTACAGTGTTCCACTTACAAGACGCTATCAGTATGCGTGTATTTATCGACTGGTTGACTAATTCCTGAATGTAAACAGCTTCAGGGTGGGGCTTTGGGTGAGGCTCTGAGTGGTTTTTAGCATCCCCAACTTGGTTTCACAGACCATGCTTCGGGGTGACGCTGCCACCACCATTCTGTGTGGGTGGCTGTGGGCCATGGCTGTATCCAGAGGCCCGCCTCGTGTCTTCCCAGGGCACCTCTGCAGCTGACAGCTCATCCTGTGGCCAGAGGGCATCTTTGCTCCTGAGTGCCCGCACCTATGGGGCCCTGGCTCAGCGCCCGGTGTGGGCAACCAGATGAGCCCTGACTCACCGTGTCCCCGAGGTGGCTTAGCTGTATTCAGGCCTCTCGGGCGTGGGCTGGCTCCAGGGGGGTTTGGGGCTTCTTTTTTCTCAGCTGCTGTGCCTGGAACTCCCAGCTGGTGAGGGTTCCCCTGGTCCTAAGGACTGGGTTAGACCGGTGAGCCAGTGTCACTGTCACAGGGGAAGGAGGGCACCACTGTTCCTGTTTTCAGGGCCGCCACTGGCCCCCAGTGCTGGAGGCCCCGAGAAGGGGTGACCGCTGCAGACCCAATGCGGTGTAGGGGGAGAGAGTTGCGGACTCAGAGCCCGAGCAGAGTGGTGCTGTCGCTGTGGACTCCGGGCGCGCTGCCCTCCCCCCTCCCCCCCGCAATCTCAGTCTCTCCATCTATAAAACGGGGACGGTAACATTTCCCTCCTGGAGCTGTTCTAAAGAACCCACCGAGGACGGTGTGTATCGTGGAGCTCGTGTGCACCAGAACTTTTCACACACGCGCTCTCTCTCCTCCAGCCCTCCGGGAGATCCTATATCGTCTCCATTTTCACAGATGAGGAAATGGATGTTCAGGGAAGTTGAGTGACTTGGCCAGGGTCACACACACAGCTGGGAAAGATGCAGAGCCAGGGTTGATAGCTAAGTCTGGCGTCCCCTAATCCCCCTCTCTGTGATCCCAGGCTGGAGAGCCACGTAGGAATGGAATGATGACAGTGGGGAAGGTTAAGGTTTTGGTCTGGCCCAGAGAGCAGAACACTCCACTATCTCTTACGGTCGGGGTGCCGAGCAAGCCAGTTGTTGAGGGCGAGTGTCCTTGTCCGCTTTTCCCTAGGCCCTGTGACCGAGATTCCCGACGACGAGAGACTGAGAAGACAGGAAGGAGGGGCGGGCTCCTGGCAAGGCATCCGCTCCTGAACTGAGTCCTGCAAAAGGTCCGTGAGAGGGAGGGTGTGATGGAGGGGATGGGCAGGGGAGGGGAGGGACCCTGTGTGGCATGGGAGGCAGGGCCCTGGGTGGAAGGGATGAGGGGCTGGCTACCTCCGAAGTCGGTTGCCACCAGTGTGCACTTTCCGTATCCTCTGCGGTGCCTTGGGAACATTCCACAGTGGACACGGGCCCCTCGGAGACGCTGCTTCACTCCCTGGGAGCTCCCAGCACCAGAGATCTTTGGCTTTCTCATCTCCTCATACCCCCTGAGCCCCCACTTGTCCTGAGCCCCGTTTCCTTACCTCACCCCAGATGGAGAAGGAGGAGGAGACGACCCGGGAGCTGTTGCTGCCCAACTGGCAGGGCAGCGGCTCCCATGGGCTGACCATTGCCCAGAGGGACGACGGCGTCTTTGTGCAGGAGGTGATGCAGAACTCCCCTGCGGCCCGCACTGGGGTGGTCAAGGAGGGTGAGTCACTTCAGGGTGTGGGCTGGGTGCTGGAGTGGGGTGGAGGAGGGTGGCGGACGGAAGGGCACCGTCCCGGTGGCATCAGGGTGGTCGGTACCCGAGCCCTGCCCTCCTCTGCCCCCACTGGGGCAGGCGGTGACGTAGGGCGGTGGAGACGTAGTCCCTAGTCCTCACTCCACTGCTCACGAGCTCTCTCACTTCGGACAAATCAGTTGGCCTCCCTAAGCCTCAGTTTCTTCATCTGTGCAACGTGTATTATGGCGGTCGGACATGCATTAAATTAAGTCCGTTCGAGGGCCCAGTGCGTGGTGGTTGTGTGCTGTTTCCCTGAGACCCTGGGTGGGGGTCTCACCAGCTTCTCGCTCCTCCCTGCTCAGGGGACCAGATTGTGGGTGCCACCATCTACTTTGACAACCTGCAATCAGGCGAGGTGACCCAGCTGCTGAACACCATGGGGCACCACACCGTGGGCCTGAAGCTTCACCGCAAGGGCGACCGCTCCCCTGAGCCTGGCCAGACCTGGACCCACGAAGTCTTCAGCTCCCGAAGCTCCGAGGTGGTTCTGGTGAGTGCCTCGGCGGCTTTTCTGCGCCCCGAGTTCCCCCTGGCCATGCCGACCTGCTGGCCACTTCCTGAGCCTTGTGCCTGCCTGCCGGACCTCTCTTGTGGTGACTTTCCCTACTTTCTCTCTTGTGCATTCTCTGATGAGCCAGTCTGTGTGTTCCTGTTTGTGTCTGGTGTGCGGCTGATGTTGCCCTGAAAGTCTCCCGTCAGACTCTTCAGAGCCCCACAGCGTGGGAACCCACTCACGCTGTCTGGTCCTAGATGCCAGGAGGAAGGTCAGCTGTTTTGTAAGAATCTTCTAAATAGCCTCACAGGTGCCTCACAGGCAGCAGTTTTCAACTTCCAGAGGCCTGGACTCGTCTGTGAGTCAGAGGCTGGGCGGCAAAGTGCCTGAGGGACGTTTCTTTGCTCCTTCTGCCGGCTTCTTTATTTAACACGTAATGGGTCCTCGAAGTGACAGTGTTAACCCCAGCACACTGAGTCTCAACAAATGCTTTCTTGAGAGGTCCCTGAGAGAATTCCCCCTGCTGATTAAGTAAGCCAGTGAGTCGAGAGGATTAAGTAAGCCAGAGTGAGTCGAGAGTCGGGAGCCTAAAGGGTGAAGTCCACACAGAGATGGTCACCCAGGAGGCACCCCCGGCCCTTGACAGGCCCATCTGAATCTAGAATGGATTGTAAATCCTCCATCCACACAACGCAGCCGTCTACCCCGCTCCTCTCCCCGTGGCTTTTGCTTCCCGGAGTTTCCCCGAATAATTAGTTTTCCTCCTATGAGGTGGCCGTCAGCCCCTTTCTTCAGCCCCCTTTGCTCTGCCCCAGGAGGCTCCGTGGGTCTCCGTTCTGGTCCCAGCTTCTTTGGGAAACAGGCAGCCATGTTGTCGGCTGGGCTGTGGCCGGGCGTCTGTGACTCGGGCAGACCCTGCTTCAACCTCTGCCGGGCGTGTCTTTCTGCAGAGCGGGGATGATGAGGAGTACCGGCGCATCTACACCACGAAGATCAAGCCTCGGCTGAAGTCGGAGGATGGCATAGAAGGGGATCCTGGGGAGACCCAGAGCCGCACCATCACAGTGACTAGAAGGGTCACGGCCTACACTGTCGACGTGACAGGCCGTGAAGGTGCCAAGGACATCGACATCAGCAGCCCTGAGTTCAAGATCAAGATTCCACGGCATGAACTGACTGAAATCTCCACTGTGGATGTGGACACCCACCCTGGCAAGACAGTGATCAGACTGCCCTCGGGCTCGGGGGCAGTGTCTCCGACCACAGGCTCTGTCGCGGACATCCGAGCGGGGTCCGTTTCCGCTTCGGTACCAGAGCTCCAAGGTGCTGGCCCCTCGAAGCTCCAGGTCACCATGCCTGGGATAAAGGTGGGAAGCCCAGGCGTCAGCGTCAGTGCGAAGGGCTTGGACTTGGGTGGCAAAGGAGGGGCCCAAGTTCCAGGAGTGGACATTTCGTCTTCTCTTGGGGGTGGGGCAGTAGAGGTGCAGGACCCATCTCTTGCGAGTGGCAGTAATGGGAAAATTAAAATTCCCACTCTGAAAGTGCCAAAATTTGGTGTCCCAACGGCGCCTGAGGGCCAGGTGCCAGTGGCAGAGTTGAGTGTTTCCGCACCTGAATTCTCTGTGGGGCACAAGGGAGGCAAGCCAGGCCTGACCATTGGTGGGAGCATCCAGACCCCTCAGCTCGAAGTCAGTGCTCCTTCTGCCAGTATTGAGGGGAAGCTGAAAGGCCCCCAAATCACTGGGCCATCACTTGAGACTGGTCTAGGCCTGAAAGGTGCCAAGTCACAGGGGAGCATCGGGGTGGATGTCTCTGTGCCCAAGATTGAGGGCACCATCACTGGCTCCAATGTGGAAGTTCAAGCCCCTGACGTTGATATTCACGGGCCTGGGGGCAAACTGAATATGCCCAAGATGAAAGTTCCCAAATTCTCTGTATTAGGTTCTAAGGGAGAGGGAGCTGGCATTGATGTGACAGGTGCAGTGACTCTTCCTGGGGTCTCTGGGAACGTCAGTCTGCCTGAAGTTGCTGCCGGGGGGCTGGAAGGGAAGGTGAAGGGTACGAAAGTCAAGACTCCTGAAATGATTATTCAAAAACCTAAAATCTCCATGCAGGATGTGGATCTGAGCCTTGGGTCTCCTAAACTGAAAGGAGATATTAAGGTTTCTGCGCCTGGGGTGCACGGTGATGTTAAGGGCCCTCAAGTGGCAGTGAAAGGCGCCAAAGTGGACATAGAGACACCTAGCCTTGAGGGGACTTTGACAGGACCCAAGCTTAGTAGTCCTTCTGGGAAAACAGGCACCTATGGGATCTCTATGGCAGATGTAGACTTAAATGTGACTGCCCCTAAAGTGAAAGGGGGTGTGGATGTTGTACTCCCAAAAGTAGAAGGGAAAGTCAAAGTCCCTCAAGTTGACATCAAAGGACCCAAAGTGGACGTCAGGGCCCCAGATGTGGAAGTGCATGGCCCAGAATGGAACCTGAAAGTGCCCAAGTTCAACGCTCCAGGAGTTGGAGGGGAAGGCCCAGATGTAGATGTGAAACTACCCAAAGGAGATGTCAGTATTTCAGGGCCCAAGGTCAACGTGGAGGCCCCAAATGTCAACGTAGGGGGCCTGGGAGGCAAACTTAAAGCCCCTGATATTAAGCTGCCTGAAGTCAGTGTCAAGACACCAAAGATCTCCATGCCTGATGTAGATTTACATGTTAAAGGCCCAAAGGTAAAAGGAGAATATGATGTAACATCCCCAAAACTTGAAGGAGAACTGAAAGGCCCCAAAATGGACATTGATGCCCCGGATGTGGATGTTCATGGCCCAGACTGGCATCTGAAGATGCCCAAGATGAAAATGCCCAAATTCAGTGTTCCAGGGCTCAAAGCGGAGGGCCCAGAAGTGGATGTGAATCTTCCCAAGGCTGATGTGGACATTTCTGGGCACAAGGTGGATGTTAGTGGTCCAGATGTGAGCATTGAGGGACCAGACGGGAAATTGAAGGGACCTAAGTTCAAGATGCCCGAGATGAATATCAAAGCCCCGAAGATCTCCATGCCAGATGTGGACTTACATCTGAAAGGCCCTAAGGTAAAAGGAGAATACGATGTCACAGTGCCAAAAGTTGAAGGTGAGATCAAAGTTCCTGATGTTGAACTTAAAAGTGCCAAAGTGGATATTGATGCTCCACATGTTGATGCTCACGGCCCAGATTGGCACCTGAAGATGCCCAAAATGAAAATGCCCAAGTTCAGCATGCCTGGCTTCAAAGCAGAGGGCCCAGAAGTGGACGTGAACCTGCCCAAGACAGACGTTGACATCTCAGGACCCACAGCGGACATTGAAGTTCCAGATGTGAATATTGAGGGACCCGAAGGAAAGCTGAAGGGTCCCAAGTTTAAGATGCCTGAAATGAATATTAAGGCCCCAAAGATCTCTGTGCCTGATGTAGATTTGCATATGAAAGGTCCCAGGGTAAAAGGAGAATATGATGTTACAGTGCCAAAGCTGGAAGGGGAACTCAAAGGGCCAAAAGTAGACGTCAGTGTCCCCGATGTGGACGTTCATAGTCCTGAATGGAACCTAAAGATGCCCAAGATGAAGATGCCCAAATTTACCATGCCCAGCCTCAAAGGGGAGGGCCCAGAAGTGGATGTGAACCTGCCAAAGGCTGATGTGGACATTTCGGCACCCAAGATAGATATCGGTGCTCCAGACTTGAGCCTTGAAGGACCAGAAGGAAAGTTGAAGGGTCCAAAGTTTAAGATGCCTGAGATGCACTTCAAAGCTCCTAAGAGGACTCTGCCAGATGTTGACTTGGATCTTAAAGGACCCAAAATGAAAGGAAATCTAGATATGTCTGCACCAAAAATAGAAGGTGAAATGAAAGTTCCAGATGTGGACATCAAAGGACCTAAGGTAGACATTAAAGCACCAGATGTGGAAGTCCAAGGTGCAGACTGGAGCCTGAAAATGCCCAAGATGAAAATGCCCAAGTTCAGCATGCCCAGCCTCAAAGGGGAGGGCCCAGAAGTGGATGTGAACCTGCCCAAGGCTGACATTGACATCTCTGGACCCAAGGTGGACATTGAAGCCCCGGACGTGAGCCTTGAAGGTCCAGAAGGGAAGCTGAAAGGCCCTAAGTTTAAGATGCCCGAGATGCACTTCAAGGCTCCCAAGCTCTCCATGCCTGATGTGGACTTACACTTGAAAGGTCCCAAAGTGAAAGGGGATGTGGATGTATCTGTGCCCAAGATAGAAGGTGAAATGAAAGTGCCAGATGTGGACATCAAAGGCCCCAAAGTGGACATTGATGTCCCAGATGTGGATGTTCATGGCCCAGACTGGAACTTGAAAATGCCCAAGATGAAAATGCCCAAATTTAGCGTGCCTGGCTTCAAAGGCGAGGGCCCAGAAGTGGATGTGAACCTGCCCAAGGCTGACATTGACGTATCTGGCCCCAAGGTGGACATTGAAGCCCCAGATGTGAGCCTTGAGGGCCCAGAAGGGAAGCTGAAGGGCCCCAAGTTTAAGATGCCTGAGATGCACTTCAAGGCTCCCAAGATGTCCATGCCTGATGTGAACTTGAATCTTAAGGGGCCAAAACTGAAGGGAGATGTGGACGTGTCTGTGCCTGATGTAGAAGGTGAAATAAAAGTGCCAGATGTTGACATTAAAGGGCCCAAAGTTGACATCAGTGCTCCAGATGTGGATGTTCATGGGCCAGACTGGCACCTGAAGATGCCCAAGATAAAAATGCCCAAGATCAGCATGCCAGGTTTCAAAGGAGAGGGCCCAGAAGTGGATGTGAACCTGCCCAAGGCTGACATTGATGTCTCAGGACCCAAAGTGGATGTTGAAGTTCCAGATGTGAATATTGATGGTCCAGATGCAAAAGTAAAAGGTCTTAAATTTAAGATGCCAGAAATGAATATAAAGCCTCAGAAGATATCCATGCCAGATGTTGGTTTGCATTTGAAAGGTCCTAAAATGAAAGGAGATTATGATGTTACAACTCCAAAGGTAGAAGGAGAGATAAAAGCTCCTGATGTTGACATCAAAGGGCCCAAAGTGGACATTAATGCACCAGATGCGGGGGTTCATGGCCCAGACTGGCACCTGAAGATGCCCAGGGTGAAAATGCCCAAGTTCAGCATGCCAGGCTTCAAAGGCGAGGGCCCAGAAGTGGATGTGAACCTGCCCAAGGCTGACATTGATGTCTCTGGACCCAAGGTGGACATTGATGTTCCAGATGTGAATATTGAAGGTCCAGAGGGGAAACTAAAGGGTCCCAAGTTTAAGATGCCAAGCATGAATATACAGACACACAAAATCTCTATGCCTGATGTTGGACTTAATCTGAAAGCCCCTAAACTGAAAATGGATGTCGATGTTTCCCTTCCCAAAGTGGAAGGAGACTTGAAAGGTCCTGAAGTTGACATGAAGGCCCCGAAGATGGATGTGGATGTTGGTGATATTGACATTGAAGGTCCAGAAGGAAAGCTGAAGGGCCCTAAGTTTAAGATGCCTGAGATGCACTTCAAGACCCCCAAGCTCTCCATGCCTGATGTGGACTTACACTTGAAAGGTCCCAAAGTGAAAGGGGATGTGGATGTGTCTGTGCCCAAGATAGAAGGTGAAATGAAAGTGCCAGATGTGGACATCAAAGGCCCCAAAGTGGACGTCGATGTCCCAGATGTGGATGTTCATGGCCCAGACTGGCACCTGAAGATGCCCAAGGTGAAAATGCCCAAGTTCAGCATGCCTGGCTTCAAGGGTGAGGGCCCAGAAGTGGATGTGAACCTGCCCAAGGCTGACATTAATGTGTCTGGCCCCAAAGTGGACATTGATGCTCCTGATTTGGATATTGAAGGACCAGAAGGAAAATTAAAGGGCTCTAAATTTAAGATGCCTAAGTTGAATATCAAAGCTCCTAAGATATCCATGCCAGATGTGGACTTGAATTTGAAGGGACCCAAAGTGAAAGGAGAAATAGATGCTTCCGTGCCTGAACTAGAAGGTGATCTCAGAGGTCCACAGGTTGATATCAAAGGTCCTGGTGTGGATGTGGAGATGCCTGATGTTGACCTGGAATGTCCTGATGCAAAGTTGAAAGGCCTTAAGTTTAAGATGCCCGAGATGCACTTCAAGGCTCCCAAGCTCTCCATGCCTGATGTGGACTTACACTTGAAAGGTCCCAAAGTGAAAGGGGATGTGGATGTGTCTGTGCCCAAGATAGAAGGTGAAATGAAAGTGCCAGATGTGGACATCAAAGGCCCCAAAGTGGACATTGATGTCCCAGATGTGGATGTTCATGGCCCAGACTGGAACTTGAAAATGCCCAAGATGAAAATGCCCAAATTTAGCGTGCCTGGCTTCAAAGGCGAGGGCCCAGAAGTGGATGTGAACCTGCCCAAGGCTGACATTGACGTATCTGGCCCCAAGGTGGACATTGAAGCCCCAGATGTGAGCCTTGAGGGCCCAGAAGGGAAGCTGAAGGGCCCCAAGTTTAAGATGCCTGAGATGCACTTCAAGGCTCCCAAGATGTCCATGCCTGATGTGAACTTGAATCTTAAGGGGCCAAAACTGAAGGGCGATGTGGATGTATCTGCGCCAAAATTGGAAGGAGATTTGAAAGGCCCCAGTGTGGATGTGGAGATGCCTGATGTTGACCTGGAATGTCCTGATGCAAAGTTGAAAGGCCCTAAGTTTAAGATGCCAGACATGCACTTCAAGACCCCCAAGCTCTCCATGCCTGATGTGGATTTACACTTAAAAGGCCCCAAAGTGAAAGGGGATGTGGATGTGTCTGTGCCCAAGATAGAAGGTGAAATGAAAGTGCCAGATGTGGACATCAAAGGCCCCAAAGTGGACATTGATGCCCCAGATGTGGATGTTCATGGCCCGGAGTGGCACCTGAAGATGCCCAAGATGAAAATGCCCAAGTTCAGCATGCCTGGCTTCAAAGGCGAGGGCCCAGATGTGGATGTGAACCTGCCTAAGGCTGACATTGACATCTCTGGACCTAAGGTGGACATTGAAGCCCCGGATGTGAGCCTTGAAGGTCCAGAAGGGAAGCTGAAAGGCCCTAAGTTCAAGATGCCTGAAATGCACTTTCATGCCCCTAAGATCTCCATGCCTGATGTTGATTTCAACTTAAAAGGGCCTAAAGTCAAAGGAGACTTTGATGTTTCTGGCCCAAAGCTGGAGGGAGAGTTAAAGGGTCCAGAACTGGATGTGAAAGGCCCCAAATTGGATGTTGACATGCCAGACGTAGCTGTGGAAGGTCCAGATGGAAAATGGAAAAGTCCTAAATTTAAGATGCCAGACATGCACTTTAAAGCTCCCAAAATCTCCATGCCAGACGTTGATTTACACTTAAAAAGTCCCAAGATAAAGGGAGACGTGGATGTTGATGTTCCGAAATTGGAAGGTGACCTCAAAGGGCCAGATCTCAAAGGTGACATCAGTGGGCCAGATATTGACATTGAAGGACCAGAGGGCAAATTGAAAGGTCCCAAGTTCAAGATGCCTGACATGCATTTCAAAGCCCCAAATATTTCTATGCCTGATGTGGACTTAAATTTGAAAGGACCCAAAGTCAAGGGGGATGTTGATGTGTCTGTGCCTGAGGTAGAAGGTAAAATTAAAGTACCAGATGTGAACATCAAGGGCCCCAAAGTAGACATAAATGCTCCTGATGTTCATGGCCCAGACTGGCACCTGAAGATGCCCAAAATGAAAATGCCCAAGTTCAGCATGCCTGGTTTTAAAACAGAGGGCCCAGAAGTAGATGTGAATCTTCCCAAGGCTGACATTGATGTCTCAGGACCCAAGGTTGACATTGAAGTCCCAGATATGAGCATTGAGAGTCCAGAGGGAAAGATCAAAGGGCCTAAATTTAAAATGCCAGAAATGAACATCAAAGCTCCCAAGATCTCGATGCCAGACGTAGATTTACACTTGAAAGGTCCTAAGGTCAAAGGAGATGTGGATGTTTCCCTACCTAAGGTGGAAGGTGACCTAAAGGGCCCCAAAGTGGACATTGATGCCCCAGATGTGGATATTCAAAGCCCAGACTGGCACCTGAAGATGCCCAAGATGAAAATGCCCAAGTTCAGCATGCCAGGCTTCAAAGGAGAGGGCCCAGATGTGGACGTGAACCTGCCCAAGGCCGACATTGATGTATCAGCACCCAAGGTGGACATCGAAGGCCCTGATGTTAACATTGAGGGACCAGAGGGAAAGTTGAAAGGTCCCAAGTTCAAGATGCCTGAGATGAACATCAAAGCCCCCAAGATCTCCATGCCTGACTTTGATTTGCACCTGAAAGGTCCTAAGGTCAAAGGAGATGTGGATGTTTCCCTGCCTAAGGTAGAAGGTGACCTAAAAGGCCCTGAAGTTGACATCAAAGGGCCCAAGGTGGACGTCGATGTCCCAGATATGGATGTGCATGGGCCAGACTGGCACCTGAAGATGCCCAAGATAAAAATGCCCAAGATCAGCATGCCAGGCTTCAAAGGCGAGGGCCCAGAAGTGGATGTGAACCTGCCCAAGGCTGACATTGATGTCTCAGGACCCAAAGTGGATGTTGAATGCCCTGATGTGAATATTGAAGGACCTGAAGGAAAGTGGAAAAGTCCAAAGTTTAAGATGCCTGAAATGCATTTTAAGACTCCTAAGATATCTATGCCAGATATTGACCTTAATCTGTCAGGTCCGAAAATAAAAGGAGATGTGGATGTCACAGGTCCTAAGTTAGAGGGAGACCTGAAAGGCCCCGAAGTTGACCTCAAAGGCCCTAAAGTGGACATTGATGTCCCAGATGTGGATGTTCATGGCCCAGACTGGCACTTGAAGATGCCCAAGATGAAAATGCCCAAGTTCAGCATGCCAGGGTTCAAAGGTGAGGGCCCAGAAGTGGATGTGAACCTGCCCAAGGCTGACATTGATGTCTCTGGACCCAAGGTGGACATTGATGTTCCAGATGTCAGTATCGAAGGTCCAGATGCAAAATTAAAGGGCTCCAAGTTCAAGATGCCAGAGATGAACATCAAAGCTCCCAAGATCTCCATGCCTGACTTTGATTTGCACCTGAAAGGTCCCAAAGTAAAGGGAGATGTGGATGTGTCTCTGCCTAAGGTGGAAGGTGACGTGAAGGCCCCTGAGGTTGACATCAAAGGCCCCAAGGTGGACGTTGATGTCCCAGATGTGGATGTGCATGGACCAGACTGGCACCTGAAGATGCCCAAGGTGAAAATGCCCAAGTTCAGCATGCCAGGCTTCAAAGGAGAAGGCCCCGATGTGGACGTGAACCTGCCCAAGGCCGACATTGATGTATCAGCACCCAAGGTGGACATCGAAGGCCCTGATGTTAACATTGAGGGACCAGAGGGAAAGTTGAAAGGTCCTAAGTTCAAGATGCCTGAGATGAACATCAAAGCCCCCAAGATCTCCATGCCTGACTTTGATTTGCACCTGAAAGGTCCTAAGGTCAAAGGAGATGTGGATGTTTCCCTGCCTAAGGTAGAAGGTGACCTAAAAGGCCCTGAAGTTGACATCAAAGGGCCGAAGGTGGACGTTGATGTCCCAGATGTGGATGTACATGGCCCAGACTGGCACCTGAAGATGCCCAAGGTGAAAATGCCCAAGTTCAGCATGCCAGGCTTTAAAGGCGAGGGCCCAGAAGTGGATGTGAACCTGCCCAAGGCTGATGTTGATGTGGCTGGACCCAAGGTGGACATTGTAGGCCCTGATGTTAACATTGAGGGACCAGAGGGAAAGTTGAAAGGTCCCAAGTTCAAGATGCCTGAGATGAACATCAAAGCCCCCAAGATCTCCATGCCTGACATTGATCTTAACCTGAAGGGCCCTAAAGTGAAGGGTGATGTGGATGTGTCTTTACCAAAAGTGGAAGGTGAGATTAAAGTTCCTGAAGTGGATATTAAAGGCCCTAAAGTCGACGTTGATGTCCCAGATGTGGATGTGCATGGCCCAGACTGGCACCTGAAGATGCCCAAGATAAAAATGCCCAAGATCAGCATGCCAGGCTTCAAAGGCGAGGGCCCAGAAGTGGATGTGAACCTGCCCAAGGCTGACATTGATGTCTCTGGACCCAAGGTGGATATTGATGTTCCAGATGTCAATATTGAAGGTCCAGATGCGAAACTGAAGGGCCCCAAATTCAAGATGCCAGAGATGAACATCAAAGCTCCCAAGATCTCCATGCCTGATTTGGACATTAATCTCAAAGGCCCTAAAATGAAAGGAGAGGCGGATGTTTCCCTTCCAAACGTAGAAGGTGATTTGAAAGGACCTACTCTTGACACCAAGGGCCCAAAGATAGATGTAGATGCTCCAGATATTGACATCCATGGCCCTGAAGGCAAATTAAAAGGTCCCAAACTGAAGATGCCAGACATGCATGTGAACATGCCTAAGATCTCCATGCCTGAAATTGACCTGAATTTGAAAGGCCCAAAGCTTAAGGGAGATGTTGATGTTTCTGGGCCCAAATTAGAAGGTGACATTAAAGCTCCCAAGTTGGATGTAAAGGGTCCAGAAGTGGACATTTCTGGTCCTAAGCTCAGTCTTGAAGGCAAGTCAAAGAAATCACGTTTTAAGCTTCCTAAATTTAATTTTTCGGGCTCCAAAGTTCAGACACCTGAGGTGGATGCCAAAGTTAAAAAGCCGGATATTGATGTGACAGGTCCAAAAGTTGATATTAATGCTCCTGATGTTGAGGTCCAAGGAAAAGTGAAAGGATCCAAGTTCAAAATGCCTTTCCTGAGTATTTCATCTCCTAAAGTTTCTATGCCTGATGTGGAATTAAATCTGAAAGGCCCTAAAGTCAAAGGAGACTTGGATGTTACAGCTCCTAATTTAGAAGGTGACTTGAAAGGACCCAAAGTGGATATTAAGGCCCCAGAAGTTCATCTTGATGCACCCGATGTGGATGTGCATGGTCCAGATTGGAACTTGAAAATGCCCAAAATGAAAATGCCCAAGTTTGGTGTGCCTGGCTTAAAAGCAGAAGGGCCAGAAATGGCTGTGGATCTGCCCAAAGGAGATATCAACATAGAGGGTCCCAGAATGGACATTGAGGGCCCAGAAATCAATGTGGAAGGTGTAGAAGGAGGCTTAAAAGGTCCCAAACTCAAGATGCCTGACATGAATATCAAAACTCCCAAGATCTCCATGCCTGACATTGATTTAAACCTGAAGGGCCCCAAGGTGAAAGGTGATATTGATGTTTCTTTGCCCAAAGTTGAAGGGGATCTGAAAGGGCCAGAGATCGATATCAGAGGCCCTAAAGTGGACGTTGATGTCCCTGACGTGGATGTGCATGGGCCAGACTGGCACCTGAAAATGCCCAAGGTGAAAATGCCCAAGTTTAGCATGCCAGGTTTCAAAGGTGAGGGCCCAGACGTGGATGTTACTCTCCCTAAGGCTGACATTGATATTTCTGGCCCCAAAGTGGACATTGATGCCCCAGATGTGAATATTGAAGGTCCAGATGCAAAACTGAAGGGCCCCAAGTTCAAGATGCCTGAGATGAACATCAAAGCTCCCAAAATCTCCATGCCTGACTTTGATCTGAACTTAAAGGGCCCCAAAATGAAAGGTGATGTGGATATGTCTTTGCCAAAAGTAGAAGGTGACTTAAAGGGCCCTGAGATGGACATCAAGGGCCCCAAATTGGACATTGACACTCCTGATATTAACATTGAAGGCCCAGAGGGAAAATTGAAGGGGCCCAAATTCAAGATGCCAGAGATGCACCTAAAGACTCCAAAGATTTCCATGCCTGACATTGATTTAAACCTGAAGGGCCCCAAGGTGAAGGGTGATGTGGACGTTTCCCTTCCCAAGCTTGAAGGGGATCTGAAAGGCCCTGAAGTGGACCTCAAAGGTCCCAAGGTGGACATTGATGCCCCTGATGTGGATGTTCATGGACCAGACTGGCACCTAAAAATGCCCAAGATAAAAATGCCCAAGATCAGCATGCCAGGCTTCAAAGGAGAGGGCCCAGATGTGGACGTGAACCTGCCCAAGGCCGACATTGATGTATCAGCACCCAAGGTGGACATCGAAGGCCCTGATGTTAACATTGAGGGACCAGAGGGAAAGTTGAAAGGTCCCAAGTTCAAGATGCCTGAGATGAACATCAAAGCCCCCAAGATCTCCATGCCTGACTTTGATTTGCACCTGAAAGGTCCTAAGGTCAAAGGAGATGTGGATGTTTCCCTGCCTAAGGTGGAAGGTGACCTAAAAGGCCCTGAAGTTGACATCAAAGGGCCCAAGGTGGACGTCGATGTCCCAGATGTGGATGTGCATGGGCCAGACTGGCACCTGAAGATGCCCAAGATAAAAATGCCCAAGATCAGCATGCCAGGCTTCAAAGGCGAGGGCCCAGAAGTGGATGTGAACCTGCCCAAGGCTGACATTGATGTATCAGCACCCAAGGTGGACATTGAAGGCCCTGATGTTAACATTGAGGGACCAGAGGGAAAGTTGAAAGGTCCCAAGTTCAAGATGCCTGAGATGAACATCAAAGCCCCCAAGATCTCCATGCCTGACTTTGATTTGCACCTGAAAGGTCCCAAGGTAAAGGGAGATGTGGATGTTTCCCTGCCTAAGGTAGAAGGTGACCTAAAAGGCCCTGAAGTTGACATCAAAGGGCCGAAGGTGGACGTTGATGTCCCAGATGTGGATGTTCATGGGCCAGACTGGCACCTGAAGATGCCCAAGGTGAAAATGCCCAAGTTCAGCATGCCAGGCTTCAAAGGCGAGGGCCCAGAAGTGGATGTGAACCTGCCCAAGGCTGACATTGATGTCTCTGGCCCCAAGGTGGACATTGAAGCCCCAGATGTGAGCCTCGAGGGCCCAGAAGGGAAGCTGAAGGGCCCCAAGTTTAAAATGCCTGACCTGCACCTCAAGGCCCCCAAGATCTCCATGCCTGAAGTGGACCTGAACCTGAAGGGTCCCAAGGTAAAGGGTGATGTGGATGTGTCTCTGCCCAAAGTGGAAGGTGACCTCAAGGGCCCGGAAGTTGACATCAAGGGCCCGAAAGTGGACATTGACGTCCCAGATGTGGATGTTCATGGGCCAGACTGGCACCTGAAGATGCCCAAGGTGAAAATGCCCAAGTTCAGCATGCCAGGCTTCAAAGGCGAGGGCCCAGAAGTGGATGTGAACCTGCCCAAGGCTGACATTGATGTCTCTGGACCCAAGGTGGATGTGGAAGTTCCAGATGTGCATATTGAAGGTCCAGATGCAAAACTGAAGGGCCCTAAGTTCAAGATGCCAGAGATGAACATCAAAGCTCCCAAGATCTCCATGCCTGATATTGACTTACACCTGAAAGGTCCCAAGGTAAAGGGTGATGTGGATGTGTCTTTGCCTAAAGTGGAAGGTGACCTCAAGGGCCCGGAAGTTGACATCAAAGGGCCCAACGTGGACATTGACGTCCCAGATGTGGATGTGCATGGGCCAGACTGGCACCTGAAGATGCCCAAGGTGAAAATGCCCAAGTTCAGCATGCCAGGCTTCAAAGGCGAGGGCCCAGAAGTGGATGTGAACCTGCCCAAGGCTGACATTGACATATCTGGACCCAAGGTAGACATTGATGTTCCAGATGTGAATATTGAAGGTCCAGATGCAAAACTGAAGGGCCCTAAGTTCAAGATGCCAGAGATGAACATCAAAGCTCCCAAAATCTCCATGCCTGACCTTGACTTTAATCTGAAGGGCCCCAAAATGAAGGGTGATGTAGATGTGTCTCTGCCCAAGGTGGAAGGTGACCTCAAGGGCCCTGAAATAGACATAAAGGGCCCCAAATTGGACATTGACACTCCTGATGTCAACATTGAAGGCCCAGAAGGAAAATTGAAGGGGCCCAAATTTAAGATGCCAGATATGCATATTAAAGCCCCCAAGCTCTCCATGCCTGACTTTGACTTAAATTTGAAAGGCCCAAAGGTAAAGGGGGATGTGGATCTTTCATTACCTAAGGTGGAAGGTGATCTAAAAGGGCCAGAGGTGGACATTGAAGGTCCTGAAGGGAAACTCAAAGGTCCCAAATTTAAAATGCCTGATGTCCATTTCAAAACCCCACAAATCTCCATGAGTGACATCGATTTGAACTTGAAAGGACCGAAGATAAAGGGAGATTTGGACATTTCCATTCCTAAACTGGAAGGAGATCTGAAAGGCCCCAAAGTGGATGTTAAAGGCCCTAATCTAGACATAGACACTCCTGATGTTGACATTCATGGCCCAGAAGGGAAACTGAAGGGCCCCAAGTTTAAAATGCCTGACCTGCACCTCAAGGCCCCCAAGATCTCCATGCCTGAAGTGGACCTGAACCTGAAGGGTCCCAAGGTAAAGGGCGATGTGGATGTGTCTCTGCCCAAAGTGGAAGGTGACCTCAAGGGCCCGGAAGTTGACATCAAGGGCCCGAAAGTGGACATTGACGTCCCAGATGTGGATGTTCATGGGCCAGACTGGCACCTGAAGATGCCCAAGGTGAAAATGCCCAAGTTCAGCATGCCAGGCTTCAAAGGCGAGGGCCCAGAAGTGGATGTGAACCTGCCCAAGGCTGACATTGATGTCTCTGGACCCAAGGTGGATGTGGAAGTTCCAGATGTGCATATTGAAGGTCCAGATGCAAAACTGAAGGGCCCTAAGTTCAAGATGCCAGAGATGAACATCAAAGCTCCCAAGATCTCCATGCCTGATATTGACTTACACCTGAAAGGTCCCAAGGTAAAGGGTGATGTGGATGTGTCTTTGCCTAAAGTGGAAGGTGACCTCAAGGGCCCGGAAGTTGACATCAAAGGGCCCAACGTGGACATTGACGTCCCAGATGTGGATGTGCATGGGCCAGACTGGCACCTGAAGATGCCCAAGGTGAAAATGCCCAAGTTCAGCATGCCAGGCTTCAAAGGCGAGGGCCCAGAAGTGGATGTGAACCTGCCCAAGGCTGACATTGACATATCTGGACCCAAGGTGGACATTGATGTTCCAGATGTGAATATTGAAGGTCCAGATGCAAAACTGAAGGGCCCTAAGTTCAAGATGCCAGAGATAAATATCAAAGCTCCCAAAATCTCCATGCCTGATGTTGACTTGGATTTGAAAGGACCCAAAGTCAAAGGAGATTTTGATGTGTCTGTCCCTAAGATTGAAGGTACTTTCAAAGGCCCAGAAGTAGACCTTAAAGGTCCAGGTGTGGATATTGAAGGCCCTGATGTCAAGCTTAGCGGCCCAAATTTAAAGATGCCATCGCTGGATATATCTGCCCCTAAAGTAACTGTTCCTGATGTTGATTTGCATCTCAAGACACCCAAAATTGGGGTTTCTGGTCCCACGTTAGGTGGTGAACTGGACCTCAAAGGGCCCAAAGTTGATTTAGAAGCTCCAAGCTTGGATGTACACATGGAGAGCCCAGATATCAATGTTGAGGGGCCAGATATTAAAATTCCCAAATTTAAGAAACCCAAGTTTGGATTTGGGGCAAAAAGTCCCAAAGCTGACCTCAAGCCAGCTTCCTTGGATGTGGCTGTTCCCGAGGCAGAACTGAACGTCGAGACTCCTGACATCAGTGTTGGTGGCAAGGGCAAGAAAAGTAAGTTTAAAATGCCTAAGATTCACATGAGTGGTCCTAAAATGAAGGCCAAAAAACAGGGATTTGATTTGAATGTTCCTGGGGGTGAAGTTGACGCCAGTCTCAAGACTCCTGACGTAGATGTCAACGTTGTGGGGCCAGATGCCACACTTAAAGTTGATGTGAAATCCCCCAAAACCAAGAAACCTATGTTTGGAAAGATGTACTTTCCCGATGTAGAATTTGACATTAAATCACCTAAATTTAAAGCAGAGGCCCCCCTCCCTAGCCCCAAAATAGAGGGTGAAATCCAGGCACCTGATCTGGATATTTCTTCAGGGATTAATGTGGAAGGTCCTGACCTCAAGCTGAAGGCTCCGAAGTTGAAGGTGCCAGGTATGGATGTTTCCGGCCCCAAAACAGAGGGCGACTTCAAAGGCCCCAGGGTGCAGGCAAACTTGGATGCACCTGACATCGACATTGAAGGCCCAGATGCTAAAGTCAAAGCACCGTCGTTCGGCATTTCTGCCCCTCAGGTCTCCACCCCCGATGTGAACGTTAACTTGAAAGGACCAAAGTTAAAGGGTGATGTCTCCAGTGCGGGACTGGAAGGACCAGACATAGATCTGCAAGGTCCAGAATCGAAAATCAAGTTCCCCAAGTTTTCAATGCCCAAGATCGGCGTCCCTGGTGTGAAAATGGAAGGCGGAGGAGCTGAGGTCCACGCCCAGCTGCCTTCTCTTGAAGGAGGCTTGAGTGCACCTGATGTTAATCTTGAAGGAACTGATGTGTCTCTGAAGGGGCCAAGAGTAGACTTGCCTTCAGTGAACCTCTCTATGCCCAAAGTCTCTGGACCTGACCTTGAGCTGAATTTGAAAGGACCAAGTTTGAAGGGAGACCTGGATGCCTCTGTTCCCAGCGTGAAGGTGCATGCCCCAGGGCTTGACCTCAGAGGTGTCGGCGGAAAGGTGAGGATGGAAGGAGATGGTGTGAAAATGCCGGGGATTGATGCCACAGCGCTAAACCTTGGCCTTGGCGCACCAGACGTGACCCTGAAGGGACCAAGCCTGCAGGGAGACTTGGCTGTCTCTGGTGACATCAAATGCCCTAAGGTATCAGTAGGTGCCCCTGATCTCAGCTTGGAGGCACCTGAAAGTGGCATTAAACTTCCCAAAATGAAGCTGCCCCAGTTTGGCATCTCCACACCAGGGTCCGACTTGGACATCAGTGTCAAGGGGCCACAAGTGACCGGAGAACTAAAGGGGCCAGGTGCGGATGTGAACCTCGGAGGCCTGAACCTGAAAGGGCCTCAGATCTCTGGCCCTCAAATCTCAGCACCAGACATGGCCTTGAACTTGGAAGGACCAAAAATAAAAGGGAGCCTCGGGGCCACTGGTGAGGTGAAAGGCCCCGCTGTTGGAGGAGGCCTTCCGGGCATCAGCGTGCAGGGCCTCGAAGGAAACCTCCAGATGCCTGGGGTTAAGGCCTCTGGATGTGATGTGGAGCTGTCAGGTGTGAATGTGAAACTGCCAACGGGGCACATTTCTGGTCCTGAAATCAAAGGCGATCTGAAAGGTTCGGGAATAGGTTTCCAGGGTGCTGTTCCTGACATTAGCGTGAAGGGGCCTTCATTTAATATGGCATCTCCTGAGGCAGATTTCGGTGTCAGCTTGAAGGGCCCGAAAATCAAAGGAGGTGTGGATGCATCAGGGGCTGTCAGCGCCCCGGCTGTCAGTCTGGGAGAAGGGCATATGAGTGTCAAAGGTTCTGGGGGTGAGTGGAAAGGACCCCAGGCCTCCTCCGCTCTCAACGTGGATGTGCCTAAGCTTGCCGGGGGACTTCATTTCTCAGGACCAAAGGTGGAAGGACTCCAGGGTCCTGGGCTGAGTGCGTCTGGGTCTCCAGGCCACTTGGAAAGCAGATCTGGAAAAGTAACATTCCCCAAAATGAAGATCCCCAAATTCACCTTCTCTGGCCGGGAGCTGGTTGGCAGAGAAGTGGGGGTGGATATTAACTTCCCGAAAGTGGAGGCCACTGTCCAGGCTGGTGCCGGAGAGGGCGAGTGGGAAGAGTCCGATGTAAAACTTAAAAAGTCCAAAATCAAAATGCCCAAGTTCAATTTTTCCAAACCTAAAGGGAAAGGTGGTGTCACTGGCTCACCAGAAGCATCCATTTCAGGGTCCAAAGGCGACCTGAAGAGCTCCAAGGCCAGCCTCGGTTCTCTGGAAGGAGAAGCAGAGGCGGAAACATCGTCGCCCAAAGGCAAATTCTCTTTGTTTAAAAGCAAGAAGCCGCGCCACCGCTCAAATTCCTTCAGTGACGAAAGGGAGCTGTCTGCGCCTTCCACCCCGACGGGGACTTTGGAGTTTGAAGGTGGGGAAGTGTCACTGGAAGGCGGGAAAGTCAAAGGGAAACACGGAAAGCTGAAATTTGGTACCTTCGGTGGATTGGGGTCAAAGAGCAAAGGCCATTATGAGGTGACTGGGAGCGATGACGAGGCAGGCAAGTTACAGGGCAGTGGCGTGTCCCTGGCCTCTAAGAAGTCCCGACTGTCCTCTTCTTCTAGCAATGACAGCGGGACTAAGGTTGGCATCCAGCTTCCCGAGGTGGAGCTAGTGGTTTCCAAGAAGGAGTAGCAGGTCTCTGTGTGGGTGTACATATATGTATAAAAATACATCAGCCTTGGGTGTGTTTGTATATAAACTCCAAAGAGAAACACGCCGAAAGACAGCCTCAGCATAATGCAAAGTTCTGGCCTCTGCCAGTAGCAAGCGCTGAAAAGCCAACCGCCCTTAAGCTCACGGCCGGCGCTTTACAGATAGGTAAAGAGTTCCAAGTTCGTCCAGCCCATGTGCAGAGTCAACAGTATTTGCCTTAAGATTTCAGTTTTTTTTTTGTTTTTTTTTTGCATTGAACGCTGAGAGCTCCTGTTTACTAAGCAAGCTTCTGTGTTTATTATCCTCATTTTTACTGAACATTGTTAGCGTTGGGGCAATGGAAACCCACTTTTTCATTGTAATGACTTTTGGGGCTTTTGTTAGTAAGGGTGGGGTGGGGTGGAAGGCAGTAGGGAGGGTCAGACCTCCATTTCTCCTAAGATTGGATCTATTCAAACAGCAAACACCCAGTGAGGGCCGAGAGGAGCCGGCGGGCAGGGCAGGGCAGGGCAGGGCAGGGCGTGTGGGTGTTTCTCGACCTCTGTAGCATCACTTCTCCCCCCCACCCCCACTCCCCCCCACCCCCCATGGGTGGCGGTCCCAGCCAGTTTGGTGCTCATGGTGAGAGGGAATTACAATCTGTTTGCAGATTGGCCAACCCACCAGCTCCACGTGAGGGGCTTCCATTCTGTGTATCGTAGGAGAGATGTTTATCTTCATGACCGCCACATTCCTGAAACGAGTTCTGATTTCTTTTAATAAAAGTTATCGTGATTAAGAAAATGTCCCGCACTTTAATGGCAAATTAATGGAGAATGTAAGGAAATGGATGCTGTCGAAGGCAAATAAAGCTGTTTATTAACCCTGATGCCTTGTGCCTTTGCATTCTGTGTCGGGAGTATGAAGTCTGCACACCCAGCCCTGATAGTTCAGACTCAGTCCATCCAGCGGACTAGCTCGTTTCATCAGTGGCTGAGGGAAGTCTTCGTTGCCTGGTTCTCCGGGTGAGGCTGGCTGCGAGTAATCAAGAGAGGCTTGGCACGTTGGCCGCCCGGGCTCCAGGACCCACCCACCCGCTTTCCATCCTCAGATACGAATACACGATTTAGAAATGGTTCTGAATGGGTAAGAAGATACCAATGGGAATGGAAAATAAGACCTACTGGAGTGGTAGAAAGGGCTCTCTCTGGCTCTGAGTTACAGGCCTGCCATCTCTTTATTTTTTATTTTTTTGTCTTTTTAAATGTATGGATTTTTGAGAGACAAGAGAGGGACAGAGCACGAGCAGGGGAGGGGTAGAGAGAGAGGGAGACACAGAATCCGAAACAGGCTGCCGGCTCCAAGCTGTCGGCCCAGAGCCCGATGCGGGGCTCGAACCCAGGAACCTCGAGATCATGACCTGAGTTGAAGTCGGATGCTCAACCGACTGAGCCGCCCAGGCACCCCCCAAAATAAATAAGACATTTAAAAGAAACGTGAGAAACCTCTCAGCCGCCCTCTTTGACGGCAGACCCAGGCTGGAGGCGGTGGCCTCGGAACAGGAGCCCTCCCTCCTGTGGTGACAGTTACAGTAGAAGGGGCAGCGTGGAGGAGGTGCTGGGGGCTGGAGGTACATGTCGGGGGACCCATCTCATCTGGCTTTGCTTTGCCTGCCCGCCAGCGCCTCTCATTTCCCACTCTCCCTCTCTTCTGCTGGAAACCTTCATTGCCACTCGCCCCTGCCCTCTCTCAGTCCCTGATGAGGATGCTTCACGGAGTCCCCAAAGTCCTGCACGGTCCTTCGGGAGGTCTTACACTCAGAAGGGGGGGAGGAGGTTGGTGGCATCAGGAGACCGGGGAGGGGCTGGGCTGGTCTCCCCAAGGTCCTTGCTCGGAGATGCACCGAGCGCCCCGCGGACCACAGCCTCACCTCGTACCTTGCTTTAGGCAGTGTGACAGTGGGTGGAAAGACTGGCCAAGGGGACATTTCAAAAATAGAATGACTTGGAAATGCACCACGTGCTCACAAATGGCAGTAAATGTTTTGCTTTCACGCAAACTCATTTCTCAATCTGTCAGGGTCCCTACAGGAAACAAAATTCCACTTGAAGATTAGTTCAATCATAGAGGATTAGAAAAGGGACTGTTCAAGGAATAGTGGGCAGGAACAGAGGAGCCAACGGGGGGTGACGGGAACACGGACAGCAGGAAGCTGGTATCGCCCAGGGGCCTGGAGGGGCTTGGGGAAGACATGGTGTTCCTTGGAACCCAGTGTGAGCTGGAGGCAGAGGAGGGTCCACCGGCAGGAGCTGTGGTCACAAAGGACGTAGCATTTGCTGGAAAGTGCTGGTCATGGGCAACAGGAAGATGACCTTTCCTCCTTATGGTGCCTCTCCCTGGAGGGTAAGTGAGTCTAGGTGTTGCAGGTGAAGGGGTCAGCCTCCTGGAGGCACAGAACCTCCGGGAGGCAGAGGGCAGGCAGAAGGGCTCTGAAGGGGGAGATACAGGTAAAGGATAATCAGGACAATGTCCCAATCCTCTCATTTTTCTGTTAGGCAAGTTTGAATTTCTGTATTTTGAGGTTTCTGAAACTAGCCCTCATCACATGGGATGTATTTGATCACAAAGTACTAGGACAATTTTTGTTTTAAACGAACACACTTAGGGGCACCTGGATGGCTCAGTGGGTTAAGCGTCTGACTTCGGCTCAGGTCATGATCTCGCAGTTTGTAGGTTCCAGCCCCGCGTTGGGCTCTGTGCTGACAGCTCAGAGCCTGGAGCCTGCTTCGGATTCTGTGTCTCCCTCTCTCTCTCTCCGCCCCTCCTCTGCTCATACTCTGCCTCTCTCTCTCTCTCTCTCTCTCAAAAATAAACATTAAAAAAATATATTTGTTCCCTCTCTTTTCAAAAGGCTCCCAATGTCACCTATACATTAAAAAAAAATTTTTTTTCCCCCTTGGGGAAACACAAGTCTTCTTGTCGTGAAGTTTTGCAAATAGCCAAAAGTTGGGGGAAGATACTCCAGGGTTCTCAGGACAGAGCCTGGAAAGCAGTACTGGCCTGGGAGTAAATGGGATTAGCCGCGACCTTGGGCACATTAAGGTTCCTCTCTCAGCCTTGGTTTCCTCATTTGTAACATGGCTCAGGCTTGCATTCTTGAAGGCTGCTGCCAGTTCTAGCTGTTTATGATCCTTTCAGAAGTAAGGTTAATTAGGTGCGTGGAACTGTTTGGGGTCAAAAGCAAGGTGTGATTATAATATAATGTAACTAATTTTCCAGTGAGGTTGGTAGGTTGGATCAAATGTTTCCAGCAATAGCAGCGTTAGTGAATTACTGCTATGTCTTTAGTGAATTTCTGCTATGTCTCCAGTGTTCCACTGGGACTTAGCATGTTGCTGGCTCTCATCGCCCTGCCCTTGCACATTAGCTGACGTGAATTAGTATCTGGGAGATGCAGCTGTGCATGTAACTGATGTTCCTTTATTTCTTTGTCGGTTGGGGCGTTTTCGTTTATTTATTTGACTTAAAAAAAAAATTTGTTTTTAAGCAGTCTCTACCCCCAACGCGGGGCTCAAACCCACGACCCTGAGATAGCAGTCGCATGCTCCTCCAACTGAGCCAGTCAGGCGCCCCCGATGTTCCTTTTTTTTCTTTTTTAAAGTGTATTTATTTTGACTTTAAACCTACAGAGACCTTGCAAGAGCGATACCTAGGATAATCCATATGCCTTTCACTTAGATTTTTACCAATGTTACCTCGTTTGTTTTAATCTCTCTATGTACAGGTTATCAGTAGCATCAGGTTTGCTGGATCGTTTGAGAGTAAATTGCAGACGCCACGACCCTTTACTCCCAAATACTTTAGCATGCATGGACATCCTGTTTAATAACGCAATACAATCAGCAAATTCAGAAAACTTAACATTGATAACGGGCACCTGGGCGGCTCAGTCGGTTAAGTGTCCGACTTCAGCTCAGGTCATGATCTTGCGGTTTGTGGGTTCAAGCCCTGCGTCAGGCTCCGTGCTGACAGTTTGGAGCCTGGAGCCTGCTTTGGATTCTGTGTCTCCCTCTCTCTTTGTCCCTACCCTGCTCACGCTCTGTCTCTCTCCTTCAAAAATAAATAAACATTAAAAAAAATTAAAAGAAAACACTGGTAAAATATTATCTGACATACAGTCCATTTGTAAGTTTTATTAACTGCCCAACCATTGCCTTTTGCCAAGGTCTTTATTCCCATTTTGGTTTCAACCCATGTCCACAATCCCACCTGACATTCAGTTCTCCTGGTCTCTCCCATCTGGTTTCTTCAATCTGGAACAGGTGCTCAGCTTTTCGTTGCCCTTCATGACACTGATATTTTTTAAAAAAGATTTTCATGTATTTTTTTAAGTTTTAATTTATTTATTCTTGAGAGAGAGCCAGAGAGAGAGAGAGAGAGCAGGGGAGGGGCAGAGACACAGGGACAGAGTGAGAATCCCAAGCAGGCTCCACACCGTCAGGGCAGAGCCGATGATGTTCATGAACCCTAAGATCATGACCTGAGCCGAAACCAAGAGTCAGACGCTTAACTGACTGAGCCACCCAGGGGGTGGGGGGCGACATTAATATTTTTTTAATATGCGGGGCTGGTTGTCCTCTAGAAACATCCCTCGGCCTGGGTTTGTGTGATGATGTTTGTTTCCCTCTTGGTTAGATTCGGGTTATGCACTGGGGGCAGGAATACCACGGAAGCGGTGTGGGATCGCTTCTCAGGACCCGCAGGACTTGGAGCTCTTGATTAAGGAGCAGATGGCCAAGCTTCTCCATGGTAACAGTGCCATGCTTTCCCTTTGGAATTAACAAGTTAACCCAAGTTTTTTTTTTTGAGAGAAGTCCAAGTTCGGGCAAGTTTATTTCGCAAGCGCACAAGGGCTTGGTGGCATGTGGGCCCCAGCCTTGGCGTGCTCTCCGGCCGGGGCTTTTGCAAACGGGGTTCTGGTTTTGCAGCACAGAGTAGCTCTCTGTCTCTCCTCACGAGGACAAAGAATTCGGTGCATGAATGCTTGCCATAGGCGGAGAATGCCATGTGCTGTTTACCAGCCTCTGAATAGCCCTGCGGTGGCCGGCAGCCGGGACCCACAAGCGCTTCTCAAAGCTGAATGTAGAGACTCCGTCATGGGCCACAGCGAATGTGTGGGGAACATTCCGCTGAGGAGTGCGGTTTCAGTTCCCTTTAAAAAACCTCTGTTATTTTCCACCACACACTCGAGAGGCCTGGCCTTAATGGAACCGCTTCCCAGCAAGGGGGCCAAGGGCTGGGAAGGGTTAAGAATGAAAAACCCCTCTCTTTGGACAGGACATTCCAGTCCACAAAGTGCCTTATCACTTGAGATCTCACACCGGGCTCTCAGCTCTGTGGGCAAGGAGGCATAAAAAAAGGTGAGGTTAGGGGAGGTGAAGCCATCAGTCTCAACTCACAGAGCTGGGAATATGTGACTCCGATAGGTCAATGCAAACCTTCTGACTTAAAAAAAATTGTGTTTCCCCCCCCCCCCCCCCCACCCACCTTTTCCCATGATGCTATTGCTGTTTCCCTGTGGAAACTGGGGATCTTTTTCTGGGGAGGTTTTAGGAAATGGAAGATGTCTCTTGAAATTTGTAGGGCCTTGACCTTTCAACGACATCCCTAAAGTAGATATTAGATACATATGTGCAAAGCCTCTCTCCTCAGTGAGCTTATTGTCTCGTAGGGGAATAATAATAATAATAGCTATCTTCCTGGCCGTATGATCTTGGGCAAGGGATTAAACCTCTCTGTGCCTCAGTTTCCTACTCTATAAAATAGGGATGATATGGTACCTCTCTCTCCTAGCGTTGCAATGTGTTTGGCATAAAGGAAAAACTATGTGTTAGTGATTACTCTTGAATACTTTGTGTTAGGCATTCTATATGATTGTACATGCTTTTTGTCTCTTTTGACTTCTAACAACAACCCCAAGAAGTGGGTACTCTTTTTCTTACTTACAGGCAGACAGAGGCCCCGAGAGGTTAAGCAAAGTGTTCAGGGTCACACAGCTAGAATGTAGCAGAATTCAAACTGGGTCTGGTCTGACCGAGAAGGCCGTGCTTTCTGCTTGCTCTGATTATGGGAGAGATGTGTTAAAAACAGTCTATAACTGTTTCAAGGTCTGGGGAGGATTGTGGGGTACACAGTGCAGCAAAGGGAACAGGAGGAAGAGGTGGAAGGTGAAGTGTGTGGGGAGGTTGGGGGGGGGAGCAAGAGAAGGGTGGGGAACTTGGAACGAAATTCAAGACCACGGAGCTTAGCTGGTTTCTGGTCCAGCCCAGAAAGGAAAGGAAAAGGCTCTTAATCAATTTGCCCATTTTGGAAGCAGGAGGGAGACTCCGGGCCTCAAGCAAAGTGGTTCAGCCCCCTCAGCTGCTGCCAGCCCGGCTCCTGCTCAGTGTTACCCAGGGTCTTTTCCTCTCCGGAGTCTTCCCTCTTCCAGGCTGATGATAAACAAGGGAGTAACTATAATCAAAGCATTTGCATTATAAGTAGCCCCACTCCCTGTCCCTGATCGCTGTCCTGGCAGCATGGAAACCTCTGGGCTGGCTCCAGCCAGCGGCCTTGGCCTTGCTGCCCCACAGCAGTGGGAATGCAGGCCAAGGCCTGCGCACAGCCCTCTGGCCAGCTGGGGCCCTGTGGGGCTGACCTCCCTCTCTGGGGCGTGGAGGGGAGGGTGGGCCAGGCAATGTGAGGGGGGTTCAGAGAAGAGTTGGGGGCAGAACAGAGTAATTCTCGACTGTGGAGAGAGCCTCCCTTTTTTATTCTTTGGCCCTGATGGCTCCAGGGCTGTGGCCAATTAGAACCGGAGACTTGCTAACAGTCTGCGCTGTGAGGACCTCCCTGCTTCCAGGGTGAGACGCAGCAGCCCCATCCACCCGCCGCCCGCACCCCACCCCAGGGGAGGGAACTGAGGTCCCCACCAACTGGGACCATTGGCCCTTTATTCTGGAGATGATGGGGGCTCAAGGGAAGAAGGAAGCAAAAATCTATAGGGAAAACAGAAGAGCAGGGCCCGGGGGAGGGGGGGGGGCCTGGAGCCGGAAGGCAGCTGGGAGGAGCAAAGAGCTAGGAGGAGAGAGGGGAGGAGGGAGATTGGAATGAGCAGCAGGGAGCGTGAAAGTGCATGTAGAGGGGAGGTGAGAAGAGATAACGCACGGGGAGCAAGCAAAGGGGCAGCTTAGCCTCGCTTCCTATCTCCATAAGCCTCTCTTGGCTCCCCAAAAGAACTTCAAAAACAGCAAACATGCAATGTCACTTTGTCCCCCAAACTCCAGCCTAACTTCTGTTTTTTGCTTCAGCCCCAAACCATATGACACCCTTCAGCCCTCCAACTCCCATTCCACCCCCCCCCCCCCCCCCGCCCCATACTGTACTCACGGGGCCTGCCAGTGTCCAGAGAGTAAAAGCCTCCCAAAGCAACTCTGCATCCCAGAGCAGTAGAGGGGAGAGAGGGAGGAAAGCAGAGGGGAGAGGGCCAGATCCAGGGAGTATCTGCCACCCCACCCCGTTCTGTCGATTTGCCAGTCACCAGGCCATCCTCCGTCCGTGGACCTTTTGCCAGGCTGAGTTTTACCCACCTCAGGGCTGCTGCGAAGGTGGCGATGGTGGCTGGCTGGGACTGGGGGAGGGGCACCGTTGGTAGGAAATTGGGGACAGAAGACTCTGGGGAGGGGCTGTTCAGAAGGAAGGTACTGGAGGCCAAGGCCACACCTCCAATGGCTTCCAGGAGAGCTGGCCTCCTTACCCAGTTGAGGAGGGACGAGGGACGGAGGGACGCTAGCTCTTTCCTTAGGCCAGACTTCCCTCAAGAAATGCTGTGTTGGAGAGTGACTGCGCCATAGATGTTAATACTTAGGATATTTACATTTAAGAAGAGGGCTGGGCCCATCAACTGATGAATGGATGAAAAAGATGTGGTTTATATATACAATGGAGTACTACTTGGCAATGAGAAAGAATGAAATCCTGCCATTTGCAGCAACGTGGATGGAACTGGAGGGTATTATGCTGAGTGAAATGAGTCAGTCAGAGAAGGACAGATATCGTATGTTTCCACTCATATGTGCAACCTGAGCAACTTAACAGAAGACCGTGGAGGAAGGGAAGGGGAAAAAATAGTTCCAGAGAGGGAGGGAGGCAAACCCTAAGAGACTTTTAAACACAGAGAACAAACTGAACGTTGCTTGGGTGGGGGCGAGGGGGGCGGGGAAAATGAGTGATGGGCATTGAGGAGGGCACTTGTTGGGATCAGCACTGGGGGTTGTATGTAAGTGATGAATCACGGGAATCTATCCCCCAAGCCAAGAGCACACTCTATACACTGTATGTTAGCCAACTTGACCATAAATTATATTAAAAAATGAAATAAAATAAAATTAAGTTAAATTAAATTTAATTTAATTTAATTAAAAAAAAAAGAGGGCTGGGGCGCTTGGGTGGCTCTGTCGGTTGAGCGTCCGACTTAGGTTCCGGTCGTGATCTCACCACGGTTCATGAGTTTGAGCGCCCGCATGGGGCTCAGGCTCGCTGCTGTCAGGGAGGAGCCTGCTTCAGATCCTCTGTCCCCCTCTCTCTCTGCCCCTCCCCCGCTTGCGCTCTCTTTAAAAAAACAAATAAACATTAAAAAAAATTTTTAAAGGGGGCTTTTGGGCTCCAGGGATGGGTCCCTTAAGGTGTTTATTTCAGACCGATGGGCGGGCCAGCTCCAGGTATTTGGGGACAGGAGAGCCTTTTAGCAAAGCCTCACAAGCAGCAGAGGTAGGTCTTGTTTTCCCCACTGGGGCCCTGAGCGCTCAGCTTTCAGGGTCATAGGGGGGCATTTGACCCCTACCTGTCTTGAGGTCTCCACTCTGGCCCGGCTTTTTTTTTTTTTTTTAATTTTTTTTTTTTTTTTTTTAACATTTATTTATTTTGAGACAGAGAGAGACAGAGCATGAACGGGGGAGGGGCAGAGAGAGAGGGAGACACAGAATCGGAAGCAGGCTCCAGGCTCTGAGCCATAAGCCCAGAGCCCGACGCGGGGCTCGAACTCACGGACCGCAAGATCGTGACCTGAGCCGAAGTCGGACACTCAACCGACTGAGCCACCCAGGCGCCCCTGGCCCGGCTTTTAACAACCTCTGGCCTTTTCAGCCTGTGGCCTGGGCTCTGTATCCTCACCTGAGTGTGTGGTTTCCCCCGGGGGCACGGCAGCCATCCTGGCCTCTATCCTCTGTGTCCAGTGGCCAGGCGGTGGGGAGGGTTGGAATGAGAACAGACAGGATGGAATAATGACCGGGCATTTTCTACTTGTAACAGTGCAAGCTCAGTTCACAACTTGAATTTCAAGTGGGCCCTTCAGGCAGATTAGGGAGGTCAAGTGAGAGAGTGGAGGCAGCCATTGCAGATTGTCTAAATTCCTAGAAAATAAATTCTAGGAATTTAGCTGTGGGGAAGGAGGAGTGCCAAGGTGAGCACACCCCACTCGGGGCAGGGGGTCAGAGCTGGTAATCCAGGAGGCCCCGGGCGGGGAGGAGGTGGCTTTTTGCTCTTCTTTCTGTATTTGGACACCCTGGGTTTCCAAAAATCACTTGCATTTGAATCAGATCTAAGAGACAAATTAATACTTTTTTTAGCCAAGGGCTTTTTTTTTTTTTTTTTTTTTTAATCCCCACTGAACTTCAGTCCCTCTTATGGAGGAAAACCGCTCCCTCCTAAATACTGCTTTTGGTGACTGCCCTTTGTTTGAAGTAATCATTGTCCCTAGAAATGGGAAATTACACATTACTGTTTACCGAAAGGAAATAAACACCTTGGATGACTAGGGTTCTTGCCCCCAGAGAGCGATCCCCGACCTTGCCTGCAAGCTGGGTGGGAAGCCTGCACACTACATCCTGCAAACACATTCACTTTCGGTGTTTGACCATTTCTGCAGGGGAAATGGTTGGATCCTGTGTGTCCCACGAAGCTTGCTTGCCGTATCCTTGTTACGTCATCACGGAGGACCTTTGCTAGTCTTTTTCTGGTTGCAGAAGCAAGTACAGGAAAAAACATGGGGAACGGGGCGTGTCTCCTGCTTACTCTGTTCAGACATGGACTGGACTCTTGCTCTGTGTTCACGGGTATCTGATGAGCTCTCACTAAATAAGAGTGAATAGGAATGCTTTATTGAGACGGCCTGAGCCACAGGCAGGTTCACGCAGGTAGGAAAAGGTCTTGGAGGTGGCTCTGAGCACTGTGTCTGTCTCAGCCTTTCCGTGTTCTGGCTCCGTGGTCTCCCAAGCCCTCCCCTGCTTTTCACTCTGGCCATTGTCAACCCCGGCAGCCTCAAGCTGGCCTCTGAGCCACACGCAGCTGTTTCCAGTGCTCTTTAACATTCCCTGCTGTCTCCAGCCCCCTGACTTTTAAGCAGGTTTCTCTTCCCCATCGGTTGGATTTCAGTTTAGGCGGCATTTCTTCCTGGGATTCTTCTTCCCTACCCCCCGCCCCCACCCCACACCCCCCACGTGCCTGTGCATTCGTGCTGGTCTGTAGCTTCCTGTTCTCAGCATTATTCATACTAAATTACCGGTGACGAGTTGCTTGTCTGTCTGCCTCCCCCGTCAGACTGTCAGCTCTGTGAGGGAGGGATGCAGCCTGCTTGTTCAGCATCACAGCTCCGGCACAGTGCCAGGCACACAACACACGGCAGAAACTCAGTAAGCCCTTCTATCGCTATTTTGTCACTTCATACACTTCCCCTTAGCAACATGAACTCCAGTTGTTCGGCTGCCCACTCTTGTGTATTTCCCCGATCTCCACCCTATCTCCAACCCATCAGCCTCTACTCGGGTAACAAAAACAAACAAAACAAAACCTAGAAAATCAACAAAAGAAACACACACCAGAACTGGTTCTCTGGTAAGTTACTGCTAAGGGGTTTTGCAAATCAGCTGTTCTCCTTGAGCTGTTGATGAGTCTGATTTGACTTCAGCAAGGATGGGAAGCGTGGAGCCCGTCAGTCAGCAAACTTCAAAATCCACACCTTGCCTGTGTGCGGGACTGCCTCTTTGGGGTGGGAAAGGACGTAAAAGAAAAGCCTGGAGACCCAGGAGGTGAGATAGTGGTTGCAGAGGGCAGAGGGGGATGCTGAATGCGGATGAGGCCTGCAGGGGGTTGGTTGGAGAGGAGGAGTGGGGCTGGGGGGAGGTTCCAGATGGCCCCCACCAGAATTGCAGCGGGGATCTGATGACCAAGAATTGAAGCGAGGAGGAGGGGCTCCCTAAATCTGATCACTTTGCTCCAAAACCGGTGGCTGGCATCTGAAACGTGACTCATTGCCTGAGTCTGGGAATTGACTTTTGATTTTTCTGTTCCCAATGATTATTTTTAAAAAGTTAATTAATTTATTTATTTTTTTCTTTTATTTTTTTAATTTTTTTTTTTAAATTTTTTTTTCAACGTTTTTTATTTATTTTTGGGACAGAGAGAGACAGAGCATGAACGGGGGAGGGTCAGAGAGAGAGGGAGACACAGAATCGGAAACAGGCTCCAGGCTCCGAGCCATCAGCCCAGAGCCTGACGCGGGGCTCGAACTCACGGACCGCGAGATCGTGACCTGGCTGAAGTCGGACGCTTAACCGACTGCGCCACCCAGGTGCCCCAATTAATTTATTTTTATAATATTTATTTTATTTTTGAGAGGCGGGGGACAGAACAGGGCGGGGCAGAGAGAGAGGGAGGGAGGCACAGAATCCGAAGCAGGCTCCAGGCTCTGAGCTGTCAGCACAGAGCCCGACGCGGGGCTCGAACCCATGAACCGTGAGATCGTGACCTGAGCTGAAGTCAGATGCTTAACTGCCTGAGCCACCCAGGCGCTCCTGTTTTTATTAATTAAAAAGAAAAAAATGTCTTTCTGATGAGATTCTGAGCGTTCCGACCAGGCTTTGTTTTACTCAGAGAGTAATACAAAGAAAGCGCCTTCTTTTGCACACCCCCCCCCCCTCCTCCTTCTGGTCCCTCCCTCCCTTCCTTCCTAGTGAAATTTTTGACCGGAAAGCCTAGCCAGGATGTGGAGAGTTGTGTTTTCCACCTGAAGCAAGGTGGGGCTGCCCTTCTCTTTGTGGCGACAAACGGCGTCACCCCCACCCTGCCGTTCTCCCCTTTGAGCTGGACAAACACAGCGGCAGTGGCCCCGTTGCCAGTGCAGACCTTTGCAGAATGAGACAAAGCCCTTGTGTATTTTGCCGGGAAGCACTTGGCTGTGACGTCCAGGCATGTGAGCGCACAAAAGCGTTTGCGGTGCCCCTGCCCACGGCGCTCACACGCACGCCTTCCGGAGCCTCCTTCGAGGACAGCAGGGCCGGAGTGTGGTGAACGTGTTTATCTTTCTCAGGTTTGGGCAAAGCCCTTCTAGGAAGTAGATTTTGAGGCGTTGAGATCAGAAACCTCCTGGGGAAGTGGTATGCAATTGTGTGTTTTCGTGTGGTGCAGCGTGTTTTAGCGATGGCCATTTGTCAAGAAAGAGATCCCATTTCCAGCCCAACACAGACTTGTCCTTTGGCAGCTGACTGGGTGTTTGTGCTGGCTCCTTACCTACAGACAGCAGGGCCCTGGAGGGAGGAAGGACTCCCCAGCTGAGGGCGAGAGGATATGTGAATTGGTGGGTTAGGAACGCTCCAGCTGATTCTCCTAATTTAAAGTGGAAAATAGGGGGGCCTGGGTGGCTCAGGTCATGATCTCAGTTTGTGGGTTCGAGCCCCACGTCGGGCTCTGTGCTGACAGCTCAGAGCCTGGAGCCTGCTTCGGATTCTGTGTCTCCCTCTCTCTGTGCCCCTCCCCTACTTGTTCTCTCTCTCTCTCTCAAAAATAAATAAACATTAAACAAAAATTTTAAGTGGAAAATAGACAAGATGGAGGTGGTTCTTTAGCCAGCCTGATTTCCAGTATCCACTACTGAGCAGTTTAAAACTCACTTGGATTTTATAAACCATGAGGGCTCTGCAAAGCTGCTCACCATGCCCTGTGTCGGGCTCTATGAGGGACTGCACGTAGGTTTGGGAGGAACAGGTTGAAACCTGACTTTGATCATTAACAAAGCCAGGCTTCCACAGCAAACATGAATCTCCTGGCCAATCAGATTATCTCAGCCTTCCAGCGCCCGTGTGAACTGGCTTGACAGGGAAGCTGGCTGGGCCAGGGTTCAGGTGGGGCAGCCTAGTGTCTATAAGGTGTGATTTGAAGGCCTCAGGAAAGACCCACCCTGGCCTGAAATGTCTTCCCACTGGCTCATCAAGGATGTCTGCAATTTCACTGTTAGTGAGTCATTCCTTTGTGTTTACCATGGACATTCTCCTCGCTGTCCCTCTGAAATGCAGGTTGCTCTGGGGTATAGACCTTACATTCTTAACCTTCCCCCCTTAAATTCTACTGTTAGTCTCTTGGATAAACCACCACCTCAGTTCCATTTTTTCTCTTTCTAGCTTTATTGAGATATAATTGACACATAACCTTGTGTTAGTTTTAGGTGTGCCACGCAATGACTTGATATTTATATACGTTGCAAAGTGATCCCCACAATCAGCTTAGTTCCAGTTTCTAAATCTCAGGCCTCTCTCGAGTCACCTCACCTACGCTGTTCCCTGTGTTGTTCGGTGTAGACAGGAAGCAGAGCTGGAAGCCAGGGGGCCTGGTGTGGGGACAGAGGGGAGGAGGAAGGCGACTGAGGGCGCTGAGGACCAGCAGGCTCTCACGTGGCTTCCTGGCCCCGTAAGGGCTGCCGGCCGCAGTGCTCTGGTTCCAGATGGCGCACGAGGGGAAATGTCCTCTCTGCTTTTGGCCGCGGTGGAGCCCTGTCAGTCCTTCAGGGCTCCTTCCCTCGCTACTCTGGCTTCCTTTCCCCCACTCTCCGCACCCGGGCTATCCCTCCTTCCAACCACTCTGTCGCAGGCAGCCATCCTCGCGGTAAGGGGCCCCCTGAAGAAGAGGGCCTCTCACTGCTACCCCGAGGCGCTACAAGCTCCTGAGCCAGACCAGAGCGGGGTGGGGGGCACCCTTTCCTCTTTCCGCACTTGGGTCTCAATCCCTCCACGAGGCTCCAGGCGGGGGCCCCGCAGCTGCCAACTACAGACACCCCAAGTCGGGCAGCTGGCTGAAGCGGGCGTGGAGGGTGCTCAGTGAGGGGCCAGCCAGGGGCTGCGGGGCTGCCCTGAGGCCTTAAACCATTCTCTCCTCTTCCTCTTTCCCGGGCCTGGAAGAGATGACTGGAGCCTATCGATGCCATGGCCCTGCCACGAGGCCCGCGCCTCTCTCCCAGAGTCACCTCCCTCCCTGCAAAGTGGATCTGCCCTAAATTCCACTGGAATGCAAGCTCCATCAAGGCAGGTATTTAAAAAAAAAACAAAACTTTTTTTTTTTTTTTTTTACATTTATTTAGTCTTGAGAGACAGAGAGAGACAGAGCACGAGCAGGGGAGGGGCAGAGAGAGAAGGAGACACAGAATCCGAAGCAGGCTCCGGGCTCTGAGCCGTCAGCCCAGAGCCCGACGCGGGGCTCGAAGAACATTTCCAAAGATTTAATTTTTTTTCCTTATTTTGCCCATCTCCCCACAAAAATTTCACTTTTTTCTATCTTGTTTGTTTGTTTGTTTGTTTTTTTCAACGTTTTTTTTTTGGGGGGGACAGAGAGAGACAGAGCATGAACGGGGGAGGGGCAGAGAGAGAGGGAGACACAGAATCGGAAACAGGCTCCAGGCTCCGAGCCATCGGCCCAGAGCCTGACGCGGGGCTCGAACTCACGGACCGCGAGATCGTGACCTGGCTGAAGTCGGACGCTCAACCGACTGCGCCACCCAGGCGCCCCTGTTTGTTTGTTTTGAGAGAGAGCGAGCGCATGCACGCTAGAGTTTATGAGCAGGGGAGAGGGGCAGAGGGAGAGAGAAAATCCTAAGCAAGCACCACACTCACTGTGGAGCCCGATGCAGGGCTCGATCCCATGAACTGTGAGATCATGACCTGAGCCAGAATCAGGAGGCGGACGCTCAACTGAGCCACCCAGGTGCCCCTCCCATGTTAATAGCTACTCAAAATTGCCTTCCCAAAAGGCTGTATCCACATACATTCCCACTCCATACCCTTACTGGTTTTTAATTTAATTTATTTATTTGAGAGAGAGAGAGAAGAGGTAGAGAGCAAGCCGGGGAGGGCAGAGAGAGAGGGAGACAGAATCCCAAGCAGGCTCCATGCTGCCAGCACAGAACCTGATACAGAGCTTGAACTCACAAACTCTGAGATTATGACCTGAGCTGAAACCGAGAGTCAGACGCTTAACCCATTGAGCCACCCAGGTGTCGCAATACTCTTATTGGTTTTCAGAGATCTCTTATTTTTTCCCAATCTGTTGGCCAAAAGCCATTATCTCATTGTTAGAATAAAAATGTTCGGCTCAATCCTCTTGGCCAGGAAATTGTGAGTGATTCACATTAGTAACATAACCACATGTATAGTAATAATACTATTTAATTGCTATGTATTCTGTTACTTAGTAACTATTTTACATGGAGTGAGTAATAATCAGGAATAGTTACAGATCAGTTTTCTCCCCATATTCCACCATGACCTTTATTTATTTCTATTTTTAAAAAAATTTTCGGGGGCGCCTGGGTGGCGCAGTCGGTTAAGCGTCCGACTTCAGCCAGGTCACGATCTCGCGGTCCGTGAGTTCGAGCCCCGCGTCGGGCTCTGGGCTGATGGCTCGGAGCCTGGAGCCTGTTTCCGATTCTGTGTCTCCCTCTCTCTGTGCCCCTCCCCCGTTCATGCTCTGTCTCTCTCTGTCCCAAAAATAAATAAAAAACGTTGAAAAAGGGGCGCCTGGGTGGCGCAGTCGGTTAAGCGTCCGACTTCAGCCAGGTCACGATCTCGCGGTCCGTGAGTTCGAGCCCCGCGTCGGGCTCTGGGCTGATGGCTCGGAGCCTGGAGCCTGTTTCCGATTCTGTGTCTCCCTCTCTCTGTGCCCCTCCCCCGTTCATGCTCTGTCTCTCTCTGTCCCAAAAATAAATAAAAAACGTTGAAAAAGGGGCGCCTGGGTGGCGCAGTCGGTTAAGCGTCCGACTTCAGCCAGGTCACGATCTCGCGGTCCGTGAGTTCGAGCCCCGCGTCAGGCTCTGGGCTGATGGCTCGGAGCCTGGAGCCTGTTTCCGATTCTGTGTCTCCCTCTCTCTCTGCCCCTCCCCCGTTCATGCTCTGTCTCTCTCTGTCCCAAAGATAAATTAAAAACGTTGAAAAAAAAAATTAAAAAAAAAAAAAAAAAAAAAAAAAAAAACGTTGAAAAAAAAAATTAAAAAAAAAAAAAAATTTTCGGGGCACCTTGATGGCTCCGTAGGTTAAGCGGCTGACTTCGGCTCAAATCATGACCTTGCGGTCCGTGAGTTCAAGTCCCGCGTCGGGCTCTGCGCTGACAGGTTGGAGCCTGGAGCCTGCTTCTGATTCTGTGTCTCCCTCTCTCTCTGCCCCTTCCCTGCTCACTTCTCTCTCTCTCTCTCTCTCAAAACTAAATAAACATAAAAAAATTTATTAAGAAAATTAAAAAATATATTTATTTGGAAAGAGAGAGAGTGCAAGCGTGAGTGGGGGAGGGGTAGGGAGAGAGGGAGAGAGAATCCCAAGCAAGCTTTGTGCGGTCCGCACAGAGCCTGAGATGGGGCTCAATCCTATGGACTGCGAGATCACGATGAACCAAAATCAAAAGTCAGACGCTTAACCAACTGAGCCGTTCAGGTACCCACCCTGCCCCATGACTTTTAGATGTAAAACACAAGAATCTGGGGTCTTGGAGGGTGCAGACCTCCACTTCTCCATGCTTAATCTGTCTTCAAAGCGGCTCCAGTGAGTTCTTTGGTGCCACAGCCTCGCCTTCCTTCACGTCCCTTCCTGCCGCACAGCGGCTGTGTCCCGGAATGACATGTCAAATGGTCCGTCTCAAGCGGCAGTACGTTCTCTGCCTCTGGGTTTCTCCTTTAATCAGTTCGGAACACGTCAGCTGGTTTTGTCCTTTGCTTGACTTTGAGGTTATCATCAGGGCCATCTTCGGGTACATCAGAAGCTGTGTCATGGGCTGGATCCCACCTTAATCTTGTCCAAGCTCACACATCACCTCGGACAATGTTTTCCACAGAGAAGTGCATTTTTATTAATGTTTACTTATTTTTTTTTTTTTTCTTTTCAACATTTTTTTTTTTTTATTTATTTTTGGGACAGAGAGAGACAGAGCATGAACGGGGGAGGGGCAGAGAGAGAGGGAGACACAGAATCGGAAACAGGCTCCAGGCTCCGAGCCATCAGCCCGGAGCCTGACGCGGGGCTCGAACTCACGGACCGCGAGATCGTGACCTGGCTGAAGTCGGACGCTTAACCGACTGCGCCACCCAGGCGCCCCAATGTTTACTTATTTTTGAGAGAGAGAGAGCAGGGGAGGGGCAGAGAGAGAGGGAGAGAGAGAATCCGAAGCAGGCTCCAGGCTCTGAGCTGTCAGCACAGAGCCTGATGCGGGGCTTGAACCCACGAATCGTGAGAAGTGCATTTTATTTTATTTATTTTATTTTTTTTTAAATTTTTTTTTCAACGTTTTTTATTTATTTTTGGGACAGAGAGAGACAGAGCATGAACGGGGGAGGGGCAGAGAGAGAGGGAGACACAGAATCGGAAACAGGCTCCAGGCTCTGAGCCATCAGCCCAGAGCCTGACGCGGGGCTCGAACTCACGGACCGCGAGATCGTGACCTGGCTGAAGTCGGACGCTTGACCGACTGCGCCACCCAGGCGCCCCAAGAAGTGCATTTTAAAAGGAGGAAAAGCTGTGAGAGCATTTGGGATTTTACACTATTTAAATTTCGTGTCTATTTCCCTCCCTTACTCCCACCTTGACTCCATGTGTTCTTTGCTCTATTCTTCTCAACCTCTGTATTCAAGATAATATAAAAATGGCAGCTATAAATGATTCTTCCCCCTGTAAGTTTTCTCTAGGCCTGGTTCTTTGTTACTGACAACATCTAGCTTGGAATCATTTAGTGACTCTGGGGCACCTGGGTGGCTCAGTCGGTTAAGCGTCTGACTTTGGCTCAGGTCATGATCTCATGGTTGGTGGGTTTGAGCCCTGCGTCAGCTTCTGTGCTGACAGCTTGGAGCCTGGAGCATGGTTTGGATTCTGTGTTTCCCTCTCACTCTGCTCCTCCCCACCTCACGCTCTGTCTTTCTCTCTCTCTCTCAAAAAGAAACATTAAAAAAAAAAAAAAAGAATCATTTACTGACTTTTCTATTACTCTTCAACCAAGTTGGAACCAGCCTCCAATAAGGCTGCATTGAATAATGGCTTCCTCCTTTGGTTTATTAGGATTTTAAGGGTTGTGACTTGTTTTGATGGTTTCAGATTAATTTTGCAAGTTTGTGTCAGAAAGCCATTTACTTGAAAATTTGATTGTTCCATTTTCTTTTTTTTTTTTTTTTAAACGTTTATTTATTTTTGAGACAGAGAGAGACAGAGCATGAACGGGGGAGGGTCAGAGAGAGAGGGAGACACAGAATCTGAAACAGGCTCCAGGCTCTGAGCAGTCAGCACAGAGCCCGACGCGGGGCTCGAACTCACATACCGTGAGATTGTGACCTGAGCCGAAGTCGGACGCCCAACAGACTGAGCCACCCAGGCGCCCCCCAATTTTTTTTTTTTCACGTTTATTTATTTTTGAGACAGAGAGAGACAGAGCATGAACGGGGGAGGGTCAGAGAGAGAGGGAGACTCAGAATCTGAAACAGGTTCAAGGCTCTGAGTGGTCAGCACAGAGCCCAATGCGGGGCTCGAACTCACAGACCGCGAGATCATGACCTGAGCCGAAGTCGGACGCTTAACCGACTAAGCCACCCAGGCGCCCCGATTGTTCCATTTTCTAAAGTGCATTGGAACGGGATTCCTTTTCTGCCCTTTCATCCAGTCCAGCTACTACAGGATCTTTATTTTGCTGGTTTTAGTAATATTACTTTGTTCTTTCTTTTTTAAAAAAAATATTTATTCATTTTTGAGAGACAAAAACAGAATCCAAAGCAGACTCCGGGCTCTGAGCTGTCAGCACAGAGCCCAACGTGGGGCTCGAACTCACAGACCATGAGATCATGACCTGAGCCAAAGTCGGCCACTTAACCCACCGAGCCACCCAAGTGCCCCTTACTCTGTTATTTCTAAAGCGCACAAGTTTTGGCCACGAGGTACACCAACAGGACGCTGCTAGGTGATCTATATATTTAGCTAAGAACCATACTTTCTTCAGGGATCACTCCTTATTTTGGATATTCTAATAACTTTGGCTTGGACATTTTCCCCCTACCTCTGCCACTTCTGAACTGTGTGACCTTGGGCAAGTTACTCACACTCTCTGAGCCTGTTTTCTCTTGTGTAAAACGAAGTTAAGAGTAGCTACTGTCTCCACCGCGGCCACAAGGGGTTAACACACAATTTAAATTGTGGTTGGCACGTGGTAAGGGCTGATGTGTTTGCCGTTACTATGCAGTCCTTTCTGAAAGAAAAAACATTCCTTTCTTCTGTGGTTCTTTGGACTGCTTCTGAGTCTCATTTTATAATTGAGAACTGAACAAATTCAAATAGAAAGAATCACTCCATGCTCACTCAACCAAACCCTATATGGAAAAGGCAAGATTGTTTCTCTAAAATAATTCACACCCGATTAATCTATTAGAATTTTTGAAAATTTGTGGACTAAGAAGAATCGGTGCAGTCGGATTAATCTATGTGTAGGTTTTAGGAGCCTTGGAAGTTTTCATGCCACTGGTGTTATCATTCAGCAGAAAGAATATTTCTTCCTTCCTTCTTTCTTTCCTTCTTTCCTTCTTTCCTTCCTTCCTTCCTTCCTTCCTTCCTTCCTTCCTTCCTTCCTTCCTTCCTTCCTTCCTTTGTTCCTCCCTCCCTCCCTCCCTTCTTCCCTCCCTTCCTCCCTCCCTTCCTTCCTCCCTTCCTTCCTTCTATTGAACGATTACAACCTTCCTCCCTCCCTCCCTCCCTCCCTCCCTCCCTCCCTTCCTTCCCTCCCTTTCTTGCTTCCTTTCTTCCTTCCTCCCTCCCTTCCTTCATTCCTTCCTTCTTTTCTTCCTTCCTGCCTCCCTCCCTTTCTTCCTTCCTCCCTCATTCCTTCCTTCATTCCTTCCTTCTTTTCTTTCTTCCTTCCTCCCTCCCTTCCTTCATTCCTTCCTTCTTTTCTTCCTTCCTGCCTCCCTCCCTTTCTTCCTTCCTCCCTCATTCTTTCCTTCATTCCTTCCTTCTTTTCTTCCTCCCTTCATTCCTTCCTCCCTCCCTCCCTTTCTCCCTTTCTCCCTTCCTTCCTTCCTTCCTTCCTTCCTTCCTTCCTTCCTTCCTTCCTTCCTTCCTTCCTTTGTTCCTCCCTCCCTCCTTCCCTTCTTCCTTCCCTTTAAGTGCCCCCAACATCCCTCTGAAAGCTTGGGGCAAGGGAGATAAACCATCTATGAAAAGGAAGCACGAATAAGAAGATTCACCAGTTTGACAGCAATCGTGTTCTCCATGGACTGGTTTCCATGTTGCCGCCAGACGGAATCCTGGCATCGGCCAGGGAATCCTGTGGCCAGGTGGGCCTGCCTTCCCGATGGGAGCCCCCATCCAGGATGGTTACCCAGGGTTGGAGCTCTCCCACAGAAAGTTTCAGGAAGTCCTCCGGTGGAGTCCACTGGTTGGAACTCCTGTGCCACAGCATCAAGCTCAGTGCTGGACAGAGAGAAGATGCTCAGCGGACGGTGACTCGCAACCCTCCTTTCCACCCCTTTGCTCAACAGCAACTTGTTCTCAGAGTTACATGGTACCTTAAATCCCCGTGGACGGGGACCCGGTCTGCTGAGCTGATGAACCCTAGATAACGTTGCCCCCCTTGTAGGAGGTTCACTGGACTTTCACAGAAGGATGTCTTTCAGTTTTTGCCAACTCCTTTAAGATTCTGTCATCTCTCCGACAGGCAGAGCGTCCAAGTGAGGGAGGAGGAGGCCGGGCTGGGATGTGGTGGGGGGCAGAGTTGGGGCCTCGGGGTTTTTCAGGCACCCGTTGAGACATGTTAATCGGTTGGACGATCCGAAGAGTGGCCTGTGATAATCCTTATCCTTTGTTAGAACACACCACAGCCTTCAGCACTGGGATGCAAGGACCAGACTAAGCCCGAGGAAACTGGCAACCGAGCAGGGCAGTTTCGATCTCCATCCCCAATGCAGGTGAGAGAAGGAGGGGGGCCTGAAAGAATGGCTGTGGGAAGGGTACCTTCCATCCAGCAGAGGGCTCATGGGAGTGCCTGCAGAGGACCATGCCTTCCCCGGTGGTGCAGAAGTCTCTCCCTCCCCGGGGGGCTAGGAATTCAAGTCTTCCTTCCGCTTCGGCTTCTGGAAAAGCGTGTGGAGAATGCACTTGCTACAGAAGGATTCTCAAGGCTTGCTCCGCGCCCCCCCTCCCTTTTTTCCCCCCAGTTAGTTTACATACAGTGAGGGCTTCCTTTGAAAGGAGGGCTGCTGGGGATTGTTTACATGCTTATAGGACGGTGTCTATTTTTCGGGGGTGGGGAGGGGCAGAGAGAGAGGGAGAGAGAATCCCAGGCAGGCTCCACGCTGTCCGCGCAGAGGTCGACTCGGGGCTCGAACTCACAAACCATGAGACGGTGACCTGAGCTGAAATCAAGAGTGGGATGCTTAAACTGCTGAGCCACCCAGGTGCCCCCTATAGGACAGTGTCTATTAAATGAAGAGTTCAGGGTGGGGCCGAGGCCAGAGATTTACGATTAAAGGGTTCCTATCCAGGTCTAGTTGAAGATCAACCAGGGTTTAAGGAAAAACTATAAAGGAAATATTTTCTCAGGCCTCCTGGAGGGGAGGCACCCACGTGAAGGGCGAGACGGAGGAACAAGTAACTGCAGAGTGGAAGTCCTGGATCATAGGGGACCGACCAAGGGCTGTTGGCTCAGTCCAGGCCGTAGCCATGATTTGGGCCTGCACAACAATTAAACTTTTTTTTTTTTTTAAGTTTACTTACTTATTTTGAGAGAGAGAGGAAGGAGAGGCAGAGAGAGAGAATCCCAAGCAGGCTCCATGCTGCCAGCACAGAACCTGATACAGGGCTTGAACTCACGAACTGTGAGATCATGACCTGAGCTGAAACCAAGAGTTGGACGCTTAACTGACTGAGCCACCCAGGCGCCCCACAATTGCACTTTTTTTCTTTTTTTTTTTTTTTGAGGTAACTGGGCACATTTAAAAATCTGGATGGCGCGCCTGGGTGGCTCAGTCAGTTAAGCGTCCGACTTCAGCTCAGGTCACGATCTCGCAGTCCGTGAGTTCGAGCCGCGCATCGGGCTCTGGGCTGACGGCTCGGAGCCTGGAGCCTGCTTTGGATTCTGTGTCTCCCTCTCTCTCTGCCCCTCCCCCGTTCATGCTCTCTCTCTCTCTCTCTCTCTCTCTCTCTCTCTCTCTCTCTCAAAAATAAATAAACAGAAAAAAATTAAAAAAAAAATCTGGAGATTTCACCGAAAATAGGGACTATATGGCTTTCCTTGAAATGTGAACATCTTCATGGAACCTGTCAGCTGGAGCAGAGTGCGCCCCCTTCCCTGTTTAAAGACAGTCCCCTCCGGCTAGCTATGGCGCTGTCCCTGTGGAGCCAACCTGCTAGAAAGGGTGCCTCTTCCTTGCCTCCTACTCACCCTAGTGCCCCCCCTCCACCGCCCCCCTGCCCTCCCCCCTCCCCCCAACTAAAGTTGTTCTTGCTTATCCTTATATTCTGTGCAGCTCAGTCCCTGGGCACTTGGTGCCGTGTGTCCCCCCCCTCCTGGAAGGCTTCTCCTCCCTCTGCTTAGTGACATCTCTTGATTTTTTTTTTTTAAGTTGATTGATTTATTTTGAGAGTGAGCGAGTGAGTGCGAGCTGGGGAAGGGCAGGGAGAGAGAGGCAGAGAGAGAGTCCCAAGCAGTGCAGGGCTCGAACCCACGAATCGTGAGATCAAGACCTGAGCGGAAACCAAGAGCCTCAGTCAACCGACTGAGTCCTCCATGTGACCCACATCTCTTGTCTTGAGGTCTGTGTGGTTAGGGGGGACTCTCCCCTCCCTTCCCAGGCCCTCTGGGGGCTCTCTTTTCGCAAGCTTGCAAATGGCAGAACTTCCCGGGGACCTGGCCTGGGGTCTTTATTTTACTGACTCTAGACTCTCTCTGGGTCACCTCGTGGGGCCTGCTGGTTCAAGCCTGCTTTTCCGAGCGCCAGGCCTGACGTCTTAGATTTTCATTGCTTACTGCAGTCGCCTCCTAACTGGTCTGCCTGTCACAGATCTGTCCCCTCCGCGGCTGGAGTGAGCTTTAAGTAGAGGCCAGCCTAACATCTTTCACGCCAGCTGAACAAAGTGCTCACAGGTGCCCAAAGTCACTGCGCCGGTGCCAGCTCCTGTGTGTTCACGATGCCCTTCCACACGCCTCCTGCTTCCTGTTTTTGCTGAGCATTTGAGTCACGAACCCAGGCCCACCTGAGCCTCTGGGCTCGGTGTCCCTTCTCTGTGTTCTCCCATGGTGCCCGGGCATCCCTGTTTCGGCTCCCACAGTACGGGGCTTCCACCAGACTTCACATCCAGTGGGGACCAGGAAGGTCCCCGGCACAGCGTGCCAGGCGCATAAAAGAGATGATTGCAAGAGCTTCGGGCTGGCTTTCCGGCCGCACATGGCCGGATAGTCCTCTCTTGCCCCTTTGGGAGCGAATTCGAGCTTCTCACAGCGTTTGCCTTGCCCACGCGGCACTTTTTGCTTGTACGGTGTACTTCGTCGACATTTATGAAGTGTCTTGAGATTTAAAGGTGTTCGGGATCCTTCCTCAAAGGACTTGTTAAACTCTGATGCTTAATATCTATTCAGTTCGATGAGCATTTATCGAGAGCCGGCGCGGAAGGAGGCGGACTTAAAGCAGCCAAGAACAGGGATTCAGATCAAGTGTGTGCAGCTTAGAGGAACTTGCTGTGGCTTTTTGTCTTGCTGTGGCTTAGTCTAAACTAGAGGGAGAGATTACAATTATATCTGTCGGGGACTCATCGACAGACCGTGTCACAGGCTTTCCCCGGATCACGATCCTGGGTGGCTCAGTTGGTTGAGCATCTGACTCTTGATCTCAGCTCAGGTCTTGATCTCAGCGTCGTGAGTTCAAGCCCCGCGTTGGGCTCCATGCTGAGTGTGAAGTCTACTTAAAAAAAAGGGGGGGGTGGTGGTGGTAGAAAGAAACCAACTTCTATGTCCCGCACTTTCATGGACTTTGAAGCTGAGTTTTGTGTCAACATGACTTCACTGGGATGCCGGAAATGAACCTTTTCTGCCCCTGCCAGGAGCCTCCGGCTCTCTCTAAATCAACTCCTCCAGAGGATTCTGCCCTTTCCCTTAATAGTTAAAAACACGTTTGAACGGCACACAACTTGTGTTTGCTTCCTCACGGCAACACGGCTGTCAACTGTTGTCATAAAGGCGTTTCGGGAAGCAGATCAGTGGGTGTGACCAGAAAGCCACTGCTGCACTTTGAGATACGACTGTGAGGTTTCAGCCAGGGGGCTTTTCAGTCGAGGCATCTCCCCGGTCACACAGTGTCCTAAGGGCTCAAGTGGAAGCCTGGGAAATTGGCCACAGTGTCGCAGGTCACGCTGTCTTGCACCAGGAGCCGTGCAGCCCTGCTCTGGGACTGCACTGCTTGGGGTCGAATCCTTGCTCCTGCCCAAACTCTGAGCTTGGGAAGTTCCAGTGTCCTCATTTGTGAAATCCTGGTGGGATGATTGGGCGACTCCTCTTACATGGTGACCGTGTGGATTGAGCCCCTTGGTCCCTAGATGGTGCTTAGACACATAGTAAGTGTGAGCTGTTGCCATCATGCCCTTTCATCGGCCTCGCCTGGGACTGTTCACCGTGGGCACTTGCTCTAGGTCAACAAAGCTGTCATCAGCTGTCCCCCACCGTTTGCGTACCTCACTGTCCCTGTGCCTGGCGTTCGAGTCCCCTTTGCTCTCTGCCTCTCTGAGCATCTTATTGTAGTCCTGTCCTCTTCCGTATTGTCCTTGCTGCCTGCAACAAGCTTCTGTTTTGGCCCTGCCTGCCCCCCCCCCGCCCCCGCAGTTCTCTCCCTCTCCCAATTCCAAAGCCTCTGGATGGAATGGATGCAGACATTCCTGTGCCCATGGCTAACCGTGGGACAACTCTAGGATAATTTTTCATTTGCCTTTGTGTTTGTAAATCTTATAGAACCCTTGCCGGTGGACTAACCCGTGAGATCACCATCTATTTTCTAAAAGTTCTCTTTCCCTCCCCTCCCCTCCCCTCCCCTCTCCCTCCCCTCCCCTCCCCTCCCCTCCCCTCCCCTCTCCCTTCCCTCCCCTCCCCTCCCCTCCCCTCTCCCTTCCCTCCCCTCCCCTCCCCTCCCCTCCCCTTCCCTTCTCTTCTCTTCCCTCCCCTCTCCTCTCCTCTCCTTTTCTTCCCTTCCCTTCCCTTTCTTTCCCTTCCCTTTCTTTCCTTTCCCTTCCTTTCCCTACCCTTCCCTCCCCTCCCCTCCCCTCCCCTCTCCCTCCCCTCCCCCTCCCCTCCCCTCCCCTCCCCTCTCCCTTCCCTCCCCTCCCCTCTCCCTTCCCTCCCCTCCCCTCCCCTTCTCTTCCCTCCCCTCTCCTCTCCTCTCCTTTTCTTCCCTTCCCTTTCCTTTCTTTCCCTTCCCTTTCTTTCCCTTCCCTTCCTTTCCCTACCCTTCCCTTCCCTTCCCTCCCCTCCCCTCCCCTCCCCTCCCTTCCCCTCCCCTCCCCTCCCCTCTCCTCCCCTTACCTCCCCTTCCCTCCCCTCCCCTCCCCTCTCCTCTCCCTTCCCTCCCCTCCCCTTCCCTTCTCTTCCCTCCCCTCCCCTCTCCTCTCCTCTCCTTTTCTTCCCTTCCCTTCCCTTTCTTTCCCTTCCCTTCCCTTCCCTTCCCTTCCCTTCCCTTCCCTTCCCTTCCCTCCCCTCCCCTCCCCTCCCCTCCCCTCCCCTTTTCTTTCCCTCCCCTCCCCTCCCCTCCCCCTTTCCCCTTCCCCTTCCCTTCCCTTCCCTTCCCTTCCCTTCCCTTCCCTTCCCTTCCCTTCCCATTTATTTACTTATTTGGAAGGAGAGACAGAGTGTGTGAGTAGGGGAGGGGGTAGAGAGAGAGGGAGAGAGGGAATCCCAAGCAGGCTCCACACTGTCAGTGCAGAGCCTGATCCCAGGCTTGAACCCACCAACCGTGAGATCCTGACCTGAGCTGAACTCAAGAGTCGGACGCTCGACTGACAGAGCCACCCAGGTGCCCCACCATTTCGTTTTTTGCCTCTATGAATTAACTACTTAGGTCACTTGTATCAGTGGAACCATACAATATTTGTCCTTTTGTGCCTGGCTTCATTTCACTCAGCATACTGTCTTCATGGTTCAGCCAGGTTGTAGCAGGTGTCAGAATTTCATTTATTTATTTATTTATTTATTTATTTATTTATTTATTTTTTAACATTTATTCATTTTTGAGACAGAGAGAGACAGAGCATGAACGGGGGAGGGTCAGAGAGAGAGAGGGAGACACAGAATCCGAAACAGGCTCCAGGCTCTGAGCTGTCCGCACAGAGCCCGACGCGGGGCTCGAACTCACGGACCGCGAGATCATGACCTGAGCCGAAGTCGGACGTCCAACCAACTGAGCCACCCAGGCGCCCCAGAATTTCATTTCTTTTTAAGGCTGAATAATGTTCCATTTGTACGTGTATATATGCATGCCGCATTTTGTTTATCCATTCGTCCATCCATTATGGACATTCAGGTTGTTTCCACATCTTGGCTATTGTGAATAACGCTGCCAGAAACAGTATGGCACCTGTTTCCAACCCGCTCTGCCTGTTTCTGCCCCGGGAACCCTCTGGTCTCCTCTTAGCCCGGCAACAGGTTGGAGCCTTTTAAAACGTGAGTCAAATAACGTCATTCCTCACTCACAACCTTCCCTTGCTCTCCCTCTGACTCGGGGCAGATCTCAAGGGCTTGCGAAGGTCTGCTGGCCCTCACCACTCTTCTGACCTCAGCTCTCGTCTTTTATTGAGCTCCGGCCACAAGGGTTTCCTTGCTCCTTCACCTCAGGCCTCCTGCATTTGCCATGAACTATGCCTGGAACGTTCTTCCCTCGATCAGCTCTTTGCCCTCCAGTGTCACCGGAGAGCCTTCTTTGATACATAAAGTAACAAGCCCTCCTTCCCCTGACCTCAAGCACCGCCATTTACCCATTTCCCTATTGCTCCCTGGAGTAGATTAACACCCTAATTTGCTCGCTTCCTTCTTCCTCACTAGAAGGTAAGCTTCATGTTGTCGGGGGCTCTGTTTGGTTTCCTGTGGTGTCCTCAGTGCCTAGCACATAGTGTGCTCAGTTCGTATCAGTTGAATGAATGGGCGGTGCTTTGAGGTCCCCACCTTAACGGACCCCTGATGTTTCTGTGCCTCTGACCATGGGGCAGAGGCGACAAGATCCTGCTGCTGTCAAGGCCTCAGTGTCATCCTTCTGGCCCAGGGCAGCTTCAAAATGAAGTGAAACTGGTCGATCAGCATTTGCCGCTCCCTTTGGCCTCAGTGGGTTCTTAACATGCATGTCCCTGATGGCTGCAAGGATTTCTCCTAAAATACACAGCCCTTCAAAGACGTGTCCCACACGTGATGTTCCTCACACGGGGCTCTTGTGGGTATCTTCTCAGGGGCCCGAGGATTCGCCACAATTTGAAATTTTGTTTTCACATTTTGATGACCCTCTGTGAAAAGAGAAAGAATGGAAGCGTACTTACTTTTGTGTTTTTGTCTGTTGATGACTGTCTTCCTGCCAAGGAGTGCCACATAAGTGGTTCGCGGGAGGTGTTCGCTTTTGTCTGTGGATGCTACTCTCGGTACCCAGTGACCACCTGAGGCAATGGCCACTAATTCTTAATTATTTAAACTGCGGTCGTTGGTTCGTGGAGGTCTTCCTGCAAATCTGTGATCATTTTGTTTTTCCTGTAAAAGGTGTCTGAATGAGAAGTATTCGGACTACACCGCCATTAACCATGAGCTAGAGTGAAGGCTGAGATGCGATACCAGGATAGAAATCTTCCAGGCTCCAGGTGGTTGTTTCACAAGGGTCTGAGTCAGCCGGAGACAACGGGGTACAAAAACAGAGGCAGGAACCTTGGCTGTAGAGTCTGGAACAGCCTCTGTCCCTGGGGTTTGTCAGCTCTGAGGTTTGTCAGCCCTGGGTTTGTCAACTCACCTTTCTGGGTCTCAGTCCTTCATCTTTAAATTCTCTTCCAGCTCAGACATCTGGTTTTGTGAGGTCTGTCGAGCAGCAATGTCCATTTGAACACCAAGAGAAATACTTTGTTGGTACCGAGCCCAGGGCGCTGGCAATGAGGATTAACAATGACTACATTTGACGGGTGCCTATTCAAGTCTTGCTTTCTCCAAATGGCCTTTTCTGAGGACTTTACCTAAAATCACACCCTGATTTCTGTCCCATTTATCCTGTTCGATTTCTCTTCATATTCTTTTCCTATGTTTTTGAGGAAATCTGACTCTTTTTTTTTTAATTTTTTAATGTTTATTTATTTCTGAGACAGAGAGAGACAAAGCACGAGCAGGGGAGGGGCAGAGAGAGAGGGAGACACAGAATCCGAAGCAGGCTCCGGGCTCCGAGCTGTCGGCACACAGCCCGACGCGGGGCTCGACCTCACGGACCGTGAGATCACGACCTGAGCCGAAGTCGGTTGCTCAACTGACTGAGCCACCCAGGTGCCCCGAAATCTGACTCTTACTATCATTATTATTTGGTCATTTCTTATTATCTCTTTTCCTTCTAAAGGTTGACTCTATAAGGTGGAGTCTTTCCTGAGACTGTGCCCCAGAACCTTGGGACACTGCCTGTCATTTTGGAGACACCAGTCAACATTTGCTGAAAAGCTTAATGATTTGAGCACCTCCTTTGGTTTGGGTACTGTCCCAAGGGCTTTACCCTTCAATCAGTACGTGCATTAAGGAAGAATTATTATTAGCCTTACGCAGTGGCTGAGAAAACTGGGGTCTCATGACTTACCTCTAAGGGTCAGAGCTGGGACTTGAACCCGGGTAGGTTGTCCACCTTGCAGTATTCACCCCTAGCTTTGGGACCTCTATGGGAGGGCTCCAGTACCAAATGCATCAAGGCACAGGTAGGGCTCTGTTTTCCCTCTCTTCTTTCTAATATTGCTCTGTTCATGGGGAAAGGGAAAATCAAACTCTCATTTATTGAAGAGGCTATACTTTCCCCATTGTGTATATCCCTGGCTCCTTTGTTATAAATTAATTGACCCTAAATGCATGGGCTTATTACTGGGCTCTTTAGTCTGTTCCATTGACCCATATATCTGTTGTTATGCCAATACCATACTGTTTTGATTATTGTAGCTTCGTAATATAGTTTGAAATCAGGAAGTGTGATGCCTCCAGCCTTGTTCGCCTCTCTCAGGATTGCTTTGGCTGTTTTGTGGTTCCGTACAAGTGTTCGATTGTTTTTTCTATTTCTCTGAAAAATGTCATTGGGATTTTGATAGAGATGGCATCCTCTCTGTAGGTTGTTTGGGGGAGTGTTGGCAAAAATCAAACTCTCAGAGCCCTCCCTGGCTGCCTTTGTTTGCTCTGGCTGTACAGAAAACACTGGGCAGAACATTCCAGAACTGGGTGGCTCGTTAGCTTTCCTCTGGTTCCACCCATCCCTTCATTTTATTTTACTTTATTATTATTTTTTGAAAATGTTTATTAAGTTTTGAGAGAGAGTGCAAGTAGGGAAGGGGCTTAGAGCGGGAGACAGAAGATCTGAGGTAGGCTGTGCTCTGATGCCAGCCGGATGTGGGGCTTGATCTCGCTAACCTCGAGATCATGACCTGAGCCAAAGGCAGACGCCTAACCGTCCGAGCCACCTGGGTGCCCCAACTCCCATAATGTCTTGAACTACAAACTGGCAAATTCGTGAGCCTTCAGCAGTCTGACCGGTAAACCAGAAGGCCCGTGGAGGGAGTGCCACGACCCACCCCACCTGGTCTGTCGCCATCTAGTGGCCCTCTCGGGTCTCCCCTAACTTGGGTGCTGTTCAGTTTCTGTAGGAGCAGATGCTGGCTGAGGTCCCTGCCTCTGAGCAGGCCGCCCTCCAGGCATTTCTTCTTCATCTGAAAACCACGTCTTTCAAAATGTCACCTTTTGGGGGGTCAGATGCACCAGGATGAGCTCCAGGACCATGATGTGGGCATCTTTGTATCTTCACGCTCCTGACCGTTAGCTGTCTTCATCTTTTTCCTCCCAGGCCTCCTAGGGGTTAAATGCTATCAGGAAGAGGCAGGGCAAGTTCCCCGGCTTACTCTGCACATGAGGAATGAGGAATATTTGACGTTCATGAGTAAGCTATTGCCTATTGATGTTCCGATTACAGAGAAAATGTCCTTGTTCCTCTTTGTTGAACGGGAAACGGCGGCGAACGGTGCAAGATCGACTATAATTATGTGCTTGAGTGATGTGGTCTCTATGATACTAGGTGCAGAAATTCAGGGGAAAAGAGTATTGGAGATGGTCAGAATGGTCAGGTAATAATAAAAACAAAAATAACACAAGAACTGACCTTTATCAAGCACTTTCTAGACGTCAGGCGTGATGCAAACGCTTTATGTGACCTAAAAATCCCCACGAAAACCCTAAGACGCAGGTGCACTCGTATCCCTATTTTACAGTGGAGGAGTGTGAGACACAGAAAGATCGAGTAATTTGCCCAAAGTGATAGAGAGCTGGGAGGGGCAGAGCCAAGGTTTGGATCCAGACTGGCCAGCTCCAGAGTCATTTCTCTAGAATGCTGATGGCTTGGTGATGGTCTTGCTGATGGCTTTGTGAAGGAGGTGGGCCTGGAGCCTTGAAGCACGTGAGGTCCTGCAGCACGGGGACAAGCTGAGAGGTGGCCCAGGGATGGAGTAGGCATGGCAGGCCCCAACAGGGAAGGAGAGACTGACCTCACTTGGGAGAGGGCACGTGCTGAAGAGCAGTGGGGAGGATGGCGAGGCAGTAGAGTGGGGACAGATGATAAAAGGTCTTAACATCTAGGCAGAGAGGGTTTGGTCTTGAGATCTCCTTTGAAGTGTGTTACAAGGTGGCTTTCTAGAAGCAGAGGTTTGGGTGGCAGCGACAGGTCTGAGGGTAGGAGGTGTGGAGGCAGGAATGAAGCGTTGAGGGTCTAGCCTAGGATGATGCAAGAGGCCTGGAAGCAAGGGAGCACAGTGTGAGAGAATTCACGGACGGGAACAGAGGTGGGAAAAGAAGCTCCACGTTCTGCTGGCTTTGAGGTTCTGAGTCTGGCAGGAGGCACAGTGTTGACTCCATGGGCTGAGAGCTCACTGCTTACTCACCCAAAGTGCTATCACAGAGAATTAAACAGATAGGACATAATCAGGTTATTGGTCTTAAAAGGCTACTGAGAATTTTTCCTATTGATTGTGTCAGTCAGGATTTGATCAGAGAAGTAGAACCCCTGTGAGCTATAGAGAAGAGGGGCTTTATCATGCGGGGCAGAGCTCCAGGTGGGAGGTGGGTCTGAAGTCTGTAGAAGGTGTTGTCCTTCTGTCTTATCTGGGCCGGCTCAGGGAGGGACGATGGAAGCAAAGGGATAGACTGGAACCGCCAGCGTGGGGTGCGTGGGGGTGCGTCTGCCCTCCACCACCTTTAGAGCAGAACAAAATGGCGGTGCTTCACTTGCGCCTTCTGGGAAATGTAGCCACACTGTCCTTGTCCACATACAAGGCAGATTCACTTTTCTTTAATCTTTCTGTTGGCCTCATCACGTACACCGGTGGCGGGAGGTTTCCTGCAGCCGTGTCTTCTGCATTCGCCTCCTAGGGCCTCTGGAACGAGGTGCCATTGACCAGGTGGCTCGAACCGCAGAGACTTCTCGTCTCACGGTTCTGGAGGCTGAAGTCCAAGATCAAGGTCTCGGCAGGGTTGGTGTCTTGAGGCCTCTCTCCTCGGCTGGTAGATGCTGGTCTTCTCCCTGGGTCTCCACAGGGTCTTCCTTCTATAACTGCCCGTGTGCTTAGGTCCTCTTGCGAGTAAGGACACCAGTCATATTGGATTCGGCCCCCTCTGATGACCTTACTTTCATCTCTTCTTTAAGGACCCGTCTTGAAATACAGTCCCATTCTGGGGTGCCGGAAATTAGGATTTCTCCATATGAATTTTTTGAGGGTACGGTTCAGCCTCTCACACTTTTTTTTTTTTTTAATTTTTTTTAACGTTTATTTATTTTTGAGACAGAGAGAGATAGAGCATGAACGGGGGAGGGGCAGAGAGAGAGGGAGACACAGAATCGGAAACAGGCTCCAGGCTCTGAGCCATCAGCCCAGAGCCCGACGCGGGGCTCGAACTCACGGACCGTGAGATCATGACCTGAGCCGAAGTCGGACGCTCAACCGACTGAGCCACCCAGGCGCCCCTCACACTTCCTTTCTCATCCTACTTAATCTCATGGTGAAGGATCAGCCCCACAGCTATACCGACGGCTCCAGCTCTTACCTCTGGCTACTCATGGAAGGCAGCCTCTGGGCTTTTTTGGGAAGGTCAGGGACGTTATTTTCTGAGGCCTGTTTTCCTGTGCGAGGCTGTCTTCGCCCAGGCAAGGGGTGTTCCTCCTCTGCGCCACACATTCCGACTTGGTCAGATCAGAAAGCAGCAAATCCAGGGGGAATTTTTTTTTTTTTTTTTTTTTTTTTTTTTAACTGTCTACAGAATCCCTTGCATAGCAGAGAGCTCAGGAAGGAAGGCCCTGTTTGGGGACAGAGGTCAGGGGCCCTTCAGAAAGGGTCAGGCCCTCCTCTGCTAATCCCAAGTCTGCTTGATTAGTCTCTGAACTGATGTACCTAGAATGAACTTTGACACAACCCAAGAATGTAATTTAACCCTTGAGCTTTATTTTCTCTCGTCCCTAAACCATCAGACTCCTGGGGGATTTAGAAAGGGGCTGGGGCAGGCATAGCAAGGAGAGGGTTCGGTGGCTCTTGCTTCCCAGGACAGCTGGCCACTGGGGCTTGCCTGAGCCCCCTGGCGGGAAGCAGGGTCTGGGCGAGGCTTCCCTACTGCTGTCCTGCTAGAAATAGGGAGAGGGGGGTGTGATACCCTTCTGCAAATCTGGAATCAAACCAGAAAGGTACCTGGCATCTTACTGCTCTCTCCTCGGGTTTCCAGCTCGCTGGCCCCAGCCAAGTTCGCCATCACTTTTTGCTGAAGTGAAAAACAGTGGAGATATGAATATTCCCTGGAGCCACTTTGGAATACGTTCAAGAATAGTTTCACAGCGAAACAGGCGAAAGGACAAGATTGCACAAAGGGCTGGATCACCCACTTGGAGAGCCGGTTCTAGAAAGAGGACTTTGATTTCGCGCGAGGGGCTTCACGCGCAGAGGAAGAAGGGAGTGGGCAGCGTTGGGGCGGAGGGGACAGAGGCCTGCTACCTGTCCAGGAGGTCCCCCTGTGCACAGTGACAGGCTGTCAGGGGGACAGCTTAGTAAACGGGTCATGAGCGGTCTGGCAGCCTTCCAACCCTCCTTGTACCTGAGACAAAAAGGCAGGCCTGGCAAAACTATTTAGGTAATTTCCTAGTGCATTTACCACTTCACAGACCCCACGCTACCCGAGAATGGGGGTCTTGAAAAGAAATAAAGCCATCTAAAATTTGTCCAACTATCTTATTACAGTAAGTGCTGAAGTAGGTGCAGTTTATTTTTTTATGTTTATTTATTTTTCAGAAAGAGAGAGACAGACAAGGTGTGAGTGGGGGAGGGGCAGAGAGAGAGAGAGGGAGAGAGAGAGGGAGGGAGGGAGACACAGAATCCGAAGCAGGCTCCAGGCTCTGAACTGGTCGGGCTTGAACTCATGAACTGCGAAATCATAACCTGAGCCGAAGTCGGATGCTTAACCCGCTGAGCCACCCAGGCACCCGTGAAGTAGGTATATTTTCTAATCTTCACTGTCTACCTTAGTGAAACTCTTGTGCACCAAGGCCTGGCAGGTCTAATATATATATATATATATATATATATATATATATATATATATACATATATATATATATATATATATATATAATTTATATATAGTAGAATATAATTTACATATTTTTTTCAAGTGTATTTTTTCAAGTGATTTTGTGTGGTGTGAACTTTCCTGCTTTCTAACCACGGCCAGGGGTGGCCAATTTGGGAAAAGCAAAGGAGGAGAAAAAAAAAGGAAAAAAGAAGAGGCTCTCTTCCACCAGTGCTCTCCTGGGGTCTGGAAAAGGGTTACAGTGGCCCCAGCGAGGGCCGCTAACTCCCTGCAGCGTCTGTGGGGAGCACCGGCAGGGACCGGAGGGGTCCAGTTTTAGTCTGGGGAGGCCTCAGGGCCAAGCCCCCCCCCAGCCCCAGATGCAGCTGGGAGAATGGAATGCCGTGCTGACCAGACCCGCCTGGCCGAGGCTGTGGGAGGCAAGAGGCCATCCCCAGAAACCACAGGGAACAGTGTGAGGAGATAAAGAGACCAAGTGCTTTGTGCTCTTAAGATAACACCCTCTCCTGTAGAGGGGGAGGTCCTCGGAGCAGAGCAACTGAGATTCCAGGCTGCTTCTGGGGGACCCAGACTGAGTGAAACCCTCTGACCAGGTTTTCCTTTGCTCTTGTATACATTCCCCAGCCGGCCTTCCTGCTCTTTTCACACGTATTGGAGGCCTCAGGGCCTTTGCGCGTGTAATTCCTTCGGCCAGGAGTGCCCCGACCGCTCCCTGAGCCCATTATCCCTCCGGATGTTGACAGCCTTCACCCCTCAGGAAAGCCTGAGGTCCCCTGGTACGCGTTGTCCCAGCTCCCTGCCCCTGGTCTCTGTGACTCTTCCTCTCCTTCGCCACGTTATAACCCCAGCCTCCAAGAAGTCAGCGAGTCCCTTGCGTGTTGCCACGTGTCTGTGCCTGGAGGTAGTCCTTTGGGGGTGTGAGGGTGGAAGAAGGGAGACCCCTGCCGTCTCCCCCGTGAAGGGGGGGTGTAGCATCCACTTCCGGATGAGGAAGGTGGGGCTCAGCAGGCCCCGTGATTGGACTCGGGCTACACAGCTCCGAAGGGGTCATGGTTCCCAGTTCTCACACTTAGGGTGCCCGAGACCCTCTGGGGAGCTGGTTAAAAACATAGCTTCCTTGCCTGGCTCTCAAGATTCTGTGTCATGGCTTTTTGTTTTTGTTTTTTTTTTAATTTTTAATTAAAAAATTTTGTGTTTTTTTTTTTTTTTTAAGTTTATTTATTTACTTCTGAGAGAGATAGAGTGAGCGGGGTGGGGCAGAGAGAGAGAGGGAGAGAGAGAATCCCAAGCAGGCTCTGCACCGTTAGCACGGAGCCCAATGAGGGGCTCGGCCTCACAAACCGTGAGATCATGACCTGAGCCGAAACCAAGAGCTAGATGCTTAACCGACTGAGCCACCCAGGCACCCCTTATTTATTATTATTATTACTAAACAAATTTTTTTTAAATGTTTATTTTTGAGAGAGAGAGAGAGAGAGAGGGAGCAGGGGAGGAGGCAAGAGAAAGAGACACAGAATCTGAAGCAGGTTCCAGGCTCTGAGCTGTCAGCTCAGAGCCCGATGCGGGGCTCGAACCCACAAACCGTGAGATCATGACCTGAGCCAAAACCAAGGGTCGGATGCTTAACCACCTGAGCCACCCAGGCGGCCCTTGAATCATTTTTATTTATTTATTTTTAAAAATTTTTTATTTTTATTTTTTTTTAATGTTTATTTATTTTTGAGAGAGACAGAGACAGAATGTGAGTGGGTTAGGGGCAGAGAGAGAGGGAGACACAGAAGCAGAAGCAGGCTCCAGGCTCCGGGCTGTCAGCACAGAGCCCGACGCGGGGCTCGAACTCACGAGCTGTGAGATCATGACCTGAGCCGAAGTCGGACGCTCAACCGACTGAGCCAGCCAGGCGCCCCCCTTGAATCATTTTTAAAGTGCACAGTTTGGTGGCATTAAGGACATTGACACGGTCATGCAACCATCGCCACCATCCATCTCCAGCACTTTTTCATCTTTCCAGACAGAAACTGTCCCCATGAAACACTAACTCCCTGCTCCCCTTCCCCCAGCCCTTGGCAGCCACCCACCCGTCTTTTTTCTGTCTCTATGGATTGACTAGGGACCTCCGATAAGTGGAATCATACAGCATGTGTCCTCTTGTGTCTGGCTTATGTCACTGTCAGCAGCGTTTTAAACAAGGGCCCCTGGTAATGCTCGCCTAGGAGTCTGGACTGCTCTGAGAAATTCTGGTCGCGGCAGGGAGGAGGGGTGGGAGAAGCGTCCTGGCACAGGCTTGGAGGGCTGAATTTACATGGGGTGAGGCAGGAAGGGGTCAGGGGGTGTGGGCTGAGAGGCAGAAAGGGGGAGCGGTGAGGGGGATGGTGACAGAGGGGCCCTGGGGTGGGCAGCGGCTGGTTTCTGGCAGGTAGTGCTCAGGGCAGGGTGTTGACCAAGGAACTCAGGGCAGAGAAGCCCGTGGAAGGAGAGGTGTGTGGACCGGTCAGGTCAGGGAGGGTCCACAGGCTGTGGGTCACAGGCCAGGGCGAGGTGCCAATAAGGCTGGGGTGGGGCCATGAGAAAAACCGGAGGGGCGGGTGGTGGTGTCAGAGCCACGAAGGTCAACCCAAGCGGGGGCGCCCTTGAGAAGCAGGGCCCAGATCCCACCCTAGGCCTAGAGGCAAAAAAGTAGGGTCATCAGGTCTGGGCAAGCGGGCCTGTGGGCACAAGAGAGAGGTTTGACATGGGGCCAACCCTTTGCCTCAGTCAGGAGATTGCGCAGACTTCCTGCTGAGGAGGTGCCCGGGTTCGGGTTCGGGGCAGTGTGACCCTGAGGGCGCTCCCAGGACGTGGGAGCGGCAAGGTCGGCAACCCCCCCCCCCCCCCAACGCTCCACCACAGACAGCTAGCTCAGGGGTGTCTTTCTCCGCCTTTCCACCCTCTCCCACCCCATCTGCCTCCGCTCCCCCCTTTCCTCTTAATTCCTCCTTGTCCCGAGGGCCCTGCACAGAGCTGGCGCACCGCTTTGCCTCCTACGTCTGCCCGGCACCTCACTTTCCCCTCTTAGGACGTGCACGGAAACAGCACCGACGGCAGAGGTCGGTCTTAGGGATTAGATGGGAGAACTCAGGTAACGGGCTCAGAGCCGTGCTTGGCGCAGCTGGCAGTTAATAAATATCTGTCAGAACTCACAGAAGTTTCTGGTAGGGTGTGACTTTCCTTGACTTATTATTATTTTTCCCACGTAATGCAACAGAGACTTCGAGAGGAGGCCCAGGACCTCCAGGCGCCGCGTGTACGGACGTGGACAGCATGGGCAGCGGGCAGTGGGTGAGTGGTGGCTGAGACAGCTTGAGCCGAGCTCCCCCGCTCTGCAGGATTTCTGCCATATCTTGCGGGGAGCGGGGAAGCCGCTGGAAGTCGGCTTGCTTGAGGGACGGAGGGGTTTTCTGATAAACAAATTCCTTTAAGGGAAGAAAGATTTAGGCCTCAGCTGTTGGAGGTTGCCAGATGGTTCGACGTGCGGCCTGAGGTGGGACCCTCGAATATGTCTTCCTGTGTCTCACCCTTGAGTCCTGTGGAGACAAGGGGGCTGAGTCAGAACATGGAAGGATGATGCCTTCGTGCTCATCAGTCTGAGGCAGAAGGAAGAGGCGTTTTGCCCAAATGGGCACGAAGGATGGGGTGTCTTTGTCGCACTGAGGACCGAGGAAATACAGTGTGGCCTTGGGCCTTCACGCACGGTCACAGCAGCACAGTGCCTTGGGGCGACAGCACAGTGCCCAGCGGTGTGGTGGCCCCCTTGCAGGTGGAGGAGGTACCCAGCTAGGGTGGCTGGTGGCCGGTGTGGGGACCCTAGGGTCAACTTGGCAAAGAGTGGGGGTGTGGCCCTCCGTGGAGGGAGACACTGAGGTAGAATTCGTGGCAGACCCTTCGTGGGAGCAGACTGGGTCTGCTTAGGAGGACATGTAAGCAGCTGTGCGAGGATTTCCCAGAGTAATTGTGTGTGTGTGTGTGTGTGTGTGTGTGTGTGTGTGTGTGTTTGTGTAAACGGTGGTAGGTGTTGGAGGAGGCCGAGACCCCACCACCATAACTGTTGGAGGAAGAGTCAGTGACACCCACATCATCACTGTCAAAATAGCCCCACCTTAAGTCCATGTGGGGTGGCCCAGGCAAACACAGGTCACACATTTATTAATAAAAGATAATGTTCCCCTTCCTACTGAAAATTGTTTCTCTCTCTTGTCAACACGGGAGGTGTAAGCTGCTTTTGAACTTCATGAGACCTTTCCTTTCTTCCCTGCGGGTGTGGAGCTTGATTTTATTAATGTTTTCTCCTCCAGGCTAAGTGCAGTGACCCTCTCTCAAGGAGGGGCTTGGAGGAACCCTCCTTCCCTTAATCCCTCTCCCTGGCTGGGTCATCACAGGGCTTTCTAGCACCCTGCGTGGTGTATACCACGGGCACCCTGGCCCCACCCCTCGTCCCCACCCTGTCCCAACTCTATATTCCCCAGTGTCCAATTCCCACTGGGCTTCTTCCTGCCTTTGTCCCTGCTCTGTCCTCTAAGGCAGTAGTTCTCAAATGGGAGGGGGGGGGAAGGATTGCCTCCCAAGGGCCATGCGATGATTTTCAGACACAGCTTGGGTTGTCACAGCTTGCTGGGGGTGGGGGTCCTACTGGCTGTAGTGGGTAGAAATAGGTGTCATGGACTGAATGTGTGTGTCTCTCCCAGGTTCATTGGGATTATGGTTGAAACCCTAAAGCCCAATGTGACAATGTGATGGTTTTTGCAGGTAGGGCCTTTGGGAGGTAATGAGGTCACGAGGGTGGGGCCCTCATGATGAGATTAGTGCTTTATAAGAAGAGCTGCAGAGATCTTTGCCTCTGCCTTGTGAGGATATAGCAAGGGTATGTTAACTATACTGGAATTAAAAGAAAAAACTCAATAAGAATAAGAATAAGAATAATAAAGATACAGCAAAACAGTGGCCATGGGCAAGCCAGGAAGAGGACTTTCCTAGAACCCACCCTGCTGGCGCTCTGATGGCAGACTTGCAGCTTCCAGAACTCTGAGATAAATTTCTATAGTTTGAGCCACCCAGCTGGAGTATCTTCGTCCTTGCAGCCCGGAGCTCAGACACCAGGCATACCGCTAAGCATCCTGTGGCGCACAGAACAGCCTCCCACAACAAAGAATTATCCAGTGCAAAATGTTTCAAGTGTTGCTGCTGAGAAAGAAACTCTGCTCTGGGCTGCTTGAACTGTGTTTGCAATCAGCAAACACGTCCCCCCCCCCCCCCCCCCCCCCCCCCCAAGAACCACACCTCTCTGTCTTTATCCCTGGGGCTGCAGGAGGCGGAAGCTCTTGTCCGACAAAAGTCCCTCCCAGAGCCTTCTCCCATATTGGTATAAATAAAATCAGAAGGTCTCTTAACTTGCAGGGGTGATCACAGGTGGAGGAGGCATCTGGGTTGAACAGCAGGAAGGGTTAGCTCTGGAGGGATCTGGATTAGCCCAGCAACTTGTATTGTTTATTTATTCCATTGAAATGTACCAGCTGGGAGGGCATGAGATTCTTTTTTTTTTTTTTAATTAATTATTTTTTAAAGATTTTATTTGAATCCAAGCTAGTTAACATATAGCGTAGTAATGGTTTTAGGAGTAGGATTTAGCGATTCACTTACATATGACACCCAGTGCTCATCCCAGCAAGTGCCCTCCTTAATGCCCATCACCCATCTAGCCCATCCCCCACCCACCTCCCCTCCATCACCCCTCAGTTTGTTCTTTGTATTTAAGAGTCTCTTACGGTTTGTCTTCCTCTCTGTTTTCATCTTATTTTTCCTTCCCTTCCATTATGTTCATCTGTTTTATTTCTCATACTCCACAGATGAGTGAAATCACACGATATTTACCTTTCTCTGACTGACTTATTTTGCTTAGCATAGTACACTTTAGTTCCATCCACATTGTTGCAAATGGCAAGATTTCATTCTTTTTGATCACTGAGTAATATTCCATTGTGTATGTATACCACATCTTCTTTATTTGTTCGTCACTCGATGGACATTGCTCTTTCCACGATAGTGCCGCTGTCAGCATTGAGGTGCATGTGCCCCTTCAAATCACTATTTTTGTATCCTTTGGATAAATACCTAGTAGTGCAATTGCTAGGTCGTATTTTAATTTTTTAAAATAATTTTTCTTTTTTCACATATGTATTTTTAAGTTTATTTATTTATTTTGAGAGAGAGAGAGAGAGAAAGAGCAAGCAGGAGATGGGCAGAGAGAGAGAGAATCCCAAGCAGGCTCCACACAGACAGTGAGGAGCCCACCGCAGGGCTTGAACTCATGAATCATGAGATCAGGACCTAAGCCGAAATCAAGAGTTAGATGCTTAACTGAATGAGCCACCCAGGCACCCCGATTTTTAATTTTTTTGAGGAACCTCCATATTGTTTTCCAGAGTGGCTGCACCAGTTTGCACTCCCACCAACAGTGCAAAACAATTCCCTTTTCTCCTCATCCTCACCAACATCTGTTATTTCTGGAGTTGCTTAATTTTAGCCATACTGATAGATTTCAGGGCGGTATCTCATTGTGGTTTTGATTTGTATCTCCAGGATGATGAGTGATGTTGAGCATCTTTTCATGTGTCTGTTAGCCATCTGGGTGTCTTTGGAAAAGTGTCTGTTCATATCTTTTGCCCATTTCTTCACTGGATTATTTGTTTTTTTGGGTGTTGAGTTTGATAAGTTCTTTATAGATGTTGGATACTAACCCTTTACCTGATATGTCATTTGCAAATATCTTCTCCCATTCTTCAGACTGTCCTTTAGTTTTGCTGATGGTTTTCTTCACCATCAGAAGCTTTTTATCTTGATGAGTTCATTTTTGGTTTTCCTTGTTCATTTGTTTTCCTTGACTCGGGAGACATGTCTAATAAGAAGTTGCTGAGGCTGAGGTCAAAGAGGTTGCTGCCTGTTTTATCCTGTAGGATTTTGGTGGTTTCCTGTCTTACTTTTAGGTCTTTCATCCATTTTGAGTTTGTTTTTGTGTCTGGTGTAAGAAAGTGGTCCAGTTTTCTGCACGTTGCTGTCCAGTTTTCCCAGAACCGTTTGCTGAAGAGACTGTCTTTTTCCATTGGATATTCTTTCCTGCTTTGTTGAAGATTAGTTGGCCATACATTGGTAGATCCATTTCTGGGTTCTCTGTTCTGTTCCATTGATCTGTGTGTCTGTTTTTGTGCCAGTACCATACTGTTTTGATGATTACAGCTTGAATTGTGATGCCTCCAGCTCTGGTTTTCTTTTTTTTTTTTTTTTTAATTTTTATTTATTTTTGAGAGAGAGAGAGAGAGAGAGAGAGAGAGAGAGAGAGAGAGAGTGTGAGTGAAGGAGACACAGAATCCAAAGCAGGCTCCAGGCTCCGAGCTGTTAGCACAGAGCCCATGCGGGGCTTCAACTCATGAACCGTGAGATCATGACCTGAGCCAAAGTCGGATGCCTAACGGACTGAGCCACCCAGGTGCCCCTGGTTTTCTTTTTTCAACATTGCTTTGGCTATTTGGGGGTCTTTTCTGTTTCCAATCAAATTTTAGGATTGCTTGTTCTAGCTCTGTGAAGAATGCTGGTGTTATTTTGTTAGAGATTGCATTGAATATGTAGATTGCTTTCGTAGTATCGACATTTTAACAGTATTTGTTCTTCCAACTCATTGAGCATGGAATATTTTTCCATTTTCTTGTGTGTCGTCTTCAATTTCTTTCATAAGCTTTCTATAGTTTTCAGTGTATAGATTTTTCGCCTCTTTGGTTAGGTTTATTCCAAGGTATTTTATGGTTTTTGGTACAACTGTGAATGGGATCAATTCCTTGATTTCTCCTTCTGCTGCTTCATTATTGGTGTATAGAAATGCAACCTATTTCTGTACATTAATTTTGTATCCTGTGACTTTGCTGAATTCATGGATCACTTCCAGCAGTTTTTTGGTGGAGTCTTTCAGGTTTTCCATGTATAGTATCATGTCTGTGAAGCGTGGAAGTTTGACTTCTTTCTTGCCAGTTTGGATCTCTTTTATTTCTTTTTGTTGCCTGATTGCTGAGGCAGGACTTCCAACACTATGTTGAACAACAGTGGTGAGAGTGAACATCCCTGTCGTGTTCCTGACCTTAGGGGAAAAGCTCTCAGTTTTTCCCCATTGAGGACCCATATTAGCTGTGGGTCTTTCATAGATGGCCTTTATGATCTTGAGGTATGTTGTCTCTATCCCTACTTTCTTGAGGGTTTTTATCAAGAAAGATGCTGTATTTTCTCAAATGTATTTTCTGCGTCTATTGAAAGGATCTGGGCATAGGATTCTTGCAAATAAAGAGATGAGAGATGAAGCTTTATGGGAGGTGATGATCTGAAGTCAGCGGTCATTCACAAAACTGTTGACCTTGCCCACCTGGGATGACCACCCATTGGACCCTTTAATCAACACCGAAGCCTCATCCAGCGGCTGTGTGACAAAGCATTTGGACAATTAGCTGAGTTTTGAACCTCTTAACTTTTGTGGTTTTGGTGACTGGGAATCAGAGTTTTACTTACAGGAGTTATTCTTTAAATGCTAGGAGATTTTTCCATGTAATTTTGGTTTGTGATCTGGTGCTCATACATGAGTGAGGTGTGCTGCCTGCTTTCCCTGCGTTGTCCACTTTGTGAACTCAGGCCATCTCTCAAGCCACCTACTCTGTGCCTGATATCTCTCACCCTCATGGAGTTACCCCTTGTACCTACACAGCACCTTAAACAGCCCTCGACCAAGCTTTTACTACAGTCTGGTTATGTGAATATAATCCCAAGGTAATTAATATAGCTAATATAATTATCCCACAGTGGAAGATTCTGGAGGGTAGGGACCACATGTTGTTTACTCATCTTTGAGCCCTTGACACTGGCACTGTGTCTGACCCAAGATCAGGCTTCAGGAAGTGTTTGCTGAGCTGAGCTGAACTTCAAAAGAGTGAACTGTTTGCGTCAGTTTCGCAGTTTAAAATGGCAAACTTGGGTCACTGAATACATCGCGTACAGAAGGAAGGCACTGCTGGAAGTTTAGCAGGGTGTGTTGGGAAGTTGCCTGAGAGTGGCCGTCTCTCTTTTTCAAAGCAATTACAGCTTCTAACATGCTTTGCTCAGTATCAAAAGGCTTGAGTATTTCAAGATGCATTTTTGGAATGCTGGGCGAACCGTGGTGGAAACATCAAGAAGCTAGGGTATTTCTAGGATGCGTGTGCTCTCTGACATTCTGCAGATTTTGAATTGGAGAATATGCATTTTCTTTTAAGGAAATGCAATGATACTAGTTGGAAGGCCATACTTAAATGTATTGAACTAGACTGTGAAGAAGGACCTAGGCTTTGTATAACCACCAAGTAAACCAGGTCATTTAAAAAAACGTTTATTTATTTTGAGAGAGAGAGAGAGAGAGAACAGGGGAGGGGCAGAGAGAGGGAGAGAGGGAGAGAGAGTGAGAGAGAGAGAGAGAGAGAGAGAGAATCCCAAGCAGGCTCCATGCTGCCAGCACAGAGCCCGATGCAGGGCTTGAACCTACGAACCGTGAGATCATGACCTGAGCTGCCAGCAAGAGTTGGACGCTCAACCGACTGAGCCACCCTGGTGGCCTATGAACCAGGTCGTTTAAAAGAGAAACCTGGGGGCGCCTGGGTGGCGCAGTCGGTTAAGCGTCCGACTTCAGCCAGGTCACGATCTCGCGGTCCGTGAGTTCGAGCCCTGCGTCAGGCTCTGGGCTGATGGCTCAGAGCCTGGAGCCTGTTTCCGCTTCTGTGCCTCCCTCTCTCTGCCCCTCCCCCGTTCATGCTCTGTCTCTCTCTGTCCCAAAAATAAATAAAAAACGTTGAAAAAAAAAATTAAAAAAAAAATAAATAAAAAAAATAAAAGAGAAACCCGATGGGGCGCCTGGGTGGCGCAGTCGGTTAAGCGTCCGACTTCAGCCAGGTCACGATCTCGCGGTCCGTGAGTTCGAGCCCCGCGTCAGGCTCTGGGCTGATGGCTCGGAGCCTGGAGCCTGTTTCCGATTCTGTGTCTCCCTCTCTCTCTGCCCCTCCCCCGTTCATGCTCTGTCTCTCTCTGTCCCAAAAATAAATAAAAAACGTTGAAAAAAAAAATTTAAAAGAGAAACCTGAGGGCCATCATGAGTATGCAAATGATTCCTAATTAACAGGCATGTTGCTTGTAGACTTATTGCTTATTGTACCGCATAGTTAAAATGCTTCCTTACCTTCCTTGTACTGTGAGTGCGCTTAGTAGCCTCTGTTTACATGATCACAAATGCTCGATCAGGGGAGTGTTTGAATTAATACAGTTTTGTTTCATTCACTGATCTCACAAGTATTCACTGAATGCCTATTATGTTCCAGGCACCACGGATAGCAATGAACAAACCGAATCCTTGCCCTCTTGGAACATTCTAGTGAGGCCAGGCGTGAGGATGGCTGGCAGAAAAGGAGGAAATATCTGCTCTGTAGAGCTGACAGAAACTGCTGATGGATTGGATATGTGGGGGAGGTGGTGAGAGAGGGATCAAGGATGACTCCTAAATTTTTGGCCTGAACAACTGGCAGAATGCCCCTGCCGTGTACTGAGCTGGGGGAAGCAGGGAGAAATGGATCTGGGAAAGAAAACCCCAAAGTTCAGACATCAGGGGGGATGTCAGGGGCACAGATGGTCGTGCAGAGGTCTGGTGTTCAGGGGAGCAGTCTGGGCTGGAGATACAAATTGGGGGTCGCATGGCTTTCTCAGGCTGCCTTAAAATAACAGAAATGCATTGTCTCCCGGTTCTGGAGGCTGGAAGCCCAGAATCAAAGTGTCGTCCGGGCCACGTGCCCTCGGAAGGTTCTAGGGAGGACTCTTTCCTTGCCTCTTCCTGGCTTCTGGTGGTTGCTGACAAGGCTTGTCATTCCTTGGTTTACAGCTGTACTATATACTATTCCATTTCTGCCTCTTCACACACATGGCCATCTTTCCTCTGTACGTGTCTGTGTCTCTTTGTCCAAATTGCCCTCTTAGAAGAACCCCAATTGTTGGATGAGGGCCCACCCTAAACCAGGAGAGTATGGGATCCGGAGCAGTGCCTGGTTCATGGGGAGATGTATTACAGAAACTCCGAGTAGGCATTCAGCAACTTTTATAGCCGAATCCCCCAAGCACAGGTTCATTCTTGCAGCTATCCATCTGTTTTCTCTTTCTCAACAGTATTGGTCTGTAATCAATAGGAAATAAAAAATTAAAAACCTCCCTCCCTCGCCACCAGTTGAGTAAGATAGGAGCTCAGACTTCACCTTGGATTTGGCAAGTGTGGGTGGTCTTGACCATGGAGGTTTTGTTGGATGAAGGGGAGGGAGCCTGAGTGGAAGTGGTTCGCCAAGAATGGCAGGTGTGAGGGGCGCCTGCGTGGCCTTGATTTTGGCTCAGGTCACGATCTCACAGTTCGTAAGATGGAGCCCTGCTTCAGGCTGTGCACTGACAGCACGGAGCCTGCTTGGGTTTCTCTCTCTCCCTCTCTTTCTGTCCCTCCCCTGCGCTCTCTCTTTCTCTCTCAGAAATAAATAAATAAACATAAAAATAAAAGAATAGCAGGTGTGAAAGGATTTGGTGAGTATGGATAGAACTTCGCTCTGGAGGGCAGCGAATCGGGTTGGCAGGAGGAGGGAAAAGTGGGATCAAGGGAGGTATTTCTTATTCTTTAAGATGAGGGATCTCAGACCTCGTCTGCATGCTCAGCGGAAGGGAGAGGGGGATGAGGCAGAAGAGAGGGTGGTCAGGACCGGAGCCCGTAGCCTGGTGAGAGGAGATGGCATCCGGTGTCCCCTGGAGGGTGGGCTCCTGATGGGAAGGAGCAGGGGGAGCACATCTGTATTTGGAGCGACTTCCCCAGTTTTAGCTGAAAGTCCCCTGTCCTGGGAAAGCTTTAAAACAGAAAGTTCCATGTCCCAGGGCCACTCCCCTCTCCCAGTCCCAGGCAAACCAGGTCAGGTTTGAAGGGAGAGTTGGATGCTGGGAGGCCAAGGGGCTTGTTGGAGGGAAGATGAGGTAGTCTTTAATCTTTGGCTTCTATTTTCTGGGTGACATAAGGGCTGAGATCATGAACTGAGAGCAAAGACAGGGAGGGAGGCTGGAAGGGAGAGGAAAAGTTGTAGGACAGCCATCTTGGGAGGGGGGAAAGGGAGCTCGCTAAGAAATAGAGTAGCATTTCTGGGCAGTGCTGGGTGGCAACTTGTGATCTGTGGTCACCCACGTCACGTGATAGCAGGCAGAGCGGCAGTGGGGTGTATACACTGCAAAACTCCAAATGGCTAACGTTCTGTCACAAGCGATTTGTTGGAACACAGGACGCTAATTGCGTTGTCCTGGAACATGGTGGAAAGGGGTACGTCAGCAGAAACACATTCCTGGTCTGTAGGACTTCCAGATGAAAACAGAGCCGCAGCCAACTCTCCTGAGAGTAGATTAGCAACACTTTCACTCAGACCTTTGATTTCTTCCCATAGGGGCTGTTCATAATTGTAGTGCAGACCCGGTCACGTTGTCCACACCCTTTGTAAGCATGGCACCCTTCCTCTCCTCTCCTGCCGAGACACCCCAGTGGCTTGCTCATACCAAATACTTCTTTGCAATTTGCAGTTACGATGATCTGCAGAAGCAACAGCTTAACACGAACGGAAATAAAAAGTTACTGCCCGGCGTGATTTCACCGATCTTCGTGTTAAAGGAGTCCGGCCGGATTGCCGGTTTTGGTTCATGCTGCCTCTTCTTTTGGCAGATTTTAGGCATTTAATCAGCGCGGGTAATTCAGAAAGTAGCAAAGCATAAGGATTTGGGAGTTACAACACCCGGATTTGAGTTATCCACGTACTGGATTTTGGGCAGGTGACCTTCTGAAGCGCCTCTAACCTGCCAGCCTCAGTTTCGTCATAAAAATGTGGCTAAACCTACCTGTGCCTGCTGCTTCGTAAACTCTGTGAAGGAAAGTGTCGTGTGTCACACATAGGTTGGCTATTGCTCTGATTGTTTGCGGTGTGGTTCTGTGCCTTTCTTTGGTAGATTTCAATTCTGCAGCTTTAATAATAGGGACAGAGAAAACTGCCGATCCCCTGGGCGTGGTGGCTAAGCTCCTGATGACCGTCAGGAATGAGGCGCTGGACTAGGGACCAGGGATGAAGTGAGTGTAGAGTAGGGGTGGAGGGAGTGAGGCACGGGTGTGGGGTGGGGATTGTGGCAAGAGGGAAACTTCTGGTTGTAAGATACTGGGTGTGGAGCCCTAGGGGCCGCCTTAAAATGGGATTATAGAAATAATGTCCCGGGTCCTCTGTTTCAGAATGCAGGCTGCGATGAGGCCGGTTTGGAAAGAGTTGTATTTAAAAGTTTACACGTCCGTCACTTAAAGTTTTCGCCTTCAGCTATTCAGGAAATTCTACTCTATAAAGTGACTCATTCATTCCCTAAGGATTCTGCACAGCCAGGGTTTTACTGGGTCAACCGCAGAGACATCAATTCCTGGAAGATTGTTTCCATTTTGTCATGGGCTATAACTTGGAGGTAATATTTTTGAACACCCAATTACGGAGAACTCGAAATACTTTTTAGAAATTAGCTCTTAAATCCTTAGGTGCTGTGTCCTATGACTATGACAAGTAGAAATGCTTTATCATCTCTAGATTTGTTACTTGTTATTTAAAAATTAAAAAAAATTTTTAAATGTTTATTTTTGAGAGAGAGAGAGAGGCAGAGTGTGAGCGGCAGAGGGGCAGAGAGAGAGAGAGAGAGAGAGAGAGAGAGACAGAATCCAAAGCAGGCTCCAGGCTCTGAGCTGTCAGCACAGAGCCAGACACGGGGCTCCAACTCACAAGCTGTGAGATCATGACCTGAGCCGAAATTAGCTGCTTAACCGACTGAACCACCCAGGTGCCCCTAAAATTTTTTTTAATGTTTCTTTATTTATTTTGAGAGAGAGAGAGAGAGAGAGAGAGAAAGAGAGTGAGCACGAGCAGGGGAGGGGCAGAGAGAGAGAGAAAGAGAGAGAGAGAGGAAGAGAGAGAGAGAACCTCAAGCAGGCTCCAGACTCTGCTATGGGCCTGATGTGGGATTCAAACTCACAAACCATGAGATCATGACCTGAGCCAAAATCGAGAGTCAGACGCTTAATCAACTGAGCCAGCCAGCCCCTAAATTAGTTACTTTTAATGTGCTTAAAAAAGCAAGTTCACGTCCAATTCTACCACCATACAGACACCTCCCCTCCAGGAAATCCAACTTACCTCCAGTTACCGAGGGGGTCCTCTGGTCTTCTTTCCTTGATCTCAGCCTCTGTCTTCAAAATCCCATTATTTTCATCTCTCTGCTTTCCCAAGCTCAGGGCTTGGTCTCCTGCTCCTCTCTCACCAGCCACTAAAGAACTTTTATCCCCTCTTTAATTTTATTTATTTCCCCTCTTTAATTTTATCTATCTATCTATCTATCTATCTATCTATTTTTATTTATTTTTAAAGTAAACTCTACCCCGGACATGGGGCTCGAACTCATAACCCAAAGATCAAGAGTCACACACTCCATCAACCGAGCCAGCCAGATGCACCCCTCCTTTAATCTTTTTAAAAAGATACCACAAAAGCAAATTCTTACCAGTTATTTCAAATAACTCAAAACCGTCTATAGGCGTTTTTTTGGTTTGTTTTTTTGTTTCGTTTGGTTTTCTTCTGAGAGAGAAATAGAGAACAAGAGGAGGAGGGGCAGAGAGAAGGAGAGACAATCCCAAGCAGGCTCCGTGCTTTCAGTGCAGAGACGGATGCAGGGCTCGAATTCACAGACTGTGAGATCGTGCCCTGAGTCGAAGCCGAGAGTTGAACGCTTAATCGACTGAGCCACCCAGAGCCCCAAATAACTCAAAACTGCTTAAAATGAAAAGTAAAAGTCACCCCCACTGCTTTTCCAGAGTGGCCCCTACCCTCTCTGGGGAAACTCCCCAGGCTGAAGGCTTCAGGACTGTGTCCGTGGATTCAGGGCTCCAGTTCTAGCCCTGGGAGCGCTGGTCCCTCCTTTCTGTTGGACATTGTCATGAGGGTCTCTCGTTTCAGACACAGCACGTCTTCAGATTTGTTGGCGGGACCCCCTGTGGATAGGATTTAAGTGACCTGCAAGAGAGGTTTCCTGTGTGTAGCCCTGGGAAATATATTTGAGCTCTGTGTTCCTCAGTTTCCTCATCTGTAACTTGGGGAGTTAGGACACCATGGGCCTCAAGCACTCTTTCCTCTAACTCATCTCTGTGTCTAGCCTCCTCTTCCTGAATTCATATTTCTTGTTTCTTTTCCTGCTGTTGTCTTTTTTTTTTTTTTTTTTTGTCCAGCAGAAAAATGTCGAGGTGCAGACATCAAGACATCAGAGAGCTAGGGTCACCTTTGGGCTGACTAGCTGTGTGACCCTGCCAATCACGTGGCCTTTCTGGACCTGTTTTTTCATGCAAGAAATGAAGGACCAGGACTCTTTGATCTCCAGGAGACTTTCCGGTTCTGACACCCCATGATTCTCCTGACCTCCTCCTACCTAGGGGTGACCCCTCTGATCATAAGGGAACCGTGAGCTCTGGGCATTTGCTGCTTTTAGCACAGGGTGGTGGTGATAGTAGGTTTGGGGCAGGGGACAAACCAGGGAAGCTGGACCCTTCTCTAGAGTCCCTGAGTCAGCTCCTCTTGGTCTGACTTCATTTTTTCATTGGGAGTGTTGTGAAATCCCAGAACATCACCCACGCCCACTCTCAACCCTGAGTACATTTGGGGCGCGTTCCAACACCAAGTAAGAGCCATTTGGAGATGACCTCGGAAACCCCTGTTCCTTGTCCTTGTGTGTGACTTTGAAGGGGGGCTAGAATGACTAGCCATCCTGGCTTGCCCTGGACTGTCCCGTGTCCCAGGAACCCCCACAGGGCACACCGGGGACGGTCGGTTCCCCTACTGCTCTGCCCTGTCAGGGCCTGGCTCACTTCCTGAGCGGGGTAAGTAAAGGACCCAGCGGGGCAGGGAGACTCAGAATCAGCCGGAAGGCTTGGTGGATGCGGATTCCTGGGCCCCACTCTGGAGAGTCTCTTCCGGTAGATCTGGGGCGGGGGGGGGGGGGGGGGACTGCGAATGCGCATTTAGAGGCTTCCAGGTGAGTCTGGTGTAGGTGGATCAGTACCGCACCTTGGGACACACACGGTGCTTGGGGTAATGCGGGGAACAGGGTTGGCTCCTGCCCTCATGTTGCTTGTAACATGGGCAGAAGCCCCAGCAGGGAACTCAGCTCCCGTGTGGTAGAATATAATGGACACTGTAACATGAGTAGCACGAGGACCAAGATTCTTATTCCTCCTCCCACCCTCCCAAGTAATCCAGTGCTCACAAAGCTCGGCTTTGTTCATGAAGAGGGTGGACTTGGCATTTTTCGGCAGGGGGCCCGCAGGGAGTTTGCGTGAGTTGCCAGAGATGACCATTCCCTGCAGTTGACGGCCGACTCTCCCGTCCCAGAACTACCCCTGCTCTGTCCGCTGCACCGCGTGACCCTCTGGCAAAAGCGCGAGGGGACCACCTCTAAAGGGGACCGTCTCCACGGCCCACTGTGGCCCTGACCTTCCGGCATGGAGGGCGGGTGAGGAAAAGCAGCCTCGTTCTTGTTCTTGGTAGGGCAGCTGTCATTTCTGTTGCTTACGAGCTGCCCCTTTTTCTAAGGTGAATTGATGAGCTAGAGTCCCCGAGGGCACTTAGTCATGGGGATGATTTGAAGAGGACCCGAGATGGCCTGTAAAGGGCAAGCTTATTCTCTGGGTTCCGGTGGGTTCCCTCAGTCCCTGCTGCCACAGAACAAAATGGCGGAGGCGTCCCTCAGAGGGGAGAGGAGCAGAGCGACAGTTCCACAGGCCTTCAGATGAGGGACACGAGGTTCTTGGGGTCTTGGAAGGACATGTCACCGCTGGGGCTCCAGGAAGGCCAGCGTCCACGGCAGCCTGGAGCTGTGGGGCCGAGGGTCACCACTGGCCATGCTGACTCATCAAGCTGGTCTGGGAGCTGAGCTGAGGGCGGCTGTCTTAGTCTGTTTGGGCGGCTATGAGAGGATAGTATGGACCGGGCAGCTTATCAGCCACAGACATGTATTCTTTGTAGCTCTGGAAGCCTGAGGTCAGGGCGCCAGCACAATTGGGTTCTGGCGAGAGCCCTCTTCTGGGTTGTAGCCTGCCCACTTCTCCCTGTGCCCTTACGCATTGGAAAAAGGTGAGGGAGTTCTCGGAGGTCCCTTACATAAGAGGGCTAATTCCGTCACAAGGATCTCACCCTCATTCCTAATCACTTCCCAAAGGCCCCACCTCCTAATATCATCATGTTGTGGTGGGGGGCAGGTAGGGTTTCAACAGATGAATTTGGGCGGTGGGGGACACAAACATTCAGTCCTTTGCAGCATCCTTCCAGGGGCTGGTGGCCTGGGCATCCCTAGTTGTGGGGTGTGATGGCTGTGAGCGCCAGCTCTGGAGTCGCCCTCCTTGGGTCGAATCCCGTATCAGTCGGTCACTTATCAGCTGGGATGACCTTGGGGAAGTCACTGACCTCTCTGGGTGGCAGTTTTCCTATTTGTAAAATGGAGTAAGGTTCCCTGTGCTGTTGAGAGGCTGGAATGAGAGAAGCCTGCAGACGGCTTAGCACGGTGCCTGACGCACAATGAAACCTAAGCTTTCTTGTAATTAGTGACAGAAAGTGGCAAAGACCCGGAATGAGGTCTGTATTCATTTGCTCAGGTTCCCATAACCAAATACCATAGGTTGTATGGTTTAAACAACAGAAAATCATCGTCTCACAGTTCTGGAGGCTGGAAGCCCAAGATGTTGGTGTCGGCAGGTCTGAGTGCTTCTGAGCTCTCTTTCTTTGGCTCGCCGATGGCCGCCTTCCCGCCCCGTCCTCACACGGTCTTTCCTCCATGCATGGTCGTCCTGTGTGTCTCTTTGTGGGTGCAAGTTTCCTCTTCTTACGAAGACACGGATCAGGCTGGATTAGGGCCCACCCTAATGGGCTTATTGTAACTTAATCACCTCTTTAAAGGCCTTGTCTCCAAACAGAGTCACATTTTGAGGTGATGGGGGTTAGGGCTTCAACATACGGATTTAGGGACACAATTCAGCCCATAACAAGGGCCAGTCTCAGGGCCAGGATATCTGAGGGTCAGACACAAAAGGCCCCCTCTAGGGAGCCAGACGTGAGAGTGAGGCCCAAGCTTGTCTGGGGGCCCGCGCTGTGGTCGCCCAGACAACCCATCCTATCGGGCCATGCTGCTAAGTGCAGTGTATTTAGGATTATGGTGGATGGCTGGGTTTGCCTGGGCTCCAGCCTGGCAGGTGTGGTTGAGGTCAGCTCCATGGGTGGAGTGAGGAGGTGAGTGTGGGGATATGGAAGGGAGAGCAGACAGTGGCTCTCGAAGAAACAGGAAGATCACATCCTTGGGAATTGGGAGACAAAACAAAGCCAAGGTTGGGGGCCCTGGGCCCCCGGCCCAGCTCTTTAGGGTCCATAAAACTCTTGCTTGCTTTCAGTGGGGTCAGGAAACCCTTTTAAAGAAGCCAATGTGATAAGTGGTCCAGTATAGGCATCCATGCATTTTCTTCTGAAGTGCAAATTTGAGCTTCAGCAGAGAACCAGCTGTAGGTCTTTAACTTCTCGGAGCCTTTTTAAGGACAGGCCTGGAGCCCAGCATGCGGGCAGGTGTCAGTCCACTAAATTTCAACCCCAGGATGAGCTTGTGAGGGTCACTTGTCAAGCCCCCACCTCTCCCCTCCCACATTTCTCTGCCACAAGGGTTCCCCCCCACCCCCCCGAGCTATTTTGTGGACATCCCCATCATCCTGGCAGATCTGTCCCTGTGGATCACGAAAGCCCGGATTCCTGGACTCAGCATCCCTTTGCCTGCCATCGGGATTTGATTTTGGCCAGAGGCACCCCCCCCCCCCCAGGATGGAGCAGCCTGTTGCTGGAGTGAGGGTGGGCAGTTCCTGCTGTCACGACCAACATCCCAGCTCTCTCACCTTGATCCTCTTACTCACGTCTTGTATTATTTAAATGGCTTGGGTTTTGATAGTCTCTCTGCTCACAGTCGTCCTGAGCGGGCTGGAGGTTGAAGATAGCATTCTTTCCAAACATTTGGCTGCCTCGGAACTGGCTTAGAGTTTCTGACCGTGTGCACGGCAGAGGGTCTCTGGATGCAGTCTTCTTACAGAGATGTGTTCCTGGGGCAGAGCTCCTGAATCCAGTCTGGAATTCAGACTGTATCGCCTACTTAAAGGCTCTCCTCAAGCCACCCCCTCCTCTGGGGGAGCAGAGACACCCTGGAACACCAGCTTGTAACCTTCTTGGAAGGCAGCGGTGTGATGCCAGGTGCAAGTCCTGGGTTCGAATCCCGGCTCTGCCGTTGATGAGCGGGGTCTCCTGGGGTGTTTCTGAGTCTGTTTCTTTGTTCCTGACACACATTAAGTGCTCAGAAATCATGGCTGATTTTATTTTTATTATTGTTACCACCCGTTCCACGTCCTCAGCCCAAATGGCATTGAATATAGCGGTTTTCCCTGGAAGGAGGATAAGTAACTGCCCTGGGGCCACGCTGGTCATCGGGGAAGCCGAGAGACGAGCTGGACAAGAGCGATAACAGCCAGCTCTGAGGCATCACTTGATGAAAGAGCGATCTGAACCGTGGGAGAAAGTGGAGACAGGTGTAATATATCTTAAGCACTCCTTCCGACATGTCAGGATAACGCTGTTCGCTCTTCTGGATGCAGTACCTAGATATGGATGGGGGTTTGGAGACGGGATGCTCCTGGGACATCTGACTTTGTTTTGGGTCACTGACGGGCCTAGGGTTTTCCTACTATTCTTGCAAAATTTGCTGAAACCCCTTTTACGACTTCACACGTCCCATCATGTGAGCCCTGGGGAGAGCTCAGACTCCGGGGATGGGGGTTGTCCAAGTCACCTGCTGTCTTTGATCTCTGTCACCCCTCAGCGTGGGAAGTCTTAGGTGGAGGTCAAATAGCACCATGGCGGGGACCGACTGTGAAGGCACTGGTGACCGCTCTGACACTGCCTGCCTGCCTTCCCCACCTTCCAAATAAAAGCAGCTGGTAGGAAACGACAGGATTCCAACCGACCTCCCCAATCCACCATCACGTGGGATCGGAGCCCCCTCTGGAACAGGCATGGTAGGCAGAACTGCAGGCTCCAAGGGGGGTTGCTTCCAAATCCGGCTCCCCACCTTACAAGCCATTCTTTTTTTTTTTTTTTAATTTTTTTTTTAACGTTTATTTATTTTTGAGACAGAGAGAGACAGAGCATGAACGGGGGAGGGGCAGAGAGAGAGGGAGACACAGAATCGGAAGCAGGCTCCAGGCTCTGAGCCATCAGCCCAGAGCCCGACGCGGGGCTCGAACTCACGGACCGTTCGAGAACTCACGGATCGTGACCTGAGCTGAAGTCGGACGCTTAACCGACTGAGCCACCCAGGCGCCCCACGCCATTCTTAATTAATCTCTGTTTCCCCCTCCTAGAAAGAGGGACAATAAAACCATGCACATCATAGCACTGTCACATGGATAAGATGAGAGTAGAGGGGTGCCTGGGTGGCTCAGTTGGTTAAGCATCTGACTTCGGCTCAGGTCACGATCTCACAGCTCCTGAGTCCTAGCCCCACGTCAGGCTCTGTGCTGACAGCGTGGAGCCTACTTGGGATCCTCTCTCTGTCTCTGCCTCTCCCCATCTTGCGTGTGCATGCACACTTTCTCTCTCTCTCAAAATAAATCAATAAACTTAAAAAAAGAGAGATGAGATTATAAATGTGAAATACTGGGCAAGTAGGAAGAAATGTTATCTGTTACTGTTCTTACACTCTTTGGGGTGGGATTTGCGATCTGCCCACAGCCATCCTATGAGGTGATTATTATTATTATTTTTGAGACTAAAGGCTTTTAGTCTTCTAGAGAGCCTTATTTTTTTTTAAGTTTATTTATTCTTTATTCTTTATTCTTTATTTTGAGAGAGAGAGAGAGAGCTCAAGTTGTGAGGGGGGAACAGAGAGAGAGAGGGAGAGAGAGAATCCCAAGCAGGCTCTGTACCTGTTAGTACAGACCCTGACTTGGGGCTCGAACTCAGGAACCTCGAGATCATGACCTGAGCTGAAGTTAGATGCTTAACCGACTGAACCACCCAGGTGCCCCTAGAGCCTTATTTTTTTTTTTTTTTAAGATTTTATTTTTAAGTAATCTATACACCCAACGTGGGGCTGCAACTCACAACCCTGAGATCAAAAGCTGTACAGGCCCCCAACTGAGCCAGCCAGGCATCCCCTAGAGAGTCTTATAAATAAGCAATTGTTCTAAGCCATCTAGCAACTGTCCTGCCAGGTGGTTGGCTGGGCAAGGACCTGGGGTGGGCCCAGGGTGAGGGTCTGGGGCTGTGGAGGGCCCTGGAGGAGACAGTGGACCAGAGAACAACCTTTCTCTGACCCGACATTTTGCCCTGGGCTGTGTTCCCCAAACCACGCAAGTTATTTAAACCGAAGTCTCGCCCCCAGGATTGTCTCGCCTCCAGGATTGTTCCGAGTTTCGGTGGAGGAGAGATGGGTTGAGACCCGTCCTTAGAACACGGAGGTGGTGGCGCTGGCCCACAGCTAGAAGGGCTGGCTGAGATGTTGGCTCTTCCTGGAATCCGAACTGACCTCTCCACCAACCTTCCCCATGACTGCTTTTTGGAAATGTGATGAGCTTTTGATATTTACTTCAGTCAGTGTCGCCGGGTGGCCGCTGCTGTGCTAAGCTCCCGGAATGCAAATAGGGGAGAGATGTCCCGGTCTGTAAGTCCAGTGAGCCTAGCTAGGGCTGGCTGGAAGTTCTGGGCCTCTCTGCTGACAACTTCCGGTCTCCTGCCTGGTGGACAAGGGCGAGGAGGGTGTTCTGCTCGTGCGGACAGCAAGGTGCCTTCAGGAAATGGGTGGCCTTCGGGACATGGGTGGCCCCAGTTGGGAGGAGTGGGTGGCGTGGGTGGGCCAGGGAGTCCTAATCTTTGGGGAGGTGGGAGCCACTGGAGGTGTTAATACGGGGAAATGACAGGAGCTGGCTTTTGGTTTTCTTATAATTACAACAGCCATCACAACGATCGGTATTGAGCACTGTCTTGGGATAGGCATTAGCTAAGTGCTTTGCCAAATTCTCTCGTTTAAGCCCCCTTTGCAGACGAGGCTGGGAGGGTCCACAAAGCCCAATCACGTAGCAGCAGACAAACCCATGTCTATCCAACACCAAAGGCCTTGCTATTAACTGCTCCTCAACCTTCTTGAACCTCGGAGTCCTCATCTATAATACCTCCCTCACAGGGTTGTCTTCGTAACTTGGGGAGGATGGTTGGCACTTGCCACAGTGCCTGGCATGTTGTAAGTGCTCAGGAAACGTTGGTCACTCTTGTTTTTGTTATTGTTGCTATTATCTGTTGCAGAGAGTGGCTGCGGGCATGCCAGGTGCTGGGTGGTACCTTTGGGTTGGAAACCACATGGGCTGGCGTGAGTAAACTGAGCTAATAAAGCCACTCCTTCCAGAGCAGGGTGCTGACCAGGGTTCAAGGCCGCAGTCTGCCTGCACCCACCCCCGTTGCTGTGTGGTCACCGACCTGGGCATCTCGTTCTCTCTGTCGCGGGTGCCTCTCCAGCTCAGGTCCGGGTGACCCCGTTCCCACCTGGGATCGTGCCACGACGGCTTCTCTGAGGCTTTCTGCTACGCCCTCTGGTTTCAGTTTTGCTACAGCTGAGCAGGGACCGACCCCACGGGTGGCAGAATGGTTGATGCATGGGAGGGACCACCGCCCAGGGGGCTGGTGAAAATCTCCAGGGGAGATGAGGTGAAGGCTGGAAGGCCACAGCCATGGGAATGGAAGGCAGTTTGGGGGAATATTCTGGGTTTCAACTGATATGATGATGAGGAGAAGACAAAGGGAGACGGAAAGATAAAGGCTGTCTCTCACTTAAATGGCCATTGTATTCCCTTTTCATGCTGTGCTCAGTGGATCTCATCCATCCCCGTGGCTTTACATGCGTTTCCAGGCTGATAATCTCCAAATTCCCAATTCCCTGAGTTCCAGCCTGGAGTACTTAGCTGTCTCTTGCTCTCTTCACTTGGATGGCTCTCAGGCATTTCAAACACAACATCTCCAAAACAGAACTCCAAAAACGATCTGCCTGCCTCACCCGTGAACCTGCTTCCCATCTCCCTCAATGGTACGACTCTCCCCTGTGTTCAAGCTAGAAAATATGGGATCATCTTTGGTGTCTCCCCCTTTCTTCACCCCTGGGAGCCCCCTCAGCAGCTAGTCCCATAATTTCTACCTGGGGGATACATCACAAGGGAAGCACGTCCGCTCTCTCCATCTGCACTGCCGCCATCTTGGGCCAGGCCACCCCCATCTCTCAACGGGGTGACTGCGAGTCCACACTGCCTCCCCGCTTCCACTCTGGCTCCAAATTCCAGCCTCAGTGATCTTTAAGGAACACAAATTCCATGGTTAATCATCTTACCTGATGACTTCCAACTGCACTTAGCAGAACAGCCAGCACCTTCCTAAGGCTTACTGGGTTCTGCAAGGATCTCAGCTTCATTGGACTCCCCTCCCCTTCACTCACTCTCTCTCTCTCTCTCTCTCTCTCTCTCTTTTTAAGTTTATTTATTGAGAGAGAGAGAGAGAGAACCCCAAATAGGCTCTGAGCTGTCAGCATGGAGACTGATACAGGGCTCAAACTCACGAACCGTGAGATCATGACCTGAGCTGAAATCAAGAGTCAGGCACTCAACCGACTGAGCCGCCCAGGCACCCCCATAACTTGTAACTTTCTATTTGTTCATTGTGTCCCCTGCTAGAGTGTCAAATCTAGGAGGCCAGCCTAGCACATAGAAGTTGCCAGTGGGTATTTGTGGAGTTAGCCAACAGGTAGATAAAGAGGGCACACCCACCCAGGAGCATGGCCCTCCATGGATATGGAGGACAGGGATATTCAAGGGGTGGGCAGAGGGCCTGCCAAGGAGTCAAGGAGACTTGAGAATGAGAGCCAGGAGGGAAATGCCAATAACCAAGAAAAGAGTGACAACTCGGCTGGGGATGCTTTTGGCTGCAGGTAACGGCAAACGTGTCCAGTGGTATCTAGACACAGATGAACTTTTTCACGGTCGGAAAGTTCAGCGGCCAAGCTCTGGGCCGGTGTTGCTGAGGTGTTCCTGGCCTTCCGTCAGCCTCCAGCATCACATCCTCACACAACTGAGTTCAAAGACAGGAAACAAGGAGCAGCATGGGACAGACATCTTCTGTCTTACTGTTGTACATGTCTTTCTCTTATTGGTGGGGGGTGGGGGTGGCGGAGGGGCTGTCCCCAGAAGATCCCAACCGACGTCCCTCTATATTCCACTGGTCAGAAGGGACGCAGGCCTGCCTGCCCTTGGACCAGGGCCGGTGCCCATCTTGCTGAAATAAAAGAATCTCTTTCCTGTCCTTGAACAAAGTTGGGCTCGTGCCAGCTAAGGAGAAGGGGAATGGCTTTTGAGAAAACAATGCAAAGCGCTTGCCCTAAGCACATTTCACAAGGAGGGTTTTTTTCTGTTGGTGTAACTGATGCAGGGAGGTCAGACAGGATGGGTATTGAGCAGTGGCTGCCAGAGTTGATGCTTAAAGACCATGTGTGGCCCTTGAGAGAGCATCTCCCACTGGTTTGGGCTGCCCTCTGTGGGGGCTTAGGAATTAGCGGGAGAAGTCGCGGAGAGCAAGGTAGACCACCGGGAAGTTTGGTGTTAAAGGTAAGAGGAAGGATGGGACGGTCTCTGGCCACAGGAGGCAGACACAAGGGGGTTTTCCCAGTTTGGGGCAAACTTGAAGATGTTTATTGGACGAGCCAAGGAAGCCAGTGGGAGAGAGGGGGAAGCAAGATGGCGTAGTTGATTCCCTTGTCCCTGAAAGAGGCACAGGGATGGGGTCAAGTGCACAGGAGGCGGTAGCTGTTACTGGGCAGAGCAGAGAGGCTTTTCTGGAGACTCAGATGCCTCCTGAGATGGGAGAAGGGTGGCAGGATGGTGAAGATGCCCAGGAGGGATGAAGATTCCCTTCACTCTCCTTTGTGGGACAACGGGTTCATTTAGAGAGTGAACCTGTGAACTTGACCTTTCCAGCACTTTTGTTTTAACAATCGGATATAACAGACTAAACAAAAACAAAAACAGAAACAACCTCCACCCCCAAAACCCAATCCATTTGTGTGGTCCTCCACTGGGAAGTCCAAGGACGAAGCCTGATCCTTGGGTTTTCTTGTTCAGACAGCCTCACAGCACACGGTCAGGGGAGTGGTCATTCCATCATGCTGTCCAGAGACTGCAGGTCACTTAACAGACCACGCAGAGCTTCCAGATCCTTCAGCGGATGGGCAGCAGGGTGGAGGGGGTGGGGCACATGAAGTAGGGCACAGAGGACTTGGGTCCCAGGTCCAGGCGGACCACTTACAAGCTGGGGTTCACTGGTGTCCTCCAAGCCTGCAACCCCATCTGCAGAGGGTTGGAGGGTGACAGCTCGTCTTCTCCCTCCTCTGCCCGCAGGTTTATAACGCACATGCTCCTTACAGGGAATTAGGGGAATGCCTTCCTGCCCCCTCCACCAGCCCTCACTGGGGAGTTTTGACTCTGCTCAGTACCCGTTGGAACAGGACGGTGTTTTCTTTCACCACTCACCCTGGTCCCTCACTGCTGGCATCTTTTCCCCTTTGTTTTTGGGAATGATGGCAGAGGGCCCAGCTAGGACGATTGAGAGCCAAACCTTTCTCCTCTATTTATCCTCATGGTAGCCATGGAGGCAGCAAAAAGCAAGCAGAAGTTTGACTAGATATATGAGCTCAATATTCCACAACATTTGAAGCTGGTGCCTACTTACGTAGGCAGCATAAAACACAACATTATGTTAAAAGGAAGAATAGCCCCAACAGGGGGAAGAAAAAAAGTGCATTTTTAAGAAAAAAATCTCAGCGGGAACATTCAGATGCTAAGTTGGTAAGATTGACATCGGCTCTGCGTGTCTCCCCTCCGACAGCGCGTTAGCGTCCGTCCCCATGGTGTCCTGTGTCTCGGGGTGCAAGTTCTGAAGGGGACACATCGTCTCTCGGGTCACTCTTTTTATCTGACACATGGGGGTGACTCCAGGAGGGCTCTGCGCATGTCTCACGGTGTCGTAGGGGAGGCTGATGTTCGTAAGAAGCGCGGAGCGGGATCATTTTAGTCCCGACAAAACTGCCCCAGTCAGATCAGTCTGGCCCGGCGCTCGGTCGCCTGGACCCCCCCTTCGTCACGACTAAAACGTGACTAGCGGTGGCGTCTCCCTCGTGGGGTGGCTGTGGGGGTTCCATCTACACCTGTAAAACGTCTAGGAAAGCGCCCAGATGGTATCAGTTAGTCAACCGACAAACATAGAGTGCCCGTAGCTTGTCGGCTGTGCCTCGTGGGAAAGGAAGCCCCAGAGGGCGGCTCTGTGTCTAGGAATCAGCATCTAGCTGGAGAAAGAACACGGACCTGGTGGGAATCAGTGGAGAACCAGTGCAGCCTCCAAGCCCTGCCTTTCCCCGCGGCCTGGACATCCTGGAGGGCCAGCAACTGCTGGGTGGGGTGTGCTGTCGGCCCAGCCCTGCTTACTCTCCTGGCAGCCAAAGCCAGGAGAAAGGAGAATCTGGTATTCATTGTGTGGTTGTTTCTAATTTCCTTCTGCTTTCGAGATCCTCTTCTGACGGAGAACAATGCCCTGAACAAGGCTCCGGCTTCCTTGGCCAGGCACCGCCCTGCTGTGGGGGAGGCGGCGCCCAAGAGAATGCGATGGTGGGCACTCCAAGGGCAGAGGGCCTTTGACTCCTGTCCTCTGAGAGTGCTGGGGATGACGAATCCCAGCCTCTTGTTTGCTGTTAGATCCCTGGGGCTTTGAGCGAGTCCTCTGCCCTCGCCTAGACACCCCCCCCCACCCCATCTCATTTATGAGTATTGTTTTTAAACTGTCCCTATTTGCCAAGGAAGGACAGTCCTCCCTGTATCACCTTCCAGGGCCACCAGGCTGGGCCATGTACCCCAGCAGGAGGGGGTGGTGTTGGGTCCTTGACAGCATTGCCCTGGCCAGGGCCAGCTCACAGCCCGGCGCCTGGGAGGGATCCTCAGCAGAGGGTCCTGGGCGGACATTCCCCACCCCCCCAGCCAGTGATGTGCAAATTTTGTGGAGGCAGAAGACCCAGGACTGGGTCCAAAGAAAGGGCGGGGTTTCCTCATTCCTTTCTGTCTTCATACTTGGCCTCTTGTTTGTGGGTCTCAGTACGTTTATCGGCCTCACCGGGTTTCTCCGGAAAGTGGAGAGAACCCAGAATTGAGTGACCTTCATGTGGAATGGGGCCAGAGGAGGCCGGAGGGCTGACTAGGTTCTCCCGATCCGCAGGGCTTTGCTGCGGGAGGTGCTGTGGGGGCGGCAGGTGGGAATCGGAGGCAAAAGGGCTCCAGCAGCGAGGTCGCCTCTGAGCTGGGACCAGACCGGGTGGGTCGCCCACGCTTAAGTCCATCCGGTGCCACCGTCACCCTCGCTGCACATCCACATGCCCTCCGTGCCCTGTTCATTTCATCATCCTCTTGAAGTAGATTTATTAAAAAAAAAAAAATCCTCACATTTAATTAAAAAGAAATCTTTTTAATTATGGTCACTACCATAAATGAAATCCCACAAAATGTCTAGTAATTGTCGACACAAGTTCGTCACGGTGAAAATGCAAATATTCATCACGGAGCTGCTAAAATCTTGGGCTTTGTGTATGTTCCTGGTGGTCTCCGTGGGTGTCTGGTGGTGATGTTGGGGGTGAGCTTGACGTTGGCAAGATGCAACGAGCAGGGTGATTCGTGCCGACTGGTGACCCCATCAAAGACGTTTCGGGAAGGCATCCCTGCTCCTCGACCAGAGGCCCCCCGGCAACGTGTCAGCATCTTCAACGTGGGGGAAACGCAGTGTGTCCTTCAGAGGCTGGGCGAGGTTGGACTGAATTCATCTAAGGTGGTGTGAACAGTGCCTAGTGCATAGTAAGCGCTCAGTTAAGTGCTAACAGCTGCCATGACTTGGGAGATCCCAGCTAGGGGCTGCCCTGGGTCGGGGGGGTCCCCTCAGCCGCAGGCTGGGTGACAGGGGCGGGGACAGACGTGATCTCCAGGCCCCTCCCGCTCTCCACCCATCTCTCTTGCTCTCCAACTCCCCCGTTGGAACAGGTGCCGCCAGGCGGGATGCCCATCAGTTCCCTCATGATTAGAGAATTAAAACGAAGATGTGGTCATGGCATTAGTCATCGCGAAACTCCCCTGTTGGGATGGGTGGTCGTCTGTGTCCCCTGGAGGCTCCGGAATGGACTCTCAGGGATGACCGCTGGTGTGCACATGCTGGGGGCTTGTCGGATCTGCGTCTGCTGCTCTGTCTGAGCAGCCCTGGTTGTTTCTGGAATGGGATGTGTGGCTTGGAGGGAGAAAGTTGCTGTGGGAAGCAGTCCCAGGTTCCCTGGTGGGACTGGAAATTCTGCCTCAAGCCCTGGAATTTGGACTTCCTGTTTGGCCTGGCTTTGTTCCCCCACATATTTGGCTCTGGCACATCCTCTCCCTCCCCTCTCGGGATCCGTTTCCTCATCTGTAAAATGAGGGGGTTGCACTAGATCGTATCTAAGGCTCCTTTAAGCTTGAAAAAGCTATGATTTGCCTCCCACTCCCTCACTGTTCCCTCAGGCCTCTTGATTGACAGAAGGAAGGTGGGCAGGAAACAGGAGGAACCAGAAGAGCCAGGAAGCTGAAGAGCCGGGAGGGTGTCCTCCAGCATAATGGATGGGCCCACCGCACAGGCTTTTCCAGCCCCCAAATCCAAGGCACTGAGGCTGGGATAAGCCTGCGTGAGGGGAGGAAGGGGCGAAGGGAGGAGAAAGCAAAGGTGTCATAGTAAGTGCCCTAGAGATGGCAAGTGGCTAGGCAAATAAATGATGATAAAAGGGCAAATCCGGGGAGAAAAGAACACGCTCAGGGGAAGGGTTTATAAAGAGGGACCGCGAGAGTTGCTAGGATGGGAAGAATGTGTTGCACAGTGATCACAGCTCGGGTTGTGGGAGTAGGCTGCCGGCTGGAGAGTGTCAACAGGGTTGGGGGGACAGATGGCCTCCCTTCTCCTTTCCAGGTCATTTTGGAAGATGCCCCTTCCCCTCATTAGGGGTGCCTCCTCTGGAATTACAGCAATGCAGTCAGTGCGTAATGGCGTCTGTGGATGCTCTAAGGCGGCCTTAGGATAACGGGCTAGATGGCCCGAAGACAGGTGGACATCATCCCGTGAGTAACAATACGTGAGCCAGTCATGGTGCGTTTTTCCATGCGACCTGTGCTCCTTATCGAAATAGCAGCCAACTGGTTGTCTCCAAGTCTAGGGGAAGATACTTAGAAAGCGAGAGTAAAAGAAATTAACATAGAGAGGATGTCTTCATGACCTTGGGGTGGGCAAAGATGTCTAAAACAGAACACCCAGAGCACTAACCACAGAAGAAAATTGATAGCATTTTATGAAAAATTACCACCTCTCTTCGTCAAGAAGTACTGTTAAAAACATGGAAAGGCAGGATGCCTGGGTGGCTCAGTCGGTTCAGCATCCGACTCTTGGCTTTGGCTCAGGTCGTGATCTCCCAGTTCGTGGGATCGAGCCCTGAGTCCGGCTCCGGACTGAGCATGGAGCCTGCTTAAGATTCTCTCTCTCCCTCTTTCTCTGCCCCCGCCCCCCACCCGTGTTCTCTCTCTCGCTCTCTTTCTCAAAATAAATAAATAAACCGTTAAAAAAAAAAAAAAACAAACCACGAAAAGGCGAGCCTCAGACCTGGAAGAAGAAATCTGTAACACATATATCCAACCAAGTATTTGTTTTCAGGATATATAAAGAACAACTGTAAATCAGTAAGAAAAAGACAATGACCCCATAAAAATTGGGCAAGAGGCTTAACAGACACTCATAAGATAGTATATCCAGGTGACCAAACAAACTATAAAAAGGTAAGCAACATCATTCATTACTCATGGGGAAAACGCGCATCAAAACCACAAGGAAATATCACTACACACCCACCAGGATGGCTAAAAAGAAAAGAGTGACAATACCAGGTGTGACTGAAATGCGGAGCCATTGGAACTATCACACCTTGCTGTGGGGAGTGTTGAAATGCACAATCACGGAGAAAAAGTGTTTGGTAGATTCTGTTCCAGCTAACGATATGTCTGTTCCATAACTCAGTCATGCCCCTCCTGGGTACATGTGTCCAAGAGATAGGATGCTCGTCACAAGTGCATTCCTCCTGCCCTCTACTGTATTTGTGTTATACTTCGATTTGAAAAAATGAAAAGGACGACCTGGGTGGCTCCGTCGGTTGAGCGTCCAACTCTTGATTTTGGCTCAGGTCATGATCTCACGGTTGTGGGGTTGAGCCCTGGAGTCGGGCTCCCGGCTGAGCCTGGGGCCTGCTTGAGATTCTCTCTTTCCTTTTCTCTCTCTGCCCCTCCCCCCTGCTTGTGTGCACGTGCGCTTGTTCCCTCTCTCTCTCTAAAGAACAAAACAAAACGAAACACTGAATGGGGAAACTTCCCATGAATTTGTTCTAGTTGGGAGACGACCTGTGGTTTCCCATTCACCTGCTCATCCTAACTGTTCTGGGTTGTAAGTTCTCTGAGAAGGAAATACTGAGCATTGGCCACAGCAGTGGATATCGTGAGCCAAGCCTGGGCCCCATCCCTGCTCCTCTGAAATTGGGAGGCTCTCGGGAAGTTATTTAACTTCTCAAAGCCTTTGTTTCCTTGTCTGTAAAAAGGCGACTGTGGTACTTAACCTTAGAGTTTCATCGCGAGGGTTGAATGAGGTCATACCTAAGAAGCACTCAGCTCAGCACCCGGGTCATAGCAAGTGCCCAGTAAAGGACTGGGTAGCAATGGCAAAGCCAACACTGAACTGATTCTACCTAGGTCTCTTAAAGAGGCTCAGCACCTTTCTCCTCGAAACGATTTAGCACACGTTTGAAAAAAAGTTACGCTAATGTTATCTCCGCAAAGTAGAGCCATTTTGTGGATGGGGCGGAGTCTCAGTGCTTCAGTAAGGTGTGGGGGAGGGAGGTCATTTTCAGCTGGACTGGGCAGAGAGAGGTGTTAAAGCCGGTGGGACTGTCAGCAATGCGTAAGATTTTTGTCACAGAGAGAGGACCAGGAAGGTCATTCAAATTTGGGGGTTGGGGGAGGGAGGTGGTACCCGGAGGGCAAAGGTGGAGTCTGGGAATGGTGAGCAGGCCATTTTGAGATGACGCCTAAGATTTATGGAGGATCTAGTGGAAGATAAGGTTGGAAAGGAAGACTGGCTCAGGTGAGATTCCCCCCCTGCCAGGGAACCCAGACGTTTTCTACAGGAAGAGGAGTCGCTGACCATTGCTGAGCAGGGAAGGTACAAGATGAAGCCGGGATGTGCAGACCCACAGGGGAGGTCAACGTGACCTGGGCCAGGAGGCCATGGAGGAGGGGAAACATGCAGGTTCAGGTGGGAAGGAGTTCTATGTGATCTGGGCAGAAGCAGCGGGATGGAAATGAAAGGGTAAGTAGATGGGGAGGAGCGGGGATGGACTCCTGAAGTCTTGGAGCCAGTTTCTTGAGTATATGAAGCAGAGAGAAGGTTGGGGCGGGGATGCCAATGAAAGGGATTTCTCAACGGTTCCACCACCGGGGTGGGGGGGGGGGGATGCATCTCATCCCTTCCCGGGCCCTCACCTTCAAAGTCTGCTATTTGCACGTCCCCAAGAACACACTGCCCTCTTCCGGGTTCAGGCTTAGTACGGGACACCCAAAGAACGGACACAGCCTTTCTACAAACTTCCTTTCCACCCTCGCCGCCTGGGAACCACACGGAGGGAGGTGTGTCAAGACCAAAACTGCGCCAACAGCAGAACCGTTTCCCAGTCTCCCCCTCCCAGAGACACAAGAGTTTGGCTGGATGCTCTGCCGAGGGGTCGGAAGGGTCTTTCGGCAGCCTGTGCAAAGCTAAGGAACGGCCTCCTGATTTTATGGAGAGACGCAAACCGTGTTTGGAATAAATATCCCTTGGTTATTGTTGTTTTACAGGGCTGTAGCAGTGGCCAGGAAGAAAACCGCCCCCTCTGAAAGTTGTTTTGGTGACTGTTCTTTGGAGCATTGTTCTAAAAATGGGAAATTACATATTGCCGTGCCAAAGGAAACAAACACCTGCACTTAAAGGAATACCTTCCACGAGGTGGCTCTCAGAGCCCCAGCCAGTTCTGGACGCGGGGCTGTTACACAAGTTTCACTTGGTGCTTTCTTCACTTTTAAGGGGATCGGGTGCTTCTCCATTCGTAACCAGGGTGGGCTTTGGCGACTACGGGGCTCCGGGGGCTTTGTCTTTGACTCATTCACTCAATAAACATCTATCGAGCATCTCCGTTGGGTCAGTGTTGATGGATTTCACTACTCCCTTCTCTGGCCTTGTTACAAATCACCCAGAGAATTGGCCGCAGGCAGGTGGCTTTCTGGTTACTTTTTGTCAATTTTCAGAGTCAGTGCACGACTTCCGCCTCTAAATGATGGGCAGCTAGCGAGAACCCCCCAGCGCATTCTCTCCTTCCTCTTCTTTCTCCTTTCCCCCTCTCCCTCCTTTCTCATTCTACTCTATTGATCTACAAAAATAAAAAACGCTATTCTCAACATGTCAGTCAATACATTTCTTTACACATATGATTTTTCAAACTTTCCAGTTATGGGACTACGTACAGAAATTCTTGTTCTAGGTGTGAGACGTCAAAAGGTAATTTTTGGGGGGCACCTGGGTGGCTTGGTTGGTTGAGTGTCCGACTTTGGCTCAGGTCACGATCTCACGGTTCGTGGGTTCAAGCCCCACGTCGGGCTCTGTGCTAACAGCTCACAGCCTGGAGCCCGCTCCGCATTCTGTGCCCCTTCCCTGCTCACACTCTCTCTCTCAACAATAAATAAGTGTTAAAAAAAAAAAACAAACTTAAAAACTAATATTTTTGGTTATCTGGTTAATACTTGACATTTATCAACATTGATATAACTGCAAAATAATCAGGTCTTGAAATTCCATCACGTGTGAAATGAATCCATTTCAGATAGATTTGTGGTTTAGAGAGATTCCAGTTCCATAAGCTGATCTCATCTCTGCTGGAAGCAAGAAAGATGGGAGCAAGGGGAAACAATGAATCTCAAACTTTTTGGAATGCATAGACTTTGGTTAGAGCTGGCTGCCCACGAACGTGTGCATTCTTCCAATGGGTTGGCCAAAGAGTGATGGCAGACCTTCTTTGGGAATCAGGGTTATCTCTCAGGGACCACTTGGTTACTGATGTGGTCCCACCTGGAAGAAGAGAGGTGGGGATAAAAAGGGTCTCTCTGCCTATAACGTGCTTCACCTACTGTCTTCGCTTCCACATTCGTTTCAACTGTTTCACTAGAGGCTCAAAAGTAGGGCCCCGCTATACTGGATTACAGGATGCAGATTCCTATTTGAGTGAATTTATTTCCCTTTTATTTACCTGGGTTTTCTCATTTCGTCCATGCCTGGCAAGAGAACACACATTTGGATCATGCCCCTCCTGGGGCTCATGTTGCAGAGAGGAAAGCAGATACAAGGGAACATGCTCTAGTGCGATATGTGTATGACAGTGTCTAGATGAGATGTGACGGTGGTGGGGAGAACCCCTGGGCCTGGGAGCATCAGGGGCAGGGTGGGAAGAGTCCAAGAGTGAGTCTTTTTTATTTTTTTTATTTTTTAATGTTTATTTTTGAGACGGAGAGAGAGCACGAATTGGGGAGGGGCAGAGAGAGAGGGAGACACAGAATCGGAAGCAGGCTCTGGGCTCCGAGCCGTCAGCCCAGAGCCCGACGCGGGGCTCGAACCCACGGACCGCGAGATCGTGACCTGAGTCAAAGTCGGATGCTCAACTGACGGAACCACCCAGGTGCCCCTCTTTTTTGTTTTTGTTTTTAATTTTTTTTTTTCCAACGTTTTTTTTATTTTTTTATTTTTTTTATTTTTGGGACAGAGAGAGACAGAGCATGAACGGGGGAGGGGCAGAGAGAGAGGGAGACACAGAATCGGAAACAGGCTCCAGGCTCCGAGCCATCAGCCCAGAGCCTGACGCGGGGCTCGAACTCACGGACCGCGAGATCGTGACCTGGCTGAAGTCGGACGCTTAACCGACTGCGCCACCCAGGCGCCCCTGTTTTTAATTTTTTTTAACGTTTATTTATTTTTGAGAGATTGAGAGAGCAAGAGCGAGAGAGAGAGAGAGAGAGAGAGAGAGGGGCAGGCAGAGTGTGAGTGGAGGAGGGGCAGAGAGGGAGACACAGAGTCCCAAGCAGGCTTCAGGCTCTGAGCTGTCAGCACAGATCCCGACAGGGGGCTAGAACCCACGAATCGTGAGATCATGACCTGAGCCCAAGTTGGACGCTTAACCGACTGGGCCACCCAGGCGCCCCCCAAGAGCTGAGTCTTGAAGGAAGTGTACATGTGCTAGATGTAACAGATAAAAATACAGGATGCCCAGTTAAACTGGAATTTAAGTATCCTATGGCCCAGATATTGCCTAGGTCATGAAGGGAGGAGTGTGGGTCTTCAGGTGGCTTTGGGGGAGAGGAACAGGTGACTTCGGTCAGTGAGAACTGCCTGCAAAGGTGTGGAGATGTGAACAGTGTGGAGTGGGTTGCCTGTTTCAGATAGAAACAGGAACGCAGTAACGCAGGTAAGTGTCCCCTGAGGAAGGAGGTCTGCCCGCCAGGAAGGTCCTCTGTTCTGGGCTGGCGGCATCCGATTCCCCTTTTGCTGTCCCTTCCTTCCATTTGTCTGTCTTCCATCCATCACACCCTAGAGGCTGGCCGGGGAACAGATGAGGAGGGGAACCTGGGTCTTTCTCATGGCTTTGCGGCCTTAGAACCTGTTTGAGGGGACAACACGAAAAGGGTCCCGTCTCTCAGAAGAGGCTGCACCCTCAGCCTTCCGACCCACAGCTGCAACCAGAAGCATATTCATTAATTTGCTGGGAGAAAGGTCTAGTAGACTAGACAAGCATATTCTCCCCCCCTGGGGACAAGTTACAAAGGCTGGGTGGTGAGCAGAGAGTGTACGAAGGGCCCGGCCGAAGGGACCATGACCCAGTCAAAGCTCGTCGCCGGCAGAAGCCGGAATATTCCTCCGTTGCCCCTTCTTCCTGCTCAGGACCCACCTGTCTCTCTGGCTCCGTTGCCTATCCCTCCTCTTTGGCACGCCAGCCCTTTCTGTTCACCCAGCGGGGCACAGTACCTCGGGTTAGGTTTGCACGTCCTAGACGACACCCACATTCTAGCCCTGCCCCCTCACGTGACTCCCTCATCACCTTGGTGGAGTACAGGATGTGGCAGAATCTTTTCTTGTGGTTAGAGACAATCTCTTGGTCTCTCTGCAGCCACTGTGTGTGAATCTGCCAGCCTGACTGGAAGGGCCACCTTATTTCCAGGCCTGGTCTGTTGCCGCACCCCCAGTGTAGAAGGGGGAAAGCAGCGGGACTTGAGGTCAGAGCCATGGGCAGCACCAGTCTCCAAGGAGGGCCCCCCGGGCCTGGTGAGGAGTCTGGGCTTTATCCCACAGGTGACCGGTAGCAGAGAAGGATTTAAAAAAAATTTTTTTTTTTAACGTTTATTTTATTTTTGAGACAGAGAGAGACAAAGCATGAACAGGGGAGGGTCAGAGAGAGGGAGATACAGAATCCGAAACAGGCTCCAGGCTCTGAGCTGTCAGCACAGAGCCCGACGCGGGGCTTGAACTCACGGACCGCGAGATCATGACCTGAGCCGAAGTCGGCTGCCCAACCGACTGAGCCACCCAGGCGCCCCTAAGGATTTTTTTTTTTTTCAACGTTTTTTATTTATTTTTGGGACAGAGAGAGACAGAGCATGAACGGGGGAGGTGCAGAGAGAGGGAGACACAGAATCGGAAACAGGCTCCAGGCTCCGAGCCATCAGCCCAGAGCCTGACGCGGGGCTCAAACTCACGGACCGCGAGATCGTGACCTGGCTGAAGTCGGACGCTTAACCGACTGCGCCACCCAGGCGCCCCAAGGATTTTAAACAAAAGCATGGCATTTCCATTCACTGACAGTCCTGAGGAGAATGTTGTGGAAGGGGCAAGGCTGAAATCTTAGAGACTCTTTGGGGGCCGAATAATGATTTCCAAAGATGCCCACGTCCGAATCCCCAGAACGTGTGAATATGTTAGGTTACACGGCAGAGGGGAGTGAAGGTTGCACGGGGAATGAGGATTACTGATCAGATGACATTAAGACGGGGAGAACGGCCTGGATGACAGGGTGGGCCCAGTGCAACCACCAGGATGGTGGCAGAGGGAGGCAGAGGAGGAGACTGGAGCCAGAGAGAGCATCGGAGAGGCTGTACTGCTGGGTTTGAAGGGGAGGGAAGGACCCCAGGCCTAGGAGTGAAGGCAGCCTCTGGATAAAGGGGGAAAGCAAGGAACCGATCCTGCCCTAGAGTCTTCGGAAGGAACACAGCCTGTTGCCGTCTTGATGTTTAGCACAGTGAAACCTTTTTGGACTTCTGATCCCTCGACCTATGAGATAACAAACTTTTAAAAATATTTATTTATGTTTGGGAGAGCCCGAGCAGGGGAGGGGCAGAGAGAGGGAGACACGGAATCCGAAGCAGGCTCCAAGGTCTCACAACCTGAGATATTTTATGAGTTAACTAGACTTCCGTGATAGGCTAGGAATCTGTTCACTGGGTGGGGAACAAATCTGAGTTCCAAACCCCGACAATGGCGGCTGCATGTGTTGAGTTGAATCTGTTTTCCGATTTTTGTTTTTGTTTTTTTTTTTTGCACGTCCTGCAGTTTTATCATTTTAGTTGGCCCATGGAAATATGTCGGGTGGCTTCCTCCCGATGATTCATTCTCACGTTGTCCCATGTGCCTGTCAGTGTGTTCTGTATGTGCTTGGGAGGGTCATTCCCTAATTACACGTTTCAGAACGCGTTGTTTTATCGTCTAGCTGAAGCCATTTTCAGTGGCAACCGCCTTACGGTGAATTACTACCCACCGATCCCTGGCCTTCACCAACAGCGTGCCTTGCATCAGCCGTAAACTAGACAGAATTTTATCCACATCATCTTGATCAAGTCGACGAGAGCTGGTTTTGCTTCCTCTTTCCTGCCTTGTGAGTCATTTATAGATTTTTCTGCCAGGCTAACCTCAACTCTCTCATGTGTTGAGGGTGAACACTTCAGTCTTCCTGTCCATCTGTCAACTCAGGGTCTGTCAGTTCAGGGTATACATGGACCTAGGATAAGGGCGAGCCCTCGGGTTTTACAGTGTGACCGGACCCTGGGGTTTGTTAATTACCGCTCCTCTTTTCTTCCAGAGTAATTGTTCCTTTGTTTTCAGATTGTGGGGGCGACAGGGTGTTTTTCTTTTCTTCTCTTTTTTCTTTTTAATGTTTATTTATTTTGAGAAAGAGAGACAGAAAGAATATGAGCAGGGGAGGAGCAGAGAGAGAGGGAGAGAGGATCCCAAGCAGGTTCTGCACTGCCAGATGTGGGATCGATGCGGGACTTCATCTCACAAATGGTGAGATAATGACCTGAGCTGAGATCAAGAGCCGGATGTTTAATCAACTGAGCCACCCAGGCTCCCCAAGACTGTGTTTCAAAGACCATTTTCACCCAGATTCACACTTCAGTTGACAATGTGATCAAGAAGTATGGTCTTGGGGCGCCTGGGTGGCTCAGTCAGTTAAGTAGCGGACTTTGGCTCAGGTCATGATCTCATGGTTTGTGGGTTCAAGCCCTGCATCGGGCTCTGTGCTGACAGCTTGGAGCCTGCAGCCTGCTTTGGATTCTGTGTCTCTCTCTCTCTCTCTCTCTCTCTCTGCCTCTCCCCTGCTCACACTCTCTCACTGTCTCTCTTCCAAAAATAAATAAACATTAAAAAAAAATTAAAAAGAAAAAAATAAGTGTGGTCTTTCCCTAGGCTTCTCAGAGGCATGAACACCAAAACTAATGCAGTGCTAAGAACAGATAATATAGATACAGATATTTTTTTTATTTTGCTTTGTTGAGATGCATTTTTAAGTTTTTTCTTTGTCTTTACATAGTGTGTGTAACGCTTCTCGAATGCAGGAAGCTTATGTTCAAACACTGGCTTCTCTGTGTTTTAGTTTGGCATCTTCGTAGTGAAAAGAGCTGATTATAGAATTATATATTTATGTGATACAGTGATGGACAACCCCTTTCTCCTCCTGTCCTCTTCCTTCTTCAAATGCAGGAGCCATTCTTAGCTTGAGGTCCATTCAAGAATAGGCCAAATCTTGAATGTGGGCCGTTGGTCATAGTTCCTGGACCTGTGCTATAACTTACAGGTGAGCATATGCAGACAGAAAAGAACCCAATGAACACTCCTCCAGTCCTCTAATTACCTTCTGCTTTCTGGCAACAGGCATCCCACAGATACGTGCTCTTTCTGTGGTTTGGATCAGTTCATCTTCCATTCTGTTTTTTTTTTTTTTTTTTAATGTTTATTTATTTTTGAGAGGGAGAGAGAGCACAAGCAGGGCAGGGGCAGAGAGAGAGGGAGACACAGAATCCGAAGCAGGCTCCAGGCTCTGAGCTGTCAGCACAGAGCCCGACGCGGGGCTTGAACCCATGAACCGTGAGATCGTGACCTGAGCTGAAGTCAGACGCTTAACCGACTGAGCCACCCAGGCGCCCCGCATTCTGTTCTTTTAAAATCGAAGGTGCCTTTCTGTGTCCACTGCTCACAATGCTTGTGGATCCCCTACATCTCCAGCCCCCTTGAGGCGGACACTCTCTACGTTATAATTGTACTTGCTTTTATCTCCAGATACCTGTGTTGAATTTGCCCTGGGTAAATACTTCCCTTGCTGTGAAGAAGTCATTAAAATTCTGAACCTTGTTTGGCCCTGGATCCTTATCCGTTTGAACAATACTCACCGAGGTGGATGGCTCATGGGAGGCAAAGGTATGTGAGTTAATGACCTGGATACAGAAGAACCCTGGCCCAGCAGTGAGGGAGTGGAGGAGGTGGGAGAGAGCCAGGAGGCCCCCCACCAAGGTCCCGCCTTCTGCCAAGAATCTCGTTTGAAATTGCCAGTCCTCATGACCTGCTCTGGAATTTTTACCATCAGGTAGTCCCGCCTTTGTGGTGGACAATGAAGGGTGGGGCGTGGTGTGCTTGTACCTGCGTGGGGGTGCGGGGGACAGTGCTCATCAATCTCATTTATTGGCTCAGGAGATTCCTGCGTCTGGAATCGCATTCTCTGTAGAGCAACGGTTGGGGCCTGGGCTCTGGAATCCGGGTTGTGTGACGACTAATTGCAAAACTGCCCCCAGCAAGTAAGCAATCTATAAAGATAATTACGAGGTTGCGTTTCTGCTTCCAGACTTTAAAAATGGGGCCGATGGAGGTTAAAGGTCAGCTCTACCAGCGCCCCTCGGTCCTCTCGGTCTGTCGATTCAGCTGGGCTCGCCGTTGGGATCGTCTGGGAATGGAATTATTCCTAATTCCAAAAGGGTTGACGCATCACCGGCAGCCTTCAGCGAGAGGCACTTTTGTTTGTACGACTGTCCCTGTGTTTTCTCAGAATTCGGATTAAAAAAAAAAAAGATCTCAGAAATCAAATTAAAGCAATCATACAGACGATAAAACATCCCCAGGAAGGAACTGTGTTTCATCAACTGTCCCGCAGAGCGCACCCAGCTGTGCTGCGCAGGGCGTCGGAGCCCCAGGACCGACCCACCGCGTCCGTTCGCGGACACCTTGGCCGACACCGCCCCCTAGTGGCCGCGGCAGCACAGGGCGCTGAGGATGCGGAAGGCGCGTCCTCACAGACCCGCGCAGCTAGACGGAAAATTCCGCCTGCAGAGGCTTCTCTCTCTTCAGCTGTCTCCTTCCTTGCCCTCTGCCGATGCCTTTTTTATTCCCGCCTCCCCTCTGCACGTCCTCTGCTTTCATTCAGTGGCTGCGGATGGCGTGGCCTGGCTGGGCACCGATTGCCACGGAACAGGGGGGTTTCGAGGTTTGTTTGTTTTTTTTTTTTTACATGCACGCGGGACACATCTTTATGACAAACTCTAGTCTTTGCACATTTTGTTCTGGGGAGACTTTCTAAATCAACAATACTTTTGAGCGGTTGACGCTGTATGGCCTGTACAAAGGTCCTGAGGTGGGAAGGACTTGGCTCTTAAAAAAAAAACACTGACCTGAAGACGGTGGGGGGAGGGAGAGAAACTGGGTGGTGGAATGAACACAGGAAATAAGCAACGGGAAGGAGGGTGGGAGGTGAAAGCCAGTGATGGGCAGATTCTGCATTTTGAATGTAATTTTTACTTTTTATTTTCAAAATATTTATTAGTGTTTATTCCGAGTGAGACAGAGCATGAGAGAGAGCATGAGCAGGGGAGGGACAGAGAGAAAGGGAGCCAGAATCCCAAGCAGGCTTCATGCTGTCAGCACCGAGCCCTGAAAGGGGGCTTGGACTGAGTTCATGACCTGAGCCAAGATCAGGAGTTGGATGCTTAACCAACTGAGCCACCAAGGCGCCCCTGCATTTTGAATTTTATCACGGTACTAGAAAGCCTTGAAGGTTTTTGCCTGGCGGAGGCTGGTGGCAGTGAAAGGGGATTTTCAGGTGATGACAATGACTTTGGTGGTTGGGGGAAAGATGGGCTGCGGGAGGGCTAAGTGTGAGCTGGGAGCCCATCAGGGGTCCCCGGGTTGTGTGGGTGAGAGGTGGATGGAGGGGTGGGGGGGCAGCCCTGTGGACTTGGAGGGAGTTCCCAGATGCTTTGGAGACGGACTTGCTTGACTGCATCCACAGTAGGGTTAGGACTGTCCGTCCTTCTGAGCAGCTGGGAGGATTCACTAAGATTAGAAACCGCCTGGCAGGGGAGGGGGGCTTGGACCGTGAGTTCCGTCGGACAAGTGGAGTTTGATGGTAGGACATAAGGGGAGGAGGTCCGGGCTCTTTTGGCGACAGGTAACAGAACCTAGAGGAAGGGTTCTTTCTTCTTTCTTTCTTTCTTCTTTCTTTTTCTTTCTTTCTTTCTTTCTTTCTTTCTTTCTTTCTTTCTTTCTTTCTTTCTTTCTTCTTTCTCTTTCGTTTATTTATTTTAGAGAGAGAAGGGGGTGGAGAGAGAGAGAGAGAGAGAGACAGAGAACCTCAAGCAGGTTCTGCACTGTCAGTGCAGAGCCCAGTGTGGGGCTCGAACTCATGAGACATGAGATAATGACCTGAGCTGAGATCAACAGTCAGACACTTAACCGACTGAGCCACCTGGGTGCCCTGAGGAAAGGTTCTTTTGTAAGGTTCTGAATTTTCCCCTGGGGTCCGAGCACTGGGTTCAGTGGGGCCTCTGGAAGGGAGTGGGGGGGCCCCAGGCAGCCTCCACTCCGTTCTCTGTGTATCTGCCTGATCGTCCTTCTTGCTATACCGTCTGCTTGGAAGGCCCTGTCCCCCGCCGGCCCCCGGGTGGCTGGTTCCTGCCATCCCTTTAAGTATCTGCTCAAATCCTGACAAGGGGGACTCCAGAGCTTTGGCCTAAGCTTCTCTGGCTCACATCACTCCATGGATTTCTTTTATGGCTTTTATCACAGTTTCATCTACCTGTCTGTTGACTTAACGTTTATTTTGTGGGAGCTTCCCCGCTTGATTGCCAGCTCCAAGAGAGCAGAAGGCCCTGCTTTCTTCACTGCCGTGCTTGAGCCTTAGTACAGTTCTGGCCCAGAGCAGGCACTTCACACAGACTTGGATTATGAAATCCGCTCCTGGGTTCCTTAGAGTGCCCAGCGCCACTATGAACACTTTGGAAGGGCCTGTAAATACCTAGGGATTAATTTCATGCCTGAAGACTCCTTGGCCACAGAAGAAAAGGATGACTGATTCTCTTCCTGCAGGAAAGTGGGCTGGACAGGGACTCAGGGAGGGGGCAGCGGCCCAAGTCAGGGCGCAAGAGCATCAGGACCATAGACAGCAGTGACCTGGTGCTGAACAGCCCTGTGTCTGTGACACCCCGCCCCACCCCCAGATCCTCTTCTGAGCAGAGATGTCTTTAAAGGCAAGACTGATGTGAACAGACAGTTTGACTTGTAGGCTTTTGCGATGTATTTTATTTTATTTTTACATTTTATTTATATATTTATTTAGTGCACACGGGAGAGGGGCAGAGAGAAGGAGAGTCAGAATCCCAAGCAGGCTCCATGCCGTCAGCACAGAGCCCGATGAGGGGCTTGAACTCATGAGCTGTGAGATCATGACCTGGGCCGAGATCAAGAATCGGATGCTTTTGCGATTTAGACCTGGAAATAGGATGTCCTAACAATGGTGACAGCTGAAGGATCTAGAAAATGTATAAGCAGGGGCTGTTTTGTTTTTTTTTCCTGTTCTCCACCCCCTTTAAGAATAGATCGATAAAGCAATACCTATCAAAAGAACACCAGCATTCTTCACAGAGCTAGAACGAATAATCCTAAAATTTGTATGGAACCAGAAAAGACCCCAAATAGCCAAAGCAATCTTGAAAAAGAAAACCAAAGCAAGAGGCATCACAATCCCGGACTTCAAGCTTTACTACAAAGCTGTAATCATCAAGACAGTATGGTACTGGCACAAAAACAGACAGATCCATGGAACAGAATAGAGAACCCAGAAATGGACCCACAAAAGTATGGCCAACTAATCTTTGACAAAGCAGGAAAAAATATCCAATGGAAAAAAGACCGTCTCTTCAGCAAGTGGTGCTGGGAAAACTGGACAGCGACATGCAGAAAAATGAACCTGGACCACTTTCTTACACCAGACAAAAAAATAATCTCAAAACGGATGAAACACCTAAACATAAGACAGGAAGCCATCAAAATCCTAGAGGAGAAAGCCTCTTTGACCTCGGCCGCAGCAACTTCTTACTCAACACATCTCCGGAGGCAAGGGAAACAAAAGCAAAAATGAACTACTGGGACCTCATCAAAATAAAAAGCTTCTGCACAGTGAAGGAAACAATCAGCAAAACCAAAGGCAACCGACAGAATGGGAGAAGATACTTGCAAACGACATATCAGGCAAAGGGTTCATATCCAAAGTCTATAAAGAACTTCTCAAACTCAACACCCAAAAAACAAATAATCCAGTGAAAAAATGGGCCAAAAACATGAATAGACGCTTCTCCAAAGAAGACATCCAGATGGCCAACCAACACTGCTGGTGTTGGATCTCTTTTGCACTGCTGGTGGAAATGCAAACCTGTGCAACCACTCTGGAAAACAGTATGGAGGTTCCTTAAAAAACTAAAAAAAGAACTACCCTATGATCCAGCAATTTCACTACTAGGTATTTATCCAAGGGATACAGGTGTGCTGTTTTGAAGGGACACATGCACCCCCATGTTTATAGCAGCGCTATCACCAATAGCCAAAGTATGGAAAGAGCCCAAATGTCCATCGATGGATGAATGGATAAAGAAGATATATATATATCATGATATATGATATATCATATATATATATGATATATATATATGATATATCATATATATATATGATATATATATAATACATACATACATACATACACAATGGAGTATTACTCAGCAATCAAAAAGAATGAAATCTTGCCATTTGCAACTATGTGGATGGAACTGGAGGGTATTATGCTAAGCGAAATTAGTGAGAGAAAGACAAATATCATATGACTTCACTCATATGAGGACTTTAAGACATAAAACAGGTGAACATAAGGGAAGGGAATCAAAAAGAGTATAAAACCAGGGAAGGGGACAAGACATTAAGAGACTCTTAAATATGGAGAACAAACAGAGGGTTGCTGGAGGGGTGGTGGGAGGGGGAGGGGCTAAATGGGGGAGGGGCACTAAGGAATCTACTCCTGAAATCAGTGTTGCACCACGTGCTAACTTGGATGTGAATTAAAACAAAAAAGAAAATAGTTTGATAAATAATTCCATCTGACAAATGTGAAGCGAAGAAAAAAATCTAACCCGCCCTCTTTCGGGCCTCCAAGTGAAACCCACTGCTGACCCTGAGGAGTCAGGGTCCGTCATTCTCGAAGGCACCCCAAACACCCTGGGTCCCTAATGGAGGAATTGAGCCTATTCCCCACTCCGGCCTTTGTTGCCTAAGGGCCTTACAGGAAACTGAATCCTTCCACGCATGGTTGTGTGCTGTGTGTGACTTGAGGCGCCTCTGACACAGTGCCACCCAACCCCTAACAGATCCCAACTGCTCTATCCGCATGCTTAAAACGTCCACCATTTGTCTACAGGAGACAGAACTCTCTGGAAAGTGCCATATTTACTTGCAGGCACGTCTGGGTAGCATAATCACCTTAACTATTTACTTTTTTCACCCAAGAGCGGGATTCCAAAGAGACTGGAAGAAACAGAACAGTGGATTCCATCACTAAATGGATGCGGGTTGGGGCGTCTTTCTGAGGGCAGCCACCACCCCGTTGGTTGGACCCTCCCTTCTTCCACCGTAGGTTAAGTTTGAGCAGGGCCCTGGGTGGCTCTCTGTCCCGGCAAGGGACTGTGTGCCGGTCCCCACTCCTGCCAACTGTGAGGAGCCTGGTGCGTTTGGGGAACAGGAAGTGAGACTCCCGGGCTCCTTGGAGATATGTTTGGACAGCCAGTGACTTTCCCTTTGTCCCTTTGCACTTGCTACCCTTGCCCTAGCAGTGACAACTTTCCCACTGGAGCAGGGGAACAAAAAAGAGGGGGGGTTGGGGACACAAAGGTGAGATGCTTGTGCTTTATTGAAGGGAACCAGGCTGGGGACACAGTGAGGGAAGCGTCTGGGGAGCAGCAGGGACTTCGGCGGCTGGAGACCTTCAGCTTCTGAATCCTAAGCACACAGTGGGCTTCTTATGATTTTGTCCTAAAACACACACCAAAAAAACCCCCCAAGACAGTGGCGAGTGAACCTCAGAGGTCGACCAAGATGACGAGACGCAGGAACTTCAATGTCAACGAAGAGGTTCAGTGGGTCTGGGAAGAGCTGAGCTTGTGAGCGTTTTGATTGTTTTATTTATTTTGAGAAAGCGAGGGGGAGAGAGAGAGCAGGGAAGGGGCAGAGAGAGAGCGAGAGAGGCAGGGAGAGAATCCCAAGCAGGCTCCGTGCTCCCATGATCTGAGGAACGGTGAGATCAGGACCTGAGCCAAAATCAAGAGCCGGACGCTTAACTGACTGAGCCACCCAGGCGCCCCCGCAGAAACCTCTTACAAAGGGGGAGGTGACTGAGCCTGCTTCCCCAGGGATATTTGCACTGGGTCAGAAAAGGCTCCAAAGAAATGGGCCCAGGCTGCACCCAAGCGAGGGGGGGGGGGGAGATCCGCTCGCAGACTGCGTGAGTCAAGGAAGCTGGGTACCGTGAGCTTTAAGATGCTCTCCTTGGCCTTCTGAGGAAGCGTGTCACCAGCCTCTTCGGCTGGATCCCCGCGTCTTTCACGTCCGCGTCTGGCAAGAAAGGTTCAACGGCGGCCTCGTAACTGGAAAGCGTGCCCATGAAGAGGGTTTCCGTGACGTTTAGAAAGCTCTGGCAGGGGCGCCTGGGTGGCTCAGTCGGTTAAGCGTCTGACTTCAGCTCAGGTCACGATCTCACGGTCCGTGAGTTCGAGCCCCGCGTCAGGCTCTGGGCTGATGGCTCGGAGCCTGGAGCCTGCTTCTGATTCTGTGTCTCCCTCTCTCTCTGCCCCTCCCCTGTTCATGCTCTGTCTCTCTCTGTCTCAAAAATAAATAAAAACGTTAAAAAAATTTTTTTTAAAAAGAAAGCTCTGGCAGACCTCTGCGGAAGCCGAAGCACAGAAAAGAGAGAGCACATGTGTCCGGCCCTTTTCCAAGCTGGCAGGGCCCCTGGCCGGGCCAGTCCCCAGATGTAAGTGGCCCGGCCTGTCAGCAAGAGATAGCAGCCTTTTCGTCGAAGGGATGCGTTGAATGGGAGATCTGGTGGTACTCCAAGGAGTTGGCTCTTTGGCGCCGCCGGGGTTCTTCCCGGATTGCAGCCTTCTGCGGCTTGTCTGAGCCTTCCTGGCACCTCCTGGGCTGGGGCGGGGCGAGGTGCCATGTGTTCTTTCTGCGAGTTCTAGGCAGAGGGCTGATGAGAGAAGATGCTGATCTGATCTTTTATCCAACGTGGGGTCTGGGGAGAGGCTACTGAGGGCTTCGGTTGTCCCACCAGAAATGTGCCTCTTACCAAGGGTGAGTGATGATCTCAGCCGCTTGCTCCTGGGAGGGGGAGGGGCGTGGCAGAGTCAGGCTCTGGCGGAGTCAGGCTCTAGCCAAGTGCAAGCCCCTGAACTTGGCCTGGAAGAGGCGCTGGGCCCTGTGGGGTGCACTCACCTGCCCACAAGCCTCTTGCTTCCCTTCCTGGCCCCACTATATTCCCTTCACCCAGAGTGCTCCCCAGTTGTGCTCCCCCTTTAGGCTCCTGCTCCCAGGAATGTGGGGGAGGGTCACCGTTTCCTACGCCCTACTTGGCCCTTCTTCCCCTGGAGTCTCAGTCCCCGTCCTTGAATGTTCTGCCTGTGTGCAAATTCGGCTTCCCCGCCTGGAATCCTGGCACCCCCAAGTGGCCGCTCCAAGTCAAACCCTCTCCAGAACTTTGAGCCCTGCTTTGCAACTTACTGTGTCATCTGGCAAGTATCTTTATCTTTGTGTGGCATCTGTAAAATGGGAATCATACCCCTATTTCATAGGATTATTGTAAGAATGAAAAGCGGGGGGCGCCTGGGTACCTCAGTTGGTTAAACGTCTGACTTCAGCTCAGGTCATGATCTCATGGTTCATGGGTTCCAGCCCCGCGTCGAGCTCTGTGCTGACAGCTCAGGGCCTGGAGCCTGCTTCGGATTCTGTGTCTCCCTCTCTTTCTGCCTCTCCCCCCCTCACACTCTGTCTTTCTCTCTCTCAAAAATAAATAAACATTAAAAAAATTAAAAAATAAAAATCTTTTTGCTTCTTTGCTTATGAAAAGGAGTAGAAGAGGTTGATACAGAGTGAAAAACAGGTAACTCAATTCCCAAAAGATCAGGAGGCTTCAAGAGAAGTAGGATCCCCCTTCCTCCCTTCCTTCTGTCCCTCCCTTCCTGCTTCCCTCTTCCCTCTCTCTCGCTCTCTCTCATTCCTTTCCTCTTAGTGACAGCTGCAACTATTCAGAGACTCCTTATCCTTCTGGAGGAGGACAAAAATGTTTAGAAAACTCCACTCTGGGTTGGCAGTTTCCCAAAGGGAAGATCCCTTTCTAGAATATTCCTCTCTGCCCAGAATGGGAGACCTTGCCTTTGCTTGGGTTTCTTTTGGAGACATGGGGCTCTATAGCTCTTTCCAGCCTCTTTGGCTCCCAGAGTAGTGTGGAGACCCCAAACCTGAAGGCTTCACTGTACCAAGGTCTCTTGGCGTCTTGGGGGTTCTCCAAGACTGGGCTCTGAGAAGCTCATTATTCCTATTCTGTTGGTCATTAAACACACATCCATACTGGATCTCCTCCAGCCCTGCCTCCAGTCTGTTCTGACTCTGGAATTCTGAGGTTGTTGGGTATAGAAGATGGGATCCTTTCCTGGTTTCCCCACAGGCTCAGGGTGCTCCCCAAGTTCCCAAGATGGGCTTGTTCACAGGCCAAGACTCCTGGCTGGGAGTCATCCTTCCAGTGAAATAGGTGTCCCGTCTCCTGAGCACAACCGGGTGGCAGCGAGGGTTCCTGAGCCGGGCTTGGGGAAGAGGGGCTCTGGGCACTCACCAAGACTACAGCAGAGAGCCAGGGTGACCAGGGCAAGAGTCATGGCGAGCTTCATGGTGGTCAGGAGGCTGGTGAGTGAGGCGCTGGCCTGTCTCTGGGTCCAATGGTCTCGTGTGAGGTGTGCTCAACCGGGGTGCCTTCTTAAATAATCCAGGCTGTACTTGGAGGGAAGGAAGAGGGCAAGGCCTGGGCTCCACCGATGGGACCACACTATTTACTTGGGCATCAGCTTGGTGGGAAAAGTGAATGTTCTTTTTGCTCAACCCGGTTTCTTTCTCCATTGAAACTGAGCTCACACAATGGGACACTCGGTCAGGGGAAACCCAGAGTTCCATGTGGAGGCCACAAGGGGACCCAGGTCAGAGGGCATGGAGCCCTGGCTGCCTGTGCCACTCTCTTTGAACTTGAGCATGGGAGCAGTCTAGGTCAACAGAGGCAATTATACAGTCCACCTGGACCCATCGCTCCAGGAGAAACCGAGGTCTTAGGCTCATCACACAAGGTGCGACAGGAATGGGGCTCAGGACTTTGGATACTCCATTGGCCTCCTCTCACTGCCTCTCCAAGGAAGGCGGCTGGGGGTGTCGCATGGACCAGAGCATCTTCATGATCAGACTTGGGGGAGACCCTGGACTGAAGCATGTTGACAGATAATGGCCTTCTCCAGAAAGCCCACGAGAAACCCAAGCCTCAGATCAGCCTGGAGAATGCACTGCTCGGGGCTGGGTCTGTTCCCACCCGAAACTGCTCTTAAGTCCTACCCTCCTGGTGGCCAAATCCATGGGCACTCAGTCCATATCTCGCTTGGCTCTTAATGGCCCTGACCCTTCTGACCTTTTCCTTCTTGCACTGTTCTCTCTCCCGTGCTCCCAAGGCTTTCTTTCCTGCTTTCTTTCCAACCATCCTTGTTCTCGAGACATTTATTCTTTACCAAAGGCACTTACGTATCATCAGCTGCAGACTCTGGCCGTAGCCCCTTCTCACCTCCCTCTGCCACATCTGTGGCTGCTCCCTTCCTTCTCCAGTGCACCTGCCTTAGGACACAGGCTTGGCCTGGTGAAGCCAATTCTTAAACGGCCTCCCATCCCGACTTGCCCTCATCGGGAAGGCCTGTAGAATGATCTTTCTAAAACCAGCTGATCGTGTCCTCTGTCTTGAAACCCTTTGAAAGCATCCGTTTGCGGACAGGGTAAAATTCAAGTGCGATCTACACGGCTTTTGCTGACCACTTAGCCTCATTCCGCCACTTCCCTGCATAGTGATTTAACCCTATGTTAGTATTTGTGGATGTGGGAACATTCCGTATGTTTCTTCATGCCTTTCTACCTTTTCACAAAGGATGCCTCGTGCCTGGAATACATACCTCCCGTCTTGTCTGCTTCTCCAAATCCTGTTTGTACTTTCGGTCAAATGCCCATTCATTGATTCGTGTTGAGCACCTATGTGCCAAGCCTTGTGTTAGGGGGTGGGGAATGGGGTGGGCCCCTTGCAGGGGCCTCCTGCCAAGGTCTGTATGCTCAGAGTCCTGGGAAGCTCTGGAAGAGGTTTCTTTTTTTTTTAATGTTTTAAATTTTTATTATTTAAAAAAAATGTTTACTTATTTATTTTGAGGGGGGTAGGGCCAGGGGGAGAGGGGAAGAGAGAGAGAATCCCAAGCAGCCTTCGAGATGAGGCTGAAGCGGGGCTCGATCTCAAGAAACGTGAGCTCATGACCTGCGCTGAAATCAAGAGTCAAACACTTAATCGACTGCGCCACTCAGAAGCCCCTTTTTAATGCTTTTTAAAAATGTGTTGAAATATACATAATACAAAATTTATCATCTTCGTCACTTTCAGTGCACGGTTGAGCGCATTAAATCTATTCACGTTGTTTCGCAGCCGTCCCCACCAGCCATCCCTGTAGCTCTTTTCGTCTTACAAAACTGAAACTGTCCCCATGAGACACTAACTCCCTGTGCGTCCCCAGGCCCTGGCAGTCCCCATTCGGGTATCTGTCTCTGTGATTTGGATTCCTAACTGCCTCACGTATGTGCAATCCCACAATACTGGTCTTTCTGACGGGCTCATTTCACTTGGCACAATGTCCTCAAGTTCATCCGTGGAACATATTGCAGAATTTCTTTCCCTTTGAAGGCCGAATAATGTTCCATTGTACGTGCGGACCACGTTTTGCTATCCGTTCATCGGTCGATGGGCACTTGGGCTGTGTCCGCATTTTAGCTATTGTGAACAACGCAGCTATGAACGTGAGTGCACAGTCTGGAAGGTTTTAATCTGGAGAGCTGTGGTCTGATTTCTCTTTGGATGAGATGACCCTGCCTCTTCTGTGAGGAAGGGCTGGGGGAGGGGTGGGGGTGACAGAGCGGCTGTGACAGAGGGGTTTAGGCTGAGTTGACTCCCAGACCTGTCACTCACTAGCTGTAGTATCCCGGGCATGTCCATCACCCCCCTCTGCCCTGATTTCCCTGTCTGTACAGTGAGCATGATGATATTATCTGTTGTATCTGGCCACCTCGTAAGTGGGGCTGGCATGGAGAATGTGCTCTGTGAATGAACGTTGGTGAGTGTTGTATTTGCACGTCTCCACTGTGAAGCTGCAGGAGGAAGGCCCTTTCTGTTTTGAGTTTCCTTGCTCGAGTCTCCGGGGCACAGAGGCTCCTGAGTGAGCCTCCCTGCTTCCGTGCTCGGCCGACGTCATCAGGATGAGCTTTTCCTTTGTCCCACCTACTCTACTCTGTCCATCACATGCGCAGCCGTGATGGCTTAGCTGGCTCCCATGTTCCAGACCTGAACCCAGGCCGGGAGATGAGAGCTCACACGAAGAAACAGTAGTTCTGAGGTCCCCCTGTACGGAAGCCCTGTATAGAGCCATAGAATATGCAGGCGTATCTTTGTATTTATTTTTATTTATTTATTTTGAGAGAGAGGGAGAGGGACAGCACGAGCGGGGGAGGGGCAGAGAAAGAGAGAATCCCAAGCAGGCTCCACGTTGTTAGCGAGGAGCCCAACGTGAGGCTCGAACCCACGAATCTGTGAGATCATGACCTGAGCCGAAATCAAGAGTTGGACGCTCAACCGACTGAGCCAGCCAGGCGCCCCTCAGGGCCTGTCTTCCTGTCCCCTGAGTCATAGGGTTGTAGAGCGAGGGTCTCTCCGTGTTTTCTTCCCTGAACCAGCTGTCAGACAGGGAGGGCTTCCTGGATACATGGTGTGGCCACTTGGTGGCACAGCCCAGTGGCTGTGCAGAGAATGACCTGATGAGTGTCATCAAGACAGTCCTAGGGGTGTCTCAGAGGGTCAAGCGTCTGACTTCGGCTCAGGTCATGATCTCGCGGTTCATGGGCTCGAGGCCCGCGTCGGGCTCTGTGCTGACAGCTCAGAGCCCGGAGCCTGCCTCAGATTCCGTGCCTCCCCCTCTCTCTGCCCTTCCCCCACTCGCGCTCTGTCTTGTTCTCTCTCTCTCTGTCAAGAAATTAATAAACATTAAAAAAAAAAAAAGACAGTTCATTGGGTCCAGAATCTTAAAAGTGCAGCGTTTGTGAAAGACTTCGGTCTGTGCTCTTCTCCACAGTGTGTTGTGGGGACAGTGCGTGTCTTGTCCTCGTTCCCGCCATCTCTCTCTGGATGCTCCTTTTTCAGTTCCTCTGTTACTCCATATTCCTTTTTCCCTCCCCTCCCTTCCCTCCTCTGTACTCTCTCCTCCTGGGCACCTCATCCGTGCTCACAGTTTCAGTTACCTCCTATGTTGAGACGACTCCCTAATTTATATCCCCCCCCCCCCAGCATTCTTGGAGTTGCAGCCTTGAGCATCCAATGCCTGCTGGACATCCCCATCTAAATTTTTCAAAAGCCTTCAAACTCACTTTGTACAAAGTCAGACTTACGATCTTTGCTCCTAAGCCTGGTAAACCTTTCCCCAGGATTCCGTATCTCAGCAAATGACCTCACCACCCAATTGGTCACGCAACCCGGAGACACGTCTTTGATGCCTCACCCTCCCCGGGGCCATCTTGACACAGCCTCATGTCACCATCAAGTCCATGGGCTTGGACACAACTCTGATGGTGTCCTTCTCGTTGTTCTCTGAGGGGCCTTTCAGATCTGTCAGTCTACCACCCAGGTCCTTCTCTTCCTCGTCCAACTCCCTCTGGGGCCATCAGGTCCAGGCATCACAGTGGGGTCCTGAAGCTTTATTTAGTTTGATTATTTCCCTCTGCTTTGGGAATATCACAGATTCATGATAGGTTTATTTGAGGGGCCACTTATCTAAGAGGTAAGAAACCCACTGAAAGCTGAAAATAAAAAGCTGTCCATTATTAAAACAAAACAAAACAACCCCCCCCCCCCCCCATGATATTAAACATCACCTTCCTTCTGGGTCTGACTCCATGATCCAGTGATCTGGTCTCTTGAGGCCAGCCCATCATTCAGGCTCAGTTTCAGGTGTCTGTGTCACATGCCCCTTGGGGACTCACAAAGTGTGGCTGATGGTTCTGATACAGGCAAGAAAGGTGAGCTGAACCCCCACCCCCACCCCACCTGGGGTACCCTAAAACCCTCCCAGTGCTGCCCCTAGAGGGTCCCTCTCTGAGCCAGCAGTGGACGTGGCTGGGGCTGCAGTGATGGCAGCAGGGACCCGTGGGTCTCCCAGCCCATCACCCACAGCCTCGGACTCTGTTGTCTACATCTTACCTTCATGGTTCGGGGTCCTGGGAACAGAATAGCTGGTTCCTGGGTCTTTGAGGAACTTAGCATCTAATATCTTCCCTGCCATTAGGAGGGCCTCATGCGGCCCTTAACCTCACAGACAATCAGCCCTTGCTGTTCCCGGGGCAATGGTTTCCCAGGCCCAGCGGGGCGGGGCGGCGGGGGGCGGGGTGGGCATTGACCTTCAAGGTACAGGGTTGGGGGTTCATCTCAGTTCTGAGTGGGGCCACCACCAAACATCCCAAGACAGGCCCTTCCATCTTGGTCCTTGGGAGAGCCCTGCTTGGCGGTGAGGGGCATTTCTGTCCCCTGCCCAGGAACGTATAGAGCAACAACTTCTTTGCTGTGTGCGACAGTTAGGCAAAAAGTGTTAGGGGAGGCCCGGTCTCTTAGACTCTAACACCTGCTCCTCAGATCCTCAAGCACCACACACTGAGCTCCAGGCCAGAACCCTCTAGCTGGCCTTGGCACGTGGTGAGGGCTGGGAGCCACTGTTTCTGGCTACATTGGGCAGTGGCCCGGTCACTGTGCAAAGATAAACTGAGGGAAGGCAAGCCACTCGGTTATTAGCACTGCAGGCATGGCAGTGAATTTGTATGCTTCCTGCCAGTGCTCCCCGTGTCCCCCAGCTGAAACCGTGGCTTGTGTTGGCTGTGCCTGGGTCTGTGTTTGTCCTGACCCCTAGGTTGCTGGAGATTCAGGGGCAGGGCCAGGGCTCAACCTTCCCTGACTCCAGCTTGGAGGGTATGCCTGGCTGTGACCCAGAAAGAGGCTCAGTCAGAGCCTGAAGGTCCTGGGGGATCTGGAAGTCCAGCCTGGGGACTTGGACCGTGAGGCCCTAGGTCTGCTGGTGTTCTCCACATGTGCTCAGGGGGCTTCTGGCTCCGTGCTTGTTCTCCAGACAGCTCCTGGGCAGAGCAGATTTTCCCTTATGGGTTTGTTTGTTCTCTTCTCTCTTGGTGTCTCTGAGGACTGATCGCTGCATTGACCCAGAGGGCCTGGCAACTTCTGGACATTCCAGCCATTTTGGCCACAGGCCCTGATGCCTAAGACTCGTGTGTTTTTAGAATGTCCCCCCCCCCCCCCCCCGCCTCAGTTATCATGTATCTGCTGGCTCCAAAATATTTTTTAAAATCCTCAAAGTTGTAACTAATGAACATGTACCTGTGTAACATCGTTTCAACTAGCTTACTGCGACTCGGCTCAACTACAGCATGGCGTCATGCAGGAGCAGTAAAGTTTAACTTGTATGAACAAAATGCATAATGTAGTCTCAGGATCAGAATTATAAAATTTATACAGACCCTTTCAAAAGTTTATAGGCAAAATCAAACATAGTGTGAGAAGTGTGTATATTTTAACGTGTTTGATACGATGTGGGGTTGGAGTGTCACAACTAGGAGGGCCTCGTGTCCCACTCTCCCAATACCTGCAGCTGTGTGGTCATAGCAGAGCACAGCCACCATCAGAACAGGAAGAGAGGGATCAGAAGAAATGCCCCAGTTTGTCTCTTGTCCCATCCCCTGATCTATAGCTAGAACCTTCCATTGGCCTAACCAGCTGATATTCAGCCAGTGAGGGAGCCCCACTTTTGTGGTCCTCAGAGGTCAGCTGCCTGGGGGCACAGAGCAGATCAGAGAAAGGTAGAGAATGGATGGGTGGGGTGAGTGTCAAACAGAGAATAACCTGCACATAATGGTCTCATTCTATACATACAGCTCTGGATCTTGCTTTTTTTCACTTAATATTATCTGTCAGATTGGGGCACCTGGGTGGCTCAGTCCATTAGGCATCTGATTCTTGGTTTTGGCTCAGGTCATGATCTCATGGTTCATGAGTTCAAGCCTGGAGTCGTCGGGTTCTGCTCTGGCATTGTGGAGCTTGCTTGGGATTCTGTCTCTCTGTCCCTCTCATTCTCCCCTCCCTTGCTCCCGCTCTCTCTCAAAATAAAGGAATAAACATTTGAAAACAAAAATGTTATGTCTTGGATATCTTTTGAAACTCTGGCACTACAGATGCACTTGATTTTTTTTTTCAAATTATAGAATATCCCTCTGTAGGATGCAGTACAATTTGAGCTACCAGTACCTTTTTTTTTTTTTTTTTTTTTTTTTTACTTATTTTTAGGACAGAGAGAGACAGAGCATGAACGGGGGAGGGGCAGAGAGAGAGGGAGACACAGAATCGGAAACAGGCTCCAGGCTCCGAGCCATCAGCCCAGAGCCTGACGCGGGGCTCGAACTCACGGACCGCGAGATCGTGACCTGGCTGAAGTCGGCCGCTTAACCGACTGCGCCACCCAGGCGCCCCTACCAGTACCTTATTGATGGATGCCTGTCATTTCCACAAGCACGCCTCCTTCTGCCCTGGGGGCGTCTCCCTGTAGGACAGATGCCTGGATTCAGATTTGCTGGCATTCTCTAGAGGCACCGACTCCCCAAGCTGGAGTCTGTCTGTTCCAGCGGCAGAGGGGTGGTTGGTGAGTGTTCAGACTGCGGTGGTGAGAGCAAGAGGGTATGTGTGGGTCAGCGACTGTTCTGATTCTCCATGGGGATCTCGGTCACTTTCCTGGTGCAAGCTGTCCCTCAGCCCCAGACCCGGGCAGGGGCCAGCGGAAATGTCGCCTGGACTGCTGAGAGCATCCTGTGGGTGCAAATCGCCCACTCCTGCTGGAAGGGATCGGGTGTTAGCGGTTTCTGGAGGCTGAACCTGAGAGTTTCAGGGAGGGGTGAGGGTGAGTCAGGCCATGATCTGCTGAGCATCAGAGCGCCTTCTTGGGGTGCTGGGGATGGCCAGGCAGGCAGATGTGCTGAAACTTGGGGGGTGGGAAGGTGGAGCAGGGCTGAGAGCTGGGGCTTTTCCCACGGAGCCTGGGAGAACCAGCGGGTTCTTTGCTCTGGGACAAGCTCCCCTGAGGGGTGGGGACCATCAAGTTGATGGAAGTCCCTGTTCTGCGGGGTGGTAACCGGTTCCCCTTCACTTAGACTCTGGGGATTTGGGGGGTTAACACAACGTGTAACACGATTCATTTCTTGACATTTCCCAGAAAGCTTGCTCCCTTTCTTGCTTAATTCTGCAGGTTCTTTGTTCTGGGCTGAGTCACCCAAATCCTGCCTTTTGTGTGTGTTCTCTCTCACCTTCCCTGCCCTGTGACTGTTCCCACCACAAAGTTGGCGTGTCACCGCTCAGGCCCCTCTGGGTGGGTCATGCGGCCCTGTTCTCCGCTGTCATGGAGGACAGGCGCCAATGTGGTCAGCAGACATGGTTGGCCAGCTGCGTGGCTCTGCAGGGCTGCAGCTGTCCTAGATGCACAGGGACGGGGGTGGGGGGTGGGGGGGAGTGGGAAGGAAGGCCACCTTGAGCTCCTTCTGGCTCCTAGTCTGAGGCAAGTGATGTCCCGCCCAGAGGAGCCTGGGGAGCTCCTGGTCTCTGTCCCCCAGACATGGCCTGTGCTGTCCCCTCTGGGCACCACACCACTTTTGGTCCAGCGGGGTTATGCAGGGTTCTCAGACACAGGTGTTCGTGAGATGTAATACCTTCCCCTTGGGACGCCCGGGTGGCTCAGTCAGTTTAGCGTCCAAATCGATTTTGGCTCAGCTCAGGATCCCAGTGTCATGGGATTGAGCCCCTCGTCAGGTTCCACGCTGAGTGTGGAGCCTGCTTGGGATTCTCTTGTCTCTCTCTCTCTCTCTTTAGGTCTATAGAGTGTACAGGACTTTCCTATATCCATCAACATCTTTTTCTATTTGTATAACTAAAATAGTTATATTCTATATTTATGCTTTATATTTTATGTAATATATATTCTGTAATGTATATTTAGCTCACATACATATATAAACATGTTATATATTGCAAATGATACATAATATCTATCATATTTATATTATAATTAATATGATGTGTAATTTCATTCTCAAGATTTCATTCTGCTAAGGGGATGAAAACTCAGTCCCGGTCATTTTGGGGCTCCCTGTCCCCACGGTTGTGCCTAGCTTCCAGGGGCTTGTGCAGGACCAAGGCATTGGTGGGGTTTGTGTTGGTGAGGACCTCTGGTGCTTGATGTCACCGTCATCAGCCCGTCCTTTGTCATTGGCCATCAGCCCATGCAGGCCTCCTCCTGAGCCGGCCCCTGACACCGTCTGTAGGCCTCCAGTCCGCTGACTTTCTCTGTCACCTCGGCGCCACTCGTGGGTGCACAGGAACCGGCTGCTATCCCCGTGCTATCCCTGGGCCGGGAAGTTCTGCTGTGACACCACCCAAGGCCTGTCTACCTAGATGCATCACACATTTCTTCTCTGGGGGTTCTGCTGTTTCCGGATTTGTCAAAGCCATCTGGGGTCTCTGCCACTGTGCCATCTCATTAAGGGCAGTGTCTGCAGTGGCTTAGCCGGTAGACTTGACATTCGGAGAAGATCATTTCTTCACACCGCCCTACTCTAGCCAACAAAAATTATTCTCAGCAATCACCGTGAAATAAAATGAATAAGAATAAAGGCCAGAGAAGAAATTCAGACAGTGATGATTTATTTATTTATCCATCCGGATCAGTTTTCTTTTTTTTTTTCTTAATTTTTAAAATTATGTTTATTTATTTTGAGAGAGAGAGAGCATGAGTGGGGGAGGGACAGAGAGAGAGGGAGGAGACACAGAATCTGAAGTGGGCTCCAGGCTCTGAGCTGTCAGTGCAGAGCTCGTCTCAGGGCTTGAACCTACAAGCCACGAGATCATGACCTGAGCCCAAGTCAGACGCTTAACTGACTGAGCCACCCAGGCGCTCCATTATAATCTGACATATTAATAGTTTAAGTAAATACTTATCCAATTAAAAGTCACCAAGAAGTGGGTTAAAAAAATGTTTATTTATCTATTGTGAGAGAGGGGTGCAGAGACAGAAAAGGAAAGAGAGAATCCCAAGCAGGCTCCATGCTGTCCGTGCAGAGCCTGACTTGGGGTTTGATCCCACGAATTGTGAGATCATGACCTGAGTGGATATCAAGAGCCAGACGCTTAACTGCGCCATCCAGGCGCCCCAAGAAGTGAGTTTTTATAAAAACTGAAATATATGTCAAAAAAGTACAAAAAAGTAACACAAAACGATGTCAGACAGTTCATTAATAAAAGATATTATGATTCTTTGTGATGCGGTTTTGGAGTGGTGGTGAGGGTCCGGAGCCAAAGGCCAAAATAGGATTCTAGAGACGTCTTTGGTGCAAAAAGGCGATTTTATTAAAGCAAGGGGACAGGACCCGTGGGCAGAAAGAGCTGCGCTGGGGCTGTGAGGAGTGACTGATCGCATACCTGGGGGCTGGGGGAGGTAAAGGCAAGGCGAGTTTCCAAAAGAACTATCGTATGCTAAAGAAGACTCACAGGAAACTAGAGGCCTTGCTACTGTTGAGCTAAAGTTATTTTTCCCTCTAGCAAAGCATTAACAAGAAGACAGTGGGAAGTTCCTGGAGGAATGTTTTATCCTGCCTGCCCCAAGTATTTGTCAATGGGCTGCAGGTTACAAAGAAATTTAATTTTATCTGTATTTTCTTCTTGCCTTCGTTCAGGTATCAGTACGGAGGGGAGGGGGATGTTAGGGCCCCGGGAAATTGAGTCCATAGGTTTCTGGAGATTGCCTTTTTTCTTGCACATCATTAAGACAGTTGCAAGCTGATGGAGACTCTAGTCCTTCAGGACTGTGATCTGTATCAGTTAACCATTTGTTTTTCCTTTGCCTTTGTTCTTGGGCAGCCTGGAGTGCCTGAGGCAGGTCACATAGATCCCACCTGGGGGTGTGGAGGGTGGTGGGGTGTTCGTTTGTATTTTGCCCTCAGCTTGCCTTAGCTCTCTCATCATTTGGGGAAAAATAAAAACCCTGAAATACCCACAAAAGGTCAAATTTAGGCACCCACTGAATCGTACCACTGCTGTCACGTTTTATTTATTTTTTGAGTCGTTCTTCTAGAACAATCGACAATTGAAAAAAATACATTTTGACTTCAAAGATATTAGAATCCAGTAAAATATTTCGTGTACGGACTAAAACTTTCACTTCCCCAACGGATATATTATACTTTACACTTGTTTACTGTTGTGTTAACCGCCCCCCCCCCCAAAAAAAAAAAAAAAAGCTCCCAGGTGGTCTCATAGGACGACGGAAAGGAAGCCACTCAGGTTCTATTTCTTGGTCTTCACCATCAGTGTTTTGTGGTTCACTTTGAATTCACTGTTTATTTTATTCTACTTTTAAAAAATGTTTATTTGAGAGAGAGTTTGTGGGGAAGGAGCAGAGGGAAAGGGAGAGAGAATCCCAAGCAGGCTCCATGCTGTCAGCACACAGCCTGATGCGGGGCTCAAACTCGCGAACCCCATGAGATCATGATCTGAGCCAAAGTCGGACGCTTAACTGACTGAGCCACCCGAGCGCCCCTGAGTTTATCGCTTAAACGCAGGGAGGATGTAGCCCTCGGGAGCTGGAGGCAAGAATCTGACTCTGAAGCCTGTTCCAAGGATTCTGAACCTTCGCAAACTTGGTCTTGACACGCTTGTGTCATCGGAGACCAACTGTACAACTGGGAGCTCTTAGAAATGACTCCCACGTGGAATACAGTGTTTATTAACAGACAAGCAATACACACGTGCTAACTCGGAGCTCACGCATGCGTTCGGAACACTCAGTAGTGACCCTGGCCAATCCTCACCACGAGGCTTAGAAGAGTTTTTCAGGTAGCGGTATTTTATCCCTGACATTGTTTAGAGCTGCTGGTGCACGGGGGCGCCTGGGTGGCTCAGTTGGTTGAGCATCCGACTTCAGCTCACGTCATGACCTCACGGTTCGTGAGTTCGAGTCCCCAGTCGGAATCTGGGCTAAGACCTTGGAACCTGTTCAGAGTCTATGTCTGCCCCTCCCCCACTTGCTCTCTCTCTCTTTCTCTCAACAACAAACAAACATCGAACAAAAATTATTAGGACTTATGGTGCACGGTGTTAACACTTGCTTTTAGTGGTGTTACCGTGGTGTTTGAATCCTTACTGTGCACACCTGGAGTGGGTGGCCGCCCATGGTTTCAGCCAGGGACCACCAAAGCTTGGTAATACTTGCTCTTTGCTTCCCAGCCAATCCTTCTCTAGGTGGGAATATTCTGGAAGCCGGGCTCTTTACACAAAATGAGTGCCTGAAGGTCTTTTCATTTGCCTTCCTCTGTCTCAGCCCTTCCTGGGGCCGCCTGAGTCAGGGGAAAAGCCAAAAGAGGAAAGGAAAATGAGGAGAAAAAGAGTACAGGTTAATGCTTCAAAAACTATCCACCGCAAGCAGCCGGCCTGTGCCCCTGGGGAGCCGGGCGGGCACGGGATGGCTGGTATCCTGCCGTGGTGGTGAGCCCCGGGTGAGGTTCTCGCTGCCTCTTCAGCATAAGACAGGCTGCCCAGGCCCCCGGGCTCAGAGATTCCAGGTGGTTCTCCGCAGCTGTCTCTGGCTCACCCCAAATTTGAACTCCAGGGAAATTCTGCCTCTGTGATCTGGAAGGGCCGCAGGGAACATCGGCTCCATCTGGAGAAGGGGTCTCTGGATGAGGGAGAGACTATAAGTTATGAGAGGTTGCAAACGTGAGGGGCAGAGATGGGACTTGAACCTGAGCACTGTGATGCTCTCTGCTGGGGGGTTGGGGGAGCTCTGCCGTTCTGAACCGCACAGCAGAGCTCGGCCTCCGCGGTTTATGCACCCAGATGCCTAGGAACAGACAGCGTTCTACGTATTTATGCTCTGAATCTCACGGACCCTTGGGGCCTGTAAAAATGCTGAAAAACCAGCATTGCTGGTTGTAATTCACTTTCCTCTAAAGTCATTGGTGGGTCTTTTCCGGATAGATTCAGAATGCCAGGAAACAGGGTAGAGAGCTGGATCCCTCAGTCCCAGAGGCTGGAGTTGGAGAGACACCCGTTGGGCAAGGGACAACTGCCAGCGCCTGTCCCATGGTGGCCCTGGAGAGGCTGTGTCTGATATGCTGCCTGGTCTGCGGGGACAGAAAGTGTGGGGGCTGCTTTCTTGGACCCCGGGCTCAGCGTGGGGTTCATGTCCAAGGTTAGGGTCACTGCCTGGAGTGCCCCACTGTGGTCCATTCTGCCCACAGCAGCCAGACTGACCTTTAAAAAATGTAAATTAGAGGGGCGCCTGGGTGGCGCAGTCGGTTAAGCGTCCGACTTCAGCCGGGTCACGATCTCGCGGTCCGTGGGTTCGAGCCCCGCGTCGGGCTCTGGGCTGACGGCTCGGAGCCTGGAGCCTGTTTCCGATTCTGTGTCTCCCTCTCTCTCTGCCCCTCCCCCGTTCATGCTCTGTCTCTCTCTGTCCCAAAAATAAAAAAAAAAAAAAAAAACAAACAAAAAAAAAAAACGTTGAAAAAAAAAATGTAAATTAGAGATGCCTGTGTGGCTCAGTTGGTTGAGCATCCAACTTTGGCTCAGGTCACGATCTCATGTTTCGTGAGTTCAAGCCACACCTGGGGCTCGCTGCTGTCATCACAGAGCCCACTTCGGATCCTCTGTACTCCCCCTCTCTCTACCCCTCCCCTGTTCGTGCACACACTCTCTCTATCTCAAAAATAAAGAAACATTAAAAAAAAAAATTTAAGATGTAAATCAGAGACCCTGTCACTCTTCTGTGTAAATTGGCTTCACACAACATTTAGGATTAAATCCAAACTCTCCCCTAGTCCACGTGACCCTGCATGACCTGTCTCTGCCTGTCCCTCCAGTCCCAGCTTGTGTCACTGCCCCTCTGACTCAGTACCTTGTGACAAACTGGCCTCCTTACCCACAAGGTACATGAGCCCTGGCTGCCACCGGACCTTTGCTCTTGCTTTCCCTCTGCCAGGAACTCCACCCCGGATTATAACTTGATCACACTCTCTGTCTTGCCACGGAGGTGTCAACCCATACATTCCCTCTGCAGATAAGATCACCGTGTGTCCTTCCCCAGTCACTCTGGATCCCAGGGTCCAGCTTTCTTTCCTTCAGAGGCTTAATCCCCGTCTGAAATGATGCTGTTTATTATCTGTCTTCCTAGAACGTAGGTTCCACGCTCACCTAGGACTCCCTGGGGCCCGGCACATAGTAGGTGCTTATTATTTGTTGACTGAATGAACAGGACCCTGAACCTTTTGGCCTGTAGTCAGGTGTCCAGTGAGCATCAGTGGGGAGGATGTGGGTAGCACCCAGAGGCACGGCCGGTGCATACTAAAGTATTCGGTGTTTTCTAGGACAGTGATGGCACCCAGGTTCACCCAAAGACCTAGCCTCAGCCACTTCTCCATTTCCTGAAATGCACTCAGCTGTCTTCCCCCATGTCCACGACATCCTCACTGGCTGCAATCCTTCTTACCTTCAAGACCAGGGTGAAAGGGGACCTCCCCCTGTCTCCTCTCACCCCTGCAGGGAAAATAGGTCATGTCGTTAGTGACAGTCACAGCACTCACCCACACCTCCCTTCTGCAGGCAGGGCGCTCAGTGTGTTCTCTCACTGAACTCATGTAACCATCCTCCCAGGAAGGCGCTAGGCCCGTCCCCATTTCAAAGATGGGGACACTGAGGCTCAGAGAGTTGCCCAAGGTTACTAGTCAGCAAGCGGGGGAGGCAGGATCTCAACCTGGGGAGGGCTGACCGCAACCTGCTGAGTCCCTTTCTGCTGGGCCCGCCTTCACTCCCCTTGCTTGCTGCTGGTTTCAGTTACCTGCCTGCGGGGAGCCGAGGTCTCACGGACTGTCCCCAACCCTGGGCTCTGTATCTTCCTTGAGGCTTCTGGAACTTCAGCACGTCATGAGTCTCCATAACCATCGCTGGTGGGATTGAACCTAATTCTAGCCCTTCTTCCCCACCCCAAGCACATGTTCTTCCGGCCTCTGTTCTGAGGGGGTGGTGGAGGAGACACCCTAACTCTTCTTATCTTTTATTATATACACGGGTTATTTACTTATGTAGGTCTAAGTGACCTACGGCATTATATTAGTTTCAGGTGGACGACATAACGATTCAATATTTGTATATGTTGTGAAATGATCACCCCGAGAAGTCTAGTTAACCTCTGTCACCGCACAGAGTTAAACATTTTTTTTCTTGTGATGAGAACTTATTTTTTTTTATGAAAAAAAAATTTTTTTTTTTTTTAACATTTGTTTGTTAACAAGAGAGACAGAGCATGAGCAGGGGAGGGGCACTGAGAGAGAGAGGGAGACACAGGATCTGAAGCTGGTTCCAGGCTCTGAGCCGTCAGCCCAGAGCCCGAGGCGGGGCTCGAACTCACAAACCGCGAGATCATGACCTGAGCCGAAGTCGGACGCTTAACTGATTGAGTCACCGAGGCGCCCCTGAGAGCTTATGTTTTAAGTTGATTTGTTTTGAGAGAGAGAGACAGAGAGCGTGCACAAGCAGGGGAGGGGCGGAGAGAGAAGGAGAGAGAGAATCCCAAGCAGGCTCTGAGGCTGTAATCACAGAGCCCGACTTGGAGCTCAGTCTCACAGACCATGAGGTCATGACCTGAGCCGAAATCGAAAGTCGGATGCTTGGCCGACTGAGCCACCCGGGTGCCCTGAGAACTTTGAAGTTCTTGTAGCAACTTTCAAATATGCAGTACAATATTATTATTAAACCAAGTGTTTTTTAAAATTTTATTTTAGAGAAAGAGAGAGAGCATGAGTGGGAGAGAGCGGCAAAGGGAGAGAGAGAGAATCCCAAGCAGGCTCCAAGATTTCACACCCAGCAGGGAGCCCGACGTGGGGCTCAATCCCATGACCCTGGGATCATGACCTGAGCCGAAATCAAGAGTTGGACGCTCAACCGACTGAGCCACCCATGCACCCCAGTGTTTTCGTTTTCTTTCAATATATCCAGAAATGGGATTGCTGGACCACATGGCAATTCTATTTTTAAGTTTTTTGGAGGAACCTCCATGTCGTTTCCCCAGGGGCTGCACCAATGCCCGCCAACAGTGCACGAGGGTTCCCTTTTCTCCACATCCTCGCCCATACTTACTGTTTCTTGTTGTCTTGCTTTTAGCCATTCTGACGGGCGTGAGGGGGTATCTCATTGTGGGTTTGGTCTGTGTCTCCCTGATGATGAGTGATGTTGAGCGTCTTTTAAACTTTTATTACAGTAACTATTTTTGCCAATAAAAATTGGCTCATAGAATTAGACCTGACAGTTCTGAAGGGAGAGAAGATTCTGTGCTGGGAAGGGGCTGACAGAATTCTGGCAAATAGGAAGTAAATTCGGTAAATGTCACCTTAATGTTTTCGGGTAGTAACATCCTTCTCGGTGGTCCAAACTGCTAAAGAGTAAATTTTAATTAAGAAAAAGTTTTTTTTAATGTATATTTATTTTTGAGAGAGACAGAGAGAGAGAGCGCGCAAGCATGAGTGGAAGAGGGGAGGAGAGAGAGGGAGACACAGAATCCGAATCTGGCTCCAGGATTGGGAGCTGTCGGCACAGAGCCCTTCGTGAGGCTCGAACTCAACGAACCACGAGATCATGACCTGAGCTGAAATCGGAATCTTAACCGACTGAACCACCTAGGAGCCCCAGTTTTAATTTTTTTTAAGTTTATTTATTTATTTTTGAGGGAGAGAGAAAGAGAGGAAGAGAGAGTGCGTGCGAGTGGAGGAAGGGCAGGGAGAGGGGGACAGAGGATCCAAAGTGGGCCCTGTGCTGTTAGCCCAGAGCCTGATGTGGGGCTTGAACTTACAAACTTCGAGATCATGACCTGAGCGGAAGTCAGAAGCTTAACTCACTGAGCCACCCAGCTGCCCTGAGAGTAAGTTTTTTAAATTAACTAATTAATTAATTAATTAATAAAGTTTATTTATTTTGAGAGAGAGAGAGTGCAGAAAGAGTAGAGACAGAAGGAGAGAGACAGAATTCCAAGCAGGCTCCATGCTGTGAGCACAGAGCCCTACACGGGGCTTGAACTCACGATCTGTTAGATCATGACCTGAGCCGAAATCAAGAATGGAATGCTTAACCGACTGAGCCACCCAGGCACGCCAAAAGTAAGTTTTAAAATGCAGTCCTGACTGAAGTGATTAAGTCCTCTCTTTTTCTCTCTCTTCTGGAGGGTTGGACCCTTGTGTGAAAAGGCGGGTGCTTCTGGGGCTCCTTCCTCTCAGCAGGCCCCACAGCGCTGAGTGTGCGGGTGTTTAGAATCATGCAGAACTTTGAGCCTTTTCCCTCTTAGCCTCAGAGGTCTCCCCTGTGAATTAGGGCTAATGGAGGCCCCCAGCCCTGCCTCTCAGAGGCTGTTGGAGTTCAGTCAGTGATGAGAGAAAGCCAAGGCTTTCCTGAGGACGCGGCTTGTGTGGGAAGAGGGGTGCAGTGGGCAACTTGGTTGGCCGGGCTTAGGGCGCCACCTCAAGGGTCTCCCAACCGTGTGAGGAGGCAGATGGACAAAGGTGACCACGGTTCATGGGCAGTCCTCAGAGGAGGAAAAGACGAGCTCCGAGTGGGAGCAGAGAGGCTTCCTGGAAGAGGTGTCTTTGCGCTGGATCTGGGGGGCACTGGGGGCAAACAAGGTCAGAGCCGGGAGAGGCCGGCACCTCCATCACCGTTCTTTCATTCAGCCCTCATGTGTGAAGGCCCTGCCGGGTGCCAGCCAGGTACCGGTTCTGGGGACAGTGTCTAGAGTGACACACAGATGTTAATCCCCAGGATGACAGTTTCCACGAAGGAGAGATTTGGGTGTGCCAGAAGAATCTCCGGGTCGGGTGCTGGAGGAGACGTCCCTTGGGTGAGCTCTGTGAGATCAGCAGGCCTTGTCTAGTGAGGGGCAGGGGAGAGCACTTGGGACAGAGGTGGGGTGTGTGAAGCTCGGGGCCCCCGGGAGCGGGGCCACAGGCGACGCCAGCGTGGTGGAAGCTGATGCACTGAGAGAGAAGGCTTGGGACCTCGGGGCAAGAGCCTGACATCCACACAGAGCCTTGATTGCCCGAGGGACGTTCGAGTTTACCTTGGTCGCAGGACACTGATACAAAAGGCATGGAAGTGGGGTCTGGGCCCGGCTTCGTGGGGAATGGGAGCGACGGGGGCGGTGGGCCTGGATGGAGCACATCCAGTGACCGGTGGACGTTGGAGAACAGGCTTTGTTACGACGGGGGAGGTGGACAAAGCCAGGTACCGATCCACGGTTCAATTCACCACGTCTTCTAGAAGACCCAGGCTGGGGTGGAGTTTGAGTTCGTTGTCGCTCTACTTTGCGGCCACGGCTGTTATGTTTGTTGAATGTGTGTGAACAGTCCCCCCGACTGGACTCCTGAGCTTGGACTCGTTCACACAGACACCGCCCCACACTCACACCTCAGCCGCGCAGGCCCTCGTATCATCGAGGTGGGGGAGTCGGCTAGAGAAATGGCCCCCGGTGGGGGGTGGGGAAGCCTGGGCTCTTGAGCTGGGGCACCCTAGGCATGGACTCCCTCACTGTCTGTCCTATCCTCAGTGGGTCAGCACGCCCATCCTGCCTCACCCTGCCCCACTCCCATTCTGGAAGCCGCTGGCCAGCTGGAGGCTGCCAAGAGGGCCTTCACCGTGGCTGGGAGGTGACTCCTCTCCCTCGATAGCAAGGGGACCCCGAGCCCACTGAACCCAATACCGAGGCCCTGCGGCATCCTGGTGGGCCCGGCCTCTAACTGTGGGTGGGGAGGGGGTTGTGACCGGGGCTGTAACCCAGCCGTCCTCAGGAGTCCCCGCTTGCGAGTTGGGGAGGTCGCATCTCTCCAAGCCTTGGTGTCCTGTCTGGAAAACGAGAGTAGCACCTGGCTGGCTAGGTTGGTGGGGTTAGAGGGGTCAGTGGCAGCGCGGCTGGCCTCGGCCACTCCTTCTTCTGAAGCCCGCAGTCCGGCCCCAGCTCCGGTGAGAGGCTTTCCTCGGTGAGGTCTTTCTGCCAGGAGCTGAGCTCGCGGGGCGGGCTGGGCTCGGGGGCCACATATCAGTTGCTCTTTCGGTCCTGGGAGCTGGCCCAGAGACTGGGGGGTGGGGTGGGGTGGGGGGAGAGCGTCTGGTTTTCATCGGGCCGCTGTCTCAGATGCCACAGCTCCTCAGGAAGGTGCACCTCACTGGGTATGACTCCAGCCTGGCGCTGAGGAAAGGGCGCGGGGCCTGGAGTCAGACAGAGCTAGGCCCGAAGGCTAAGCGGGCCACTTTGGAACATGGCAACAACGATTTCTGCTCTGCCTACTCCACAAAGGCAGAAATAGACGTGAAAGTGCTTTGTAAACCCCGCAAAATAGGAAACGGGGCTTATCCTTTGTGCTGGCATGGCCACACAGGCACAGACAAGCCTGTTGGCTGAGTGCCTGGCCCCTCGTCCCGAATGATCAAGGCCAACTTTTGGGTCCGTGAAACGGAGGCCCGTTTCAGGAGGTGACCCTGAAGAGTGGTAGGGGCTCAGAAATGGAAGGGTTCACTGCGGTTGGTGTGGCTTGGGAGCAAAATAACACGATAGCAATAGCTAACGGTTACCGAGAGTTCGCTATACGCCAGGCACACGTCTAAGAATTTTCCACGGATTAAGTAATTGAACCCCACAACAGCCCTCTGAGGGAGGTTACTGTTGTTCCCCCTTTAAACATGCTTTTTTTTTTTTTTTTAATATTTTAAAATGTTTATTTACTTTTGAGAGAGAGGGAGACAGAGTGCGAGTGGAGGAGGGGCAGAGAGAGAAGGAGACGCAGAATCCGAAGCAGGCTCCAGGCCCCGAGCTGTCAGCACAGAGCCCAACGTGGGGCTCGAACCCATGGACTGTGAGATCGTGACCTGAGCCGAAGTGGGACGCTTAACTGACTGAGCCACCCAGGTGCCCCTAAACATGCCTTTTACGGGTGGAGAGGCGTACTGGGGGAGGGAATAGGATGTGCAGAGGCCTGAGGAGTCTCTCGCATCCTGAGGGCAGTGGGCCGCCCCCCTGCAGCCAGGAGGAGTTGGCCTTCTGGGGTCTTGGAAACCAGCCAGGGGGTTTAGGTTTGATACAGTCAGCAGGGGAATGGCTGGAGGCTCTTGTGTGACCTAATCCTTGAGGGTGGGCGGGATGGGCCTCCTGGGAGGAGGACAAGGCCTCGATGGGCTGGCTTCAGGGCTGCGAGCCCAAGGAACAAGGAGAGGGGTTCCTCATTCTTCTGTCTTCATACTTGAGCACAGGCCCAGCTGCCACCCAGGCAGCCCCCTTGGGAAACCTCGACTTGGAGATGGGCTCAGAAGCTGGGCTGTGTGTGGCCCAGGGGCCTGGGGCCTCAGAGCCCGGGAACCCTAGGGCTGCAGCCAAGTGGCCTGACGCGGGTCCTGCGTGTGCCAGACCGCACCCCGTCACGGAGCTGACCCCAAGAAGGGCAGGGCAGCCTCGCCTGCCGGCTGATAGAGGAGCCTCGAGCATTCTGCCCAAACTGGCAGGACAATGGTCTGTGTCCCCTGCCCGGTCAGGGGGCTGGCCCAGCTGGGGAAGGGGTGGTTGGGCCATGATCCCAGTGATTAGAGACGGGAAGCAGGTGCTGGAACCTTTTCTTTCAAGTAAGATGAAGCCCAGGGAGGCCACCACAGAGCTGGCCACGGTGGAGGCCTTCCACCCTGACAGTTCAGGTTGTCCACACACCGGTAGGGCTCACTGGTGAAATAAAGGCGGCCATGTGGCACTCCCAGGGAGGGACTGGCGGCCTGTTTTCTGCAGCACATCCGTGTGAGGTCTTGGAGCCGGGAATGCTGAGCGTGTTGGGGGAGGGGGCAGATTCTGTTCTGGAGGGTGCCCCACCCTGTGTCCTGTCCATCGGGAGCAGCGGACAAACACGCTGGAATTTCTAACAAAGACAGGGACAGGGTAAGAAGAGGCTTCGGGGGGGGAAGCGCAGAGTTTTTAGTCACGAGGCATCCAGGGTGTGATATCTGTGCAAGAGCCAGAGATTAGACGAGCAGAGATGGCCAGGAAGATTGGGGAGGCTCCGGGCGGGAAGGCCAGATCCAGGGTGAGGTCACCGGGGAAGCACGCGGGGCCACAGCGCGCTGCAGGCTGAGTGGGCCCAGGGGGAGGGAGGGGAACAGGCGGAAGGGAGGAAGGGAAGAACTCACTGTGGCCTTTCTTAACTTTTTAAGCGATTCAAATATTTGGTGTCTGAGCAGAACGTTGCAGGAGAGAGTTCAGGAGTTCAGCCCCCCCCAGGGATCTGGCGCTGGGTGGACGGTGGGACATTGGGGTGGAAGGTGAGAGAACCCCAGTCTCTGTTCTCATTCTGCTTCCACGGTAAATGTTCTTGGATTTGTTGTGAGACCGGCATCCACCTGTGCTAATTAATCGGTAAATACTCTGGAAAATTGCCCTTTGCCTGAGAGGCCCTTGGGCTCTCCTGTGCCTGGGCTGGCCTTGGGAAAGGTCGGAGGCGAGCCCAGCTGGGAAGGGAAAGTGACCTGGGAAGGGTGGCCGCTGTTCCCGGCGGCCGCACGGGGTGAACTCGATCCCCACCTGCTCTTCTGACGCCAACTCACTCTCTTTGCCAAACTCCTGGGTGAGGCCTTGTGCTTTTTGGCACAGACCCCCATTTCCCTTTCCAAAACTTGAGCCCCGTCCTGTTCCCACAGCCCGGCCCTGGAGGCTTTTTCAGCAGAAGGGACGTCCACATTTGTGTTCGGTGTGGCGGGCCCGGCCCCCAGTGTCCCTGTGACGACGTGAGAGAGAGAATCCCAGCCTGGTTTCCTCTGTCAACCCCGTCCATGCCTGACCTATCTTACTCATGGTCTGAAAAATCCATCTTCCCTTGAATAGTGGGTTGGGGGAAAAACGCAGACTCTGAAGGATAAAGTTGTTAAAACGTGGTGTCCTGCCCTTCTTCTCACCGGCAGTGCTCTCGGGAATGGTCACCCCTACGTAGGTCCTGGGGGTGGGCACTGGGAGCCAGAGAGAGGTGATAAGGACGCTTCAGGATTTGGGAACAGAGAGGCGGAGATAAACCTCTGTTTACCCTGAGCGGAATGAATGCTCTGGGGTGGGTGGGGGGAGCGGGGTTGGGGGGTAACCTCCGGTTTCTCTGAGCCTTTTTTCATCTTTCAAAAAGGCAGGGCCATCCCTGTGCCCCTCCCCTCATCTTTAACTTCCTGCAGGAGACCAGCTATGTGTGACTGTGCTCAGCTGTTTTGGGGTGTCCGGAAGTGGGATGGGGCACAGGAGGAAGGTGCTTTCCCACCGAATGGTACTTACATTCCGGGTGGGACCACTAATGCACTCACACCTACTCCCGGCCCCGAGCCTTCCTGTGTTCCGGGCCCAAATCTCCTCCCAACTGTTTCCTGGGCCTGCTTCGCCCTCCGTCCTTCAGCCCAGTCCCTGTTCCTTTGGGGGCCACATAGAGAGGAGGAAGGGGACACCTGGTTTTCCTGAGCTGGACACGGTCCTGTGGGGGCACGTCCCAGGTCCTTGGTTGCTACAAAGTCTGAATGCAGTGCTGGTCTGTGCATAAGTGAAGGCTGCCCAGAGGGCCGCAGAGCTGGCGTCAGGCTGAAGGTCTGTGTCCCCTGCCACCTTCCCCGAACACCAACCACTTTGGATGACAGGGACCCTGACAAGGACCAAAGCCCATCCCACTCCACTTCCCTTTGCCCTCAGGGTTTGTGATCTCTCATGACAGAAAAGAACACGTCTAGGAAGGACATTACTGGAAAAAACAAAACCCAAACATTTATTGTGCAACAGCTATGAGGTTAAAGGCCCTTCCTTCCCAGGACTTTTCTCTTTCAGCTCAACAGGATGGGCTGAGCGCAGCATCCGCGGGGGGCAGACACCCATCCTCGGCTCTGGGCCCCTCTTGTGCGCCTTATCCCCCAGTTTTGGCGTTTTTGGCGAGTTTAGGCCAAATACAGTTTATCTGTCTTCCTGGTTGGAAGGAGCAACCAAGGGCAGAGGCTGGGGGGGCCTGGCCGTGCTCACCTGGGGTCCCTAGCATCTGGCAGCAGGTGCACAACAGGCATCTGCTGTTTTAAGAGTCAGAGACTTGATTTCGATGGGTTCTTTGGGAATTTGCTAGCATTTTTTTTTCTTGACAATGCTGCTCTAAAACTGTAGTATTTAGACAAAAATGAAGGTCGGGGCGCCTGGGTGGCTCAGTTGGTTGAGCATCTAACTCTTGGTTTTGGCTCAGGTCACGATCTGGCAGTTCGCAAGTTTGAGCCCTGCATTGGGCTCTGTGCTGACAACGCGGAGCCTGCTTGGGATTCTCTCTTTCCCCCCTCTCTCTTTTGCCTCCCCTGCCCTCTTTCAGAATAAATAAACTTAAAAAAAAAGAAAATGAAGGTCAGGAACAGGAACCCTCCCTCTTTTGCTTCCAAATTTTCTGATTATTCTCACGCAGTCCGGTAAGTTAGCTTTCTTTTGGGCTGAAACGATGGACGTTTGATAGTTTGCTGCCCTCTTGTGGTACGGAAGTGGTAAAAAGATTCTCATTCTCTTTCACAGTGTCCTGCTCACTGGATAAAGTGTGGAGCCGCACAGAGAAACACACAGTCTCTGCTGAGGGAATCCTGGGCTAGTGCAGGTGACTTTCTCTCTTTTTTAAAAAAATTTTTTTTCCTTCAAGTTTTTATTTAAATTCAAGTTGGTTAACATACAGGGTAATGTGAGTTTCAGATGCAGAATTTAGTGACTCATCACTTACATACAAACCAGTGGTCATCATCACAAATGCCCTCCTTAACCTGTCACCCATTTAACTCATCCCTCCTCCTTTCCAGTAACCCTCAACTTATTCTTTTTTTTCAATATATGAAGTTTATTGTCAAATTGGTTTCCATACAACACCCAGTGCTCATCCCAACAGGTGCCCTCCTCAATACCCATCACCCACCCTCACCTCCCTCCCACCCCCCATCAACCCTCAGTTTGTTCTCAGTTTTTAAGAGTCTCTTATGCTTTGGCTCTCTCCCACTCTAACCTCTTTTTTTTTTTCCTTCCCCTCCCCCATGGGTTTCTGTTAAGTTTCTCAGGATCCACATAAGAGTGAAACCATATGGTATCTGTCTTTCTCCGTATGGCTTATTTCACTTAGCATCACACTCTCCAGTTCCATCCACGTTGCTACAAAGGGCCATATTTCATTCTTTCTCATTGCCACGTAGTACTCCATTGTGTATATAAACCACAATTTCTTTATCCATTCATCAGTTGATGGACATTTAGGCTCTTTCCATAATTTGGCTATTGTTGAGAGTGCTGCTATAAACATTGGGGTTCAAGTGCCCCTATGCATCAGTATTCCTGTATCCCTTGGGTAAATTCCTAGCAGTGCTATTGCTGGGTCATAGGGTAGGTCTATTTTTAATTTTCTGAGGAACCTCCACACTGCTTTCCAGAGCGGCTGCACCGATTTGCATTCCCACCAACAGTGCAAGAGGGTTCCCGTTTCTCCACATCCTCGCCAGCATCTATAGTCTCCTGATTTGTTCATTTTGGCCACTCTGACTGGCGTGAGGTGATATCTGAGTGTGGTTTTGATTTGTGTTTCCCTGATAAGGAGCGACGTTGAACATCTTTTCATGTGCCTGGTGGCCATCCGGATGTCTTCTTTAGAGAAGGGTCTATTCATGTTTTCTGCCCATTTCTTCACTGGGTTATTTGTTTTTTGGGTGTGGAGTTTGGTGAGCTCTTTATAGATTTTGGATACTAGCCCTTTGTCTGATATGTCATTTGCAAATATCTTTTCCCATTCCATTGGTTGCCTTTTAGTTTTGTTGGTTGTTTCCTTTGCTGTGCAGAAGCTTTTTATCTTCATAAGGTCCCAGTAGTTCATTTTTGCTTTTAATTCCCTTGCCTTTGGGGATGTGTCAAGTAAGAGATTGCTACGGCTGAGGTCAGAGAGGTCTTTTCCTGCTTTCTCCTCTAGGGTTTTGATGGTTTCCTGTCTCACATTCAGGTCCTTTATCCATTTTGAGTTTATTTTTGTGAATGGTGTGAGAAAGTGGTCTAGTTTCAACCTTCTGCATGTTGCTGTCCAGTTCTCCCAGCACCATTTGTTAAAGAGACTTTTTTCCATTGGATATTCTTTCCTGCTTTGTCAAAGATGAGTTGGCCATACGTTTGTGGGTCTAGTTCTGGGGTTTTTATTCTATTCCATTGGTCTATGTGTCTGTTTTTGTGCCAATACCATGCTGTCTTGATGATGACAGCTTTGTGGTAGAGGCTAAAGTCTGGCATGGTGATGCCTCCTGCTTTGGTCTTCTTCTTCAAAATTACTTTGGCTATTCGGGGCCTTTTGTGGTTCCATATGAACTTTAGGATTGCTTGTTCTAGTTTCGAGAAGAATGCTGGTGCAATTTTGATTGGGATTGCATTGAATGTGTAGATAGCTTTGGGTAGTATTGACATTTTGACAATATTTATTCTTCCAATTCATGAGCACGGAATGTTTTTCCATTTCTTTATATCTTCTTCAATTTCCTTCATAAGCTTTCTATAGTTTTCAGCATACAGATCTGTTACATCTTTGGTTAGGCTTATTCCTAGGTATTTTATGCTTCTTAGTGCAATTGTGAATGGGATCAGTTTCTTTATTTGTCTTTCTGTTGCTTCATTATTAGTGTATAAGAATGCAACTGATTTCTGTACATTGATTTTGTATCCTGCAACTTTGCTAAATTCATGTATCAGTTCTAGCAGACTTCTGGTGGAGTCTATCGGATTTTCCATGTATAATATCATGTCATCTGCAAAAAGTGAAAGCTTGACTTCATCTTTGCCAATTTTGATGCCTTTGATTTCCTTTTGTTGTCTGATTGCTGATGCTAGAACTTCCAACACTATGTTAAACAACAGCGGTGAGAGTGGGCATCCCTGTCGTGTTCCTGATCTCAGGGAAAAAGCTCTCACTTTTTCCCCATTGAGGATGATGTTAGCTGTGGGCTTTTCATAAATGGCTTTTATGATCTTTAAGTATGTTCCTTCTATCCCGACTTTCTCGAGGGTTTTTATTAAGAAAGGTTGCTGAATTTTGTCAAAGGCCTTTTCTGCATCGATTGACAGGATCATATGGTTCTTATCTTTTCTTTTATTAATGTGATGTATCACATTGATTGATTTGCAAATGTGAACCAGCCCTGCATCCCAGGAATGGATCCCACTTGATCATGGTGAATAATTCTTTTTATATGCTGTTGAATTTGATTTGCTAGTATCTTATTGAGAATTTTTGCATCCATATTCATCAGGGATATCGGCCTGTAGTTCTCTTTTTTTACTGGGTCTCTGTCTGGTTTAGGAATCAAAGTAATACTGGCTTCATAGAATGAGTCTGGAAGTTTTCCTTCCCTTTCTATTTTTTGGAATAGCTTGAGAAGGATAGGTATTATCTCTGCTTTAAACGTCTGGTAGAACTCCCCTGGGAAGCCATCTGGTCCTGGACTCTTATTTATTGGGAGATTTTTGATGACTGATTCCATTTCTTCGCTGGTTATGGCTCTGTTCAAGCTTTCTATTTCCTCCTGATTTTTAGAAGCGTGTGGGTGTTTAGGAATTTGTCCATTTCTTCCAGGTTGTCCAGTTTGTTGGCATATAATTTTTCATAGTATTCCCTGATAATTGTTTGTATCTCTGAGGGATTGGTTGTAATAATTCCATTTTCACTCATGATTTTATTTGGGTCATCTCCCTTTTCTTTTTGAGAAGCCTGGCTAGAGGTTTATCAATTTTGTTTATTTTTTCAAAAAACCAACTCTTGGTTTCGTTGATCTGCTCTACAGTTTTTTTTAGATTCTATATTGTTTATTTTTGCTCTGATCTTTATTATTTCTCCTCTTCTGCTGGATTTAGGCTGTCTTTGCTGTTCTGCTTCTATTTCCTTTAGGTGTGCTGTTAGATTTTGTATTTGGAATTTTTCTTGTTTCTTGAGATAGGCCTGGATTGCAATGTATTTTCCTCTCAGGACTGCCTTCGCTGCATCCCAAAGCGTTTGGATTGTTGTATTTTCATTCTCATTTGTTTCCGTATATTTTTTAATTTCTTCTCTAATTGCCTGGTTGACCCATTCATTCTTTAGTAGGGTGTTCTTTAACCTCCATGCTTTTGGAGGTTTTCCAGACTTTTTCCTGTGGTTGATTTCAAGCTTCATAGCATTGTGGTCTGAAAGTATGCATGGTATGATCTCAATTCTTGTATACTTATGAAGGGCTGTTTTGTGACCAGTATGTGATCTATCTTGGAGAATGTTCCATGTGCACTCGAGAAAAAAGTATATTCTGTTGCTTTGGGATGCAGAGTTCTAAATATATCTGTCAAGTCCATCTGATCCAATGTATCATTCAGGGCCCTTGTTTCTTTATTGACCGTGTGTCTAGATGATCTATCCATTTCTGTAAGTGGAGTGTTAAAGTCCCCTGCAATGACCACATTCTTATCAATAAGGTTGCTTATGTTTGTGAGTAATTGTTTTATATATGTGGGGGCTCCCGTATTTGGCGCATAGACATTTATAATTGTTAGCTCTTCCTGATGGATAGACCCTGTAATGATTATATAATACCCTTGTTCATCTCTTGTTACAGCCTTTAATTTAAAGTCTAGTTTGTCTGATATAAGTATGGCTACTCCAGCTTTCTTTTGACTCCCAGTGGCATGATAAATAGTTCTCCATCCCCTCACTTTCAATCTGAAGGTGTCCTCAGGTCTAAAATGAGTCTCTTGTAGACAGCAAATAGATGGGTCTTGTTTTTTTATCCATTCTGATACACTATGTGTTTTGGTTGGCGCATTTAATCCATTTACGTTCAGTGTTATTATAGAAAGATATGGGTTTAGAGTCATTGTGATGTCCGTAGGTTTCATGCTTGTAGCGATGTCTCTGGTACTTTGTCTCACAGGATCCCCCTTAGGATCTCTTGTAGGGCTGGTTTAGTGGTGACGAATTCCTTCAGTTTTTGTTTGGGAAGACCTTTATCTCTCCTTCTATTCTAAATGACAGACTTGCTGGATAAAGGATTCTCGGCTGCATATTTTTTTTCTGTTCATCACATTGAAGACCTCCTGCCATTCCTTTCTGGCCTGCCAAGTTTCAGTAGAGAGATTGGTCACGAGTCTTATAGGTCTCCCTTTATATGTTAGAGCACGTTATCTCTAGCTGCTTTCACAATTTTCTCTTTATCCTTGTATCTTGCCAGTTTCACTATGATATGTCATGCAGAAGATCGATTCAAGTTACGTCTGAAGGGAGTTCTCTGTGCCTCTTGGATTTCAATGCCTTTTTCCTTCCCCAGATCAGGGAAGTTCTCAGCTATGATTTCTTCAAGCACACCTTCAGCACCTTTCCCTCTCTCTTCCTCCTCTGGAATACCAATTATGTGTAGATTATTTCTCTTTAGGGCATCACTTCGTTCTCTAATTTTCCCCTCATACTCCTGGATTTTTTAAATCTCTCTTTTCCTCAGCTTCTTCTTTTTCCATAATTTTATCTTCTAGTTCACCTATTCTCTCCTCTGCCTCTTCAATCCGAGCCGTAGTTGTCTCCGTTTTATTTTGCAGTTCATTGATAGCATTTTTTAGCTCCTCCTGGCTGTTCCTTAGTCCCTTGATCTCTGTAGCAAGAGATTCTCTGCTGTCCTTTATACTGTTTTCAAGCCCAGCGATTAATTTTATGACTATTATTCTAAATTCACTTTCTGTTACATTGTTTAAATCGTTTTTTGATCAGTTCGTTAGCTGTCGCTATTTCCTGGAGATTCTTTTGAGGGGAATTCTGTTTTGTCATTTTGGGTAGTCCCTGGAGTGGTGCGGGACTGCGGGGCACTTCCCCGGTGCTGTCTTGAATAACTTGCGTTGGTGGGCGGGGCCGCAGTCAGACCCGATGTCTGCCCCCAGCCCACCTTTGGGGCCACAGTCAGACTGGTGTGTGCCTTCTCTTCCCCTCTCCTAGGGGCGGGATTCCCTGTGGGTTGGCGTGGCCCGTCTGGGCTACTTGCACACTGCCGGGCTTGTGGTGCTGGGGATCTGGCGTATTAGCTGGGGTGGATCGGCAAGGTGCATGGGTTGGGAGGGGCAGGCTCAGCTTGCTTTTCCTTCGGAGATCCGCTTCCGGAGGGGCCCCTCTTCCATGGGCCTCTCATCTGCGCTTGGCTCCGGAGACTCCGTTCTGCTAGTCTTCTGGTGGTTTTCTGGGTTATTTAGGCAGGTGTAGGTGGAATCTAAGTGATCAGCAGATCGTGCGGTGAGCCCAGCGTCCTCCTATGCCGCCATCTTCCCAGGATCCCCCTCTTTTTTTTTAATTTAAAATTTTATTTTTTAAAATTTACATCCAAATTAGTTAGCATATAGTGCAACAATGATTTCAGGAGATTCCTTAGTGCCCCTGACCCAGTTAGCCCACCCCTGCCAGTAACCCTGTTTGTTCTCCATATTTATGAGTCTCTTCCCACCGGGAGCTGGAAGCTGGCGGCTGTCTGGCAAACCATGAGAATGCTGATCATTAGCCCTGCCGATCCCCGTGAGCGGCGGTCGGGTCTCTCCCTTACCTGTTCAGAAAAGGCTCCTTTCCTCTGAACACCCTCCAACATGCCCAATATGGACATTCTGGTCTCTGTCAACAGTGACTCCTAACCACACTGTTATTCTTTCAAAATAGATTTTATTAGTGGCACATGGAATTTTAAGTTAAGCAGTTTCTTTCCAGAGAGAAGACCTGACAAGACTAAAAAATTATCACAGCAGAAATACCATTTCCAGTGTAAAGAGAGATTAACAGAAGTAGCCTCCACTGAGGAAATTACTGTTTTCCCCGTGCCGACCACGTTGTGCACACGCCCACCAGACAGCGCGAGGACGCGGGAGGCCCCCGTGCAGCCCTGTGGGCTGGGCGCCCCCGTCATGGCCGAGGCGGGGAGGTCCGGGGCCCCGTTACCCAGCACGAGGACCCGGAGGGCCTCCAGCAGGCGGAGGCTGGTGGCAAATGCCAGGTGGGCAGACTCCCATGGGAGTCCCGGAGGGCCCTCAGGCTGACAGGAGCTCTGCAGAGCACCCCCCCCCCCCAGACCCCTCACCTCCAGGGGGCACTTTTGAAGTGTCTGCAAACAGCTCTACATTAGTAAGTCAGAGGAGACCCGAACTTTCTTAGAAAACTCAGTTTATCCTCTTCCAGGTTCTTTCCCCTGACATTCTTCTGACTCAAAGTAAACTCCGCAGCATTCTGCGGTACTCTGGGACTTGGCCCACCAGCTCTGCTGCTTCTGTGTACTTTCAGATATGCCGCTGGGTCCTTTCCTTCCCGCCTCGCCCTTTACTGGGTCCCGTGGAGAGCCTGCAACCGTGGGAACCCCGGGAGCGTCTGTCTGGGCCCCCCCGCTCCGCTGGGGGTCTCCCACTACCAGGCAACGCTCCCTGCACGCAGGCGGCTGCTGTCACATCAGATGATGTCACTTCTCTCTAACCTAAGACGCCGGGGCCGATTCAGGAGAAAGACTCAGGACTTGGTCATGTGGACTAGTCTTACTTTGACCTTAATAGGGGGATTTCTCTGAGCACTTTCGGATCTGCCCCTCAACCAAACGCTCAGATACTCATTGATCAAGGCGACAAAACAGTGACAGACTGCAGAATTTTCCATTTCTAGATCTAATTAATTAAGCTAAATCTCCACACCAGGAAGCTGGACTTTCCCTCCAGGATAGCACCTAGAATACAATCTTCACGGCCCTAGGGCAGGTCAGTGACATTGGTCTCATCAAGGTCAATTCCAGAGTGCAGCTGGCAGTCCTTGGCGGCCGCCCAGGGCATGGAGGCGGAGGTCCACTTCACTGCCCAGTCTCCTGCTTTGCTGACCAAGATGACGCCGCCTAAACCCTTCAGCTTTGACTTCATATAACCCAACGACATGTCGGCAGCCTCTTCCAGTGCTTTTCCTGAAAACAAGGAGAGGCTGTGAAACAACCTTTCAATAAAAAGAAATCTGATGGGAAAATCATTTGTAGTATGAAAAACCAAAGTGAGTTAACAAAGATTCTGGGCAAATGATTTCTTTTTTCTTTTTTTTAAATGCTTATTTATCGCGAGAGCGAGTGAGCGAGTGTGGGAGCACATGTGCCTGTGCGAGTGGGAGAGGGGCAGAGACAGAGGGAGAGAGAGAATCCCAAGCAGGCTCCATGCTGTCAGCATGCAGCCCGACGTGGGGCTCAATCTCACGAACCGTGAGCTCATGACCTGAGCCAAAATCAAGAGTTGGATGCTCAACCGACTGAGCCACCCAGGTGCCCCCAAATGATTTCTATGTGAATGCTTCTTAGAAGGGTCCTCACCGTAAAAGACCCTCTGTGCACTAAGGCAGAGCCTGACATCAGCCTAAGCAGACCTGCTTTTCTCCCACACCCAGGCTCAAAGTCTCTCTACTGCCCGAGATGCCCAATGCAGACAATATTCTAAATGAACTTCTTTCCAAATCCTAACAGAAGGTGGGAAGAAGTCAAAGTAGGTAACAGCCTGAAAGGAACATCTAAAGCAAATTAAAAAGGGTTTCATCTACTTTCCCTCCTATTTACGAAGACCTTCCATTCACTCGTCTTCAGACAGTATGCATTTGTTCTATGTACCTTGTTCTACGTGGAAGAGAGTGAGTCTGGCCAGATTCACCTTCAGGATGCTCTCCCCGTGCCCCGTTGTTGAAATGGCACCAATGTCATTGTCAGCATAGCCTCCAGATCCTGCCCCAAAAAAGTGACAACAGTGAAGAAAGTCAAACACAGATCAAGTCTAAGGCTACGTAAATACTGAATCCCAAAGAGTGCCAAAGTGTGGACAAAGGTCAGTAGCCGTGACGCTTTAGTGTGAACAAAGCGCCAGGTGATGACCCTGAAACCAGGGGGATGAAGGGAGCCCCGGGAGGGCGGGCAGGACCGACCCTTCCTGGAACAGCTCCCCGAGGGCATGCGGGTGGTCTGCACAGGGCGAGGCATATACAGCCACGCCTACCCCCGCCCCTCACCCCGCTTCCAGAATGAGGCCATGTGCTTCGGTGTCCACGCAAACACTTCCACTCGTAACGTCGCTGTATCAGCAACGTGTGGCTTTCATGCCACTCAGATCCAGCAACTGCCCACTGAAATTCTCAGCTTTTTCTGTTTGTTAATTTGAGCCCAGGCCTGGGAAGAGGGTTCGTGTATGTAACCCTCTGGGACGAAGTCTGCAGATCCCGAAAACGGGGCTAGAGGGAAGAGGCCCTCGGGGGCTCATGGGGGACAACTGGAGCCTCCCGTGTCTCCCTCTCCAAGTCCTCCCCAAAGCCAGGTGGGTGACTGTGGATGGGAAGGGGCAGAGCCATCGGTGAGGCCCACCTATGCATGGCGTGTCCCCAACCCGGCCGACCATTTTATTCACGATGCCCCCCGTCGAGGTCGCGTAGGCCACGTTTCCGTTGCGGTCCAAGGCCACGGCGCCCACGGTTCCTAGGTTTCTGCCAAAAATAGAGAGAGAAGGGACAGGCTGAGACGAGAAACACTCCCACAGGTAACAACGTAACTTAACAGCACTTACATTCCCACATTACAGGTTAATGGCAAACGGGCCACACTTTGATCCCAATATTCCTGACTCACGGAAATGGCAAAGAAAGCCCGTTTGCTTTTTATTCTGCAGGTCGGGTAGATTACTAGACACTCTTCTAGACCTCGGCTTCAAGAACACATCTGATCCCAGCACCTCTGACCTCTAGCTGTGACTTACTTGCTAAGTTTTCTTCTCTGGGTCTCATTTTCCCCACCTATAAAATGGGGACAAAGCAACTGGGTGCTGGGGCACCAGGGTGGCTCAGTCGATTGAGCGTCTGACTCTTGATTTCGGCTCAGGTCATCATCCCAGGGTCATGGGATCGAGCCCCTCATCCGGCTCTGTGCTGAGCATGGAGCCTGCTTGGGATTCTCTCTCTCTCTCCCTCCGCCCTTCTCCCCCGCTCAGGATTCTCTCTTTCTCCCTCTGCCCTTCTCCCCTGCTCATGCGCATGCTCCCTCAAAACAAAAGGCGCATCTCAAACTTCAGTGTGCATAAAAACCCCTTGGATCCCCGGGCCCACCCCAGAGATCCCGAGTTGGTGGGTACAGGGCGGGACCGAAGACCCTGCATTTCTCACAACCTCCCAGGTGAGGCTGATGCTGCCCGTCAGACCCCACTTTGCCTCTTTCATGGCACTTGCTGCAAAGACGAGATAGGTTATTGTTTTCTCTAACATTTTATTATACATTTTCAAGTAAAAAAGTGAGAAGAATATAATACAGTACAATCACAGCTCTATACCTGCCACCCAGGTTCTATAATGAACTATACTTGAGGCACAAAGTGCCGGGCACAGCAGGGAGCTGAATCGACCACGTCCCTTCTCCTGTGCAGCTTGTGTTTGGGGGGCAGAGGGCAGCAGAGCAATACAAATTTGCTTTATGGAACGACAGTAAAAACTACCACGAGTCCAGAAGCATGGAGACACCTCGACACAGGGCCTCTCTGAAGGAGGTGAGGGCAAGCTGTGCCGATCGCTGGGGAGAACGCTCCTGAAGCAGGAACATGATTGCTAAACTCATGGAATCTGGAGGGCACTGTGGCTGGAGAGAATACAGTGAGGGAGAGTGAGGAGGGACGGCCAGCAGCCAGACCATGAAGGCTCTGCTGGGCGGGGTGGCCGTGCACCCCGGTTACCTACGACAGTCCTGATTTATGCCTTTTGTCCCTGCTTGTTTCACCTTCGCTCTCAAAATCAAGTTCCAATTTGAATACTAAATCACATGGTTCTCCTACGCAAAGGCCGTGTCCGGGCTTTCACTCGGGAGGCGGGGAGACACTGGAGCACTTGAGCCAAGGCTCATCTTGTCACAAGAGGAGTGAAGCTTTAAAAATACTATTCTTACCACGACGCGCGTCCACCAGGGTGGCTAAAATGAGGAAGACTTGGTACCAGGTGTGGCCAGGACGTGCAGGGCTGGGATGCCCCGTCATTCCTGCTGGAGACGTAAACTGGTGCCCACACCCCTTTGGAAAACCATCTGGTGGAATCCACTGAAGCTGACTTAGCAACAACGCTCCAGCGTTTCTACAGTCTTCCGGCAGAAATGTGGAGTGTTCACCAAAAGAGGACACCCAGATGTTCGCAGCAGGACTGTTCGTAGTAACGGAAAGCGGAAAACGACACAAATGTCCAGCAGAGGTGGAGTAAATGAGTGGAGACACAGCCATGAAACAGAATGATGCCGGCGGGGGGTGGGGGGGGGGCGGTAAGCTGCCGCTGCAAACAATACATGGATGAATCTGAGAAACCGGACGATGAAGAAAAGGAATGGCGATACGCCGTTTCCTGATCTGGGGGCCGATTGCATGGGTGTGTCCACCCTGTGAAAACTCACTAGGGGTACATAAGATTTATGCGCGTCTGGGGTGCCTGGGGGCTCAGTCGGTGAAGTGTCCGACTTCGGCTCAGGTCATGATCTCATAGTTCGTGGGTGTGAGCCCCGCGTCGGGCTCTCTGCGGTCAGCTCAGAGCCCGGAGCTTGCTTTGGATTCTGCGTCTCCCTCTCTCTCTGCCCCTCCCTGGCTCGTGCACTCTCTCTCTCAAAAAGAAAAAAAAAATTGAAAAATTACATGAGTTATTAGAAAAGATTTGTGCACCTCTGTATGTATGCCACATTTGTACACAAAGTCTCTCGTATCACGATCGTTCTAGCAAATGTATGTTGGCAGAGGGAGGGGAGACTGGAACTAGAGACGGGTCAGGGGGTTTGAAGAGTCGGTGGTCTGCGTGAGGGCGGTGCCCTGGTGTGGAGAAGCAGGCTGGGCTGGAAACGCTTTTCTAACAGAGAAGACAGCCTTAACGCTGAGGAGGAGGGACGCAACGGCAAGGAAGAAAAAATGATCACAGGACACAGGCACATTCACAGAAACGAACGAACCACAGACAAATGCCAAATGCTCAAACCTGTGAATAGTCCAGGAACAGCAAATTAAAGCAACAAGTTTAGGGCGCCTGGGTGGCCCAGTCGGTTGAGCATCCGGCTTCGGCTCAGGTCATGATCTCGCGGTTCGTGAGTTCGGGCCCCGCATTGGGCTCCGTGCTGACGGCTCAGAGGCCGGAGCCTGCTTCGGATTCTGCGTCTCCCTCTCTCTCTCACCTTCCCCTGCTCGTGCTCGGTCACTCACTCTCTCAAAAATGGGCAACAAACATTAAAAATACCCTACTAAATAAAAAAAAATTAAAGTGACAAGGTTACCCTTCTCATGTCAGAGGAAGAGAGGCAGTCCCAGTCTCAGCTGGTGGCGGACCCACGTTGAGGCAAGATTACAAATACAAATGGAGGTCCATACCCCATGTTTACTTCTTGGAAGTTGTAAACACATTCTATTCTCTTAGAGCGATGCATAGGTTTTAAAAATATCGTAAAGCTATGGCTCTTATGTGGCTGAAATTTGGCAAACTACCAGCGGTGACTTAATTTCATTATGATCGTGCCCATCTGGGTTCTCCGTTGATGGCTGGATGATGGGAAAAAGAGATGTGCGCACGCACGCACACACACACACACACACACACACACACCCCGCCCCGGTAAGTGATTGAGTGTCTACTCCACAAGACTGGCTCTCCTGCTTTGCTTTCAGTTTGGGAAGCCGCTGCTCTTGTAGCTGTATGTCCGTACAACATTCTGTTCTGTTGACTGACTGCCAGCTAAGACAGATCTTTTTGAGTCGGTGTAGTTCTTGGCAGGTTTTTAGTTAATTTTAATTTGGCGAAGCTTCACTCTGCTGAGGCAGTAGCAGCTGGAATGACCGACAAAATTCCTCAAGCAATCCTTGGATTTGGAAGTGCCTCCTGATTCGAACACTGGCACGCTCACATGCTCGAGGGCAGCATGTGGTAAAATGCTGTAACAGAAGACTCTACTGAATATTTTAATCTGATCAAATAAATCACAATCGCTTGCTGTAGTCGTTTCTGTCACCTTAAACAGGAATCTAGATCCACGCAGGGTATCTTCGGCGTATTATACAAAATCTTAAAGCACAAGTATGTTCTTTGTACGCAAATCTCTCTTCAAATGATACTCTGATACGTAATAAACAGAAAAACAGCCTCTATGGGAGCTGGTCTGGGGGTTATTTGTACACGAATCTTCTTCAAGTCACACAAGTATTTTTGCTTCCTTCTTTCGGTTTCCTTTTATTGGAATGTCATTTTTCTCGCTTACTTCACATCCAGTTTGATTTTGTTTCCCTAAACTTCACATGTTTTCAATCCTTTTAGACGTAAAATAGCCAAAAAGATTTTTAAAGGTTTTATTAAGCTTATCAATAGAAATGAACAGTTCCTACTAAGTGACTATAGAGAGCATAAATTCAAAATTAATTTCACTGTTAAAGTCCATAATTTTCTCCTTGAGGATCTTGTGTGGTTTCACGGAACTCTTTTTATCAATGTGATTCTCGGATCGGACCCTCTCCTGTCCCACAACATTGATGCTGTCGGCACAGCAGGGGCACACCTTCTAGAAAGAGATTTAAACTGTGAGCCTACCTGTCACATGGAATACTTCTGGATTCTTGGCCAAACTTCACGGTATCTTTTATTTTGCTTCTGACAGTCTTAAAAAAAAAATTTTTTTTTTTAATGTTTATTTGTTCTTGAGAGAGAGAGAGACAGACAGACAGAATGTGAGCAGGGGAGGGGCAGAGAGAGAGGGAGACACAGAATCCGAAGCAGGCTCCAGGCCCTGAGCTGTCAGCACAGAGCCCGACGTGGGGCTCGAACTCACGAACAGTAAGATCATGACCTGAGCAAAAGTCCGATGCTTAACTGACAGAGCCACCCTGGTGCCCCTTGAGAGTCTTTTAAATTCACGACCAAGATGGAAAGCTTTCCACTTCTTCTCTTAATCCAAAACACCTACTTCAAAAAGCAGGTATAAAGCCAATAAAATGTCCACTGACTTTGACTTGTTTTTCTTCGCTGGCTCGCATAGTGATACATATAAATGTTAGCTGCTCAAGAGGTCTTCTGACCATGGTACATTCTAGCTGAACAGAGTATTTTGTTAAAAAAAATTTATGTATCTGATTTCATCTCTTATTACCCATTAAATTAATCCGTCTGAGCTCAGAGCCTGGAGCCTGCTTTGGATTCTGCATCCCTCTCTCACTCTGCCCCTCCCTCGCTCATGCTCTGTCTCTCTCTCTCAAGAATACAAAAACAAAAAAACTAAAAAAACAACATAAAAAAAAAAATCTGTCTGAATTCTCTATCCTAGACAGTGACCATATTAGTTTCGTTATTTTTTGTCTTAATTACATGTTCGGTGTTTTATCAACTTTTGAAATAATTTTTACCAAGCCCAGAAATTTTCTACTGGGTTCTGTCAACACTGTGCTGACAGAGTGCCATGCAAAGCATCATCCGCCCTCGCTAAATATTGGACACGCGGTATTACTCTTCCAAGAACCTCACATCCATGTTCCATGTCGTCTTTTCCTTTTTCCGCTCTCATCTATTGCCTGTTTCCTCCAATCCTAGTAATTGCGTCCTTTCGGTGTGTGAATCTTCATGATGAGCAATGACATCATCTTCCTTTAGTCCAGAATGTGACACTGCTGGGATTTCATCTGAACTACTCAAATTGAGGATGTAGCAAGAATACTATGCTCGTTAATTTTCACTGTTTTGATGGGTAATTAAATCTTCACTGAACCAAGAAGCTGGAATGTCCTGCTTATGAACTTTCAGTGGATTGTCCTGGAAGGAGGCCGCTTACTTTACTGTTTTGTTTTTTAAAATGCACACGGAGTGTGTCCTGGAAGATTGTTTTCCTTTTTTTTCCTTTCAGCTTTTTGTTTTCCTTTGTGAGTTCCACTTTTGTCTTCTTTTTCGTATCAAAATCTTGACTTAACACGCATTTTCAATTGTCTAGGGATTAAAAAAGATGTGATTGTCTTGAAAGTGTACAAAATTAGGATGTATTTTCATCAAACACGAAGAGCAAATAAAACCGAATCAATATAAATGAACTGCAGATACACTTTCAAGTGTATCTTGAAATATGCCAAATTATCTATTTATAGTAAATATCAATATTAAAGTCAGACATGAATTACACTTAGCAAATACAAGATTTTGAAACAAAACTACTTAAATGTTGAAAATGTTAACATATTACAAAAATAAAACCATTCCGAATTCTAACATTCAGCGTCCATTCAGCTGCCAACATAAAGAGCTGGTTCCTCACGCAGGTTCTGTCCAGACCCTCACTGTCCAACGCGGCAGGTGCGAGCTACCTGTGCCCCTGGCCTCTGGAAGCGTGGGCAGCCCCCAGGGAGATGGGCCGCAGGCATAACATATGGGGCAGGTTTTGAAGATTTAGTATGAAAGAAGAATGTAAAATATCTCAAATAATTTCTTATATTGATTACATGCTGATATGGCACTTTGGATATACTGGGTTAAACAATATTAAGTTCACCTGTTTCTTTTTAGGATTTTTTAATGTGGCTTCAAATGTAGCTCTTGTCTTTCTACTGGACCGTGCTGGTCTAGGCCTACATACCCGCGAATTTAAGAGTCACGGCAATCAGTCCTCACGTGTGAGTCTCACAGACGTTGTACTAATTCACGAATCATGAATCCCGCCAGAACCACAGCATAAAACATGTAAGGAGGCCGGAAACTGAATATCTGGCACTATTGGGAAACAATACTTTGTTGCTTAAGAATTTATTTGACAAGTTATTCATTTGTCTTTTTCTCTTACCTAAGTCCTTCTGCTGCTCCATTCTTCCCCCACTCCGAAGCAGTGTCCATTTCTGGTATCAGCAGTGGCACAGTCCACAAATCTTTAGATTTAGGTGCTCTTTGGTTCCAAGACACAGAGCAAGATGCAGAGAAGCATTTCCCTGGGGGCTGAATGGTGTTAATCACAAGAGTGGATGATGAGGGTTATGGGTCATGCAGGCCACTGCTGAGTGACAGAGGCGCCCCAGGTGACTATAATAAGCCAACTGTTTTGTGTATTTGTGACATGAGGGTCCTCTGAAGTGCAGAACCCGGGGCAGGGTCTCTCTTGCTTATATCTAGGGGCAATGATGGCTGGTGGAGAGGTGTGCTATTGCAGAATTTTTGGAAAGCAATGTGGCAACATGTATTAAAACACCCACGAACCATCAATAAAGCAACCCCATTCCTGTGACTCCAGCTTACAGGTACGTACAACCTTATCAACAGCTACCAATATATGGCCAATTGTGTAAAATAGATTCTTAAGCTGGGGACACATCAGGATTACCTGGACACTTTTTCCTAACACACCTGCCTGGCCTCTTCACTCCTGACCTCTTGGGTTAGATTCTTTGCGGAGGTGGGCCAGACGTGCGTACTGTGAAAAAGCTCCCCAGGCGATATTAAAGTATACCGCTGGTTAAAAATGATAAATCTTAAAGAGTACGCAGGGTTAATAGATTATATCCCATTATAAACTGCCAGGCCATATTCAAATTTTACTTTTCAAATGTTGCTTTGAATAAGGGGGCTTTTATTTGGGATTTTGAAATCTAATATAGAAAACCGTAATTCAGAACATACGACTAATTCAAACTTGTAAGAGCTGTCCTGATTTCTCTGTACTAGGACAGAGTGTTTAAGTAACTTCAGAGGATAGATCATACAGAGCCTGCCTGGTCTGCTTTCAATAACAGACTGATCAAGAAGCATCCAGTAGTTAACACATTAACACAAGGCACTCTTCCATTCAGTCATCTTGGAGAAGGAGGTCTCGGCCTAATTTGAGTGGTTATTCACAGAAGTAATAAATGAGGTCAAGTTTAAGAGTCAGAAGAGCAGTGTTTCCATTCTGTACTATGAATTATTTTGTACAAACACTGAAACTACCAAGTGATTCTTGACTTATTTAAGAACTGTAGGTAATCAGAGATTTGTCAAACTTCCACAGTCGAGTAACTCCCCAGACTGTGAGCCGCAGATACACTTACTTTTCACAGTCTGGCTTTGGAGCACCTTTCTCATGCTTCTCTTTCTCTAGGCGTTTTATGTTTCTCTCTGTCACCAGCTGCTCTTTAGGAACTGTGGGAATCCCCATGGCTGTCGCAAATTTTGCTGCACCTTGGTCAGTCAGAAAGCAATGAGTGGTCTTCAGCCAGAAAGAAATGGGAAATGGTTAGATTTCTGAAACAGTTAAAATCTTCTTAACTGCTTCAATTGTATGGCTATAATTAGTTCTCTCTGGGTACAAAACCTGAAAAGTGCAAATTCCACTGGCTTGCTTCTCTAAATGCCGAGCAGCCTGGCGCTCTCGAGATTTTGTATTTTCAAAAAAACCCCCAAATGATGGAATATTACTAGGATCTTAAGTTTAGAGAACAGAATTCATTTTTATTTAACACATGCTATTTTTTTTTGAATTTTTTAAAAAAATGTTTATTTATTTTTGAGACAATGTGAGAGACAGAGTGCAAGCAGTGGAAGGGCAGGCAGAGGGAGACACAGAATCTGAAGCAGGCTCCAGGCTCTGAGTTGTCAGCACAGAGCCCGACGCGGGGCTTGAATTCACGGACTGTGAGATCATGACCTGAGCCAAAGTCGGATGCTTAACTGACTGAGCGACCCAGGCGCCCCAATTTAACGCATGCTATTAAACAAGGTCTGTTCCGTTTGTATGTGTTAAGTCATATGCATTGAGAGAAAACTGAAGAAAATACAGGAAGACAACATGAAAACAGTAATTACTGTCAAGGGATTACTAGTCAAACTAGTCAAACTACACTGTCAACAGAGTTGGAGTCTTGGCTTATCTGACAAATTTAAATAGATTGCTTCTGTTCTTTTATATGACTTTAGGAGAACAGTGCTTGCAAGCATTTCCCTAGAGTAGGAAATTTTAGTCACTGAAGTACTAAAGTACTTAAAAAGTCCTATTTAGTCACTGAAGTATGGCGGTAGCAATTTCTTGCAAAAAAGGATGCTTTAGTCACATACCTTTTCCATAACAAGCCGTGCAAGTTTAATGGGATTTGCTATGCCCTGGACTGCAGAGACAGCTCCTGCAGACAGGTCTTTTCCATTCATGATACTAGCATCCATTTCCACGTCACCATTTACATTCAAGACAGATCCACAACCTAAAACCAAAGAGAAGTTGAAAAGCAAGAATTAAGAACTTAGAAATGGCTCCCAGGTTTCTTCTGTGCTGCTGACTTTGTTTATTTTTTATTTTTTAAAATGTTTTATTTTTGAGAGAGAGAGGGTAAAAACGGGGAAGGGGCAGAGGGAGAAGGGGACAGAGGATCCAAAGTGGGCTCTGTGCTGACAGCAACAAGCCTGACACGTGGCTTGAACTTATGAACCGTGAGATCGTGACCTGAGCCGAAGTCGGATGCTCAACTGACTGAGCCACCCAGGCGTCCCTAAGCTGCCAACTTCAATTCATCTTCTACTTGCTGCCAGAGAAGCATGTTTGAAAACACAAATCTGGCTTGGTGCCCCATCGCCTACAAAATAAAAAGGACGAAACCCTGATCTGGTCTCTGATCTCCTTTGCTGGTTTTATCTCCCCTCCTTGGCTACATTTTACTGAAACACTAGGTTTCCCTGAAAGTATCGTAAGTTCTCACTACTCTGGGCTCTTGTGCATGCTCTTCTCCTTACCACCAGCATGCTTTCTCCAACTTTTTTTTGCCTAGATAATGCCTATGAGTCTAGCTATGCTTAACCTCTTGTGCCTGTTTCCTCATCTGTAAAATGCGATAAGAACAAAGCTCAAGAATATTTAAAGGATTATAAAACTATCCAGTACCTAAAAGGTAAAATTCACAATGTCTGGTATCCAATAAGAAATTTCCAGGCACACAGGGAAATAAGAAAATATGACCCATAATAGGGAGGAAAAAGAACCCACTTAATGGTAATGGATCATAAATGACATAAATGACAGAATTAGTAGACAAAGATGTTAATAAAACAGTTGCTATACCTATATTCTATATGTACCAGGACATGGAGGAAAACATAAAAAGGACCCAAACAGAACTTCTAGAGATGAAAAAAAAAGTCTGAAGTGGAAAATACACTGGATGGGATTAAAACAAAGTAAGACACAACAGCAGAAAATAGTAATGACTATGAAGAGATAGCAATAGAAACTATCCAAAATGAAAAAGAAGAAAGGATAAAAACCCACCAAACAGAGGATCACTGAGCTTGGGGACAATTTCAAGCAACCCACTCTATGTATATAATTGGAGTCTCTAAAAGGAGAGGGGAGACAGAGGGACAAGAAAATATTTAAGAAAAAAAAATATACAAAAATATCAAATTTGATTAATACTATAAATTCACAGATCTGAGAAGCTCAATAAACTCCAAGCAAAAGAAACATGAAGAAAACTACATGCAGGCACATTATGATCAAACACCTTGGTCTAATCAGACAGAAAAATCTTAAAAAAATTTTTTTTTTTCATGTTTACTTATTTTTGAGAAAGAGAGAGAGAGAGAGACAGAGCATGAGCAGGGGAGGCGCAGAGAGAGAGAGGGAGACACTGAATCTGAAGCAGGCTCCAGGCTCTGAGCTGTCAGCACAGAGCCTGACATGAGGCCTGAACTCACAAACGGCAAGACCATGACCTGAGCCAAGGTTGGACACTTAACCAACTGAGCCACCCAAGAGCCCGGAGATAGAAAATCTTAGAAGTAGATAGTGCGAGACACATTAGGAAGTGAGAAAAAGATGAGAATGAGAATACATTTCTTGTCAGAAATGATGCAAACCAGAAGACAGTGGAGCAACATCTTTAAAGTCCTGAAATTAAAAACAACACCCCCCCCCCCAAAAAAACCTGTCAAGTTGGAATTTAATACCTAGTGAAAGTATCTTTCAAAAACTGAAAACAAAGACTTTTTCAGATACACAACAGCTGAAAGAATTCACCCGTAGAAGACGTGCAATACAGGAAATGTTAAAGGAAGTCTTTCAGGAAAAAGGAAAAGGACAGTGGACAACAGTCATGATCCACACCAAGGAAGGAAAAGCACTGGAAATGGCTAGTATGTGGCTAAGCAGAAATATTTTTCCCCTTTATTTTAACAATATCTTTAAAATATAACCATTTAAAGGAAAAATAATAACAACGTATTAGGCAATTTATAACATACACAGAAGTAAAATACATGACAATGATGGCACGAAGGCTAGCAGAGGGAAAACAAGTATGCCGTTATAAGGTTCTTACATTATGCGTGAAGTATGATATTACTTGAAGGCAAACTGTGACAAATGAGAGATGTGTAGTATAAACTCTAAAACACCCTTAAAAAACTATCTAGCTACTAGGCCAACAAAAGAAGACAGAATCATAAACAACACTCAATTGTCCCAAAAGATGACAGAAGAGGAAAAAAAGGAACAATGAATGGATTGGACAAATAAAAAACATATAACAAGATTGACAGATTTATACCTGATCGTATCAATAATCACATTAAATGTAAATGGTGTAAACACCCTGATAAAAAGAAGAGATGGTCAAATTGCATAAAAAGGTAAGATACAACTATGTCCTCCTGAAAAAAATCCACTTTAAATATAAAGATACAAATAGGTTAAAAGTAAAAGAACAGAAAAAGCTATGCAATGCTAAAATGAATTAAATGAAAGTGTGAGCAGCTAGATTAGTATCGGGCAAAGTAGACTTTAGGACAAGGAATGTTAAATAATAATGACGTCACATAGTGATGAAGGGATCAGTTCACACAGAAGACAGCAGTCTGTGTATCTAACGACAATTTCTAAGCATATGAAGCAAAACTGATGAAGTCAAAGGAGAAGAGAAATCGCGAAATCCACAATTACAATTAAAGACCTCCTCATCCCTCTCTCAAGAATCAACAGAAATAGAAAATCAAGGTGTAGAAGATCCAAATAACGTTATCAACCAACTTGACCTTACTGAAATTTATATAACTTTCAATAAACAATAGCAGAGTACATATTCTTATAAATGCAAATGGAATATTTACCAAGACAGACCATATTCTGGGCCAAAATCCAAACCTTACAAAGTTCAAAAGAATGTACATCACACAAAATATGTCCTTTGATTGTCACATGATTAAAATAAAAATGAGAAGGATATTTGGAAAATCCACAAATACATTGAAATTATCACACTTGTAAATAAACCATGCTTCAATGAGGAAGTCACAAGGGAAATTATAACATGTTTTGAACAGAATGAAAATGAAGAGACATGTGAAAACTTGTAGGATGCAATCAAAGCAGGACTTAGAGGAAAATTTAAAGCATTAAGTGCTTGTATTAGAAAAGTCTGGTCTCAAGTTATGATCTAAAAAGAACAGTAAATTATTTCCAAAGTAAGCTGAAGAAAGGAAATAACAGAGATAAATCATTTAAATTCCGAAGAGAAAAAGAATAAGAGAAAAAACAATTCAAAATCTGCAAACCCTCCTAAAACCACAAGCTACTGTTCTTTGAAAAAGAAACCAAACAAAAGAAAAACTTGATAAACTCTAGCTAGACTGACCAAGAAGAAAAGACAGAAATTCAAATAATCAAGAATGAAAGAGAGGACCTCTCTACAAACCTTACAGACGTTAAAAAATAAAGACATATTGCAAACAACTCTTAAGCCTATAAATTCAACATCTTATTCAAAATAGCAATATTCCTTGAAAAACATAAAAAGCTCAAAGAAGAAACATAACTTGAATAGTCCCACACCTAATGAAGAAATTGATTTCTTAGCAAAAAACTTTCCATTAAAGCAAAACAAACAGCCAAAAGAAATTCCAGGCCCAGATGGCTTCACTAGCAAATTCTACCAAACTTTTACAAAGAAATAATACTGATTTTATACAAACTCTTCAAGCAAAACAGAAGAGGAGGGGTACTTTCCAATTCATCATTTGAAGCCAACATTACCCTCTTATCAAAGCCAGATGGATGTTAGAAGAAAATAAAACCACAGATCACTATCTTTCTTGAACATAGATGCAAAATCCTTAAGAAAACACTATCAAATCTAATCAAGCAATAAATAAAAAAGATAACACATAATGACAGAGGGGTGTTAACCCTAGGGATGCAAGCTTGGTTCAAAATTCGAAAACCAATCAATCGATATCCACCATATCAACAGACAAAAGAAAAACCGTATGGTCATTTCAATAATGCAGAAAGAGGATGTGATAAGCTTCAACATTCATACCTGATAGAAAGTCTTGGGAAACTAAGAATAAGGAAACCTCCCCAACCTGATAAAGGGAATCCATAAAATCCTACAACCAACGTTCTATTTAATGGTGACAGACTTTCCCTTTAAAATTGGGACTAGCACAGGATGTTTGCTCTCACCACTCCTATTCAACCTAATATTGGATGGTCTAGCCAGAGGAATATGCAAGGAAAATAAATAAAAGTCATAAAGCCTGTAAAAGAAGAAACAAAATGGTCTCTATTTGCAGATGACATTTACTAAAAAGCAATGGTAATCAAGAAAGTGTGGTATTGGTGAAGAACAAATAGATCAATGGGCCAGAACAGAGAGCCCAGAAACAGACCCACATACATATATGGTAAAATGATCTGTGACAAAGGAGTTGTGACGTCGTGATTTATAACAAACACATGTTTTGGTCTTTGCCCGTGGTTCCCGGCTCTCAGCTCCCAGAACCCTTGGAATTTCCTAGGGGTTGAGTGCAATGGGAGCATCTTTTATTACGACTTTTGGTCTTTCGTCCTCAGTTCCATAAATCACTTCAGTGTCACAAAGGTGAAATGGACATCTTGTCGCATGACAAGCTGCTTTCACCCATAACTCAGTTTATGTTAATGAGGTGACTTTTGGAAACCCCCTAAAGATGGGGGGGGAGGGCTGGTTGTCAAGGGAACCAACCATAGCTGGAGGGTTAGAACTTGCAGTCCAGTCCCTGATTTCCAGGGAGGGGAGAAAGACTAGAGGTTGAATCAGTCACCAGTGGCCAAGAACTTAATTAACCATGTCTATGTAATGGAGCTGGCATGAAAACCCAAAAGGATATGGTCTGAACAGTTTCCGGGTTAGAACCAGAATGCTTCCATGTGCCACTGTGCTAGGCCCCAAACTCCAAGGAGACAGAAGTTCCTTTGTTGGGCACCTGTCTCTGTACCCCTTCATCTTGCTTTTGATTTGTATCTTTTGTAATAAACTGGTGATCTAATGAGTAAACTGGTTTCTTGAGTTCTCTGAGCCTCTCTGGCAACTGATTGAACCCAAGGAGGGGGTCGTGGGAACCTCTGATTTATAGCCAGTAGGTCAGAAGCACAAGGAACAACCTGAATTTACAGGTGGCGTCTGAAGTGGAGCACAGTCTGGTGGGACTGAGCCCTTGACCTGTGGAATCTGATGCTATGTCTAGGTAGATAGCGTCAGAAATGAGCTGAATTGTAGGATACCCAGCTGGTGTAGGAAAAGTGCTTGGTGTGGGAAAACTCATACACACTGGAATTGGGTTCAGAGTCTTCGGACAAAGGCAATCCAATGCAGCAAAAAAGATAAGTCTTTGAACAATAGTGCTGGGCACTCATATGCAAAAAAGCCGAATCTAGACATAGACCTTACACCCTTCATGAAAACCATTCAAAATGGGTCACAGATCTAAATGTAAAATGCAGAACTATAAAACTCCTAGAAGATAACACAGGAGAAGGTTTAGATGACCTTGGGTTTGGCTTTTTAGATACCACACCAAAATCGCCATCCATGAAAGAAAGAAATTAAGCTGGACTTCATTAAAACAAAAAATTTCTGCCGTATGAAGGACACTATCAAGAGAATGAGAAGACAAGCCATAGACTGGGAAAAAAGTATTTGTAAAAGGCACATCTCATAAAGGCCTGTTATCCAAAATACACAAAGAACTCTTAAAACTCAATAATAAGAAAACAAACACCCTGATTAAAAAATCAGACAAGGATCTTAACAGACACCTCACCAAAGAAAATCTACAGATGGCAAGTATGAAAAAAACTCAACTGTATTTTCATATATTAGCAACACATACTGCTGACTGTAATCTTAAAAAGTAGCATTTACAGGGGCACCTGGGTGGTTCAGCCAGTTGAGCAGTTGAGCGGCCGACCGACTCTTGATTTTGGCTCAGGTCATGATCTCATAGTTCATGAGATCTGCATGGGGCTCTGCACTGACAGCACTGACCCTGCCTGAGATTCTCTCTCACCCTCTGCCCCTTTCCCCCGCTTGATGAAAGAAATAAAAGATTTACTTTTTTTTATTTTTATTTTTTAAATGTTTAATTTACTTTGAGAGACAGCATGAAAGTGTGGGGCAGGGGGGCAGAGAAAGAGGGAGAGAGAATCCCAAGGAGCGTTCTCACTCTCAGCATGGAGCCTGCCTCGGGGCTTGATCTCACGAAGTGTTAGATCATGACCTGACCTGAAATCAAGAGTCAGATGCTTAACTGATTGAACCACTCAGGCGCCACGGAAATCAAAGATTCAAATAAATGGAAGTTTATTCTGTGGTTTGGAAGTATTGGATTGAAAGGCTCAGTCTTGTTAAGATTTCAGTTTGTCCTAAACTGATCTATAGAGTCAACACAGTCCTACCGAAAATCCTAGCAAGATTTTTTTTTTTTTTTTGGGTAAAAACTTGACAAGGTGATTCTCAAATTTGTGGGAAAGACAAAGGGACTAGAATAGTCAAAACAATCTCTCTCTCTCTCTCTCTCTCTCTCTCTCTCACACACGACTCTTACTACCTGATTTTAAGACTTAATATAAAACTATAGTAATCAAGACAGTGTCATATTGGTGAAAGGCTACACATACAGACCAAGGGAAGAGAATCCACCAATAGACCCATACATAGAAAGTCAACTGATTTTGACAAGGGAGGAAGGGCAATTCTATGGAGAAAGGTTGATTTTTCAACAACTGGTACTGGAACAATCACGCAGAAACAACCTTGACATACAACTCATACCTTATGCCAAAAAATTATTAAAAATGGACCTGAGGCCTAATATAAAACCTAAAACTATAGAATTTCTAGAAGACACGTAAGAGAAAACATTTGTGACCCTGGGTTAGGCAGATATTTCTTAAGGTATGACACAAAAAGCACAACCCATTAAAAAATGGGACTCCTCCAGGGGCGCCTAGGTGGCTCAACTGGTTGAGTGTCCAACTTTGGCTCAAGTCACGATCTTGGAGTTTGTGGGTTCGAGCCCTGCATCGGGCTCTGCGCTGACAGCTCAGAGTCTGGAGTCTGCTTCGGATTCTGTGTCTCCCTCTCTCTCTGCCTCTCCCTTGCTCACGCTCTCTCTCAAAAATAAATAAACATTAAAAAAAAATATTAAAAAAATGGGATTCCTACAAAATAAGGAACTTCTGTTCTTTGAAAAAAAATTTTTTTTTTTAACATTTATTTTTGAGACAGAGAGAGACAGAGCATGAACGGGGGAGGGTCAGAGAGAGGGAGACACAGAATCCGAAACAGGCTCCATCCAGGCTCTGAGCTGTCAGCACAGAGCCTGACGCGGGGCTCGAACTCACGGACCGCGAGATCATGACCTGAGCCGAAGTCGGCCGCTTAACCGACTGAGCCACCCAGGCGCCCCAGGAACTTCTGTTCTTTGAAAGACACTGCTAAGAGAAAGAAAAGACGAGCCACAGACTGGAAGAAAATATTTGCAAATCACGTATCTAATAAAAGACCAGCATCTAGACTATATAAAGAACTCTTAAAACTCAATAATAATAAAAAACACAATAAAGAAATTCACAAAATACTTGAAAAGATGTTAAAATAAACATCATTTGCCAGAAATTACCACCAGAACGAGATCCCACCACACCTCTACGACAATGGCTAAAATAAAAAATACTGACACCACCAAGTGCTTGTGGGGATGTGGAGTCATTAGAGCCTTCATACGCTGCTGGCGGGAATGGAAGTGGGAGCCACTCTGGAAAACAGTTTGGCAGTTTCAAATAGTTAAATATATACTTGCCACATGACCAACTTCAATATTAACCCAAGAGAAACAAAAACTTACATTCACACAAAAACCTGTATGTAACTGTTTATAGCGATTTGTAATGGCCCCAAATTGACCATGTCCTTCAGCTGGTGAATGACTGACACTGTGGTATATCCATACAATGGAATACTACTCAACAGTAAAAACAGATGGACTATTCGTACTTGTGTCAACGCGGATGGCCCTCCAACGCATTATGCTACATGAAGAATCCAGACTCCAAAAGCTACGTGTTGTCAGACTCAAAAGGCCACGTATTGCACGATTCTACTCTTTTTTCCCTTAATGCGCTGCAGAGCAGACACCTGGGACAGTGGAAGCAAGTCACTTAGAATGGCAGGCTCTGGTACAGGGCAAAGAGATGAGAACTAGCCACTCCAATTCTGAATTCATACTTCCCAGTTCATGCAGATGACTGATCCCGGTAGTTTAGAGAGGGTGGGAGACCAGAAGACCTGTTCCAAATCAAAGTCCTTTGTGAATAAGTGGGTGTTCTGTCAGCCAGAGGGCCCTGACTGCTAACTGTATGTAATTTAACAAGCCTCCCTCTGAAACAGTAAGCCACTCCTCCTGCTGGCAAGGAGTAGCATCTGGTAAATTCGGGCTCAACCAACAGAGCCATAACGATGCACTTATGCCTCTTCTATGGTTAGGCGGACTTCAGAAATTTTGTGTAAGTGTTCAAGAGCGCAGAAGCAAGGGGATGAACAAGACTCAGGAAGTATTTGATGACTAACTGGTTCAGATTTCCTGAAATTATTTTCTTTGACAGATGTTGGGCAGGTGGGTATCATCCCCCAAAGTATTTTAATACCTAGGTTTCAGGTTCTCTATTTTACTTTTATGTATGTATGTATGTTTATTTATTTTTGAGAGAGAGAGAGAGTCAGAGTATGAGTGGGAGAGAGGCAGAGAGAGAGGCAGACACAGAATCTGAAGCAGGCTCCAGGCTCTGAGTTGTCAGCACAGAGCCCGATGAGGCACTGGAACCCACAAACCTGGAGACCACGACCTCAGTGAAGTTGGACGCTTAACTGACTGAGCCACCCAGGCAACCCTGAATTTAAAAAATTCTTAAAGCAACTTGGTCAACTTAAAATATGAAGTTATACTGAAAAGCTTCTTAGATTGACACTTTAGATTCGATGTATTTAGGGGGGAGAAGATTAACTTGATTTGGCATCATTTACTAACTGCAGTGCAAGTTTACCTGCGTTGAACTCAGGATCATCTTCCAGGACGGTCACAGCTCCTTCCACAGCGTCAACTGCGCTCCCTCCGTCCTTCAGGATTTTGTAACCCTCAGTAGCAGCTCTGATGATGCCCTGACGCACCCGCTCTTTCCTGTCCTTAGAGATATTACTGGCTCCGCCACCGTGGACCACGATGACGGGATTCATGTCGACAGATCCTAGGGATCAGGAAAATGAAAGTGTCATTTTGAACAGGCCCAAGAAAACTACCCTGGATGTAAGCTCCTGGGGGAGATTCCACTGGAGACTATGTCCAGTTTCTACCTCTGGAAGGGAAGCAAGGTTTACAGCCTCAAGCAATTTCCTGGACTGAGAGAATGGGGGATGGGGGCGGGGGACAGAGACAACTTGCTTTGAACTTTACACAAAATGTCCAGAGTGCCCCATGGTCTCCCTCCCCCTTCCCCTCCAACCCGCACCTCCAACACCTTCAGGCTTTGGGCCAGGGCTTTGGGACCCCCTCCCACCGGCTGCCATCTGGCCTCAGGAGAACTCCAGCCCGTGACCTGTGCCGGGGGCCTAGCCTCCAGGGCCAGAGCTCCAGCCCTACCAAAGGGCTCTTTCCGGTCTCGGTTTCCCCTGGGATGGTCCCTTTTCCGGGACTGTAAGTCCTGCATATCTGCAGACAGGCACCACACTGTGGGCCATGTAGGGATAGCCCGGGACACAGGTGGGGCCTCTGGGAAAGACACCGGGCTGTCAGGGTCCAACCAGTTTCAAAGCAAAGTTACTAGAGCAGCCAAATCTTGCTGGATATCAGAAGCCATCTTGGGACTGTTAGAGCTTAGGACTGGGAGACTGCTGGCAGCCATGATCGCCAGACAGGCCTCAAAGAAAAAGGATCTGAGGGCAACCACAATTCCAACCTCCTCATCACTACTGCAGTGGGGGGGGGGGGGGGGGGGGGGAAACGCTGGTCTCAGGATAATTCCTGGTGGGGCAAGACAGGCCCTATCTAACAGGTCTGGAGGGCTGCGGACCTAGGGCAGGTGCGCTGGTGTGAACTGCGCATGCCCTTGCCAGCGAAACTGAGCATCCAGGCTCCCCGGGGCCATCCCTGGTCCAGGCCGTGTAGGGACAAACTAGGCTACAGGCACGGACTTCTAGGGGATACACCGCGTTGCTGAAGCCCAGTCCTCCCAGCCTCCCCCCCCCCCCAAAAAAAAAGAGATGCGCCACATCTCACTGGAATCCCTTAGCCTTGACATTCCCGTGTGGTGCCAACTCGTCGGTCCCACCCGCCACGTCCCAGACCCCGGCACCGCGCAGGGGGCTTTCCCGGACTCCGGCAGGGCCGTCGACTTACCGAGGACACCGCGGGCGGCGGACGCAGGGGCTTCAGGCTGGGCCGAGCCGCCCGGCCGGCCTCCGAACCTGCGCGGCCCACCGCCTCCGCGAGCTCTTCCGGGAGACCGCTGGGTTCGCAACCGCTCCGCCACAACGGCCCCGCGCTTGCGCACGAAGGCGGGGCCGGCGCGCCGAGCAATTACCGTAAAGCCCCGACCCGGGGCCGCCGCGCAAGCGCCTCGCAACTGTGCCCTCGTCTGGGCTCCCGGCAGGACCCCAGCAGGCTGGCTCCCGGCTCGGGTACCACGCTGGCCCTCCACCCACCTGAGCTTCCTGGTGGGCTTCGGGGAACCTCCTCTAACTCCTTTGGGGCTGGAGGCGGGGTGTTGGTGGCAAAATGCGCGAAGTGAGGTGTCAAGGTTTTGCCACCGAAGATTGAAAAGCAGTGCTGCGCGCGCGGAGATCCTTCCTCTCGGCCCGAGGTGTTTCTCAGGCTTGGTAGTTATTCGCTTCAGTTGAAATCTCTTCTTTTTCATCGTCTTTCTTTTTAACCTTTCGTAAAGAACAGAAAGAAAATAAACTATAATTGGTCCGGTTCCGTGCCAGGGGCGCACTGAAGCGTCTGAAACCCCCAGCGAACTCCCTCGGAGCTTCCAGGAGCCCAGTGCTACATTCCTTGCTTAAACCACCTGTGCCCTTATCTTTTTGCGGTTGTTGACACATTTTCTCCAGCCTGCCCCAGAGAGTTCCTTTAAGGCTCTGACCAATCCCCCCCCACCCCCCCCATTCCTAATACCAGCGTCCTTCCAATAGGAGTTTACATTTTTTAAACTTTATTTAAATTATTTAATTAACACGGGGCTGCTGTTATGCCATTATTTATTATTATTATTATTATTATTATTATTATTATTATTATGTTTATTATGTTTATTATGTTTATCATTCCCTTACCTCCACTTCCCCAGGAAAGAGGAGTGACTAGTTCTGTGTCTTCCATCATTAGAAGTTCCTTAGTGAGGCGTCTGGGTGGCTCAGTCAGTTAAGCCTGCAACTCTTGATTTTGGCTCAGGTCATCATCTCACGGTTGGTGGACAGGCTCGCGTTGAACTCCGTGCTGGCAGTGCTGAGCCTGCTTGGGATTCTCTCTCTCTCCCCTTGTCTCTGACCCTCCCCGGATTGTTCTCTCTCTCTCTCTCAAATAAATAAACTAAAAAAAAAAAAAAAAAAAAAAAAAAAAGATTGAAAAACAGTGTAGAGGAAATGAATGCACAAGGCAGAGCTGTGTCAAAAGCAATTTGCTACTGGGGCGCCTGGGTGGCGCCGTCAGTTAAGCCTCCGACTTCAGCCAGGTCACGATCTTGCAGTCCGTGAGTTCGAGCCCCGCGTCGGGCTCTGGGCTGGTGGCTCGGAGCCTGGAGCCTGTTTCTGATTCTGTGTCTCCCTCTCTCTCTGTCCCTCCCCCGTTCATGCTCTGTCTCTCTCTGTCCCAAAAATAAATAAACGTTGAAAAAAAAATTAAAAAAAAAAAGCAATTTGCTACTATTGAAGATTAGGAATACAAGCTTCCTGGCTTGTATTTTCTGACTGGCTCAGTTGGGAAGCATGCGGCCCTTGATCCTGGGGTCGTGAGTTCGAGGCCCATGTTGGGTGCGGAGCTTACATTAAAAAAAAACAAAAACAAAAAACACAATACAAGCTTTTCTTAAAAATTACAGCAGATTCAGCCACCCCTATGGCAAAGTTACTGTCAAACACTCACATTCTGATTTTATGTTCCTCAGAGGAAGAGAAAGAGGTGACGTCGTCACTGGCTGAAAGGAACTGCACGTGGCTGCGGATAGGTGGGTAGGCAGGCACCAGAGACAAAAGCCCGAGGTAAAGGTTTGGTGTGATGCTCTGATTCCCAGAGCTGAAGAAGGCCAGCCTCTGCTCCAGGGTCCGTTTTAATTCAGAGCTTGCTATAGCCGAGGAATCAGCTACCATTGCTTGTGTTTGGCAGGGACTCAATGACAGGCAGGGAGAAAATGTCAGGTGTGCTCTGACTGGAAGTTATTGGTGGGGGTAAGCTGGAGGCGGGCTGGCCGGAAGTGGGCATCCTATTTGATTGCTTAGGGGAACATGTTTGGCCCTCTCTGGTTGGTCTTAAGTTGGAAGTGGGGACAAAGACCGGGGAAGCTGGTATTTATTGACCAAGTCCTGACCATATTCATTCCCTTTTTTTTTCCTGGTTATAGACCTTGAATCCACAGCCATTGGCATGGACCCATAAACCCAGTCTGGGCAATCATGATACTCCATGATTGTTTGGCAACAGTAATTGGCTCAAGAGGTGACCGTGTGATCCAAGCAGGGCCAAACTATGTAATTTCTCTAGAACTGAAGTTTGGACATTAGAAGAAAGAAGTTTTGTCCACTGCAGCCGCTAAATAGAGAGACTGTCGATTTGGGGCTACTGGTGGTCATCTTTTCCACCACGTGGAGAGTCTGTTTACAGAGTGAAGTTTGTGTAGTAAAGGACTAACCTTACCCAAAGAAAGATGTGGCCTTTGCCCTTTGCTCCTGGGAGAAGCTCTTTAAACCCCTGGCAAGTCCTACCTGACAAGAGTGTGTCTGTGTACCCTGGGGACTTGGGCCTCACCAGGTGGCCTAACAATGTGATGATAAGATGGAAACTGGGACACAGAGAGGGAGAAGACCATGGGAAGGTGGAGGCAGAGATTAGAGTGATGCGTCTGCAAGCCAGAAAACCCAAGGATTGTCAGCAGTGTCCAGCAGCTAGGGAGAGGCAAGGGAGGGTCCCGGCCTAGAGTTTTCAGGGAGAGCCTGGCCCGACCAACATCTCCATCTTGGACTTCTGGCTTCCACAACTGTGAGGCAATATACCTCATTTTTTAAGGTTCCCTGGTGGTTTTATGGAGGCGCTCCTTACAATCACAACAAGAACTGCAGGGTTGGACTAGTTACCACATAAGCTCCAGTTAGAATGTGTCTGTGAACCATCAAGCAAGTGGCCCTGGGCCCAGTGAGTGCCCCAGGCACTCCTAGTCGATAGCGGCACTATCGCTAATAGGCTTTGACCATCACAAAGCAGACTGAAAGGAAAAGACCTCACTGAGGACGTAATGTTTCAGCCCATATCTGAAGGAGGTGAGGGAGAGAGTGTGAAGTGTCTGAAAAACGAGCATTTCTGGTGGAAGCACTTTCTAGAGTCTGGTCAGACAGTTCTCTTAGTTTTTCCATAAACACGTACAGTCTTCAGTTATTTCAGAGAACACATTCCAGAAAATAACACACTTAGGTTCTGTTGACCAACGTGCGGAGCAGCTATCACAAGACCCTGGACAATGCGCGTTCACTTTTTAACCTTCCATTCACTCCTCATCCCCATGCAATCTGGCTTCTGGACATGTGATGTTGCAACGTTTAAGACTGAAGCAACTAAGTAAAACCAGCTGTCTTCTATTGAGCCCGGAATAATTGATATTGATATTGAGCCCGGAATATTGAGCGTCTCCGCATGGAGACGCGGAAAAATCCAAAGATTTTCTCACCGAGAGAGAGACGTCTGAGTAAAGACCAAAGAGGTGAGAGAAACTGAAAAGAGAGTAAAACAGGATTTATTAATTGCTGCACACTGCATATTCGTATGTGTTAAAAATGCAATTAAAAGTAATTCTTTAGGGGCACCTGGGTGGCTCAGGTGGTTAAACATCTGACTCTTGGTTTTGACTCAGGTCATTATCTCACCATTTGTGAGTTTGAGCCCCATGGCGGGCTCCGCACTGACAGCGCGGGGCCTGCTTGGGATTCTTTCTTTGCCTCTCCCTCTGCCCCTCCCCTGCTCACTTGGACTCTCTCTTCTCTCTCTCTCTCTCTCTCTCTCTCTCACAATAAAAAAATAAACTTAAAACAAAAAGTTAGTTTTTTGGGTTGTGTATTTTTGGAAAATACACTGTTCAGAGATAGTGCAAAGTGGCAATCTATTCCATTTAGTTGCAGAGGTCATTTTAGAGTCTCTGATCTTTTTCCTTTACCTCCAAAATGCATATATATCTTCAATTTTTTACTTACTTTTTACGATCTCAGTGGGTTAAAAAATGGTGGTTTATTATTAGTGCAGCTCAGTACAATGCACTTGGCCAGGACGGGGAAGATGCTGTGTGCTCCCACAGCGAACCAAAGAATGGGTGCACTGTCTGTGGAGAATTGAAAAAAAATTTAATGTTTATTTATTTATTTATTTTGAGGGAGAGAGAGACACAGTAAAAGTAGGGAAGGGGCAGAGAGAGGAGAGAGAAATCCCAGGCAGGCTCCAGGCTGTAAGCACAGAGCCTGCTGTGGGGCTACAACTCACGAAATCGTGAGATCATGACCTGAGCTGAGATCAACAGTCAGACGCGTAACCGACTGAGCTACCCAGGTGCCCCTGCGAATTTAAAACTGACTCTGGGGTGCCTAGGTGGCTCAGTTGGTTAAGCGTCTGACTCTTGATCTTGGCTCAAGTCATGATTTCATGGTTTCGTGAGTTCAAGCCCCGCATGGGGCTCTGCACTGACGGTGCGGAGCCTGTGTGGGATTCTCTCTCTCTCCTTCTTTGTCTGCCCCTCTCCCACTTGCATAAGCATGCTCTCTCTAAAAATAAATAAATAAACTTTAAAAATATGACCATGAAATGGAATAAAAGTCAACTGCTTTTAGTGATCACCATGAGGTAGTGTTTCTAGACAATGTCATAGACAACTTACTCCACCTTGCTGGACATTCTAAATAATTGTTACATTGACCTAGAGCAGGGTGCTCCCAGTGGCTTGTCCATGATGCACCATGACCACATCCAGTCATTCAGGAACCCAGACTTCTCCCATTGAGTGGCTCCAGTGTCTCTAAGGGACATGGGGCTTTACTGGATACCTGCATTCAGTGGCAGACATTCTGGAAGTGTCAAGACTATGGGGACATTGAGAAGAGCAGTGGTTCTCAGGGGTTGGGGAGAGGAAGGAATGAACAGGCAGACCTGATGGGTTTAAGGTTAGTGAAATTCTTCTGTACTGTAATGGGGTGGTGCACATCACATACATTTCACAAAAGGCATAGAGTGTACGACACCAAGAATGAACCCGAATATACACCATGGACTTTGGGTGATAAGGATGTGTCCATAGAGGCCCATCAGTTGTAACCAACGTACCATCTGGCGGGGATGTTGATGCTGGGGGAGGCTGTGCATATGCATGAGTAGGAGATCTATGGGAACTCTGTGTGCATTCGGCTCAACTTTGCTGTGAATCTCAAACTCCTCTCAGAAAAAGCTCTATTAAAGACCAAAAAAAGAAGGAAAGTACATTGTTGAGAATACTCTCTTCGACCATAAAAAACAAATAATCTTATTTATTTATTTATTTATTTATTTATTTATTTGAGAGAGACAGAAAATGCAAGTAAGCAAGGGTAGAAAGAGAGAGAATCCCAGGATGGGGCGGGGGGGGGGGGGGTGGGTGGAGAGAGAAGCAGGGCACACCCAAACAGAACTTGAACCCACGGAACGTGAGATGATGACCTGAGCCAAAGTCAGATGCCTAATGACTGAACCACCTAGGCACCCACGAATAATCCCATTTGTCAATGGGCAGAAGATATCCAGATGGCCAACAGATACATGAAAAGATGCTCAACATCGTTCATCATCAGGGAAAGAATGAAGAGTCTGTGCTCATCACAATACGTTTTTGCCTCAGGAATGCAGTTTTTAACTTTGTCCTTGGAAATAACTTCAGAGTTACACAAATGGTGTAATGGTGTAATGCAGGAGGAGAACATCCATATACCTTTACCCTTAAGCACATTCGTCGATGTACTACTGGATTTATTTTTCTATACAATCTCCTTTTTTCTTCTTCCTGTTCTAGTTCTAGATTTAGTACTATCTTTTCCAACGATTAATCATCGGGCATCCTTCCTCTTCCCGTTCTGCTGCCCGAGTCCTTCAATCATCTTCATTATCAATTCTGGCATGAAATTTGCTCTGTTCCCTGGGTAGACTCATTCATGAAATGGGCCAGGGTCCTTCTGGACAGAAGCAAATTTCTGCATATCTATGTGTCCATCTCCAGTTCCTATGGCCAAATGTCTTCCTTTTCCTCTCCTCTTATGGTCCAAAACAGAAAGAGAGGGTGGACTGAGGTTCCCAGTATTGAGAGGCAGAGAGAGGGGTGGGCTTTCTTCCCCACTGAGGACACACCCAAAGCACTGAGAACTGAGTATGGCCCATGAGTTCTTAATAAATGTGTGTGTGTGTGTGTGTGTGTGTGTGTGTGTGTGTGTGTGTAATAGGGGGGATCTTTTAAGATGTGGAAATGGGCAAGGGTCCATTAGCCTGGGCCTAATGGAATCACTGACCCTGAGGTTTGTGGGGGGGAAGGTAGATGGCAGGGATCCATTATGACTTTTGTGGGTCTTAGGTCCTTTTGGCCAGTTTCCATAAAAACCGTATTAAATACCGTACCTTACAACTGCGCTGGTATAAAGAGGAGTATGCTCCACTCTGGTTCATGGGTCTATATTCATTATGATGACAGTCACTTTTGGTTAATTGTTTTAAAGGAATTCTAACATTTTTTTGGGGGGGGGGGCTGGGCGGCTCAGTCAGTTAAGTGTCTGACTCTTGATTTCAGCTCAGGTCATGATCTCAGGGTTGGTGGGATCCAGCCTGACATCAGGCTTTGTGCTGACAGCTCCAAACCTGCTTGGGCTTCTCTCTCTCTCTCCCTTTCTCTGCCCTTCTCCTGCTTGTGCTCTCTCTCTCTTCAAATAAATAAATAAACATTACAAGAAAAATAAATTCTATGGGGCGCCTGGGTGGCTCAGTCAGTCAGGCATCTGACGTCAGCTGAGGTCATGATCTCATGGTTCATGGGTTGGAGCCCCCGGTCAGGCTCTGTGCTGACAGCTGGGAGCCTGGGGCCTGCTTCAGATTCTTTGTCTCCCTCTCTCTCTGCCCCTCCCCTGCTCATGCCCTCTCTCTCTGTCTCCCAAAAATTAAAATTAAAAAAATAAAATAAATAAAATAAAATCAAGCCAGGATTCACCCCTGCTTTGGATAAGTCACATCTCTCCCTGGCTCTACTCCTGACCCCACTCACTTGGGTCAGGTGCAGAGGGCTGAGAGCGGGGCCTAGCCGTACCAGTGGATCAGGGGTACTGCATGCAGCCCAATCAGCAGAGCCTAGGTCTTGAGGACTTCAGAGATAGTCCCAGGGAAAATGGGGGCCACGAGGGTGGAAGAGCACATTTCCAGAGAGAGGACCCCTGTTGTGCTACATGTGGGAAGGAACAGAGCGTTTTTCAGATTCCTCAGTCCTTCACCCATGTGCTCTCCAAGGAACGGTTCCATATGAGCGTGTGTGTGGGTGTGAGCTCAGGCATGGGAGGCTCTCCACAGCCTCCATTTTGATCACATCACATGAAAAGAATTTTCCATTTGCAGATGCTTTATTGAAATGAAAATGTATTTGAGGTTTCAACAATTGTCTTGCAGTTTATAGATGAAAAGAGAAAGAAGGAAGAAAAGTCGTGGTTTACATTCGCCGGCTGTCAGTTGCTGACCATTCTCTGTAGTCCTCGGGGTCTCCGGTCTTGGGGAAAGTTAAGAAAGGGCACACCACACACTGGAATATATTATTTTCTGGAAAACAAACACAGAGACGTCACTCCAATGTTCAGCTCCCTGTTCCAAAGTCAAGAGTTGAAAAACGCACATTTCTTCTTGGCTTCTAGGATTTGTCCACACACATCTGGTATCCAAGAACGATTGTGCTGGAGTCAAGATCAGAATGATCTCGTCTCTCATGGTAACGATCAGGAGACTTTACTGATCCCAAACAGGTGCTGGTGTTTCCAGATCTCTTCCCCATCAGGGATCCCTATGCTTATCAGGGTGCATTTATTTCAACAAAGAATCGTTAAGTCTCAGCCCAAATACAAGGAAATGGGTAGTTTTTGAGTTCTGGCGTGGCCTTACGTGTTAGAAATACCGAAAACGGTCTGACACCGAGACCTTTACCTTTGACACTTACAAAACATTGGAGATGTGCACTCCAAGTGATCGGTCTAATTGACATTTTTAAAGAAAACATTCCAGGGGCACCTGGGTGGCTCAGTCAGTTAAGCCTCCGACTTCGGCTCAGGTCATGATCTCACGGTTCGGTTCGTGGTTTCGAGCCCCATGGGCTCTGAGCTGCCGTCTCGGAGCTTGGAACCTGCTTCAGATTCTGTGTGTGTCTCTCTCTCTGTGCCCCCCCTCCCCTGCTCACACTCTGTCCCTGTCTCTCTCTCTCTCCAAAGCGAATAAACTTCAAAACAAACAACAACAAAAAACCCCATCCCATTATCCTTGATTGAAGGGAATTTCACTTTTTAAAGTGGTTAGTTATGCTAAATACACATAAGATAAAATTGACCATTTTCATCATTGTAAGTATACAGTTCTGCAGCGTTAAGTCTATGTATGTTGTGGTGCAACCAATGTCCAGAACGTTTTCGGCTTGCTATTGTTGAACTCTATACCCACTGAACAACCCCCATTTTCCATACCAGCCAACCCCTAGAAGCCACCATTCTACCCTCTGTTTCTAGGAGACTGGCTACTCTAGAAAACTGATATAAATGAACTCATGCAACATATTTGTCTTTTTTTTGCTGGCTTATTTCCTTTGTTATAAGGTCCTCAAGGTTCATCCATGTTGGCTCTTCTGAGTGATAAACACTTTTATCTTTAGCTTTGGCAGTATTTCTAAATTGTCTACCCTGGAATGTTTCCATAGGAGTATCAAGATAGGGAATACATTATGGGGAACGAAACACTGCTTGTTGTTTTCAACAATTCCATCCCCCAAGGCAGATTCATACCCATGATCTGTCCTTGTCATCTATGGGGTCCTTAATTAATAGTCAAGGAATCCCATCATTTATACTGACAAATTTTGATTGCTTGAAAGCACGCTTTAAATTCTTTTAGTAAGAGGTACAGAATCTTCTTCATAATGGATTCTTCTGAACTCTATTAAAACATTCTCATGAACATTTTATTATTTGTTCCTACGAAGAAGGGGATCATTGTTGCCGGTCACTTCTACAAGTAAGGGACTTCTTGAGAATCAGATGTGTTTTACCTTGATAGAAAATGAGTGTGGAGGTGCCCGGCTGGCTCGGTGGGGAGAGCCTGTGGCTCTTGATCTCAGTGTTGTGAGTTCGAGCCCACGTTGGGTGGAGCGTGTACTTAACAAAAAGCAAGAAAAAAAATTTCAAAATAAAGGCAAAAAATGAGGGGTGCCTGCGTGGCTCAGTCGGTTAAGCATCCGACTTTGACTCAGGTCATGATCTCGTGGTTCATGAGTTCGAGCCCCACGTTGGGCTCTGTGCTGACAGCTCAGAGCCTGGAGCCTGCTTTGGATTCTGTGTGTGTCTCTCTCTCTGATCCTTCCCCCACTCGCACTCTGTCTCTCTGTCTCTTTCTCAAAAATAAATAAAGAATAAAAAAAAAAAAAAGAAAAATATTGTGGCTCCTGGGTGGCTCAGTTGGCAGGTCATGATCTCCCAGTTCCTGAGATTGAGGCACATCTGTCTCTGCACTGATAGGGCAGAGCCTGCTTAGGATTCTCTCTCTCTCCCTGTGTCCGCTCCTCCTCTATGCGTGCTCTCTCCCCCTGCCCCCTAAAGTAAATAAATAAACTTAAAAAAAGAAAAAAAGAGAAAGTTTGTGTGTGGATGTGTGAGTGTGTACTAGGATACTGAAGGGTAGTTCAGCCTTTATGTGAATATTGTCCCTCATTTGCCTTTTTCATTTATCATTCACTAAAGATTCCAAGAAGCGCAGAGGCAAATCGGCACTGGGACCTTGGCTGGCTTTCTTGATGTCAAGAGTACTCACATGCAGCCACAGTTACATTCACTGAAATAAAATAGAGCACGTTGAACACCTGCTTTGGCATCATTAGTGACAAACGTAGAGCCTACTAGTCCCTGCCCCGTGGTTTGAAAGCACATCAGAAGAAACTGTAATTACCATCATCTGTGCATAGTTGTGCAGAGTTTCGTTTGACTGGTTGAGAAAACACTGCTTCATATCAGCCAAGGCCTCTTTTTTGTCAGTAGTCTGAGCAAAATCCTGAAGAAAATTTTGGTATTCACTAACGCTCACTTCAGGACTGATTGTTTTGTTAACCACTTCCTCTAGAAATGGGCATCCAGAACCTGAAAGAAAACACATAAAAGCGATCTCAGTTCCGTAGCCCTGAAGCCCCTTTTTGGGAGCACCTAGGATGTTGGTCATCCAATCTGCGTCCCAGTAGACTCACACTTTCAGAAAGATGATGGTGAATGGTCTTGAGTTCTCAGTTCTCAGAGAGTAAACTCAGGACCTAGGGTTTCCTTAAGCCTGAAAATATCTGTGCTCCCTTTCCACCCCTGCACTACCTCCACAGCCCAGAGAAGCCAAACACTACATAACCATGAAGAACAAAGACACTGAAGAAATGAGGTGGAGCCTGTTGGCCTGAATTTGGGGAACAGGAGGTCTTCCAGAGGGCCCTGACACCACCTTTCGCCCCGAACCTGTCCTTGCTGCACAGAACTCACCAGCAAAGCAGTAAAGGGGAAGGGCAATCAGCACAAGGACTCTCAGCAGCATGGTTGAGGGCAGCTGGCGTTAGCCGGTCAGTCCGACGTGGCAGGGAAGAAAGAACTCACTTGGGAGCTGAGCACCTAGAACTCCTCCTTTTATTCTCCCGGCCATCACCTTAAGCCCTCCCCGAAGTGAGGGACTGAGTCACACAGTAAACGTGGCACTGGGCCAGGAAATGACAGCAAGAATCAGCCCAGCCAGCCTGTGCCCTGTTTGTAGAAACCAAGGAGACAGCTTGTTGGACTCAAAACTATTTTGGAACTGCCATAATGATAACACGGCTTTAGATGAAATCAATGCAAAAGTGCCTGCTAGCTAATGAAACGACGACAGAGTGCGCCTGTGTGGTCATCCTTGTTGTTTTATTACTGTCGTGGTCTTTATTAGTCTCCTTCCACTTGTCCTCCTTCTTCAACAGATGGAAAGCTTCATATCCTGTGTTCCTGTGGGCTCACCACGCAGCTGGGCTCGGTGCAATACCAGACAGCTCCTCGGGAGGGCAGACTTCCCGTGTCCATAGACACTTTTGACAAGGGCCTGGACGTTTAGCAAATCCTAACAATGTCTAACTTTCTCTAAAGGCTGTTTGTACAAAGACTATCTCAATTCATTAACTAAATTTCATAAATTCATTCCATTCTGAATCTATGAATAATCTTTCTTTTAGTTGTTTTGGTTCAAAGGATGAAGAAAGCAAAGCACCTGATCGCTCAGCAGAGGCAGTGCTGAATGGAGGAATGGTGGTAAGGACTGGGCTCAAGCAGATGTGGATTTATTGTATTTTTTCAGTGTTTATTTTTGAGAAAGGGAGAGAGGGATTGAGAGAGAGAGAGAGAGAGCGAGTGAGCTCGCATGAGCGGGAGGAGGGGCAGGGGGAGAGGGGGCAGAGGAACCGAGCAGGCTCTGAGCTGACAGCAGCCAGCCCAACATGACACGGGGCTCAAACTCACAAACCGTGACACCATGACCTGAGCTGAAGTTGGACGCCCAACTGACTGAGCCACCCAGGCGCCCCAAGATGTGGATTTAAATCTTGGATGCAGGACCTAGTCATGAAGTGTCTTAGGGCAAGTTAAATTGCCGGTTATTTCAAGCTTCTTTTGCCTCATTTCTAAAATGCACATAAATCAGACCACACCTGGTTTTGCAAGGATAACAGACACTCTGTAAAGAACTTACTGCGGGGCTTAGAACAAGGTAATCATGCATAAATGGGAGGTACCATCCATCCATCCATCCACCCACGCAAGCATCCATCCATCCAAACATCCATTGTTTTGTATGGAAACCAATTTGACAATAAATTTTTATATATTAAAAAAAACAACAATAAAAAACCCCCAAAACATCCATTGTTCAAAGGTAACCATGAGCTTCCCCCATGAGTGGATTCTGTGCTGCATGCCCCAGATTCAGCTGTCAGACCAGGACCTTGCTCCTGTGGAGCTTACCTCTTACAAGGGAGGCAACAAAAAGCCCCTAACTGGGGCGCCTGGATGGCTTAGTCGGTCAAGTGCCTGACTTAGGCTGAGGGCACGATCTCACAGTTCATGGGTTTGAGCCCTGCGTCAGGCTCAAAAGACGTTCACAAAACCATAAATAAAAAGCCCATAACTGAATGAGTGACTTCAGAAAGTGATTTGTAGGGAACAACAAAACAGCCATGAGGGGCAGCATCCTGTACAGAGGGCCAGGCCAGCTATAGCTAGATGAGTGGACAATGATTATCAAGGGGAAGATCTTGGGATGGGTGTTGTAGGCAGAGAGCACAGCAGGTACAGAGGTTCTCTCTAGAGCAGTTGGTACTGGGCAAGAGAATGACAGCGAGGGTGGTGTGCCTCTTGGTGTCAAGAGAGAGATAGGACAGCCTCATAGTCTAGAAAAGCCATATCAGTTTATGTGGAGATGATATGAAGGTGAAAGGAACAAGAGAAACTAGGTTGGCTCAAGTAAAAAAAAAAAAAAAAGAAAAGAAAGAAAGAGAAGAAACTGATGAGTGAGCCAGACAGATGAGTTGATTATTTGTGAATGCCGTGTTTGCTGTTTAGATGATCTGGGACTCGTTTCTTCCCATCGTTCAGCCTGAACATAAGTTGCCAAGAAAAATACTCCTTTAGGCACAGGCTAGCAATAGGGAAGAAGGTTATGTTCTTCTGTGTGTACTTTCTCGCCCAGTTGACCATTGCTGCCAATCTCCATTCCAAACGACAATGTTCAAATGAAGGACTTTACTGATGAAATGGGAGACATTTTGGTTAGGACAAAATGGGGACTCTCCCTGGTGCCCCAGTTGTTAGGGACTTGCCCTGTTACCTGCTGGGATGCCGGTCTCTTCAGAGGTTTCATACCCAGCTCAGCGAGGCTACAATCCCACCTCGCGTGCTTGGTGCCCACAAGAAAGAGGTGTATTTTTTTGTTTTACCTCGATGTTTCCTCCACAGCAGATGATGATCATTCTTAGGTGAATCAAATAACAATAACTCAGCCCACAAAGGACTCATTTGCGAGCCAGTGGTTACAAGGAGAAATAGAAGAACCCACAATGCTTGGGTAGGCAGCCTGACTTTTTTTCTCTTCCCCGAAGGAGCTTTCACTCAAGTCCCCAAGTGAAGTTCAGAAATTAGCCTTCAGCTTCGGTGTTTGGGTGACACTTACTGATCACCTATTATGACAAACCATGGTATGTGGGTGAATTTGCACAGGTACCTATTTCACTGTGGATACCTTGTGTTGTGGGAGAGAGAGAGAAAGTATGTGGCACGACACAATTATGTTTGGCCTGTCCTTGGGCTCATGCAAGACCTGAGATGTACTCACACCAAGTTGATCATTTGAGGCTTTGCCATCCTTAATAAAAGTGACAACAGTCTGTGAGAGCCATTTTATCCCCAGTGATTCCTGCATTGGCACCAAAGCCTAGGAAGGAGTTATTTTGACATTTAGATGGTCTTTAGGCATTTTTAAATTGTAGGTTTCTGATACTGATCCACTTGACAGTATTTAGGGACATGATAACCCATATGTTTTTGCCCATTGATTCTGTAACACTGGTTCTGCCCCTCCCCTCCAAGGCTGCTGGGACATTAACCTCCGGCATGTTTTTTGAAAGTGAAGCTCTTCTTCAGTAAGATCATGCCAAAGTCTAAGACTTGGATGGGAAGGTACTTCCATGGGCCAGAAACTTTCAGAAAGGTGCTGGCCTTGGAGCCATCTGGATGGCAGTGCAAGGTGGGTTGTTCACATTACCTGGGCCTTTCCAGGTACACCTCTCGCCTTGGGCCAATCCTGGTCTGGAGATTTCCCAGCTGTGTCTCTTTGTACAATGGGAACATCCTGGGGTTGTCATATGTCCTCAGAACGGGTTTGGGCACAGAGCTGGTGCCATGTACCTGTCAGCCGCCAGTGATTAATTTCATAAAAAGGTGAAAGGCCTTATGCTAACCTTTGGATGTCTAGGACCATTGGAGACCCCTGGAAACTTCCTTCAACTTCACATTCTCTGAAAGATCTGGAGAAGATCATGTTCAGAGCGCAGGCAAAATCCTACGTTTGAGCCTAGAGCACGGTATTTTGATCCATGCTTACTGGATACTGTCCTGACTTCCTGGAAGAGTTTCATTGAGACATAACTTTCACGTAGTCTCTGTCAAACATATTCTACATCCGGTTGGTTTATTAATCTTCTCAAGGCCCAAGGCAATGAACAATTACCCATTTTTAAAATTCAAGAAAACATAAGAGTAAAAAAAAATTTTTTTTTTTAAAAAGTGGGGGCAGGCGCCTGGGTGGCTCAGTGGGTTAAGTGTCTGAGTTCGGCTCAGGTCACGATTTTGAGTTTCGTGAGTTTAAGCTTCTCATCGGGCTCTTTGCTGACAGCTCAGAGCTTGGATCCCACTTTGGATTCTGTGTCTCCCTCTCTCTCTCCGTTCCTCCCTCACTTGCACTCTGTCTCGCTGTCTCTCTCTCAAAAATAGATAAAGAATAAAAAAAATTAAGAAAACATGAATAGCAAACCATGGTGAACACTCACTGGATGCAAGGCCCTGGTGCAAACCTCCTTTAATCGGATGACAACACAATGCGTCGGGTGCTGATGAAATTTGTTGGCCAAATGGGGATGCTTTGGAGTGTGAAAGAGGTCACAAAATGGATGGAGTGCCAGGACAACAGCATAAACCAGGATTCTCCTGAGGAAACTGAGATGTGTGGTCACCCTCCATTGGTGGCAATCTCTTCTCCGGTTTCGCGGGTATAATCGGAAACCAGTCCCTGTATGCAGAGGGCAGGGAGAGACAGAAGAAAAGGTGGCCACTCCAGGTTTAATGAACAAAGGAACCGACACAGGAGGGCACCTGGGTGGCTCAGTTGGTTAAGCGTCTAATTTCAACTCAGGTCATGATCTCACAGTTTGTGAGTTCAAGCCCCACGTTGGGTTCTCTGCGGGTTCTCTGCTGTCAGCACAGAGCCTGCTTTGGCTCCTCTGTGCCCCCCACTCTGTCAGCCCCTCCCCCACTGGTGCTCTCTCTCCCCCTGTCTCTATCTCAAAATAAATAAATAAACTGAACATGAGGGGCACCTGGCTAGCTCAGTCGGTGAAGCGTCCGACTTCGGCTCAGGTCTTCTGCGGCTCAGGGCATAATCTCATGGTTCGTGAGTTTGAGCCCCACGTGGGACTCTGTGCTGACAGCTGGGAGCCTGGAGTCTGCTTCAGGTTCTGTGTCTCCCTCTCTCTCTGCCCCACTCCCGCTTGTGCTCTGTGTCTGAAAAATGAATAAATGTTAAAATAAATTAGAAAAACTAAAGTAAAGACAAAAAAGATGGGTAGATCTCCACACCTATGTTCCAGAGTCAGAAACTTTGTACAGAGGCAGTAAGTGGGTTCAGTCACACTGAACACAGTTCAGATGGTCTCAACATGACATCATAGTGTCTCAAGGCATTGTCGTTGGAGCAGCTTCTGGGGTGGAATAGGGCTAAGTGGAACCCACATTCCAAGAACAGGGCAGGTGGGTGAGGAGCCCCCAGTTTCCAGGGTCCAGCTCATGGGTCAACTGGAGGTCACATCCTGTCCCCCAACCCCTCCCCATGAGGAGTGCGTGTCATTTCTCCTTATATGTAGATAATGGGACAAGAGAGGTCACGTAACTTGACCAATGGCACACCGCTTATGGTTGGCAGAGCTCCTTAGGGAAGGAGCCTGGTGTTTCTGACTGAGAGATAGCTCCTGACACGACCTCCTTGGTTTGACCCTTGTGGACATCCACTTTAGGGCTCCAATGGATTCTGGTGATCTTGACTCACACTACTGCCCTATGTGAACTCCAGGTTGAATTCTGTGTGCACCGCCCCCCTCCGCCATCCACCCAGTTTTCTGCTGAAGGCCTTTGCTCCCTGTGGACTCCCCTCCCCACTGTCCTTGCCTCAGTCCTACAGGGTTGAAACTCCTCATTCACTCCTGATGCCACATCCAAGACAGCCCACCCACTTCTGCCCTTCCCTGGGCCCTGAATCTCTAGGGATCTCCCTTGTCGATGCCCCTTGGCACTCTGGGAGCAGCTCTCCCCTGACATCTTCAGAATCCCGATCCCATGGTCCCTCCTCTCTGTTAGGCTCCCCGAGGGCACTGCCTGTGCATTGCTGGCCATTGTGTGATGGCAGCGATAGAGTGGTGCTTAATTAATTTTTGTGTAACTGCTTTTCAGGGCAGATGTTGAATTTATACAAAGATTCTACTGATGATATTACATGTTTTATCATTAGGTCTATTTCGAGAGAGAAGCACGTTTACATTTGACTCTTTAGTAAAGTCAGGGATCAAACCCAACACTAAAACCAGTCATCCACCTGTCATTCTGGTGCTAACTCCACTTTCTTTGTGTTCCTGAATGAAGACTCCTTTCTCCTCTCTCCTTTTTTAAGCTATTTTTCAATTGATTTGTTTAAAAAAATTTTTTTACGTTTTATTTATTTTTGAGACAGGGAGAGACAGAGCATGAATGGGGGAGGGTCAGAGAGAGAGGGAGACACAGAATCTGAAACAGGCTCCAGGCTCTGAGCTGTCAGCAGAGAGCCCGACGCGGGGCTCGAACTCACGGACAGTGAGATCGTGACCTAGGCTGAAGTCGGACGCTTAACCGACTGAGCCACCCAGGCGCCCCTAATTGATTTGTTTTAAATTTACATTCAATTTAGTGATCATATACTGCAACAATGATTTCAGGAGCAGATTCCTTAATGCCCCTTACCCATTTAGCCCATGCCCCCTCCCACAACCCCTCCAGTAACCCTCTGTTTGTTCTCCCTATTTAAGAGTCTCTTATGTTTTGTCCCCCTCCCTGTTTTTGTATTATTTTTGCTTCCCTTCCCTTATATTCATCTGTTTTGTATATTAAGTCCTCATATGAGTGAAGGCATGTGATATTTGTCTTTCTCTGAATGACTAGTTTTGCTTAGCATAACACCCTCTAGATCCATTCACATAGTTGCAAATGGCAAGATTTAATTCTCTTTGATTGCCGAGCAAAATCCATTGAGTTTATATATATAAACAAAGGAACTGACACAGGAGGGCACCTGGGTGGCTCAGTTGGTTAAGCGTCTAATTTCAACTCAGGTCATGATCTCACAGTTTGTGAGTTCAAGCCCCACGTTGGGTTCTCTGCGGGTTCTCTGCTGTCAGCACAGAGCCCGCTTTGGCTCCTCTGTGCCCCCCACTCTGTCAGCCCCTCCCCCACTGGTGCACAATATATATATCTTCTTTGTATATATACACACACAATATATATATCTTCTTTGTATATATATACACACAATATAGATCTTCTTTATCCATTCATCCATCGATGGACATTTGGGCTCTTTCCATACTTTGGCTATTGTCAATAGTGCTGCTGTGAACATTGGGGTGCATGTGTCCCTTTGAAACAATATACCTGTATCCCTTGGATAAATACCTAGTAGTGCAATTGCTGGGTCGTAGGGTGGTTCTGTTTTTAACTTTTTGAGGGACCTCCATACTGACTTCCAAAGTGGCGGCACCAGCTTGCATTCCCACCAACAATACAAAAGATATCCTCTTTCTCCGCATCCTCGCCAATATCTGTTGTTGCCTGAGTTGTTAATGTTAGCCATTCTGACATGGGTGACGTGGTACCTCACTGTGGTTTTGATTTGTATTTCCCTGATGATGAATGCTGCTGTGCAGTTTTTCACGTGTCGGCCATCTGGATGTCTCCTTTGGAGAAATGTCTATTCATGTCTTTTGCCCATTTGTTCACTGGATGATTTGTTTTTGGGGTGTTGAGTTTGAGAAGTTCTTTATAGATTTTGGATACTAACCCTTTATCTGTTATGTTGTTTGCAAATATCTTCTCCCATTCCGTCGGTTGCCTTTTAGTTTTGCTGATCGTTTCCTTCGCCGTGCAGAAGCTTTTTATTTTGATGAAATCCCAATAGTTCATTTTTGCTTGTTTCCCTTGCTTCCGGAGACGTCTTGAGTAAGAAGTTGCTGCGGCCAAGGTCAAAGAGGTTGGCTTGCTTTCCCCTCGAGGATTTTGACGGCTTCAGCCTTAAATATAGGTCTTTCATCCATTTTGGGTTTATTTTTGTGTCTGGTGTAAGAAAGTGGTCCAGGTTTATTTTTCTGCATGTCGCTGTCCGGCTTTCCCAGCACCACTTGCTGAAGAGACTGTCTTTATTCCTTTGGATATTCTTTCCTGCTGAGTCAAAGATTAGTTGGCCATACGTTTGTGGGTCCATTACTGGGTTTTCCATTCTGTTCCATTGATCTGAGGGTCTGTTTTTGTGCCAGTACCAGACTGTCTTGATGAGTACAGCTTTGTAATACAGCTTGAAGTCTGGGATTGTGATGCCTCCTGCCTTGGTTAAAGTTTCAAGATCGCTTTGGCTATTCGGGGTCTTTTCTGGTGCCATACAAATTTGACGATTGCTTGTTTTAGCTCTGTGAAGAGTGCTGGTGGTACTTTGATAGATATTGCATTGAATATGTAGATTGCTTTGGGTAGCATTGACATTTTAGCAATATTTGTCCTTCCTCTCCAAGAGTATGGAATATTTTTCCATTTTTTGTGTCTTCTTCATTTTCTTTCATAAGGTTTCTATAGTTTTCAGTGTATAGATTTTTCACCTTGGTTAGATTTATTGGTAGGTATTTTATGATTTTTGGTGCAATTATAAACGGGACCGATTCCTTGATTTCTCTTTCTGTTGCTTCATTGTTGTGTATAGGAATGCAACCGATTTCTGTGCATTGATTTGTATCCTGAAACTTTGCTGAAATCATGGATCAGTTCTAACAGTTGTTTTGGTGGAATCTTTTGGGTTTTCAATATAGAGTATCATGTCATCTGCACAGTGTGAAAGTTGGACCACTTGTCCTGGATGAGGACTTTGATGTCACAATAGGGAGAGGGATGTGGAGTGAAGGAGGAAGTGTGAGCCCCTGCCCTCCATGGACTGGGCCACCTCAGTCTCCCTGTTCCTTAGAAGTAACCATTACCTTGATCCAACTGAACTTTGATCCAACGTAACCCGGATCTATCTCACGACTTGAGGCTACACACCGGATTTGGAAGCCACGCCAGGATCAGGTGTTGCCTGCAGTTAATTCTCCTTGGCTCATTCACCAAAACCCTGAACTTTACACAACCTGACATTTCCAACGTTTTTTTTTTTTTTTTTTTTTTTTTTTTTTTTTATTTTATTTTTGGGACAGAGAGAGACAGAGCATGAACGGGGGAGGGGCAGAGAGAGAGGGAGACACAGAATCGGAAACAGGCTCCAGGCTCCGAGCCATCAGCCCAGAGCCTGACGCGGGGCTCGAACTCACGGACCGCGAGATCGTGACCTGGCTGAAGTCGGACGCTTAACCGACTGCGCCACCCAGGCGCCCCACAACCTGACATTTCCAATAGACATGTGGTTAGCCATTTACTCCCGACACACGTGGGACAGTTCATACAGCTCATTAGATATCTACACCATTATCTTCTAGATTGACTTAGTAATTTTCCCTCCACTATGTGCCAAGATTTTCTTGCCAACCATAAGCAAGCACAACTGTGAACCTCTGGTTCTCAGGGGGCATGAAAGAGGGACATGGGAGAACTGATATAAAGCTTTTCCACTGGGAAGACAGGGATTTTCAACTGAAGCTGACTGACTCCCTCCTTCCACCCAAACCTGTGGACATTTGTCAATGTCGGGAGATGTCTTGGGTGTCCCCACAGGGTGAGGGGGATGCCACTGGCATCAAGTGGTAGAGACTAGCCGATGCTCAGGTGGTCTACTCAAAACAAGAAGTTTTCAGCCTCAGTTGACAATAAGGCCTTGATTCAGAAATCTAGTGCTAGAGAAATATCTAAAAACAGTTGTCTTTGTAGTGAAAGATCAGTAGTGCTAGGTAGCGTCGCGTTAGGTGGACAGTGAGCAGAGCCCCAGTGCAGACAGGTGCCAGTGGGAGCGTCAGCATCTGTGTTGTTTGGTGAGCAGAGCTCAGTCTCATGTCATGTCCAGGGCTTTGCCCAAGTTTGTTCTTGGTCACGGAGGACCTTGGCTTCATTCTGTCATCCACATCCTCGTTTTCCTTCAAAATCCAACTCAGTCATCAACCTCCTCCTATAGTCTGCCTTCAGGGAGAATGCGTAGCTCATAAGGGTCTAGTTCTTTGGTGAATGTCTACAGGCCTTTGATTTCTATGATAGAATCTCCCTCCCAGGAATATACTTGATATCTTTTTTTCACTCCTCTTTTGTCTTGTCTTTTGACCTGATCATGAGTTCCTTAAGGAAATCCATTAATTCTTTCCATAAAAGACACAAGTTGCTCCTAAGTTTGGTACAGTGTACATTCCAAGTTGACCTGAGATAATTTGCCACGTCACAACCTATTTCTTGCCAAATTTCCACCTGACCATTTCTTTGGCCCCTCTTTTTCTAGCCTGTCCTTTCTTTTCATGTCTAACAACGTCCTGTGTTTTTCAAAATTTGCATTTTAAAATAGGGATAAGGAAGCACTGTTCAAAAAGGAGAACAGTGAGAAACGGCTTCCACTGAGAAGCACTGGAGCCATGTCTCTCCGTATCCACACCATGTAGCCTCATCCTCAGCTACCACTTCTTTCACTGTGTCTCCTGGTTTTGACGTGTTCGCAATTTTGTTAACTGTTCTCTATTGATTCATTCATTAAAACCTGTGTTATAGCCTGTGTTGACTGGATCCCATGCCTTATCTTTCCTCATCTACTCTTTTTTGGTAAAGCATATCCTCCCATGCCTTTTGAGAAAAAGCTCAATGGAGATAAAACTTTTGAAGATTTGCACTTCGGAAATCTCCATTCATCTTCATGCTTAAATGACATTTGGCTGCACAGAGAACTCCATTCATATACAATGAAAGGTTTAAGCCTGTGAATTTTTACTATTACTCCTGTGTCTTCCAGTCTCTTGTTGAATGGATTTTTATTCCCCATCCTTGGATATGACCTAGTATTTCCTTCAGAAAGAAATACCTTTCTTTGAGTGATGTCCAAAAAAAAAAAAAAAAAATCACAGAAATGTGTTTTGATGTGAGGAGTGAGTGAGATACTCAATTTCATATTTTTCATTTATAGGAAATTTTCTTGTAGTCTTTCTTTGATTTTCTTCCCACCATGATCTGTGTCATTCTGGAAACCTGATAGCTGGGTCTCATGGACTTATGCTTTCACATGCTTTTCTTTTCTCCAACATTTGTGTTCTCTATTTGTTTCCGTAATACCTACATTATTTTTGTTCCAAGATTCTGCTTTGTCCTTCAACTCGTTATTTTTTTCCAGCGGTCATATTTTTAATTTTTCCAGAGCTCTTTGTTTTACTCTGAATGTTTTTTTAAGCCATAAAGAGATGAAGAGATCTTGGTAATCTGGGTTTTCTGAAGATCCATGAAAGAATCCATGGGAGAAAGAGCTGCCTGGCCCAGAAACTATGGACTAATTGCAAAAGAGTGTGAGTCAGTTAAGAACTTTCTTGTCTTCTTGTCTCTCCTCATTTTAGGCCCCAGCTCTGTCAGAAACTATGGTTAGCTGCTGGGGGGCAGAGAAAGTAGTAGTAAAGGAGAGAGAAAAAGGAGAAATCTCAATTTTGGAACCATAGGAGGTTTTGATTATTATACAGGCCTGAAAACGCTAATTGCAGAAGAGAGACATTAAACTTCATATCCTGCAAAATGGAGAACCTTCGAACGTTTGCTCGAAGCAAGCAATGGCAAAAGCAGAGCTTTGTGCTCAGAGTGTTGACCTTGTCATAGAGAGGAAGATGGATGTAGGGAGAAGCCTAGGAGGAGGGGGTCCCTGGGCAGAGAGTGGTCATCTGTGTTCAGGGGGACAATGAGAAGCCTCAAGGACCAAGTCAAAAGACTCTGCGCACATCAATCCTTCCTACTTAGTGTAACTCAGTTGTGAGTTCGAGTCAGAGTTTCTGGAAAATTAGATGTATCTCAACCAAGAAGAATCTAGGAGGCAAATCCAACAGAGAGTTGACCCCAGACATAATTTGAGTGTGAGGCTCAGCCCCTCTGGGGAAGTATGTCCAGTGGAGATTGCATTACAGGCCTGCTCCCATTTAGTTATCTTTCTCCTGCCTCAGAGAGCTATAGCTTCTGCAGTCTGTGTGTGCACGCACACATGTGCGTATACGTGCGTGGGTGCGTGTGGGTGTTTGGTAAAGTAGACATAACATAAAAGTTACCATTTGAACCACGTTTAAACGTACGATTCAGCTGCATTAAGTGCATTCACAATGTTGTCATGGCTACCCATTTCCAGAACCCATGTCAGACAGAAACTCTGCCCTCAGTAAACATGAATTCTTTCAACTTCTCTTCTCCCAGCCCCGGCCTTTACAGTCTTTCCTGAACTAACTTCACACTCTTGATCAGGAGCTCATGTAGGAAAATGTTCCCATATGAGACCCTGAGTTTATTAGTTTTATAACAATGTAACCGATGAATACACCTGAAATTACTGGGCTTGAAGGGCCACAGAAGTAGCTAAGGAAAGGTCTTAAGGGAGACGGTAGCTGGCTGACTCAGTGGGAAGAGCACGGGACTCTTGATCTTGGGGTCATGAGTTCGAGCCCCCTGTAGCGGGGAGACACTACTTCGATAAAAATAAAACTTAAAAAGGAAAAGAAGGTTCTCAAGGTGAGCACTGTGGTGATGCTAGGGTCATCGGAGTCTCATGGAGGTCCTGCCCTTCTTCCCGGTCAACAGGTGGCACCTGCTTCCCTAGTCACTGAGCAGCTGGCACCCGAAGGAGTTGGAGATGAGGAAATGAGGGCTGCATGGGTTTTACCTGCAGAGATATCTACATGTGTGTACAGCAGCTGGGGGGAAGTCTGGGCATCATTTTGCTTTTTAGGTCTTCCTGGGTGATTCTAACACAGAGCCAGGGGTGAGGAACGCTTGAGTAAGACATTCTTCCTCCTCTCATTCAATGGTGGTAATCATCTTTTCCCTTCCCGGATACTAGCAGGGACTGACACAGAACATGTAAACCTTCTGGGATAATGACCCACCCATAAGAGTGCTCGGTAGATGTAAGTGCTCACTATTTGATCAACAACAATAATGATTGAAACAATTTGTTGTTCTGAATTATTGATTTCTCTCACTCTCAGTTCGAACCCACAAACCGTGAGATCAGGAGCTGAATCGACATCAAAAGTTGGACGTTTCTCAGAGTTTGCAAGAGCTCCATGATCCTTGTGTCCACCGAGCATAGTTCGTAGGCTGACTATGGAATGCGTTTCACACAATGGGGACCTATTTCAGTGTGCATGTTTCCTGATGTGTTAAAAATACACACCTACTCTAAAGGCGTTGCTAATAATTGATGATACTAGATAGCTGTTAGCTTCTATTTCTCGGCCAGAGGTAGCATCAACTACCTACTATGATTTGAGAGCTAGGTTTAGGATTCACAAAGTCCTCTTACTCATATCATAACATTTGGAAGCCCATGCCCTCTAGTAGTTCATGGTTATAGTAGTGAGATGAGATTCACAGCTTGAGAGGAGGGTCACTGTGGCATCGATGAGGAGGATGTACTACAGGAAGGGTATCGCAGAGCCCAGAGAACCATGTAGGAGACTTAAACCAAGCTGGACAGGACTGGATCTGGACTGTGATGACAGCCCTGGGGATGGCAAGGAGGGGAAGCTCAGAAGTGAGGAAGCGGGAGTGGAGGGGGCAGAACTCAGTGAAGTTTTGTATGTCGGGGTGGGGGGAGATGAATGTAGTAAGCTACCAAAAAGATACACACATCTTTTTTTTTTTTTTTTTTTGAGAGTGAGAGAGAGAAAGATAGAAAGTGGGGGAGGGGAAGAGAGGGAGGGAGACAAAAATCCCAAGCTGGCATTGCATTCTCGATGCACAGACCAGCACAGGACTTGAACTCGCAAACCATGAGATCATGTCTTGAGCTGAAATCACGAGTCGGATTCTTCACCAGCTGAACCACCCAGGAACCCCAAACCATACCCGCGTCTTATTCTCGGCAGCTTGCAATTATGCCCCTCATGGTTGAAAAAAAAGGGGGCGCCTGGGTGGCTCAGTCGGTTAAGCGTCCGACTTCAGCTCAGGTCACCATCTCGCGGTCCGTGAGTCCGAGCCCCGCGTCGGGCTCTGGGCTGATGGCTCAGAGCGGGGAGCCTGCTTCCGATTCTGTGTCTCCCTCTCTCTCTCTGCTCCTCCCCCGTTCATGTTCTGTCTCTCTCTGTCTCAAAAATAAAGAAACGTTAAAAACAATTAAAAAAAAGAAGAGGACTTTGTAGATGCAATAAAAACTAGATTCTGACATGGGCCGCTTGTCCTGAATTTTCTGGATTTCTAGGATATATGCAACCCTATATATTTTATATGAGGGAGACAGAGGCAGATTAAGAGACACAGAAAAGGAGAAGGCTCTGTGACGTCTGAGGGCAGAGATCAGAATGATGGGGGCAAGACAGGGAATGCTGGTTTCCAGCCATCAAAGCTGGAAGCAGCCATGAACAGATTTTCGCCTCAGTCTTCCAGAGGGATGTGGCCCTGCTGACACGCGACTTCTGCCAAGTGTTACAGAATGAGGACCTCTGTCGCCCAAAGTCTGAGAAAATAATTGACGTAAACCACCAAGTGTGTGGTAGTATTTTTCAACAGCCACTGGAAACGAATCCAGGAGCCTAGGATGTACCCACATTTTCTGCATTGGGTACCTCTTTGTTCGGGGCATTAGCCAGAAAGGGGGTTCAGGGAAGGGAGAGTTGGTTGTAGGCAGACAGGGTGTACAGTTTTATATATTTCTTCGGAAGTAACTGTGGCGCTTTGAATGCGGATGCTTCGATGGCAGCTGGATGCCGTTTCTGGAGATCTTGGGAGAACGTGTGGGAAAAAGCATCAGCTCCAGGTGTCGGTGAGTGGTCTAGTCCTGATGAGCAACGTGTGTGTGCAAAGCGGAAAAAGACGTAACTGAAGGAGGAACTCTGGAAAGTCACTAACAATTCAGAAGTGGACGTAAGACAAATTGCACGGGACAGTTCATAGGATGGAAACCACAGCGAAGGTGTGCGGACCAAGCAGTTTGGTTGTGCTTGTGATGAGGACAAAACATTAGTGATGCTGCTGGTTGGGAAGCATATGACTGGCCAGCCAGCTGGGCTGTGGGTATCCTTCAATACAAAACCATAGCAGGAATGTTTTCATTGCCCCTTGCCCTGAAACTCAGTTTTCACTCAAGGCCATGTGAATGGGAGATGTATAAAATGATGCGGGATGATTCCTGCGCAAACATTTCCTCCTGTGATCCTGGTTCCTCAGGCCCCCATGGGTAAGTGGACATTAGCGCTCTGAACTTTACTATTGACAACACCCAATGGTCACGTTGCGGCAAGAGCCATCCCAGCTCAAGGCTGGAATGTGTTGGATAATAACACGACAAGTAGAGAAATGCAGGGCAAATGATTTATTGAAGGAAGATGTTGAAACCTTTACATTTTCCAGAAGATCAGGTAATCACTGCAAGACAGAGGTACTACGATGTAAGATTTAATTTCCACACTCTTTTGTGATTTTCACCTGAAATAGATAAAGAAAGAGAGAGAAGGTTATTCATACTGCCCCTGGGGATGACACATGAGCATAGACTGTCAGTCACAAGAAGTTGTCAGTAAAGCTTTAACCGACAAAAGGCAAGGAGAATGGGCACAAGACAGGAAACCGGGGAGGCTGGTCAACTAAATATACCTGAGGTGACTACAACAGACCATGCAAGTCATGAGAAAACCGTTCCCACAGTCTGGCAGATAAACCCAGAGGTGACTGCGTGTGAGGCTGAGGTTTCTAGTGGAAGGAGGAGCCTCCCGGAATCTTTCCTCTGATATCCCAGGGCAGAGGACTCTACTTTTTCACTGCAAAGGGGATACAGGGGTGAAAGACTGGAAAAGGGGTGGGAGGGGACTTTGGGGGTACTGGCTGGAGATTCCCAGGCTCGTGGTGTGGCAATTCAACCCGATGGCACATCTCCTGGGTACTAAAAATTCGGTCCCTGTGGGCATTTGTGACTGAAACTCGTGACCTCAATCCAGCAGTCGATGTGCTGAGAGTCTCTTTTAAGTATCTTATTTTTTGACAAAGATGTAATTTAGGTGTGTCACCTTCACACGTGGACACAGGAGGCACAGCGAGCGAGGCGTGTGGTTGTGGGCTCCATAAGGGACGGAATGGGAGGTGGGGAGTGGCGGAGTGGGCCGAGTTGTGGTGGGGAGAGGCCTTGGCTCTGCAGGAGCTGGCTCGGTGTCCCCCTTCTGCCCGCACCAGCTGCCCTCCATGCTGTCAGGGCACCGAGCTGATTCCCTCCCTCCAGCTGTCTCCCTATTCAACATCCCAACACCCGACACGAGATTCCCCAGTGACTGTGTCCACTGGGCGAGGGGAGCTCGGCCTCAGAAAAGCTCCCAGGCCGGGGGGCAGCCACACTTTGACCCTTTAACACCACTGCGTGGGGTCCCCGTTGTCCTCCTCCTCAGGGCACTCTGGGGCACCTGGCGCCCAGGGAAGTGACCTGAACAGGAATGTGCCCAGACTTAGTGTAGCTGCCACATGTAACGCCATCCACCCTGTGGCCACCTGTCACCCTCTCAGGAGCAAGCTGTGAGGCTCCGCCACCTGTGCCCCCGACAGAGCGGCACCCTGACTGCCTTCTTGGCTAAGGAAGCTGAGCAGAAGCCTCTGTGCACAAAGAAGAAAGAAGTTACCAATATTTCTGTAAGTATCGTTTTTCCGGGTATGGAGATGTTATCTGTGCAACTCTTCACATCCAAAACGGCCTGAACGGCTTCTGGAGGTGCACCATATTTTGCAAGTGATAGCTTGAAGAGACCTGGAGTTTTCCAGAGGAAGCCTGAGAGATCTGCCACAAAGGCTGGACAGGCCGACGCATTGGCTAGCGAAGAAAAAGAAATGCAATCGATATAAGGAAAATCACGCATTTCCTGGGTTCCCTGAGGTTAGAATTAGACAGGAACCCCGGGGGTTTTATGATCTCATCGCACAGCACTTCCGACACGGCAGCTGGGGCTTCCTCACATCTCAGAGGAAGTATAGAAGAGCCAGGACTAGAATACAGGCTTACTAATCCCTAGTTCAGTTTTTATCCTTTTTAAAGCACATCCTTTTTCCCAGGACGCTCTTGGTTTGCTGACATTCACTTTCTTTATAATTCAAACAATTAAAGTTTGCCTGCACAGGATGACACCTTGTTTTTGCCTTGAATATCAGAGAAGAGGAGGTTCGAGTATCAATATTTTATTTTTTTTTAATGTTTTAATGTTCATTTATTTTTGAAAGAGAGAGAGAGAGAGAGCACAAGAAGTGTGTGTGTGGGGGGGGGAGGTACAGAGAGAGAGAGGGAGACACAGATTCTTTTTTTTTTTTAATTTTTTTTTTAACGTTTATTTATTTTTGGGACAGAGAGAGACAGAGCATGAACGGGGGAGGGGCAGAGAAAGAGGGAGACACAGAATCGGAAACAGGCTCCAGGCTCTGAGCCATCAGCCCAGAGCCCGACGCGGGGCTCGAACTCACAAACTGCGAGATCGTGACCTGAGCTGAAGTCGGACGCTTAACCGACTGAGCCACCCAGGCGTCCCAGAGACACAGATTCTGAAGCAGGCTCCAGGCTCTGAGCTGTGAGCACAAAGCTGGGCGTGGGGCCTGAACCCTGCAGACAGTGAGAACATGACCTGAGCCAAGGTCTGACACTTCACCGACTGAGCCACCCAAGGGCCCCTGAGTATCAAGATTGTAAGTGAATAGTAGAGTCAGACCTTACCAGAGAGCAGAGGAGGGTGGGTATTTGGATAAGAGTAGATCAAACTATATATACGTTGGAAGATGCTAGTTTGAGACTAAATGAAAGAATAAGATTGTTATTGGATGCAGACACGGTAATAAAGTTGAACACATGCATACAAAACAACTCCCCAGGTCACCAGTCTGAACAACTTTAAAGCTTATACACAAAGTTATTTATGATTGTTTTTTTTCTCCCTGCAGTGATGTTCAGAATTCCTTAGAGAGGGCGAGAGACAGGAACTGAGGCTCTTTCCTGACCCCACTGAAATGGTGCGGATGCCTGAAAGTGACCATTGTTTCTGGTGTGGGCTCTCTATTCTCCCCCCCGCCCCCGCCCCCCCCCCCCCCCGTCTTTGTAATCACGCTGCAGCCGGGAAGTGCCCTACTAGGCTCTGATCTGAGCCCTGATCATAGAAGTTGAGAGGTTCAATCAGAGGCAACACGGGGAAAGAGGAGGGTGTTTAAAAAGTCAGATGAACTCGAACAACTCAGGAAGACGTGGGTCCGTATCACGGGTAAGAAGACATACAAAAATATTGTTGAATGGATGGCTGGAATTGATCTAGATGAACAGAAATCCCACGATTGCACTGGCAGTACTCGTGGAAAAGCAGGGGACTGGCAGATACAGTGAGATCTGCTCACTAGTAGATACAGTGAGTGCTGCTGCTTCCCAGAGCCCCCTTGAAGACTTATTACTTAGAGACTCAGAGAACACTAGCTCTTCTGCCCCTTCTTCTTCTTTTTTTAAAGAAAGCCACTTAGGTTGACCTAGTTCAGAGAAGGGTACTCACCAGGGCTGGTGCTGGTCTGATTAGAAATGATACTCACCCTCATAGCAGCAAAGAGCCAGAGTGACCAGCAGGACACTCAGGAACAGCCTCATGGTTTATTTTGCTTTGAGTTTTCAGCTTTAGTGAAGGGTGAGCAGTTAGTGGCTGAACTCAGGAGCCTGAGGAGCCCAGGACTATTTATAGCTAGAGGGCCTCCCTCGTGCTGCCCAAATAAACATGTGGTCACGTCACGGGCCTGGCTTTCAGCCCTCCCTTCCTTACTCAGGGCTCATGCCGTCCATCGGTGTCACAGACCTCAGTGACTTGGTGAATGTTCCCATATACAGGCCTTGCTGGCACCAGGCACCTCTCCTTTATAGCAAAAACTGAGCTTGTAGTTTTACAAGCGTATAGTCAGTTAGTTGATGCACACCCCCCTGGACATTAACTCCTTGACTGAAGACGCAGCCTCTGGTTTTGCTCATCGTTACTTAAGCATAGTGCCTGGCACACAGGGGAGGAAAAGCAAATATTCTTCCAATAAGTGAAGGACTATGAATCAAGAAACCACTACTCTTGGTTAGAGTATATCTTCAATGTGAAATGATGCTTGCCAGGCCGGGTTTTCCTTTGGGCAGGTGAGTTGCAGAAAGGTCAATAGCATCAGAGTCAGAGTAAGAGCAATGAGTGGTTTTCGGTATCCCAAGATGCCACGGGGAAGACTCCCTCCCCAACTACTAATTTGCTATTCTAAGCTCAGATGTTTAAAAGTATCAAAAGATATTTCAAATCAAGTCAGGCTCTCCATTGACCAAAAGAAGCTCCTCGTTAGCTTTTCTTGTCCACTGGAAGGGTCAGATCTTCTGAGTCATCAGGGTCCAGGCAATAGAGCTACCCAAGGGGCTCGTCCTTGGCCTCTCCCCAGCTATGAGCAGCGTGCTCTCTGGGAGCACAGGGGAGGCGTGGAAACTTCCTACTGAAGGTATTAGGATGTCAGTCTTGTTATACAGAGGGAGCCCCTGTGAGAGCCATTGCAGGGTATATAGAATTCTGACATGAAGGAATAGCTGGAGAGGGGCTCCTGAGGAAAGAGCTTGAGACAAGACAAGATGGCATAAACCACGTGGCTGGGGAATAACACGTACCTAGGTTACCCCAAAACACGTAATACCTGCCACAATATACGGTGGGACAGGGAAGCCTTTGTGACTGGAGAGACAGGATGGGCCAAATCAAGGGGAGTTTCCATTTGACTGTGTGAGATGTGGGAGCAGAATGAGTGGGTGAGGTGAGACGCTTCTGGGCTCATTTGCACCAGTACACGCATGCTGGGCCTCAGATCTCAAGTCAAAATCACACGGGCTTTTCATATCCATTATTGTGATTATCATTAAAAGAAAAAAAAGAAAGGTAATAATAAGAGTGGGCCAGGGTGTGGAGCAAAAGGAAGTGTTGTGCATTTTGGGGGGAATGTAAAATGATGCAGCTTCTGAGGATAAGGGCCGGACGTCCCTCAAAAAATTAAAAGTAGAGTTACGATACGGTCAGTCAGTCAAGTTCACTTCTGAGGACATAGGCAAAAGAATTGAAAGCAGGCTCTCAAAGACATAGTTGCATACCCATGTTTATACTAGTGTTATTCAATAGCCAAGAGGTGCAAACCACCCGGTGGTCATGGGTAGGCGAATCAGTCAATGAAATATGGTACGTGCGTGTAATATTCTTCACATTCACCCTTCTAAAGCAAGGAAACCCTGTCACGTGCTACGGCATGAGTGAACCTTGAGGACAGTACATTAAGGGAAAATAGCCACTAGAAAAGACAAATACTGCATGATCCCACTAATACGAGGTACTTCGAGTAGTCCGATTCATAGAAATAGAGAACAGAATGGTGCTTGGCAGGGGCTGAGGGATGGAAAATATCATGTTCCATTAAAGTCCAGTCCTCGAAGTCATAGTGAGCTGACTCTGCCTGAAATGTACGAGTGTGGTCCTCCATGAAGGTGGTTTGGGTTGCAAAGCCTCTTGTGGCCAATAACAGTGGTAATGAAAAGAGCAGCACTATTTTTTGCCTGCTAGCTGTGGCCGGACAACGCGCAGACATAACTGATCATCTCCGATGATCGCTACAAATTTACATGCGATTACAGTCCCTCTTTTAAGTTGAGTCAACTAACTTGCAGAAGGCAAGGACCTTGCTCAAACTCATTCAGTTTAGAAGACAGTAGGTCTCGCCCAGGCACGGTGGCTTGTGAATGATAAAGTAACAAAGTGGTACCTTCCGTTGGGGTGGGTGGGGGTGGTGACATGTCAGATGGAACGGAGGTGGAGGGCTTTGAAATTCTCTGCTTGCATCTCAGTTTCTGACTCAGTTGACTTCTTCTGGGCGATGATCCTCAAGCTAGTTTCTTCCTGTCTCTCTGTCTCCAGTTCTCTTCTTCTTCTACTACTCTTTAAAAAGGATAATTTACTGACAACGCCAAATGCTGGTTGGGATGTGGAGCAACAGGAACCCTCATTCATTGCGGGTGGGAACGCAAAATGGTACAGCCACTTTGGGAAACAGTTTGGGAGTTTCCTGTGAGAGTGAACATAGTCTTGTGTTTCTTGGTATTTACGCAAAGGAGCTGAAGACACGTCTGCACAAAACCTGCACATGACGTTTTTGGCACTTGTATTCATCGTTGCCAAAATTCGGAAGCAATTAAGATGTCCTTCAGTAGGTCAATGGCTAAAGAAACAGTGATCCCTTCGGACTTGGAATATAGTTCTAAAACTCTATGGCATTGAGCTCTTAAAGCTGGGTTGTGAGCCACGAAAAGGCATGGAAGACCCTGCCATACATATTACCGAAGAAGCCAACCTGAAGAGCTGTGTACTATATGATTACAGCTATATGACATCCTGGAAAGGCACAATTATCAAGGCAGTAAACAATCAGAGGGGTCTGTGGGTTGGGATGGAAAGAAGGATGAGTATACACAGACTGCAGAGGATTTGCAGGCTGGTGACACTGCTCTGTATGAGACTATGATGCTGGATACATGTGAGTATGGATCTTTCAAAAGCCATCAAATGTGTAAAACCTGAGTGAAATCTACTGCAAACTACTGACTGTGAGTGTTGATGATGTGTCCGTATGGGTTCACCGGTGGTAACAATCATACCATCCGGTGTGGCAAGTTGATGGTGGGGAAGGCTGTGCATGTGTGGGGGTGAGGAGCACATTGGAACTCCGCGGGCTCTGCTCGAGTTTTCTGTGAACCTAAAACTTCTCTAAAACAATAAACGCGATTTGAAAAAGGGAAACATCTTGTTAAAAAAATTCCCTTCAGGCAAGAAAACAATCAGAAAAAAAAATGAACCAATGGAACTGTCACCACATACAGATCGTTGATCTGTAAAAAAAAAAAAAAAAAAAAGTATTGGAAAAAAGTATTGGAACTGATAAAAGTTCTTAATGTAGCTGAAAATAAGATTAGCATGTAAAGATCAATCACTTTCTGATCAGTCTGCTCTCCTCATGACATGACATCATGAAAAACAAGGATGCCATTGGGAACAGAACAATAGCAGCAACAAAAATATGTTGAAATGTATGTAAGTGGGAATATGCAAAACTGTAAGGATACAATCAAGAAATTTTACTTACAGAGATATAAAAGGAATCACAACATCAGACGCATACACTTTTCTCCTTAAGGGAATAGTAGAACACTTAAGGAAGCCCATTATTCTCAAATTATTTTATAAATCCAATCCAGCCCCACATTGGGCAGTTTTACCCTTTATTTTGAATTCTCAGGAGCTGTTTGGATCTTTCAAAGCAGAATGTGTTCATCTTTTGAGTGGTGTGAGCAGTGTGGAAGGGCCCAACTTTAGGGCCAGACCACTGGTTCAGCTCAGCTCTGGCACTTTCTACCTGCGGGGACATCAGCAAGTTACTAACCCTCTTGGCCTGGTGCCTCATCTGTCAAATAAGGCGAGAATAATAGTGCCTACTTCATCGGATTGATGTTAGGGTGAACAAAGTATTAAAGGAAAATGCTCAGCACAGGGTCTGGCAGTAAATGTCAGCTACTTCAGTATGGAACAGAAAGGAAAATGTGGAGCTAGAATATCAAGCCCAATAAACCAGCTCACTCCCAAGTAGATCTCGAACTGACTCGAACTGACTCTTCCAACGAGGAATGTTTATTTATCCTAAAGGCTAACAAAGTGGGCTTCAGAGTTTGGCTTCGGTTCCGTTGGGATGTCTCTCCGGTAACGTGGGATTTCTCTCAGTTAACATTTCCCCCACATTACCTTTCGGTCACTTGATGTATTGTTTTATGACCACATTGAAATTGCCGTTGTGATTTTCAATTCCTAAACACCGAATACTGGAACTAAAGGCATAGGAGAGTGGTGGGTGGCGAGAGATATCAGGTATCTCCAAGGCACACGGGGTCTCGGGGCCCCTCTTCACAGAAGGATGTGCTGGGCACACGTGTCCTTTGGTTGAGGTTGAGATCCCAGGGATTCTCTAGAGTTTGTCCATAAGTCGTTAACATATACATGCGAGGGGGCATGTATGAGAGGGGCCAGAGGGCCAGAGAGGGAGAGACTGAGAATCCCAAGCAGATTTTCCACTGTCAGTGCAGAGCCCAATGCGGAGCTTGAATTCATGAGCCATGAGATCATGCCTGAGCCAAATCAGATGCTTAAGCGATTGAGCCACCCAGGTGCCCCCAGGCGCCCCTTCAGATACAATCTGGAGTTTGAGGACCCTTCCTCCAACTTCACATTGACTTCATACATTACCACCTGTTACTGGGGTCCTCCTCTTACCCAGCTGTGTCATGCACTCTCCCTGGATGGCATGAAACTTCCTTCCTTCCTTCCTTCCTTCCTTCCTTCCTTCCTTCCTGGGGAGGCAGAGTTTTGTTCATCCCATTCTGCTTCAGCAATAAAGTGTTAACTTTGTATTTGAAAATTGCCACCAACTCATAGATGATGATGCTTTGCTATGTACCCAAGAAGAACAGATACACATTTACCCAGCTCCATGGGTTGTGGATGAGTTAGTCCCTTTGCTCCATATGCACCTTCTCTGTGGCAATACTGTTCGAAATAAGACTAAGACGAAGAGTGTTAACTCATGAGACAAAATTTTCCGCAGATTTGCAAAGTCTTGAACATCAACTCACTACCTTATATCATACCCCATTCTTGGACTCAGGCAAATTCATACACAAATCCACTGGCAAATTACACACTAAACCGATTACATGTAACAAGCGTACAGTGGTCCCATGCCCCCCCCCCCATGACACAAGAAACATACAGGCTTCAATTAAATGAGCTGTGAAGCACTTCACACATGAAATTGTCATGGGCCCATGAGATTTCCAGGGAGAACGCCAGCATTTTTCTTCTGCCAACAGAAGACTCTTGAATGTCAAGGACTCTCCCTTCATCCTGATCTCCTTTTAAGTTGGAGTCAAGGCTACCAGACCAAGGTGAGACTCTGTTAGAATATATGTGTTCTATATGAGTGACTGGTGTTACAGAGAGCAATCCCAGAGGGGAGGTCTTGCAGCATTCAAGGACAAGTGCTCCCCACTCTTCATGACCATCCCCACAGTCAGTCAGGTGTGCTGGTCCATCCCTGACGTACATGCTCTTCATTGTAAGTCGGGCCCCACATGTGAATGAGAAACTTGAAGACAGCAGGTCACAACCTCATTAAATGTACCGTTGAATAAGGGGGAACTTGAGTCTTCTGCCAACACTTAAGTAAATGGCACTCAGATGCCACTTAGGATGATGAAAATAAACAGATATTCTCCACCTTTAGCCTAGGGACTATAGCAGCTTCCCTGTGGCATGACTAACAGGTTGAGTGAAGTTGGTTATAAATTGTGGAAGAGCTGCATGAAGAAGGGGGCCAAATCACCTCAGGACTTGTGAGGTGTGCCAGGAAACCAATAAATTAATACTCACTGTACACATCTCAAGACTATCCTTTGCTTACGTTTATACTTTGCTTATCAGAAAGACCTTTCTTCTTGAGTAGTCTTTTGTAGTGAAGTGGACAGTAAAGGTAACTGGCTCCTTGTGAGTATTGATCTTCACAATATTATTAATAATTTTGTCATAATTACTATCATTATTTTAGACAGAGAGAAAGAGAGAGCACGAGCAGGGCGGAGGTGCGGGGGTGGGGCAGAGAGAGGGGAAGAGAGAGAGAGAGAGAGACAGAGACAGAGACAGAGAGAGGGGGAGAGAGAGAGAATCTTAACCAGGCTCCATGCTGGGCATGGGGCTCGATCCTATGACCCTGGGATCATGACTTGAACCGCAGTCAAGAGTCAGATACTCAATGGGCTGCACCCCAGTATCGATCCTCTTTAATCTCCATTATACTCTAATATTTATATACACATAGCTTGAGCATCTTCCCCAATCTCTCATTGTAGATCTGCCACCCTGGGTTTAAGACATCAGACCTCAAGGAAGTTTTCTTATGCCAGCATTAGCCAATACACAGATATTGACCAATAAAGTTTATGTGTTGATTAATTAATGTATTTATTATGATAATAAGTCATGTTATCATGTTGTAGGCAACAAACATACCAGCAATTCACTTTTCTATAGGTCAGGCAAGTGGTCTCCAGCAGGCTGGAGCTAAAACCAAGTCTCTGTAGATTAAATCATGGTGTGCCAGATAGGCTCTATATTTTCTTAGCTCTAGAGTTGCTTTGTCTACTCATCTCTCTGTCGCTAGAACTGAAGGCCTGTGAGTTAAATATCCCAGAGTCTCTTGCCAGTGCTGCCTTGTTAGGTTCTCCAGTGGAAGGCACTGATGGGACTCTGAAGGTGGGAAGAGAGCAAACGTCACGTTTTCTCAGCTTTTGACGTCACCTCTTGCAGTGGTTGTACAAGCAGGGTCTACCTTACCCACAGAGGCCCAGCAAAGACTGTGCTTTACAAATTATGGGATCATGGAAAATGACTCCCTTACCAGGTGATATTCAGGGAGGCTTCTCGGCGGGTATGACAAGAAGATAAAGAAAGTGTCTATGTTAGAGTAACAGCCAACCTTCAACAACTTTGCACAGAGTCAAAACAGAAAGGCCTGGACTCACTGCATGCTTGGACCTGAACAACATGGACTTTTGGGGAAGCGGGCAAAACTGCAATCAGGTGAAACCCAGGTTGGCTGTAGCTATTTGCCGGTGCTCTGAATCAGTTCCTTCCACCCCAATGCCTGGGTTGCTTGAACCCACAAGCAGGAATCCTCTCTGGAAGTGAGCTCAAATTATCTTTGGGGATTTTTTATACTCCTCTGTGCCCATAGCCCTAAAACTAAGGAAAACACTTGTCTGTCTGTGTTCCCCTGAGTATGCTCACTTATGCGGAAACCGATGAACAGGACTCAGACACATCTGTTTCACCCCTTTAATACCCCGCACGTCTATCGCTTCTCCACCCATGTTGACTTTTAAGTGAAATTCCAGAATTCCTTCCTGTATCATAAGCCACTTAGGATCTCCATCCCCAGTGGGATACAAGTTCTTGGAGTGATATTGCTTTGCACTTCTGGCTCAGTGGGATTGTTAGGTCCCCTCACAGGGAAGGCTTTGCTGCCCCATTGAAGAGAATCATTCACAGGCTTCCGGCCCCCAGTGTTTCTGGTTTCAATCCCCCCACCCTCACATCTTGCAATAATCCCCATTAGCCCAGAGAGTAAACACATGATGCAATGCAAGTCAGACCATGCTGGGGCTCCCATATCTTTGCTGATGATTCTTGGGTTTTGTACCGTAGTCTGGAATTATCTTTTGTTCAATTCCATTGTCACTTCCTCACCATCAAGTCTCTGCCTGGGAAACCTTTTCTCTCATTGATAGTCCCTCCACTGGGTCCTCCCACTGACCAAGTTCTTACACTCATCTTCATAAATTTTTTACTGAACATGCATTTTGTAGAGCCCTAGGGTAGGTTGCACCCAAATTTGCCACTTTGGCGTATTGATTATCTGAAATAAATTTAACTGAGAGACAATCAGTTCAAGAAAGACACTCAGACTGTCCTCTGTTGCCCTGAAAGCAGGAAATAAATCTCCCCATAGAAGTTGTTTTCCCTGTATTGGGAAGTCAAGAGACATCCTTATCGCCAGAGATAGAAAATTGAGAGCCCAGAAGACTCTCCTTGTTACTTTTTACTGACTTATCACTGCAGCCCAAACTCTGTTTGGAACTTCCTAGTAATTATAGGTCTCAAAATTAAGTTTTCTTTCTCTTATCAATTCCGCACAGTTTTATGGTCTCTTTGTCTAAAATGTATAAAAACTTCCTGCCTAGGCAAGGGAAATACAAGCAAAAATGAACTATTGGGACATCATCAAGATAAAAAGCTTCTGCACAGGAAAGGAAACAATCAACAAAACTAAAAGGCAACCTACGGAATGAGAGAAGATATTTGCAAATGACATATGTGATAAAGGATTAGTATCCAAAGTATAGAAACAACTTACTAAAGTCAACAGCAAAAACCAAATAATCCAGTGAAGAAATGTGCAGCAGACATGAATAGACACTTTTCCAAAGAAGACATACAGATGGCCAACAGACACATGAAAAGATGCTCGACATCGCTCATCATCAGGGAAATCCAAATCAAAACCACACCCAGATACCACCTGACACCGATCAGAGTGGCTAAAATGAACAACTCAGGAAACAACAGATGCTGGTGAGGAGTGGTGGGAATGCAAACTGGTGCAGCCACTCTGAAAACAGTGTGGAGGTTCCTCAAAAAATTAAAAATAGAATTACCCTACCACCCTGCCATAGCACTACTAGGAATTTATCCAAAGGATCCAGAAGTGCTGATTCATAAGGGCATGTACCCCAATGTTTATAGCAGTGCTATCAACAATAGGCAAATTATGGAAAGACCCTAAATGTCCATCAACTGATAAATGGACACAACAGATGTGGTTTATATATACAATGGAATAATGCCTGGCAATGAGAAAGAATGAAATCTTGCCATTTGCAACAACATGAATGGAACTGGAGGGTATTATGCTAAGTGAAATAAGTCATTCAGAGAAAGACAGATATCATATGTTTTCACTCACATATGGAATTTGAGAAACTTAACAGAAGAACACGGGGGAAGGGAAGGGAGGAAAATAGTATCAAACAGAGAGGGAGGCAAACCCTAAGAGTCTCTTAAATACAGAGAACAAACTGAGGGTTGATGGGGGGAACAGGGCAGAAGGGAAATGGGTGATGGTCATTGAGGAGGTCACTTGTTGGGATGAGCACTGGTTGTTGTATGTAAGCGATGAATCATGGGAGTCTACTCCTGAAACCAAGAGCACATAGTATGAAAGGACTCCCTGAAGAGATGACCTCTGAGCTCAGGTGAAGGAGGTGAGGGAGAGAGTGTGAGGTGTCTGGCGGGTGAGCATTCCTTGTGGAACACCTCCCCAAGGTCTGGCCAGACAGCTCTTAGTCCTTGCACAAACACATATTGTCCTTAATTAACCTAGGGAGTGGTATTCCAGGAGACAACACACCTGTTCCGTTCACCAACTTATGGACTAATAATGACAAGCTCCTCGAGAGTGTTCATTTTTTCACTTTGGATTCACTCCTTATCCAGAAGCCGTGTGGCTTCCACCCTAACAATTTAACGAAAGCTCCTAATGTCTTATATCTTAATCTTAAAGGCAGGTTCAATTTTTTATAGCATAAGGGGTAGAGGTCATGTTTTCTTTCTTCCAGACGGTTATTAGCAATGTCTGTCCTAAAGAGAGTTTGTAAAAAAAAAATTTTTTAACATTTATTCATTTTTGAGAGACACAGCATGAGTGGGGGAGGGACCAAGAGAGAAGGAGGACACAGAATCCGAAGCAGGCTCCCAGGGTCTGAGCTGCCAGCACAGAGCCCGATGCGGGGCTTGACCTCACGGACCACGAGATCATGAGCTGAAGTCAGATGCCTAACCGACTGAGCTACCCACGCACCCCTATAGGGATCCATTTTTGAACGCTCTATTATGTTCCACATATGGTTGTCTATTTCTGTGCCAACACTAGTGTGGATCAAGGTAAATTGCGTATGTTTATTTCTTTTTCAGTAAGTTTCAGTATCTTATACAGCAAGTCACCAGTCATGTTCATCCTAATCTTCTGGCCCTTGTCAGACACGTATTCTTCCATATGAATTTTAAAATAATTTTATCTAGTTCCTTGCTAAAGCTCCAATGGGAGCCAGATCCAAAGTATATTACATTTACGTATCCATTTTGGAACGATTGGCACTTTTATAATTGACATCCAAAGACATGGTGTGTATCTTACTTCTGATTTGTTCTTAGGTATTTTATGATTTTGTTCCTTTGGCAAATGGGATGCCTTTGGCCGCGTACGATTCTCACCGGCTATCTCATACCGCACAGAAACTGTTGTGTTTTTATACGTTGAGCACATATACAGCCACTTACAAAGTATCTCATCTTATCATTTTATTTTTTTATTTTTTTATTTTTTTAAATTTTTTTTCAACGTTTTTTATTTATTTTTGGGACAGAGAGAGACAGAGCATGAACGAGGGAGGGGCAGAGAGAGAGAGGTAGACACAGAATCGAAAACAGGCTCCAGGCTCCGAGCCATCAGCCCAGAGCCCGACGCGGGGCTCGAACTCACGGACCTCGAGATCGTGACCTGAGCCGAAGTCGGACGCTCAACCGACTGCGCCACCCAGGCGCCCCATCATCTTATCATTTTAATACTTCCAGGAGAGTTTGTGACATGTCTCATGTCCCTTGGTGTAAGAATAGAACTGCCTGCAAAAGAAAGTATTTTATCTCATTTGGAAATATTTATGCTGATTTCCTCTTCTTATTTTAACATGACATTTAGAACTTACATATCAACATTGACTAACAATGAATCTAACAGACATTCTGTTTCCCTGATTTTCATGGAAGTATTTTTAACACTCACTCTTTTGGAGTGAGGTTTGTTGTTGACTTTGAAAATGGATTTTTTTTTTCTTGGTTCTAAATAGTTTTCTTCTGTTTTTTCTTCACTTAGAAATTCTACTAAGAATGATAACAAGGGGCGCCTGGGTGGCGCAGTCGGTTAAGCGTCCGACTTCAGCCAGGTCACGATCTCGCGGTCCGTGAGTTCGAGCCCCGCGTCGGGCTCTGGGCCGATGGCTCGGAGCCTGGAGCCTGTTTCCGATTCTGTGTCTCCCTCTCTCTCTGCCCCTCCCCTGTTCATGCTCTGTCTCTCTCTGTCCCAAAAATAAATAAAAAACGTTGAAAAAAAAATTTAAAAAAAAAAAAAAAAAAAAAAGAATGATAACAAGATTTGATCAAATTAACTTTACTCATATAATTATGAGGTTTTCTCTATTCATTTGCTGAGGTAATAATAATAATGCTAATTATGAATTTCGTTGTACTTTCTGGAATCCCATACATGTGTTTAACCTTTCAAGTTAAGAGCCCTCTCTGGTTTTTGTCTTTTTGGTACACAGAGGAGAAATGTTACTATATGTACACAAACATTTACACACTTTAGTGGTCTCAGGGACTACTGAGGGGAGCCCAAGACTCAGTGGGACTGAGAGGAATGTTATTTTAATAATAATATTAAGTTCCATTTTCCTGGGTTACTCTCATTCTTTCATAAATGGACAGTGGAATTTTTCAGAGGCTACGTGACATGTGATGTTGCAACATTTAAGACTGAAGCAAATAGGGGCGGCTGGGTGGCTCAGTCAGTTGAGCGTCCAACTTTGGCTCAGGTCATGATCTCGCGGTCTGTGAGTTCGAGCCCTGCATCGGGCTATGTGATGACAGTTCAGAGCCTGGAGCCCGCTTCGGATTCTGTGTCTCCCTCTCTCTCTCTGCCCCTCCCTCGCTCATGCTCTGTCTCTCACTCTCTCTGTCAAAAATAAATAAACATTAAAAAAAAAAAAAGACTGAAGCAAATATATAAAATCAGCTGTCTTCTACTGAGCCCAACATGGAGACTTGGAAAAATGTAAAACTGCTACTCTTCTCACTGAGCAAGAGACATTTGAGTAAAGACCCAAGAGGTGAGAGAAACTGATTAAGAGTAAAACAGGATGCAAGAACTATTTCACACTGAATCTTCCTATGTATTAAAAATACAATTACAAGTACTGTCATTGTTTAGAAATCATTTTCCGGTGGTTGGATTGTGTATTTTTGGAAAAGACACTGCTCAGAGATAGGGCCGAGTGCCAATCTATTCTATTTGGCTGCAGAAGTCATTTCTGAGTCTCTGATATTTCTTTATCTCCAAAAAGGCTACATATCTTTAATTTTCTACTTATTTTTTTATTATATCAGTGGATTAAAAATGATGGTTTGTTATTAGCACATCTCAGTGCAATGTACTTGGCCTGGACAGGGAAGATGCTCCGTGACGTGCTGGAGGTCCAAGAGCGGTGAGGGGGAAGGGTCCCCACAGGGTGTGGGCAAGGAATGGGCACACAATGTGTGGAGAACTTAAACATGACATTGAAATCGGGGCGCCTGGGTGGCTTGGTTGGTTAAGTGTCTAACTTCAGCTCAGGTCGTGGTCTCATGTCTCCTGAGTTCAAGCACCGTATCAGGCTCTGTACTGACAGCTTAGAGCCTGGAGCCTGCTTCAGATTCTGTGTCTCCTCTCTCTCTCTGCCTCTGCCCTGCTTGCACTCTGTCTCTCTCTGTCTCTGTCTCTCAAAAAGAAATAAACATCAAAAAATTTAAAAAGAATGACCATGAAATGGAATGAAAGTCAATAGCTTGTCATGATCACCATGAGCTAGCGTTTCTAGACAATATCATAGATAACTTGCTCCACCTTGCTGGACGTTCTAAATAATTGTTACATTGACCTAGAGCAGGGTGCTCCGAGTAGCTTGTCCATGACGCATCCTGATCACATCCAGTCATTCAGGAGCCCAGACTCCTCCCATTGAGTGGCTCCAGCTTCTCCAAGGGACTTGGGGCCTTACTGGATCTCTGCATTCAGTGGAAGACATTCTGGAAGTGTCAAGACTATGGGGACATTGAGAAGACAGTGGTTGGGGACAGGAAGGAACGAATAGGCAGAGCTCAGATGGTTTTAAGGGCAGTGAAATTCTTCTGTAGTATAAAAAGGGGGGGGTGCACATCACATACATTTCACAAAAGGCATAGAGTGTACGACACCAAGAATGAACCCCAATGTACAGCATGGACTTTGGGTGATAAGGATGTGTCCGTAGAGGCCCATCAGTTGTAACCAATGTACCATCTGGCGGGGATGTTGATGCTGGGGGAGGGTGTGTGTATGTGTGAGTAGGAGATCTATGGGAACTCTCTGTAGTTTCTGCTCAATTTTGCTGTGAAGCTAAAACTCTTCTCAAAATAAGCTCTATTAAAGACAAATAGGAGGAAAACACGTTGTGGAGAATATTCTCTTCAAACAAGGTAAAACATCCGTACAAGAAAAACAAATGAATGGATAGGTCACGTTTATAGACAGCTGATCAACTGTCAGTGTAGAGTCTGCTTTTAGACAATAGGCTTGAGCAATGGCAACTTGGCCACTGAACTGGGTACAAACAGGCTCATTAAGTGACTCACCTTGAAATAGCCAGAGGCCCTAACTAACCAATGTGCTACTTACAACAAAGCACAGGTACCAAAAGCTGGAAAATTCCAGACGTTCACATACTCTATCACTCTGCCCTTTAACTACAGCCACCAACCCCCCCCCCCCCCACCGTTGCCTTGTGGCAGACGGTCTCTCCTTGGCTGTCCTGCCCACCCTCCCTTGCAGTGAACTCAACAAACTTGTATCTTTTTTGCTCTGCCTTGGGTGAATTCTTTCACTGCCCACACCAGTGGGTGCCACCCAATTGGGACACTGCACGTGTGGTGGCCTCCATCTGATCGGGAGAGACACCACATTGCATAGCCCACATGGGGAGCCTTCACAGCCCCCCCCCCGACAGTGAGGGAAATCTCAGAGAATCTACTGAGTAAAACTTTTAGAACTGGTGAGAATTCATAAAGTTAACTGAACATAGAGTCAGCTATAAAAACCTACTCCTTTCCTACAAAACAGCTATTAGGATTACATGACATTATGGAAAAAATGCTGCCACTGGCAACAGGAACCATAATGGCAACATGGACATGTAATGTACCTGTTGGAAATATGCAAACTCTGAAGGATAAAATCAGACTTGACTCACAGGTATAAAAGGTAGTCCTTAAATAAGCAGAAGCACATGGTGTTTGAAAGGAAATATTTAAAAAATGCAGAGATGTTGACCGCTTTCAAATTATTTTTAAAAATTCAGTGCTGTCCCAACCAGAATCATAACATGATAGCTTTATGCTCTGCTTCGAATCTGAAATACTGTTTCAATCTTTCAAAATTTGCATATTTTCATTTATTGTGTAGTGGGGAGGAGGTCCACTTTGGGCCCGGACTACCAGGGTTCAAGCTCAGATCTGGCACTTTCTACCTGTGGGGATATCAGAAAAGTTATCTGTGTTAGGATAAACAGATGAATGCAGGAAAAATGCCCAGCACGGTGTCTGGAAGTAAATGTCAGCTATTGCGATTGTGTAACAGAAAGGGGAAAATATAAGCAGCATGTCAAACAAACTAAACCACCTGATTCCCCAAATCAAATATGAAAGTGAATGTCATGGACTCTGCCAACAAGGAATATTTATTTGTCCTAAGTGGGAACAGAGTGTTACTTCAGCATAAGACTCCAGTTCACCTGAAATGTCTCTTACCTAACACCATTGCTTTTCAGTCGCTTAATTCATTCATTGTTTTATGGTCACATCAAAGTGACTATTATTGGGATTTTAAAGTCCTAAACGGTGACTCTTAGAACAAATGGTACAGGAGGGTGATGGGTGGGGTTAGATAGTAGTTATCCCCAAGGCCCACAGAGTCCCTGGGCTCCTGTCCTCATCCTCAGCAGGATGTGCTAGTCATACATGTCCCTTCTGGCCCAGGGTGAAGTCCCAGGGAGTCTCTAGAACTTTGGTCTTCACTGGCAAACACATACCGGGGGGATGAAACTTGTAAGGGGTCACTTCTAGATCATAACGTCCACATCTACTGTTACCATACACCTACATGTGGTCACTTGAACCCTCCTCATGTTCATTTACATGATCCCTCCTGTTCCGATTACCAAAGACAGAAGACATATCTTCATCCATCAGACTCGCTCTCTGTTTTAAAAGATTTATTTATTTTTGAGAGAGAGAAAGAGAGCATGAGCAGGGGAGGGGCAGAGAGGGAGGGAGACAGAGCATCTGAAGCGGGTTCCAGGCTGATAGTAGAGATCCTGATGAGACAGCAGAGAGCCGGATGTGGGGTTCAAACCCACAAACCCTGAGATCATGACCTGAGCCACCAACTGAGCCACCCAGGCACGCCTCCATCAGACTGTTCACACAGAGCCTGGACTCTGCGTGTGAAGATATGCAGACTTAAAAAAAAAAAAAAAAAACCCTAACAATTTAAAGTAATTTGTGGACACAAAATGTTTAATATATGAAGTGGTTTCTAATTCTGTTTTTATAAAATCACACTAATTTAGCTGGGGCCGAAAAATCATCAAAAATAATTACAATGATAAACTGTATAAGTACAACGTGATAAATTACAATGGCGTCTTTAGCCTATAGCTCAAAACAATTCAAAGAATAGAATGACATAGCCACCACGTACTTATTCTTTTCACATCTGTGAAAAGAGGGAAGTATCGTCAGAATTCACATCTATAAAGATGAAAAGCATGAATAAAATTGCCTCCATTTAGCAATAAATGATATCTGTAGATACATAAAATCAAAGTAGGGCTCTTTCTGCTCATTAAGAGGACTTATTAACAATATTTTACATCATATATTCAAGAAGCATTAAACAATTGTGTTGGATCTTTATCCCAAGTTGTAAACATCTCTAATGGAACACAAAACACCAATGTACTCTATCTATGTTGTAAACTTCTCAAAGCCATTTGTTACTTCTTGCCTCACAGTGGAGCCTACAGGATTGATGGGTTGAGGTTCATCAAAGAAATGTGTCACTTGATGTACCCCTACTGACTACATCCTGCAGACCGCATACCCACGTACCCACGTATGCTCAGACACCCTGCTACAAGCTGGGAGCTACAAAGGGACCCCACACCCTGGGCATCAAAGGCCACTGGACATCAGAGATTGTATTTTTTTCCCCCTTACTCACCAACTCTTGCCATGAAGTGATGGTCCTGTGATGTCTACATCTCTTTTCTGTATCCTTACCTAGAAGGAAGAAGGTAGGAAAACATCAGAAATGCTTGATATGCTCCTCAATTTTCCATAACACTTCCTCATTGTGTGCACTGCCCTACTCGCTCAGCTCATAGTGCTGGGAATCCGGTCCAGGGGCCATCTGGGACACACACCAGAGTTTGAAGACCCTATGTCCACCTGTAAATTGACTTCACGCATCAACTCCCAATCAGCAGGCACTCCCACGACCCAGCTAGATCATGTACACTCTGTGGATGGGCTAAGAAGCTGTGTTCAACACAATACGTTTTACCTCGGGAACACAGTTTTTCATTTTCAAACTTACAGAAACATTGCAATGATGCATCCACTAGAAGAAGACCTTACCCCTTTGTCCAGAACCTCTTACTGTTATGTGTTACTCCATTTATTTTAGTATACAGTCTCTTCTGGAGAATTCTACTCAGCAATGACTCGGGTGGGTCTCAATTTATGGGACAAGTTTTCTAATAGATACACAAAGTCTTAAACATCCATTTACAACCGTATGTTCCACCCGAACTCCAGAGCTCTGTCAAAGTCATCTGCAAATCAATGGCAAACAAAAGCTAAGACAAATGCTATCCACGGGCCCAGTGTGGCCTAAAGCCCTCTCAATGTCACAATGGCATGCAGGCTTCATTCGAGTGACTGCAGGGCTCTATCCATATGAAGTTGTCATGGGCTCACGAGACTTCCCTCCAGTGATTTTCTTCACCTGCAGTCGTGGGATCTGGGCAACACCATTTTTCTTTCTCTCTTCCAATTCCAGGGGTGGAAGTGTCTTCCTGCAATTTTCAATCAATGGGTACTTTTTGTATTCCCTACTTCCTTTTGTTAAAATTTTCAATTACGTTTTTAATTTTAATCCCGGTATAGTTAACATACAGCGTTATATTAGTTTCAGGTATGCAATATAGTGATTGGACAATTCTATACATTACTCAGTGCTCATTGCGTGAAGTGTGCTCTTTAATCCCCATCACCTATTTCACCCATCGCCCACCCCCCATTCCCCTCCTCTCTGGCAGCCATCAGTTTGTTCTCTATAGTTAAGAGTCTGTTTTGTGGTTTCTCTTTCTCTTTCTCTCTTTTCCTTTGCTCATTTTTTTGGTTTCTTAAATTCCACACATGAGTGAGATCCTATGGTATTTGTCTTTCTCTGACTTACTTATTTCTTAGCATAATACTCTCTAGCTCCACCCACTTTGTTAAAAATGGCAAAATGTTTCTTTTTCATGGCTGAATAATATTCATATATATATGTACATATATATATATATATATATATATATATATATGCCACATCTTCTTTCTCCATTCATCTATTGGTGGACACTTAGGCTGCTTGCATAATTTGGCTATTGTAAATAATGTTTACATTATTTATGAATAATGAAATAATGTTTCAACAAACATAGGGGTGCATGTATCCCTTCAAGTTAGTGTTTTTGTATGTTTTGGGTAATGTATTCCCTACTTGCTGGCCCTTCAAGCAAACACCTTTATTACCAATTCCTGGATGAAATTCTCCCTGCCCAACATACTTAGAATGGTTTCTATTTCCTTTATTGGACACTGATCAACACTAGAAGAGACTACTTACTAAGTGATTGTATGTGTGAAAATGCACAACTTGCAGAATTACAAAAGGAAGAGAGAAGCCCTATCATAGACAGGACTCTGAGTCATACTGAGAAAAAAATTAAAGTGCCAACAAACTCTAAAGTCCCAATAATTTACATTCTCTTCACAAATACTCTTGACATCTACAAAAGCATGTCATCAACACCATTGCCAGGGGCCAGAAATTCTGCTAATTTTTGGCTCATTGGATATTGATCCTACATAATATTTTTAGGATATCGTCTCCCTTCAGCCTCCTCAGCTGTCCTTGTAATTAATGTACCTAAAGAAACTACCTAAAGAAAGCTGTAAAACGTTTTACTTCCGTCTTCTACGGTGAAACACAGGGAGAATGGGGATGAGGTAGCTCCCAATCTGGTTATGTATTTCTAATCTCATCCTTTCCTATTTTCAGCTTTAACAATTGTTTAAGTCCCACTCAAAGTTTCAATTTCTCTTTTGTACAAAAAGGAGCTCACTCTACAGGGGTTTTCTCCAGCACACGCTTGGACTTCCGTTTTCCTCTGAATTCATTTCTCGGTAGACTTCATCCTATCTATCGGCTTTCTATCAACCAGGAAGTCTTTTTTTTTTTTTTTTTTTTTTTTAATTTTTTTGACATTTATTTATTTTTGAGACAGTGAGAGAGAGAGCATGAACAGGGGAGGGTCAGAGACAGAGGGAGACACAGAATCTGAAACAGACTCCAGGCTCCGAGCTGTCAGCACAGAGCCCGACGCGGGGCTCGAACTCACGGACCGCGAGATCATGACCTGAGCCAAAGTCAGACACTTAACCGACTGAGCCACCCAGGCGCCCCAACCAGGAAGTCTTAAACACTTGTAGTTAAAAGTTGTGAACTTCCCCCCAATACTGTTGGGCTTATTGCTTTCTTCTATTGTTGTTGATGTTGTTGTTGTTAAAGTTTATTTATTTATTTTAATAGAGAGAGAGAGAGAGAGCGGGAGGGGCAGAGAGACAGGGAGAGAGAGTCTCAAGCAGGCTCTGTGCTGTCAGCATGGAGCCCACCATGGGTCTCAAACTCGCAGAACTATGAAATCATGCTGAGACGAAAGCAAGAGTTGGACACTCAACAGGCTGAGCCACCCAGGCACTCCCTATTGTTGTTTTAATATCATTTTTTTTTATTTGGGGGGATTTTAAAGGGTAGACAATGGTTAAATTCATGCTCAGCCTATGTTTGATCCAATCTCAGGTGATATATTTGGTTTCCATCGTGGATGGTGCTTTGACTGACTGGTAACCTGGGATGATTGTCAGCTCGTGGTGACAAACAGTTATTTTTTTTTTTTTTCAGGGCATACATAACTCCTTGACATCTGACATTGGTCTCTGTACTAAGAAATCCTAATTTCCCACATTTGATGGTAGTGACAAAGATAAAGATAATTCCAGAGAAAGGAGTTGTAGCAATAGCAGGGAAATACGTCTAGTACCATTTAAGGGAGAAAATGGATCCATCCTTCCAGCTTTGGATCAGTCTACTCATGGGACATCCCAAGCTGGGTGTTCTGATGCCTTCCCAAGAGGGCAGAGGCAGGGAGATTGGTGAGTAATATCAAGGATTTGAGGCATGATCTATTCTCCAGCTCTGGAGTTTATGGATTATGTGAGCTTGGGACTGTCATTTATCTAAGTTTCAGTAAATGGACACCACTCTTTCTTTAAAAGAAAATTCTAGAAACTAAATAATGTATTCATGTAAAACACGCAGCACAGTGCTTTATTCAGATCATCCCTTTAACAGGAACCATAGATCCAGAGAGTGTCATTCCTCTCCAAGCACAGCACTTTAAGTCATCTTTACCTCCTCTAAATCTCTCCCCTAATTCTTCCATCCATTTTCCCCCACTCACCACCAACGTGATCATTTATCTGTTACCTCTGGCCCTCAATAGTCACCCCTCAACTCTGTTTTGGTCTCATAATTTCGTCAGCCTGTGTTGCCCTCAATTTCTGTCTCCTGCTCCATGAGTGTGAAATCTGAAGGACGGCCGTTAAATACACTTGGCATGATCGTGCAGAGCCTTCTTTTGTCAAAAATAGAAGAGTTGCTCGGTTGTCATGGACAAGTACAAATCCAAGTGACACTCATTTTTTGGCCACTTGGGCCACTGCGTCCTGGAAAGGCACGTAAGGGCTCCTCCTAGCGGCCAAGGGTATTCTGCACATGTGCCAGGAGATTCCGAATTCCTCATGAAATGGCGCCACCTGGAGGTTCAAACCTTAGAGTTGTGTTCAAACCTTAGCGTTTAAGAAAATCTCACCGAACATTTCCCGCGGGTTGACTTGACTGTGCCACTCCTTGCTCTGTGATAAACTTAAATGGTTTAACACACGAATAATTATAACCCACAAAGGAAATGAGTGAAAGAGATAGGATAATAAATAGTTGAAGTGAGAATCCATGAGAAAGACCCAAGTTATGACAGACAGGAAAACTAAAGGCTAGAAAAAAAGTCCTACAGACTTTCACTCTTGCCGATGATGGTATAGCTTGTAGAGACCAACACTTCCTCCAAGAACAAGTAGAAATCTAGATAAAATACAGAAATCGGATGTTTGAAGGTGTTAGTGAGGAACCAAGGCATCAGAAGTGGCGTTAGGTTTCCGTGGACATCAGGCAAGATCAATGATCACTGCCTCCGCCATACGGGATGTCAAGTTGACTGCAGTTATTTGCAGAGGCCCTAGACCCGTGCCTTCCACCCTGGTGCGGGGGTTCCTTGAACTCACACGTAGGAATCTTCTCCAGAAGTGACCTCAGATTGTGCGTTCCATTATTCCATTCCTCTTTTGTCTCCTTTCCCTGGAAAGGAAGAACAGAGATCAGTGTCCCACTTTTTGTGTGTGTTTAATCTCTGGGGAGAATGAGTAGTGAGAGAGATGAACAGTTCTGGTTAGAAAATGTAACTTCTCCATCTCTCCCAGCAGAATTATTGAGTCTCCAATTTGATTCTATTAATTTACCATTGATTTAGCATATAAAGTATACTTATGGAGGGCCACAGGAAAGGGATAAAAATATCAACCTTAGTATTCTCACAATGTGCAGATTAGAGAAGCATTAATGTAAATTAAAAGATGTGAATTTGTTAAAATTAGATATATTTTAGTAAAAGAAAAGAAATTTTTAAAATTATGTTTATGTATTTATTTTTGGAGAGAGAGAGAGAGAGAGAGAGAGAGAAAGCAAGCTGGGGAGGGGTAGAGAGAAAGGGAAAGAGAAATCCCAAGTAGCCTCCTTGCCATCTGTGCAGAGCCTAATGTGGGGCTCGAACCATGGACTGTGAGATCATGACCTGAGCTGAAACCAAGAGTCGGATGCTTAACAGACTGAGCCACCCAGGCACCCCAAATATATGTGGTTTAAGTCCCGTGGACTTTATTTATCATGCTTGGTGCCAACTGACAATGTGGTGCTCAGACTGGCCAGGCCCCAGGCCGGCTCTCCCCGCCCGTCCTGGAAGCCAGCACTGGGGCCAGTCCCAGGAGAACCATTCTGACTGAGAGTGGGGGTGCGGGTGGGGGCGGGGGCTGAGTGTGCGGATCCTGGCAGGAAAACAAAAATGGCGGCATGCGTCTCAACATGACAGCATCTCTGGATGGCCTTCTCCCGCCTCGTGTCCCAACCCATTCGGATCCTGTGTCTGTATTCTTTGATTCATCCAACAGAATTAATCGAGAACTTTCCTGGGGCCAGCCCCAGGAGGCAGTCCTGAGGAGACAGAGATGAATGAAGCAGACCTGATCTTTGGTTTGATATAACTTATGCTTCCTGGGATCACCTCTCATCTGGGCTCCTACTAAAGCACTTTGCCCCCTATTCATCAAACCCTCATAACTCCACCTGCCCTACAGACCACCATAAACCATGTATAACACATGGCCACACTGCCTACCCCCTTCAGCCCCCCAGATAGTCCACTCTCGTCACTCCCCCCGCACTTGCTATGCCCATGCGTATCACAGGCACCCACCCAAAATGCCTTCACTCCTCCCTGCTGCCACTGCTGCTGCTGTTCCAGTGACTCTGCCAATACGGCACACGGAAGTGAGTGGGAGCCTGGATTTCAGAGTGGGCCAGCTGGAGTCAAATCCAGCCCATAGAAGCTGTGTGAACTTGATGTGTTACCAAAGTTTTCTGGTCCTCAGTTTCCTCACCTCTAAAATAGAGACGATTAAACCAGAACCTCCCTCAGAGGAGCAATTGTGACTATAAGGTGTGTTTTGGGTGGAATTGTGTCCCTTAGAAAGACGTGGAGTCCTAAGCTCCCAGTACCTCAGAATATGACCTCATCTGGAGATAGGGTCTTTACAGAGGTAATCAATAATGACTGTTTTAGAGGTGATTAGGATGGACCCTAATCCATAGGTCTGGTGTTCTTAGAAAAGGAGACAAAGTTGGACACACACACACACACACACACACACATGCAGGGGTGTATTTATGGGAAATGAAAGTGGAAATTGCAGTGGAGACCACCAGAAGCCGGGAAAGAGGCATGAAGCAGATTCCCCCTCAGCATCTCCGAATGAGCCAGTCCTGCTGCCACCTTGATTTCAGACTTCTGGCCTCCAGAGTAGGGACACTCTGGTGGTGGTGGTCACCTTTCTGGCTGAGCTGGCAGTGGTTGGTGTTTAAAGACCAGAGCAGGGAGTCTCAGCGCACCTGACACAGCTCACCCGGGCTCCCGTTGGGAACGTGGGCATGCCCTGGGCAAGGTGTAGGTTTCAGTGTGGACACAAAGGTGAGGCTGGCCAGTCCTGCCCCCTGTGTCCTGTCCCCTTCGACCCACCTGGGTGGGTCAAGGCAGGCTTTGAAGAAGCTACCTGCGTGGAAGCTTGAAGGATGCATTGGACTTCATCAGGTGGCAAGTGTGGGGAGCGGCATGTGTGTGCACAGGGGCTCCGACCTGCACAGTGAATTGGGTGAAGGATCTAGAAGTGGCTCCTTGGCCCGCAAGCAAGGAGTCCGCCATGACAGAGAGGGGCAGAGCAGACTTCATCTGCCCAGCTCCCTCTTGCCTCCTGTCTCCCATTACTTATGACCTCACCCCCAGAAGACGTTCTCTGCATTTCTGGCCTAGGTCACCTGTCCAGCCTTGTTGGTGATACTGGATACCATGTCTTGCAGCCAGGGTGAGTTGAAACTCTGGGTAAGCCACAGCAGCCTGGGGAGAGGGCTCGGCATGGCCAGGGCAAGGACTGGACCATCCCCAGTGGCACCAGAAAAGTCTGGGTGCCTTAGGCCAACAAAAGGCAAAGGCGGGAATCCACTTGGATCCCTCACGTCTGGACAGACATTGCAGCAGTGTTGACTTACGGCAGCACTTCGGGGCCAATCAGAGACGCCTACCTCATTGCACCCGCTGTGTGACCTTGAGCAAGTGACTGACGTGTTCCGTTTCACTTTCCATAAGCTTAAGACAAAGATGAAAATAATAGGACCCCCAACTTGGAGAGCAGGTGTGGTTGAGGAACACAGCCGTGTGCCCCCCACACAGTAGGTGCTTTATTATCCACATTCCTAACCTATTCCCCAGGAAGCGGTCAGGTGGGGCTGACTGACAAGCCGCATATCCTTGACCCCCACAGAGGGAGTTGACCGGGTGAGTTATTTCGATGCTGTGTTCTCTGCCTCAGTTGTTCCTCTTGATCCGTTTCAGCAAACATGAGACATGGCTGTTGCCAGGTCAGTGGCACCCAGTCCCGAGGACGGCGGCCCTGCTGAGGACGCACTTCCCACGGGAGCCCCTAGAGCTGGGCCTGAGTGGGGACACGGTCCTGCTCCCTCGAGCGCCACCATCCCTATCTGGACCCATTCCACTGCCGCCTTTTCTTGGCTCCTCTCAATAAAAGCACTGCAGTTGCTTTCTTGGTGGGGTCCCCCCTGCTGGGGTCTCGGACAGAGGTGGACGCCGTGGAAGGGGGACCCAGGGAGGGCTGGGTGCTGTGGGTGGAAGAGGGTGGCATGCAGACTGAAATAATAAGGGGTATTGGGGTAAGAGGGAGAGGTTTGGGGGCCACACAGGTTGTCCATTGGGGGAATGTGATGGGCACCCGGATCAAGCCAGGGTTGCACAAGAGGCTATGAAGTTAGGTCCTGGTAGCCCTGAGGGGATCTCTGATGAAACCCTGACCAGATGAAGCTACTGTCACTGTCCTGAGCTTGTAATTCCCTGCATCGCCTCAAACCTCTTCCCCTTGGCCACGGTGCTTGCTGTCAACCACTCTAGTCCATTGGAACCACAGCCATGCAAATAACATCAGGACGGGGTACCCGGAGCGAGAGAGAGAGCCTTCTAAGCTGGTGTCTGTTTCCCCGCCATTCATGCAGTGCTGGCTGAACCCTTGCAGTCCCTCACAAGGCTTCTGAGTTTGAGAAGCTACTGGAGCCCTCCGAGGTGATCCTACACTTGCTTCGTTATGGAATCCCAGGGGACATGTGTGACAGGAGACCCTCACAGGGGCCCCTGCCTCTGCTGTTCTCCAAATTCTCTAAGTGCAATTCAGAGACTTAAACATGCTCCTCGGGTGCCCCCTGCTGTGATTCCGGGGATGGCATCCCCCTCCCTACAGACGCCTGCAGGAACCACAGGGACCCAAAGAAATGTTAAAGCACTCATGGGTCATCCTCTCCTCTTCCTTGACATGTAACCCCAGAGTGGTTCTGCTGAAGTTAATCTGATATGGCCAACTTTCCTATATCATAATAGCAGAGGAATGAGGACTATTTAAAGACAGAAGTAATGTAGGCAGGCAAGCGTGCATGTATATGTGTATGTGTGCGTGTGTGTGCACACACAGGTGTGTATGTGTGGGCAAATATTAAAGATCCTTGAATTTAGACACCTAACTTTTCCAGGCTTAATAAATTGCAATCCATGCAACAGCCAAACGGAGGTATGACTATTGTACAAGTTCCCCATTGCAAGAAAATAAGCTCACTGCCTCTTTGCAGCATGCTAGGCAGATTGCTTTGGTTGAGAACATTCGAAATGATTGGGCAGGCGTGGGGGTCTGGCAGGGGTTGGCCACATAAGCTATCTGCTGCTGATTCAGGGCCAAGGGAGGTTGTATTTCTCAGTGAGGAATATAAATCCCCTGAGGAACTCAGCCTCTGTGGTTCTGGGCTCCGCTCCCAGCTCTGTAGGTATCCAAGGGAGCCTCACAATTGAGCCCCAAGGGAGCGGCTCAGACAGGACAAGAACTTGAGATCTGGGTAGAGATTGCAAACTTTTGTAATACAGGTTATGGCCAACTTCCCTTCTTATGCCTGCTCTTCCTTCTTTTCTTAAGGCTAAAACCTCCAGTAAAATGTTCAGAAGTAATGACAGTGGACATCTTTGCATTGGACCTGTTAGGAAGACATTCACCATGACGTCTGCTGGAGATTCTTTTGCAGAGGTGGCTTCTCAAACTGAGGAAATTCCCTTTAAATTTGTTTTAATGTTTATTTTGAGAGAGAGAGAGAGAGAGAGAGACAGACAGACATCGAGCAAGCAGGGGAGGGGCAGACAGAAAAAGAGAGGGGGAGACACAGAATCTGAAGCAGGCTCCAGGCTCTGAGCTGTCAGCACAGAGCCTGATGGGGGCCTCAAACTCACGAACCACTAGATCATGACCTGAACGGAAGTCGCATGCTTAACCAACTGAGCCACCCCGTTACCCCAAATTCAACTTTAAATTCTAATTTGCATGTGTTATAATTCATTCACTCATTCATTTTTGGAACTACTTACGTAGGTCATATTATTGGTCATACTTAGGCTTAATGAGATAGAGAGAGGTAGAGTTGAATATGAGACAAAAAAAATTCTAATTTGCTTAGAACTTTTATCGTGAATTAGTGCTGAATTGTCAATGTACTTTCTGCATCTGTTAATCACATGGTTTTCCTCCTGTATTAATACGAAAATTACATTAGTTGACTTTCGAATGTTAAACCTACCTTATATTCTTGGGGTAAACCCTATTTGGCTAAGATGTATTATCCTTTTTACATAACTTGTTGGATTTGTTATGAGTTTGCTAAGAATTTTTGTATTGAGGTTCATGACAGATAATTGTCTAATTTTCCTTTCTTGCCGTGGGTTTGTCTGGTTTGGGGTCAGGGCAACGTTTGTCTCGTAGATGCAGTGGAAAAGTATTCTTTCCTCTTTAATTTCCTGGGAGAGGTTACATAGAATCGGTATCATGTCTTTCTTGAATATGTGGCTGCATTTACCACTAACGTGATCTAGGCCTAGAGTATTCGTGAGATTTTAAACTACAAACTCAATTTCTTTCAACAGTAAATAGGGCTACTTACGTTTTCTATTTCTTGTTGAGTGAACTGAACGAAGTTGGATCTTCCAAGGAATTTGTGGTCATGTAAATTGTCCAATTTATTACCAGAAGTGGCTCATAATAATCTTACTCTTAATACCGATATAATCTATAGTGGCATTACCTCTTTCATTCCTGACACTGGCCATTTGTTTCGTCTCTCTTTTTCTCCTTATCGAGCTAGAGATGAATTTTTTGAGCTTCCCAAAGAATCAGCTTTTGGTTTACGTTTTCCCCGCTATTTTTCTCTCTCCAAAGTCATCGATTTCTGCTCTACTTTGGTCATTTCCCTTCTTCTGCTTGTACTCTTATTTGCTCTTCTTTTTCTAGTTTTTAATGTTTGTTTGTTTGTTTGTTTATTTATTTACTTTATTTTGTGAGAGGCAGACAGAGCAGCAGCGGGGGAGGAGCAGAGCAAGAGAGGGAGCCGCAGAATCCGAAGCAGGCTCCGGGTTGAGCCATCAGCACTGAGGCCAACGTAGGGCTCGAACCCATGAACTGCGAGATCATGACCTGAGCCAAAGTTGGACGTTCAACTGACTGAGCCACCCAGGCGCCACTCTTGTTTCTTAAAGTGGAAGCTGAAGTCATTGATTTAACACCTTTTATCGAACACAGGCATTTTCGTCTCTAAATTTCCCTCTACGTACTGGTTTAGTTGCAGCACGAGATACAAGGTCAATGCACAAAAATCAACTGTGTTTCTACATACCAGCGATGAGCTACCGGACACCAAAATTAGAAAAACAATAGTATTTACGATAGCTCCAAGAAAATGAATGCTTAGCTATAAGTCCAACAAAACCTGTACAGGATCTGTATGCTGAGACGTATGTGAAGAACTTATCTATAGATTTAAAGCAATCCCCCAAACTTATCTACACATTTAACACAATCCCAATCAAAATCCCAGCAAGGTTTTTGTATAAATAAGCTGGTTCTGAAATTTAAATGGAGAGGCAAATTGATAGAAAAGTCAGGATAATTTTGAAAAGGAAGACTAAAGTTGGAGGAATCACACTAACAGATTTTTCAGATGGATACAAACTACAGTAACCTTGATGATGTGGCATTGGTAAAAGGAGAGACTCACAGATCAATGGAAGAGAACACAAAGTCCAGACATAGGGGCGCCGGAATGGCTCAGTCTGTTAAGCTTCTGACCCTTGATTTTAGCTCAGGTCATGATCTCATGGTCGTGAGGTAGAGCCCCTGCTTAAGATTCTCTCTCCCACTCCCTCTGCCCTCCCCCCACTCCCTCACTCTCTCTCAAAGACAACAACAACAAAAAAACAAAGTCCAGATGATGTAGACCCATACACATATGGCTGACTGATTGACAAAGTTGCCAAGGAAATCCACTGCAAAACAGTTTTTTCAACAAATGGTCCTGGAACAGTTGGATATATATCCATATGCCCCCCCCAAACCAAAGAGACGAAAAACAGAAATCTCACACTTTAAAAAAATTAACTCAAGTAGATCATAAACGTAAATGTAGTATTTATAAGACTCTAAAACATTTCGCAGAAAATATAAGAGAAAAGCTTTGAGAACCAGGGCTAGACAAAGGTTTCTTAGATGTGACACCAAAGAGTACAATCCATAAAAAAAGAAAAAGAACGATAAATTGGGACTCCACCAAAATTAAATTTTTTGCTCTATGAAAAACACCATTAAGTGAACGAAAAGGAAAGCTGCGGACCAAGAAAAAAAAATACTGCCAAGCACATTATTGACAGCAGATTTGTACCCGTAATACATAAAGATGATAAACTCAACGGTAAGAAAACAGCCCAATTTACAAGTGAACAAAAGCCTTGAACAGACACTTCAACCGAGATACGCAGATGGCAAATAAGCACGTGGAAAAATGTTCACCATCATCAGCCATTAGCAGAATGTGAATTAAAACGACGACGACGAGGGGCGCCTGGGGCGGCTCAGTCCATTGAGCGAGCGACTCTTGATGTTTGGCTCAGGTGGGCTCAAGCCTCCTGCCCCCCCCTCCCCTGTCAGGCTCAGCATGGAGTGTGGGGCGTGCTTGGGATTCTCTCTCTCCCTCTCCCTCTGCCCATCCCCCACTGTCTCTCTCTCAAAAACCAAAAACCGAAACCCTTTAAAACCATGCTGAGATTTCACTACATATCAGAAGGGCTAAAATAAGAAAATACTGCCAATACCAAGTGCTGGTGAAGGTGCGCGGCAACTAGAACTACCTTTTGGCTGAACAACTTTCTCTCAAACCCGGAAATGCTCAGAAAAAGTAGTATTTTGACCACGCGGTTTCAGGTGGAGACACACTCACCAATGAACTCACCACAACAGCTTCCAGGGCATACGGAACAAATTGGGATCGCGCACCATATCTGAAGGAACTGTCAAAGGTTTCGTTTTTATTTTGAGATTGTGGGGGAGGGGCAGAGAGAGAGGGAATGACAGAGAATCCTAATCAGCGAAAAGCCCCATGCGGGGCTCGAACTCCCAAACCGTGAGATCATGACCTGAGCGAATGTCAGACTTAACCGACAGAGGCACCCAGGAACTCCAGATGGTTTTTTGTTTTTTTATGGGTAGATTCCTCGGAACTTCAGTCTATTGTCTGTGTTCACCAGTTCCTCATTTTCAGACACTCTTGAACTTAGCCTTTATTTTGTCCTAAAGCTGGGGTCAGCAAACTTTCTGTAGGGGGTCCTAGTGAATCTTTTCAGCTCTGTGCGCCGTCAGGCTTTGCTTGCAACTACTTACTCCGCCCTCGGCAGAGCAGCCAGAGACGAGGCATTTGCTGCAATTGGGAAGGTTCCAATCAAACTTTATAAAAACACACTGAGGTTTGATTTGGCCCCTGAGGCCACGGTTCGCCGACTTTCGTTCTGGGGGCTGGAGCGGAGGACAAGCAACTAGCCACTGCACACTGAGAGCACAGCATGCAGCCATGGGACGGGCCCTGGGCCAGCTTCCACGGACACTAAGCATTTAATTAGCAGCTACATGGTTTTGTCGCAGAAACATTCCAACTGCTTGCAAGCGCTGGTCCCAAGGTGGTTTCAGGGGACATCTTTGTAATCAGAGCTCCTGCTTCAGCAGCGTGCACGCGTTCTCAGGTCCTTTGACCGTCCATGCGGCAAGCGTGGAGCCTGCAGGGCCGAGGGACTGTCTTAGGTGGCAGAGCTGTGTCAAGAGCCCAGTCCTCCTGACCTCGACCCCACGTCTTTCCCATTGGGCAAGCTCCCTTTTACAAACAGGGAGCTCCCCCGAAAGTCAGAAGTATCTTCGCTTGCCCCATCGCGCGAGTAACTCAAGTGTTTCTCAGCGTGGCCCAAAGACGGCATCACAATCACCCACTGCGTCAGCCGGAAGCGTACTCCAGGAAGAGGAACAGCGCCTTGGTCCCCGGCCCATCGGTGGCCTGAGACACACGGCTGCGGGGCCGGGGGCCAGGGGCATCCTGCCAAGGCCCCCATCTCTACAATACCCACGGCAGGCTTAAAGGAACAGACTTTATTAATCTAGCTCTCAAACACTAGAGGCTAAAATTCAGCTGAATTCTAACAGTCTATTTACAGAGCGCTGTCTGCAGGCCAGGTGGGGCTGGGCAGGTTCTCCCCCAACCACCCGCCGAGTGCAGCTTCCAAACAGGCCTGCGCGACTTGCAACCCCCGGGGCACAGAGGACATTTATATACACACAGCCAACCCCCTGGAGACGGAACACCAGGCAGGATGGCACCAGACCAACAGAGAGGCGGACAGACAGACACGCGCAGGGGCGGAGACTGCTGGGAACGCCTGGGGGCCTCAGTACTTCTTCAGGCCATAGGCCAGGCTGCTGGGGACCCTGGGGCCCAGCAGGGGCGGCGAGTTCCAGACGGCAGAGCTGGTGCGCTTGTGGTAGCGAGGCTTGCTCTTCTTGAAGATGTCCTCCAAGTCCAGTGGGAGGATGGTTCCAAAGAGCTCGAGCAGGTTTGGGGGGTGGTGGTACTGGTGGATGATGGCCTGGCTTAGCTGAGTGCCTGCAGGGGACACGGAGGGTCAAGTCACCGCCTTGGAGCTCCTCAGGAGCCTCCCCATCCCCTGACCCCCTGTCCCCTTCCCCACCGCAGCCACATCAGCTCCTCCCTCAGAGCCCTCTTCCTCTCCCCTTTTCCCTGAAAAGCCTTTTTTTTTGTTTTTTTGTTTTTTGATGTTTATTTTTAAGAGAGAAAGAGAGAGAGAGAGAGAGAGAGAGCACGCATGCAGGGGAAGGGCAGAGAGAGACAGGATAGAGGATCCAAAGCAGGCTCGGCGCGGACAGCAGCAAACCTGAGGCGGGGCTGAAACTCACAAACCGTGAGACTATGACCTGAGCCCAAGTCGGAAGCTCAACCGAGCCGCCCAGGCGCCCTCGTGAAAATGCTCTTATTGCCTGTTCCTACTGCCATGTTCCAGCAGCTGAGGCTGAACACAGGTCCTCAAGTGCTCACCTGGGCCAGGCAACCACAACCCCACAACCAGGAGGGAGGCAGCTCCTTTATCCTCCCCATTTCAGAAGGCGGGGCGGGGCGGGGGGGGGACTTGCCCAAAGGCACGTAGCTCGTGACTGGGGGAGCTGGGGTCTGGAGACCCGTCCAGCTCAGGAACTTCATACGCTGCCATCCTTGACTGCTGGGACTGGCTACTTCTCTCACCGGCCCCCGGGTCCCACGGCACAGGGTGCAGGCTGAGGGGATCCCTGGGCCGAGGCACACAGCCCTGGCAACAAGGCCTCAGGAGGACCCTGGGGGTCAGGACGGAGGACAGGTGCCCAGCATTGCTCTGCACCAGGCCTTATGAACGAGCACCAACTCTCTTCATCCTAAACTCTCTTCATCCTAGATAACCCTTCTCAGCTGGGTCCTAGTAACACCCCCATTTCACAGATGAGAACGCAGGGAGTTTAGGGAAGCTGGTGACGGTCAACCGCCACTAGGTGGCTCCAGCCATGCTGACCCCTGCCTGCTGCTACCTCCCAAATGCCCTGGTGTCAATAGTTAAGGGGACTAAGATTCTGCCTAGCGTGGAGTTCAAATGAGGTGACGCCGAAGTAAGCTGTCTTCTGCAGAGTGCTGCCCCCGCAATGGGACTCTGGGCCCTTCTGTCTGGGGAGTGAGTGGGCACCAAGCCCTGACCCCCAGCTCTGTAAAACTCATGAAGTGCCCACCGTATACGTACTGGCCCCGCTCCCTTGTCACCAGGTCTGTGGTGGCCTGCTCACACACACCCATGCTCCCGTTTAAATGCTGGGGCTTGTAAACTGGGGTCAAATCCTGCTCAAGTGGCCCTGCCTCAGGGCTTTCCTGCCCTCCCCAGCTGCTGGAACCCCCAGCTCCAGCTCTCGGCGCACTGCCTAAAACCGGTGACTACTCTTGGCGGTATTCCTACTCCAAGCTGCTTACTTGGGTCCAACTCTCATCTGGCCCACTGGGTGAGGCTCCGAGGGGCGGCGTAGAGTCTGAGCTGGACCACCCAGCCCCATGCCTGTCGGCAGCCAGCCACAATTTAACACTTTTGTTGAGAACAGAGGCACCCAATATCGTAGTTCTGGTCCCCAGTTCAACCCACTGGCCACAGAGGGCCCACCCTTCCCTGGGTGCATCCCAAGGCCCAATACAAGCCCAATACAAGCTGCCAGCCCATGATGACAACAGCCTCCTGACACCCACAGCTGCCGACCCACCACCTCCAGGGTCCCAGATGTTGCAAGTGAGGAGCCAGGTCTCCCGGGGAATTCTGGGCCCTGCTTACCTCTGGCCCAGGTGGGGATGGGCTTCCGGGGATGGGCCTCGTCATCGGTGGAATCATCGCTATTCAGATCCATCCCGTAGTTATCCGGGTTGATCTTAGGGGGCGGCCTGTGCCCCTGTGGAGTCATCTGATAGGAGGTACAAGCTGGAGACTGGAGAAGATAAACAAGGCTGTCAGTTCCTGTCCCCACACTCCCGAGCTGTCAGCACGGAGCCTGACGTGGGGCTCGAACTCACAAACCGTGAGATCATAACCCATGCCAAAGTCGCTTAACTGACTGAGCCACCGAGGTGCCCCTCTTTTCTCTTAAATGTTTATTTAAGAGAGAGAGAGAGAGAGAAAGAGAGCACAAGCTGGGGAGGGGCAGAGAGAGAAGAAGACGCACAATCCCAAGGAGGCTCCAGGCTCTGAGCTGTCAGCACAGAGCCCAACTCAGAGCACGAACTCACAAACCGTGAGACTGTGACCCAATCCGAAGTTGGACGCCTAACTGACTAGCCACCCAGGCGCCCCTGTATCTTCCTTTTTCAAGTTAAAGTATGTTGCAAACATTCCTCCGGGTCAGTGTTTCTCCTTCAAACAAACAGCTCCAGGGTACTCCCCTGGGCACCCCATGATTCGTACTTTAACCATCCGTTAGAGATGAACGTTCGGCTCCCTTCCAAGTTCTCAACATCATAAACTACGTTGCACTGAAAACTCTCCCGCATACGCTTTGTTAACAAGCGTTAAGCTGGCAGTAGCCTAAATGTTCACCAGTAAGGGCTTGTTAAAGAAATTCTGCTGTAAGTAATTGCCATCAACTGCACGGCCATCAAATATGAGATTTACAAGTGCTGAAACAGACATGTCTACAACTCGCTAAATGAAAGGGAAAATAGGGAGAAAAAAAATGAAAATGCCAAGTGGCATACGTTATGGACTAAATGTTGTGTGGGTACCCCCCACCCCCCAAATTCTTCTGTTAAATCCGACCCCGCAATGTGATGGTATTGGGAGGTGGAGCCTTGGGGAGGTGATTAGGTCACAAGGGTGGAGGCCCCATGAGTGAGATTAGTGCCCTTAGAACAGAGACCCCAGAGAGCCCCCTCTCCCCCTCTACCACAGGGAACACAGGGAGAAGACTGTCACCAAACACCGAATTGGCTGCTGCCTTGACCTTGGACTTCTAGCCTCCAGAACTGCTGTTTAAGCCAGCCAGTCTGTAGCAATGTGTGACAGCAGCCTGAACAGACTAAGACAGTACGTGTAGACAGTGCCCATTTAAAACTGGGCATGTGTGTGTACGCGCGTGTGTGTAGGTTTATATGGGTAAACATACAGAAAGATCTACACCAGATTAGAGTTTTCCTCTAAGGGTACCTTTCCTTTTCTTTACACTCTTTAAAAAAGTTTAGTTTCTTCTTCTTCTTTTTTTTTATTTACAACAAATTCTACTTTTATAGCAAGGAAATACACCTATCGAAAAGGGTAAAACCACTTGGGCCAACCGTATCCTTCCTTTCGCATGGTCCTAATCTGTATCTGTGGCTCCAACCAGCGGGGAGTGAATAACCAGAGCCGGAGGGGCCCTCTCCACTTGGCTGCCCGGCCTCACCTGCACGTCCACGGTCACATTCAGGCCTTTGCTGGCCGCTGCGGCCTCCCTGGCTTTCCTCTGCCGCTCCTCCAGCAGCCGCTCCTCGGCCAGGCGTTGCTGCTCTTCCTGGGGCCCCAGGGGCGGCCGGATATTAGAGATGGTGCATGTGTGAGCCCCTCGCCGCCCCCCCCCCCCCCCCCCCACGGCTGGGCAGGCAGGCTGCTCCCGGACCGGGAGCCACCGGGCTGGCCCGGAGCTCGGCGCAGACCCCGCAGGAGCGCCAGGCCCTCTCCCCTTTACCTTTTTCTTCTTCTCCTCCAGCTCCCTCTCCAGCCGCAGGGCCTTCTCCCTCTCCTGCAGCTCCCTGAGGACCAAGCAAGAGCCCGTCAGCCCAGGGAGCCGCCTCCTGGCCCAGAGCCCAAAAAGAAAAGGGCCTGTCCTTTTGCAAACCCCCGAGTGGAGGAGGGAGCTGCCTCCTGGCGACGGCTACGTGTGCCCCTTCCACGTGCTCACAGGAAGGCGGGTGTGTGACGACAGGGTGCCGCCTCGGCCAGCTGGGCAGCGGGCCCCTCACCTCTCGGCCTGGAGCCGCTCCTGCTCCCTCCTGCGTTCGTGCTCCCGCTGCTCCGCCAGCCTCTTGGCCTCGGCCGCCCTGCGCAGCCGCTCCTGCTCCTCCTCCCTCTTCTTCTGCAGCAGCTCCTGGGGCCGCCGCTCTTCCTCATCCTGTGAACGGAGCGGCAGGTCAGGGCCTTTGAGGCCAGCCCTGGGCTGGTGAAGCCAGGGAGGAGGTCTGGGAAGGAGGGAAGAGAGGCCACAGGGCCTGCTCCCTCCCAGAAGCGACGCCCCCCCCACCCCCCTCCCCGAGCCAGGCTCCCCAAGAATCGCCACGAAAAGGCATCTTGTGAAAATTACCTTTTTTTTTTTTAAGCTCATTTATTTATTTTGAGAGAGACGGAGTCAGCACGGGCAGGGGAGGGGGGTGGACAGACATGGGGACAGAAAGAATCCCAAGCAGGCTCTGCACTGTCAGCGTAGAGCCCGATGCGGGGCTCAAACTCATGAAACGGTGAGATCATGACCTGAGCCGGAATCAAGAGTCAGACGCCCAACCCACTGAACCACCTGGGCGCCCCATGAAAACTGCTTTATATGCAGCTGCAAAGCCAGTAGTCAAGGGTAGAGACCGGAGCCAGACTTCACCAGCCGGTGTGACACCGGGCAAGTGGCTTCAGCTCTCTGGCCTCAGTTTCCTCGTTGATAAAACAGGAACAACAGTAACGACTACACCTCATGAAGTTACCGAGTTCGTACACAGACCATAGAACGGTGTCTGACACACAGAAAACACTAAGTAAATTTTGGTTATTAGTATTATAATCCCCTAATGACACATCTGTGTTCCCTATCGTCCTGAGACAGACAACTCCCAGGGAGAGGTAGGTCCCTAGTCTTACAGGCAAAACATTCAACCCTCACACCGACCCTGTCAGGTAGACGCTACGGTTCCCCGAGGGAATCAAAGCCCAGAAAGGTCAAGGAACCCGCCCAGGGTCACCCGGCTGGGAAGTGGCAGAGCTGAGACTGAAGGTCTGGCTCTGGAGTCCATCCACTTGACCCTTGAACTGCCACCTGCAGGAGGCAGGTTACTGGCGCCATCCACGTCCCCAGGGTATTTGTGGAAACTCCTCAGGACTTAAAGCAACAAGAGCCACCACAACCAACCCAACAAAGTGGGGCGTGTCTGGCGACCCTCGGGGGCCTTCTGCGTCCTTGATATGCGAGCCCCTCTGCCCACGAACCTGCTGTAGCCGCCTGAGCCTCCGCGCCTCCTCCTCCTGCTTGCGGCGAGCCTCCACCTCCTCCATCTTCTTGGCTGCTGCCTTCTTCTTGGCTTTCTCTTCCGCCAGCCGCTCCTCCTTAACCTGCAGGGCCCACCCACACGTGCCCATTAGGGCACCCTCATCACTCGGCCCTGCAGCGCGGGGCCCGGAACCGCACCCCCTGCCCCTGCGAGCCGGGCCTGTTCCCCACAGCCCAGGGGGGAAGGGGGGAGGGGACACCCAGAAACCACAGCCACCGAGTGGGACCTGCTTGGGGCCCGCCAGGGCGCAGCCCACCCCGAAACCTGGCCGCCCACCAGCCTGAGGCGCGCACCTTCTCGGTCTTCTCGTCGATCTGAGCAAACTTCTGCTCGATCTGCTTCTTCTTCTCCTCCTTCATCTGCTCCACCCGCTCCCGGGCCTGCAGCACCTTGCGGAGGCGCTCCTCCCGCTTCCTGCGGACACAGGGCGGTCGAACCCGGGGGGCGGGGCCGGGGCCAGGGCCCGGGGGCGGGGCCAGGAGCTGGACCACTTACAGCTTCACCTCCTCCAGCCGCCGCCGCTTGTCCTCCTCCACCTTCTGCCTGCGGAGCTGCTCCGCCTCCTCCTTCCTCCGCAGGTTCTCCAGGCGCTGCCGCTCCTTCTCCTGAGGCGGGCGGGGCGGGGCGGGGCGGGGCGGGATGGGGCGGGGCGGGGTGGTGGTGAGCGAGGCCCACAGGCCCCAGCCAGACGGTTACAGAGGCAGAGTCACCCCCAAAACACGCCTTCCTTCCCAACCAGACTGTGGCCTGGGGCTTCGGTCATTCTGGTGGGCAGCCTCCCAAGCACCCTTGACTGAGCCCTGCCAAGTCGCAGCGGCACAAAAATCAGGGTTCGAAATTGGACAGATGCTCTGATTATAGCTATATTAAAGTGTACTTGAGAAGAGAAGGAAGACTGACATCATAGAGGGACAGACAGTTGTAAAAGTTGTGGTTAACATCTATAAAGGGGTGCTGGGTACATAAGCGTCAATTTATTATTTCTATGCGTTGTAACTTTCATACTTCGTGTACACACACTTTTGTGTTTCTCAATATACGGGAAAAAAATATGGCCAAATGCTACATAGATTACTATAGGCTGGCGAGATATGTTAAGGATGGTCTATTTTCCTTCATTTTCCAAACTTCCTGCGATACAGGCACCTAACGATTCTAACAACAGCTTCTTAAAAGTACTAGTTGGTTGTTTAGCAGATCAGTGCTGGAACCCTGCCCCTCTGCATGCCCAGAAAGCCCCACGGGCACGGCAGCCAGAGGTCATAGGTGGGGGGCTCCAAGCTTTTCTTGGCTAAGGACCAGACTGGTACTTTCGCCCTGACGGCCAGGGCATGAGGTGGGGGCTGGGACCTGGGCCAGAGCCCCCCCCCCCCCCATCACCCTCACCTGGCTCCCATCAGACTCTCATCTCTGTGCTCTGCCACCCATAGGTCCCTCTCCCTGCACTAGTGGCTGTCCATTTCTCCTTGGCCTCTGACCTTGACTGCGGATTTCCCACCTAGAAGTCTGGTCCCAAGGGAATACAACCCTAAGGATGGAGAGAAGGGCTCCTCCGGTTGCGAGGAAGACACATCTGCTTCTGCCACTGAAGGTGCCCACAAAACTGGACTACGTGGAACAGCTGTGTGAGGCCGATGTGAGCAGGCGGAGGGGAAGACCAGGCTGCGAAGCATCACTGAGCCAGCAGAAATTTACCATTGTTTTCCCCTCTAGCCTAAACTCAATGAAGTCTGAAACCCCAAAGGGATCTGTGGGGTACAGACAGACAGAACTCTGGGAAAGGCCCTTTAAATCTCACTTAAGGTGTGGGAAGGGGGAGTCTAATGCTCAGAGTAGGCAAAAACCCCAATTTTTGTTTGCTCTTTTCTTCTTCCTCTTGCGCCCCGGGCCACAAACAACCCTGTGGCAATGGAACAGCAACAGTTACAAGAACTTGCAGAGGCAAAACTCTGGGGGAGGGGGAGCTTCCTCTCCACACTACGGAGCTGTGATCCCCAAAGGTGATGAATGCTGTTGCTTTTTTCTGTCTCCCTACCAGGTGGCCCCAGATGCGGTCGTGGAAACACGCAGTAGAGCAGGGTGACAGAAGCCCCAGCTTCCTGGCTGGAGGACGGAGAGCGGGAGCCCCCGGAGAAGTGAAATGTACTAGAGGCGTGGAGAAAATGACACCCTATGGTTGTTTGTGAACTCCGAGGCTCAGCCCCAAGCTGCAGATGCATGGATCTGACCATCTAACTATTATACCAAAAACTCTGAGAATTGAACTCACAGACCACCTGCCAGATGCCATCCTGACCACTGACCAGCACACCCAGGGCAGATCCAAGAGTACCACAAGGCTTTGAAATCGGGACACTGGAACCATGTCCCACAGAAGGAGGGGTGGGACCTGCAGCCTGAACCAAACCAGGTGAGTCGCTGTTAGAGCAAGATACCAACATTCTCTCTCTGACAACATGCGGCCTCATAAAGCAATATGCAAAATGGCCAGGATATAATCCAAAACCACTCAGCACACAAAGAACTAGGAAAATCTCAACTCCCATGTGAAGACGATCAGCAGCCACCAACATCAAGGTGACAGATTGTTAGACTTTTATCTGACAAAGACATCAAAGCCACTATTATAGAAATACTTCAACAGTAATACATTCTTCAGACAATTGGCGAAACAGAAAATCGCACTGCAAGCCACTTCAGCGGTCGCTATCACTACCTGGGAGGTCGTTTTGTGCCTCCTGCTCTGGAAAAGAAGTACCAGCTGAACTTGCCACCCTACCCTGACACTGAGTGCGTCTACCGTCGGCAGTGAGGGAAGGCGGGAGGGCGTCCTTCCCAATAAAGACTTAGCGCCCCCTCCCAGCACCGTGGGGTCCTGGGAGCTGTTCTGGCAATAAAGGTTACTGGGTGGCAGGAGCTGGAGAGAAAAACAAAAAAACAGAAAATCTCAGCAAGAAGATCTAGAAAAAAGCAAAATGGAAATTTCAGAACTCCAAAGACAATAACGGAAATAAGAAATTCAGTGCATGGGTCCAAGGGCAGAATGGAAAAGACAGACAGATGTCAGTAAACGTACAGATCGATCAATAAAATGTATCTGATCCCAACAGAGAGAAAAAGCTATGGAAGAGAAATGAACAGAGCCCAAAGGACTGTGACGACACAGAACGATCCACCACTGGCGTGGGTGTCATCGTCACCCATGATAGAGGGGAAAGAATGCAACAATGAAACAGAATTTCTTAGAAATAATGGCAGAAAACGCTCCAAGTTTGGCAGAAGGTATAACTTGACTGGTCATCCAACCAGCAGGGGGCCGACTTCCACCCACTGCTCTGCGGTGGGGAAAGCACTATGCCTTCTCTTTCTGCCCCAAGTGCCCACCAGACTCCTGCTTCCAATTGGGCTCAGCAAAACGTGTTTTACCCCCGACGTTTGGGTGCTAAAATTTCCCAGCACAGGTCAGAGAAATGATCCTGCGCATTGGAAATTTTGTAGAAGCAAGATTTGTTCATGTCATAGAAGCCAAGTTCACCCTCTGCCCCAACCCTCCAAGGTGGGCTGGGTTGACGCTGCTCCCCAGAGGCCACCATCAAGGCCAAGGCGGTGGATGAGAAAACCAAAAGCTTATTCAGTCCCTTCGGCCTCCAGGGGCCTCGATCGAGCAGTCTCTCTACCAATCACTAAAAACCACCTCCTACTGAGCCCTGTGCTAGGTGCTTGATGGACAGGACTCTGGTTGACTCGTTTCTATGAACGGACCTCTGATCTCATTTTGTAGCCAAGGAAACTCAGCCAAAAGTTAGGAAACTAGTCCAAGGTCTCAAGGTCCCTGCGATCTACTTAGGCCCCTGTCTCCTAAGAACTGTCCCACTGCCACCAGATGCCCTGTGCAGGGATCTGGGTTCCCCAAAGCAGGAAAAGGCAGCTCCCTGGACCTCTTGGTCATCCCCATAAAGCCTGCCAGGCTCCCATCAGTCTGTGTGCGACATGGGAGTTCTCTGTAGGAAGAGCAAGTCGGAGTCCAGTTCACTGCTGTGGGCCCAGGTGCCTAGCAGGGGCCTAGCACACAAGTAGGTGTGTAAGGCCACACAGCCTGCTTGCTCGCCTACTGGAAGGCAGGCCAGTGCCTCGTTCACACAGAGGGGACCAGCCTCCTTGCAGCACAGGCAAGTTCAAGGCCTACCTGTCTAGCGGCTGAGAAGCCCCTTGACCCGCCAAGCCCCAGGCCCTCGGCTAGAGGCAGAAGCCCTCCTAATAGGAGGCCCTTCAAAGCGCCAGTGGGGACAGAGGAACGCAGGGGCTGCAGCCTTGTAACCTGGGAGACCCCAGGGAGCCAAGACTGCAGGCTGAGCAGATCCCAGCCGTGTGGGGCTCCCTCCTCAGGGCCCGTGGCCTGGCTCAGCTCTGAGGTATCTGAGAAGAGAACAGCTTCTGTGGCCTTCTCTCCAGAGGCTGCTGGTCGTAGTTCTACCGCTACCCCACAGGACCCAGCCTACAACCATGGTCTCCCCCCCGCCCCCCCCGCCCCCCCCCGCGGCTCTGCGCCTCAAGGCAGTAGCTCAGGTCTGTGATCCAATAAACCTCAGTGGCTCTGGGGACCAGAGACCACCTGTCTGTTCTCTTCGCAGCCCCAGACCCTGAGGGGAAACCCGGGGCCGGGGAGGGAGGTGCTGTGGGGAAATCCAAGCTGTGGCCCCGGTAAACAGCAGCAGGCCGCACCCCCTCTGCCTCCTCTTGCTTCAGGGAGGCTCTGAGATCGAGACTCGGCCTCCTGGGGGCAGAGACGAGGGCAGAGAGGACCGGCCCCGCAGAGGGAGGGCAGCCAGAATGGCTGCGCGCCTCCGGGCAGCCACCCCCTTTACCGCTCCCGTTCCACCTTTGGTGTTAGTGGTTCTACAGGTGCGGGTGGGTTTGCAGGAACAGGGCTACGGCAGGGAAGTGCTAGGGGGAGCTAGGTTACAAGGACAGAAGGCTTTACTTACAACGAAGCTGCACTGTGGAGGAGAGGAGACAAGGAAAAAGCCAGGAGTTAATGCCAGGCTTGGGGACGTCCGGAAAGCAGGCCACCCTCTGGGCTACGCCAGAGTCTGTGTGGGGCCTGTGCCCTCTCATCGGCAGCCCCCCACCCCCTCCCATCTCACCAGCCCTCATCCTCAGCGAGCGCAGCGTCCACGGGTGTCCCTCGCCTTAACTACTCAAGCCTCCAGAGGGGGGGTGGGGAGTGCGGGGGGTGTGGGGATGGATGGTCACGGCCACGGCCGGCCACACCATTTCTACTACCAGCTCAGGGCTCAAGACCCAGGAGTCACGCTGAGCCGGCCGAGCCTCTGAGCTGCACTGCAGAGCCCAAGAAGCCAGAACAGTCCTCAAGCGTTGAGGCGGCCCAAGGCCGTAGAGGCTGGAGCTGGCCCTTGACCGGTGCCAGGTCCCAGCTGCCTTGGCCCAGATCCACACCCCTCCCAGCGGCCTAGGGGACAGACCGGAGCCCTCAGCCATGCTGCCCGGCTCTCGCAAAGCACGGCCAGGGGTCCGGGCTCCCTCACCTTAGGGTCCACGCGCAGGGGGGTGTTGCGCTTAATGAAGGATTTCATGACACTGCTGCGGGGGGCCGAGGTTGGAGTCATGAGCATCTGGTTCCTCTGCACGGTGTGCAGGAAGGTCCGGAGGGGCCGCGCCACCTGCGGGGGAGGTAAGGGTGCAGGGTGAGGACTCCTGGGCATGGCGGGGGCCCCAAGGGGGGGCAGAGGCCCACTCACCTTGCTGGCCGGGCAGGGTGGGGAAGGGGTCTTGCTCCTGGGGGGCTGCAGCTCCTCCTCGTCCTCCAGCTGCGGCTCCTCGTCCAGCTCACTCACGGCCTGCTTGTAGCTGCGCTTCCTCCTGCCGCAGCAGGGTGGAAGCTGCGTCACGGGGCCGACCCCGGGACCCTCCCCAGGGCCCTGGCCACACCCCATAAAAGGTCACCCTGTGAACAGAACTGGGCCCAGCTCATAGGGCACCAGGCTGAGAGGCGCTGCAGAGGTGGGGCCTTCCTGACCAAGCGACCGGGCCTAGGCCACGCGGCCAGGAGGAGGCAGAGGGTGGGGCCTAGGATCTGGTCACCCACTCCCAGGCCCGCTTTGTCTCCTCGCATCGAGCCACCTCCAGCACTAGGCCCCGCCCCTGACCACATTCCCACCTCCCCACCCCACCACCGAACAAGGACCTGAGGTTCATCCCCCTCTGGGCCCCTCCGAAGAGTCGCCTATACGCCCCCACCCAGATGCAAACCTGACGCTCTGGGGTGGCTCCTTGGGGCCATCTGCTTGGTCGGTCTTGGGCTCTGTAAAGAGAGCAATTTTGGTGAGGGCGCAGGAACAGCTCGGAGGGGTCGGGGGAAAGTGTCCTCCGGCGGCAGCCACGGCGGGGGCAAGGCTCTCTTCCTGGCAGATCCCAGGGTGGCCAGCGGCAGAAGCCATCAGCCTTAGCACCAACCGGCCTCGAGAAATCTGTGGAAGTCCGGAGCCCAGCATACGATCCCCAGCCCGTGGACCCCTCACCCCCATGCCTGGCCTCTGGGATGAGAACAGGAGGACAGTCCCACTGAGGTGGCCCCACCGTGTCCCGCCCCACCTCTAACACTGACAGCTAGGGGGTACCTTTCAGGAGCAGAAGCCCGGAAAACTGTAGACTCTAAAAGACCTCTCAACGGGCTTCAAAATCCCACCCCTCCAGGCCTATCAGCTGAGGCTGCCATGACAGGAGGAGGGGAGGGCTTCCTGTACAGGGTCCACACATGGGGCATGGGGTGAGTCTGTTTTGCTTCACTGCTCGGGGGAAGCACCAGTTCACCCCTAGCCGTTTAACCTTGCAGGGACCTTGCAGCTCGCCCGTGGGCTACGGCGCCGGAGTGGCCCTTGTCGCTGACTCCATCCTAAAGCTGGGGAAGCTGTGGACCAAGACCTCACGGCCACAGTGCTCTTCCCACTGAGGAGACGTGAGCCAGACGCTAGGCCACCCCTGGCGGCCTGGGAGTGCCAGAGCCCGTAGCTCTCCTGCTCTCTTCACACCGGGGACCCACGAAGGTGAGAAGTGAGCCAGCGGCAGAGACATCACACGAGGCCAGGTGTTCACACCCCAGCACGGACCTCCTCCCACTGCCCCCAACTCCCGGGGAGGGGTCCAAGTCTGCGACCTGGCGCATTCAGTCACTACCCCAGTTCAAGCCCCCCCCCCCCCCCCCACCTCACCCGACTTCACACACCAACCGGCCTCGGCCACTCACGTGGCACTCAGCGACAGCTCCAACCAAAAGGTGGGCAATGAAACCTGCAGACCCAAAGATCCACGCCCCACCCTGGGTCTCGCTTACCTCTGGCTGGAGAGCCCAGGAAAGGGGCCTCCCTCTCCCCCAAAAGAAAGTCGGGTCAAGGCCACCAAGGCCAGCACGACCCTAGGTATCTGCACACGGCAGGAAGACTCACCTTGCTGCCCTTTGGAGGGCGTCTCCTGGCCACCAGCCACAGGCTGCGAGCCAGGTGTGCTAATGGCGATCTTGGTGGCACTGCGGGGCCACAGGGTACTCCTGTCTTGCTTGGGGTCCTGGGGGAAAGGGGGGAGGGGAGGAACCGAGGCTTTGGGGTCTGCACCTGGGCCTCAGGGGCCCTTGAGCCCTCCCCTCCCTGGCCTGCTCGCCTTACCTCTGGCTCAGCTGCCTGTGCAGGCTCGGCCTCCTCGCTGGGCCGCTTCTGCTCAGGGCTGAAAGCAGAGCAACAGGTATGTGGGACCCGCCCAGCCAGCCCGAGTCCTCCTCACAGGAGCACCTCCCCACCCGTCGGACGTCCTGGTCTGGGTCACAAACCCACAGCGCCACCCGGAACAAGAGGACAGCAGCCAGGGCCACGGGCTCCCTGGAGCGTCTGCGGCCTGGGCAGACAAGGGAGGTCGGCTTCTGAATTCGGTGGCACTCACCCCATCAGGGCTTGGTTCGGCATGTCGGCCGTTTGCCGGCTCCACCCCGACCCCTCGCGCCCCCATGGGTCACTGTCTCTTGACCCTTGTGAGGCTTGCTCTCCATTCGCGGGAGGGCCAGCAAAGCCAGCGTGCCTCCCCGGTTTCCCTGTCTCCCCACCTCAAGCTCTGACCCTCTGCCCCAAAGCAGGGGCAGGAGGACCCTAGTTTTAGTGATGGCAAGATGTGGCCTCAAGGAAAAGCGGTGCTGGGGTGTGATTGGGGTGCAGGGAGCACGCGCGGCCGCCCTGCCGCCCCCTTTCCACCACAATAGGCACGTGGCTCCTCAAGTTCGCAGCAGGCCTCTGGATTGGACTGCCATGGAGCCCACGCCCTAGGGTAAGGCTTGGAAGAGTCAAGGCCAGGCCAGAGCTGACACCTGTGTCGTTTGCTGCCTGGTTAGAATGGGGGGAGGGGTGGCTGCAGGACCAGGCAGTCCTCACAAGGAGGGAACGCTGGGGCACGGGAAATGCTTCCACTCCTGGGACTCACCTAGACAGAAATCCATGTGCCCTGCCCAGCCCTGGAAAGGTCCCCAGACCCTGGAACTGAACTCACCCAACTTTCTGGGGCACCTCAATATTCAGGAGCCTCTCCAGGTAACTGTGACCTGAGGGGAAAACAAAGGAATGAATGATGCCTCAGAAACTGGCCAGGTGTCACTCCTAGTGGTGCCGGGAGCCATGTGCTGGTTGGAGCTTGGCCGCTCTTCATCTACAGCCAGACCTCTCTTCCCCAGAGACCACCCTTCCCTTCACCGGGTACAGAGACCCTGCCTGCCTGAGCAAATTCCCTCTGCTCCTAGGATCCTCGATAGAGCTGCTGGCTTTATGTCTCCTATTCCCTAGCTGGCAACCTGGGCCCATCTGGGAGCACATCTTGGCTCCTTCACCGGGCCGGGAATACCTTGGGAAGAGAAACCATGTCTGCCTCCAGGTCCCCAACATCCAGCATGGGGTCCAACACAAAGCAGCTGATTCATTCAACAATTATTCTGTGGTTACCAACACGTGGTATGTGTGATGACAGAAAAGAGCAGATTTTGAAAGGCTACGGGGAGCCGAACTGGTCTAGAGGCTGGGACGTGAAGGAAAAGACAGTCACAGACAAAGGGGGAAGAGTTGAGAGAGAGAGAAGGACATCCAGGCCAATTGTTCCCACAGGCTATTTTCAGACTCCTGAGAGTCAAGTGCCCAATCAGGGGATCAATGAGGTCTTAACTATTTCCACCCCAACACGAAAACGTAATTTCCCCCTTTGTGCTGTGCTTTGCCCTGAGGGCGCAAAAGCAATGAAGCAGTGCTAGGTGAGAGTCTGAGCACCAAACAGGTTGTGAAACCAGACTGTACCCCACGCTCGGCACAGAAAAGTCCAAATTCACTTAAGAATGTCCTTGATGAAAGAGTAAAAACTATGAATTTTATTAAATCTAAAGTACCCTCTGTGTGGTAGAGTGGAAAGTATGTGCAGCGCCCTCTGCTATATACTCCTGTCTCTGGAAAGCGCTCATGTTTGAATTCCCAGCTCAACTAGCCGTTTTTTTCATGGAACGATTTTTAATTGAAAAGGCAACTGACAAACCATAGTTATTCAATCTTGGATATCTGGTAGACATTTTCTTTAAAAATGAACAAAGTTAGTTGTCACCTAAAAACAACGAATAAGGGGGGCCTGGGGAGCTCAGTCAGTTAAGCATCCGGCTTCAGCTCAGGTCACGATCTCACGGTTTGGGGGTTTGAGTCCCACATTGGGCTCTCTGCTGGCAGCGTGAAGCCCACTTCAGACCCTCTGTCTTCCTCTCTCTCTCTGTCCCTCTCGCACTTTCTCTCTCAAAAATAAACATTTTTTAAAAAGAACCATGAATATCTGCTATCAATAATTAAAAAATGATTTCCCGCCCCAAAATAGAATTTCGAAAACTATGTATACACAGCCAGAAGCTTCGTAGCTTCCCAATACCTACAGACTTTTCTGATGAGATGGGAAAACAAATGTGCTCCTTTTAAAAAATAGATGATGAAGGGTGTCGACATTAGGCAGATGTGCATAACTCAGTGAGACAGCATTTTCCAAACGATCAAGGCATGATGCTACAAAACTGCACGTGGAGAAAAGTTCCATTCAAAGTGCAAGAGGGGTGCCTGGGTGGCTCGGTAGGTTAAGCCTCCGCCTCTTGATTTCCACTCAGGTCATGATCTCACAGTTTGTGAGTTTAAGCCTCACATCGGGCTCTGCACTAACAGCACGGAGCCTGCTTGGGATTCTCTCTCTCCCCCTCTTTCTGCCCCTCCCCCTGCTTTCTCTCTCTCTCTCTTCCAAAAGTAAATAAGTAAACATGGAAAAACTAAAAAAAGAAAAGTGTAAGACGGTCCAAGGTGGGACCAATGATAGTTTCTGATTCTACCCTGCAACGAGCCTTTAAGAAGCTACCACTGGTTGGGGTGCCTGGGTGGCTCAGTTGGTTAAGCAGCCGACTTTGGCTCAGGTCATGATCTTGCGGTCCGTGAGTTCGAGCCCCGCGTCGGGCTCTGTGCTGACAGCTCAGAGCCTGGAGCCTGTTTCAGATTCTCTGTCTCCCTCTCTCTGACCCTCCCCCGTTCATGCTCTGTCTCTCTCTGTCTCAAAAATAAATAAACGTTAAAAAAAAAAAAAGAAGCTACCACTGGTGGTGTTGAGTATGCACGAATTATCTGGGGAAAAAAAAAAAAAAAAAAAAAGAATATGCACAATTATCCAAAAAGACGTTTAAAGGACTCCTTTCTTTTCCAACTACGTATCCGTGTGAGGCCAAGTTTTCTTCATATGCTTTAACCGAAACAACACAACGCAACACAGGGAGTGCAGAATCCGCTGTCTTCTTTCAAGCCACACGTTAAAAACATCTGCAAGACGTAGAAGAGTGGCAGCCTCCTCACTACGGTTTTGTTTTGGAAAAGAAGTATTTTTGTCATAATAAAAACAAAACAAAACAAAACAAAACAAAACAAAACAAAACAAAAACTAGGGACGCCTGGGTGGCTCAGTCGGATAAGCGTCCAACTTTGGCTCAGGTCATGATCTCATGGTCCGTGGGTTCAAGCCCTGCGTTGGGCTCTGTGCTGACAGCTCGGAGCCTGGAGCCAGCTTCGGATTCTGCGTCTCCCTCTCTCCCTGACCCTCCCCTGCTTGTGCTCTGTCTCTATCTCTCAAAAATAAATAATAAACGTTAAAAGTTTTTTTTAAATCTAACGTTAATAGATAATAGGTGTGTTGTTTTTTTATATCAGAGTATTAAATAATACTTTTAATCTTTTTTTTTGAATGTTTATTTTTGAGAGAGACAGACAGACAGACAGTGCGAGCAGGGAAGGGCAGAGAGAGAGGGAGACACAGAATCCGAAGCAGGCTCCAGGCTCCGAGCTGTCAGCACAGAGCCCGATGTGGGGCTCGAACCCACAAACTGTGAGATCATGACCTGAGCTGAAGTCGGACGCTTAACCGACTGAGCCACCCAGGCGCCCCAATACTCTTAATCTTTAATACCAAAATAATATTACTAGAGAAAATAAAATTAGATAATACTGAAATTTTTTATTAGTATTTTTTTAGGGGCGTCTGGGTGGCTCAGTTGGTTAAGCGTCCAACATCGGCTCAGGTCATGATCTCATGGTTTGTGAGTTTGAACCCCTGTCAGGCTCTGTGCTGACGGCTCAGAGCCTGGAGCCTGCTTAGGATTCTGTGTCTCCCTCTCTCTCTGAGCCTCCCCCGCTCACTCTCTGTCTCTCAAAAATAAATTAAAAACACATTAAAAATTTTTTTTTAAATATTTTTTTAAAGTAGGCTCCACGCTCAGGGCAGAGCCCAACACAAGGCTTGAACTCACGACCTTGAGACCGAGACCTGAGCCGAGATCGAGTGACAGATGCTTAACAAACTGAGCCGCCCGGGCGCCCCTCAGTTTTAATTTCTAATACAGTGAACTATCAGTGTCTAGAACCCTCACAATCAAGAGCTCTTTGGGGTCTTCAATAATTTTTAAGACTGGGAGCAGGTACTGAGACAGAAGGTTGAGAGCTGCTGGTCTAGGCAGAAGGCCATGAGGCAGGAAGGGGGGGATTTGCGAGGTGAGGCTGAGAGGCAGCTGGGGTGAGGCCGGCTGGGGCCCAAGGGTCTAAGGGAGGGAGGGAAGATGAACAACGGGCTGCAGCAGCAAACCACGAGGCCCAGAGGGAACAGCAGCAGGACCCTGCTTCCGGGGGTGGGGGGAAGCCAGGCCTGAGCCAGCGGGAGGGGGCGGTTTGGGTCCAGGCCTACAATCAAAGGAGGTGCCTGCTCCCACTGGTGGGAGGGGAGCCAGAAAGGCTCCCCTCACGGCCCACCCCAGCTCCGTGCTGGCCCCTGAGGGAGCAGAGGGATGAAGAGAGGCCCGTGTGACCACACAACTATTCCACTGGAATGTCAAGTGCCATCTGGATGCCATTCGGGCCTCGGGCCCAGGGTGGGGGCAAGGGAGATGGCGTGAGGCCTGGCAGAGGGCCGGATGGGCTGCTCCCCAATGCAGAGGTGGCCGGGGAACCCCAAAGAGGAGCCCCTCCTGGACAGCAGGACCCTCCAAAAATCCTGAAGCGGCTTCCGCCTAGCCGCTTCCGGGCCCACCTGTCCTCCCACCGCGGCACCATTTGGCCCAGTGGCTCCCACCGGCCACCTGCCCAGTGGCTCCCACCGGCCAACACGCGCCAGGCCAGGAGTGCGGGGGCATCAGCGCCCCTTCCCAGCAGCCCCTTGCCGCAGTGCTCCACACCGACTTCCGGAGGTTCCCCCGCAGCGCCAGGCCTCCCCGGTCTCGCTTCCCCACAACCCCGCTGCGGGCATTTCCTGCTCCTCCAAAATGAACAAGTTGCACTCAAATCCTGACATCGAGGCTGCTTCTGGGGGAACCCAAACTAAGACCCCGCTTCCGAGTTTGCCTGGCCAGCCAAGCCCTCGGAACCTGGGCGTCAGGAAGGCCTCCGGGAAGCCTCTCTCCCCCACGGTTAAACACCCTGCGGCTCAATTCAGTTCAGGGGCAGCCTGGCCACAACCAGACTTAGCTTGGGAACACAGGCTTCTTGGGTTGTACCTTTTAAGACTGACTGAGCCTGTGCCACATCCAAGCATTAAGATGGGCTCTCGACCCATATTCAAGGCAGGTGTTATCACCATTTAACAGATGGGAAAAACAAGGTCCAGAGAGAGGTGTGCCCAAGGTCACGGAGGCTGTGTGTGACTCCAGGGCTTAATCGCCATGATTTACTGTTTCCCCCGCCGCCCCCGCAGTTTCCCTCTTCCTTCCACCTCAAGGTGGATGAGCCCTGGCCTGGGAGTGAGACAGACTTGTCTAGAGTCTCTCCCCCACCCTCCTTCTGGAGCTCCAGGCTGACCTGCTCCGTCACACTCTCCAAGGATCAGATTCAGGCCTGAGGTAACCACCAAGGCAAGTCAGAAATATCTCAGCCATGTTGAGCATCCAAAAATGGCCCGTGTGCCAGATGCCCGGACTGCATGTCCTCAAGCCCCATGACCCAGAGCAAGCCCTTCCCCAGGTGGGGATGAAATCTGGCGAGGGGAGGTGTCCTTACCCACTGGACCAAGCCCCACTCCAGGGTTCCCCACAAGGCCTCCTCGGCAAGCAGCCGGCCACCCCGGAAAGGATGAATCGTGGGGCTCAAGCCCCGGTTTCCCAATGTTACAAATTCAGTGGCCACTGTAAGCTTCAGCTTCCTCCTCTGTCAAGTGGGGAAATGCTAACAGGCTAACAGTGTTTCGCAAGGGCCAAATGAGAACCTAGCGTTTTATAAATCTTGGAAGTGCCAGGCAGATGTTGCCTACTGTTCTAATACCCACTAACTTAAAACCTGGACCTTCTTCTCCAACAGCCCCACTGCCTCACTGTCCTCTGGCTGGACCCTGGAGACAGCCTCCTCCCTGGTCTCCCTGCCTCCTTCTCTCCCTTCCTTTTGGCCATTTTCCCCACAGTGCCAGGGACCTTCCAACGACCATCAAGGGGCCACATCCTCTGCATCGATGGGGTCAAGCCCAAGCCCCTTGTACGGCACATGAGCCCAAGAGACCCTATCTTTTGCCATTTCATTCCTCTGGGTCTTCGCACAAGCTGTTCCCTCGGCCAGGGATACCTTTCCCCACAATTTTTCCACCTGCCGAAAGCCCAGCCATCCTTCTTCGAAAGCCTCCCGGCTCAGACCCCACCTCCTCCACACAGCCAGCCCTGACTCTTAGAGCTGCCTATCCTCCTCCGTGGCTCATCGCACCTGCTCCCTCCGCAACCACGGTCCCGAGCTGGGACCAGAGGATGACAAAAATGGCTCACGTAACCTGCTCAAGGTCACAGGGCAGGTGAATTGCTGAGCTGGCACTAAACCCAGTTCTCTGTCCCTAAAGGAGCCTGCTGCCATGACAATCTACATCTCTTCCCCGCAATATCCCCAGCGCAGCAGTTTGCTATCAGGAGGCCACAAACGCGGCCAATGTCCGTGAGCCTCTGCAGGAAGACAGCCAGACACGCTGGCCCTGGGTAAAAGGCCTCGGTTTGAGCCTCAGCACGGCCATTAACCACACTGTGGCCAATCTCCCTGGACCCCGGTCTCCTAATTTGTAAAATAAGAGGGTTGGGCCAGATTTGCGCTGTCCAATACGATAGCCACTAGTTTAAATCTAAACTCAGTAAAATGTAATAAAACTAAAAAAATTCAGTTCCTCCATCACGCGAGCCACATTTGGGGGCTCAACAGCCACACGCGGCTAGCGGTGGTTTTGAGATGGGGCAGCATAGGTATGGCACGTTTACCCCATCACCAAAAGTTCTAGGGACAGCTCCTTGCCAGATGGTTCCCCAGAGCCACTCCAGCTGAGCCAGGCACCAAGGACCATTCACCACAGCCCTACCTCCTGTTGGGCCCCCAGACTCACAGATGATGCGGGCGGAGGCAGCTGGCTCTTCAGTGGCTTTCTTGCCAATCCTTCTGCTTGACCTGCGGACTGGCTTCTCCTGTTTGGCCACCAGGGAGTACTTCTGGGCCAGCGAGACCTGGCGGCCCGGGGAGGACGGGGCAATCAGGCTGCGCCGCACGGATTGCGGGTCTATGTGGGCGCCCGTGGGCGTGGAGCAGTTATCGGGCAGGATGGGAGCCAGCACCCGCTCCTGCCACGGCGAGGCCGGAGAGCCCGCCACATCCTGCGGGCCCGGGGAGGCCTGCGCAATCCTGAGCTTGGAGGCGGACCGGCTGGCTCCGCCCCCTCGGCCCTTGGGGTCCCGGGGTGTAGCCATCAGGGAGCTCACGGTGACAGACGCCAGTCTCCCAGCCTCCGGCTTCTGGGGTGTTGATTCCTCATCGGATATCAAGATGCTGTGGGAGGCGGGAGCCGTGGCTACAAGGGACGGAGTCGGGGAAGGAGCCCGGGCAGACTTGAGCCGGCCCAGGTGCAGCTCGGCACTCTGGCGCTCACTGACGCCGATCTCCACCATAGGCACCAGCGGGCCCTGGGCCAGGCTATTTTCAGGCTCTTTGGCCAGCACCGTGGGAGACTCGGGGGTGGGCGAAGGAGCAGCCAATGCTGCGGTGGCTGCCGCCGCCGCGGCCGCAGCACGGGTCACCCGCCGCAGGACGGAGCCGTTCTCGCCGACCACGGTGGCCAGCTTCTCCACCTTGTCCTTGCTGCGGAGGTGCCGGGAGCTCAGCTGGCTGCTCCGGGTCCTTCTGCGGGACAACCTGCTGGAGGCAGCAGAGCAGAGGCTGAGACAACCCGACGGGGCAAGGGGTACCCCCCCCCCGAAAATCGAGCAGGGGGCACCAGTCTCCCCAGGAGCCACTAGCTTACATAGAGTAGGAACCGGAGGGCTAGGAGGCGGAAGACCAGCCGAGACCCGTGGCCGCTCCTCTCTTAGCCTGAGCCTCCTCGCCTATAAACTGGGATATTACCAGACCTCACAGAACTGCTGGGAAGACTAAAGTCATTACAAACTTCCCGCTGATTGAGGTCACACTGTGCCAAGCATCTCATTGGAGGCTCCACTCCACAAGGGGGCCCTGAGAGGCAGGGACCATCCTCCTCACCTTAGAGATGAGGAAACTAAGGCTTCGAGGTAGAAAATGAACCCGAGGACATCCAGCTGTGCAGGGGCAGAGCTAGAATGCGTACCCTGGACCACCTGACCCCAAGACCCAGCCTCTTTCCCCCAGTACACCGCAGCCCACGGCCATTTCCACGGACGTTATCAAGTGCAGCAGCAGGCAGAGCCCCTGGTCCATACCTCTGGCTGCCTTGACCCACGCGGAAGGATGGATTCTCTTTCTTCTCCCACCTCTGAAAAATCCTTCCCAACGCCAAGGCCCAAACACACATACATGAACACGCACGTGCACGCACACACACACACGCACACTCTGGACTCCACGGTCCTGGGTCACACTTTGTTTCCTTGGGGCATTTCACCCCTCAGCAGGGCCCACAGGGTACCCGCTACTACTCCCGCCGGCCTCTGCTCCCAATTAACGCCTGCGGATCTGAGTCTCCCGGCGGGCTCCAAGCCTCCAGACCCAACATGCCTAGTTGACCCTCCTCCCACCTTTTCCGGATGGGGTCTCTGTTTTCATCCTGAATGCAAGAAACCCGTCTCTTCTTCCGTCGGTTCTTCTGAGAAGGTGTTTTGGGCATCAGCTCGGGCTCCTTGCTGAATTCACTGTTTGGTACGAGGCGAGTGATGTTCATGGCTGCCCGGGAACCGCCAGCCCACTTCCCCAACCCAGCCTGGCCCCAGCCCTTTCCTGGCAGTGACAGGTCAAGCTCGGATGACCAGCACCAAGGTCTCCTAGGCCACGTGCAAGCCCCGTGCCAGGCCTGCAGGGCTTCCTCCCGGAGACGCAGAGGGGAGCAGGGCTAACCAGGCAAGGGTCCGCAGCGCCACCCCGAGGGCCAGCTCAGCACCTCTCCTTCCCCTTCCCATCACGTGAGGGCGGCCCCCAGCACCAGGCACTCTGGGGGAAAGCCCGGCAGCCTGTCTGTCTTGCAAGTCAGGTGGGGAAGCAGGCTGCTGTGTCCCCACCGCGCCCCCTGCCAGCTCGGCCCTGCCTTTACCTGGTGAACATGCGTTGGGCCTCCTCCTCAATCTCTTCGAGCCACACCAAGTCCTTATTGTCCACGTTGCAGATAAACTCCATGAGCTTCTGGTCACACAGCTCCAGCAGGTGAATGGGCCCTGGGGCTGTGGACCCCATGGTGGCTCTGTCTGGTGAGAGCAGACAAGAGGCACAAGGGCTCAGGGCTGGGGGCTGGAACCCGGTGCAGGGGAAGGGCCTGCCGGGCCGCAGCACCCATCGCCGACGACCACAACCACCCAGTACCTGAATCAGAGCCCCTTCCTGCCCGCAGCCCCTCCCCTCCACCCAGAGATGCAGAATTCCAAATGCCAACCCACCGGCGTCAGTTTTGCAAAAAAGAAAATGCTCGTCGCCCACCCACAGCACGCTGCCCCCAGAAGTCCACACTTCCCAGCCAATTCTGGTAGCAACAGTCCTTACAAGTGGCCTTTTCGGGGGCTTAAAATGACAAGACATGGCCACCTGCTCTCCTGGATCAAGGAGAAACTGCAGGCGGCACAGGACCCCTCTCTACCTGCCCAAACACAGGCCTGTGGGTTCTCCTCTTACTACCTGTGGGGGTGGGCAGAGGCCAGACACAGCCACCCTGAGCTACACACAAGCTGACCCCTGGCATCCGGCCAAAGAACATGGGTTCCAACTGCTCCTTCAAGAGGCCAGTGAACACAGGGTTCTGCATTCCAAAGGAGTTGGTAAGAAAGCAGGGGTCTAGAGACACACTCGTCTCCTAAGAGTCCCCACAACCCTCTCCCTTGAGCTGAAAGGTCTTAGAAATGGATGAGAGAGCATGAGGGGAGTAGATAAGCAACGTCTTATTTTTAATACAAAATCTACAAACCCAACATCCTCCTTTTTTTCTTTAACGTTTATGTATTCTTGAGAGAGAGACAAGAGTGTGAGCCAGGGAGAGGCAGAGAGAGAGAGGGAGACACAGAATCCGAAGCAGGCTCCAAGGCTCTGAGCTGTCAGCACAGAGCCTGACGACGCTCGGGCTCAATACTCATAGAGAGTGAGATCATGACCCAAGCCAAAGTCGGACGCTTAACCAACGGAGCCACCCAGGTGCCCCAAAACCAATGTCCTCTTAAAAAACAAAAACACAGGCGCGCCTGGGTGGCTCAGTTGGTCGGGAGGCCGACTACAGCTCAGGTCATGATCTCGTGGTCTGTGAGTTCGAGCCCCACATCGGGTTCTGTGCCGACAGCTCAGAGCCTGGAGCCTGCTTCGGATTCTGTATCTCCCTCTCTCTCTGCCCCTTCCCTGCTTGCTCTCTGTCTCTGTCTCTCTCAAAAATAATAAACATTAAAAAAATAAAATAAAAAACAAAAAAACCCCAAACCAGCAACTCATGCATCCTCCTTAAGGCTGTTGTTATAAAATCATCATTGAAGCCCCCACCCCACCCCCAGAGGAAGAAGTATTCATTACAGTCACAGCAGGGGCTCAGTAAATATCCCCACAGGGGAATGAATATGTGTCATCAGCCATAATAACAGACTGCATATCTTATGCCCTGGCAGTGACCCACCACCCTGGCCTACACCCTGAAAATCAAGAACCAGGCTGATAGAGCTCAGCCTCTCACCTAAGATGGAAGCTCCTGGAAGGAGGAGCTAAGTCACTGATCCCTTGCCACCTTATAGAGCTTAATGCCAGGTCCTGTGGCAGCTTCACAAGACTTCTGGAGGCCTGATTTCCAGGGCACACTAGCCTTTGTTCCTCAAGCCAACGTCTGCCCTGTATCTGGAAGCTTCTGTCTCCTAATTGCACAGCTTACTCGTCACCTGGATCTCAGCAACTCACCATCCCATCCGTCAATTTCAATTTTGTGCATAGCACTTGGGGGACTGTGTATCTCTTTGCTTACAGCCTGTCTCTGCCCACTAAACATTTGCTCCCTGAGGGCAAACCCTGGTCTGTTTTGCTTGCAACTGAGAGCCCAGAGCCTGGCACAGTGCCTGGCATGAGAGGAATACTTGTTAAATGAAATCAATTCCATCTGTCAACTCTACACCTAGAAATAAACATCCTACAGGTACTTCTCCCAGGCATACACACAAGGACACCAAAAGAGTTCATTCTATACACGTTAGGGCATGCCATACAGAGGTTAGATGCCAGGGACAGCGCTAATTGGGGCAGGGCCAGTTGGGCAGGGCGGCAGAAGCTTTGGACAGAGACAGCTCTGAAGCCAGCCAATCACGGGCATGGCCTCTCTGCTGCCATCGCTACCCCCCAGCCGCTCTGTCCCGGAGCTCAGACCTGGCAAAGTGCGGGACCCCAGAGGGAGGCCAGGAAAGAGAAAATTGTTTTAAGGAAGCCAAAACCCAGACCAAGGTTCACTAAAGAGCTACAACAAGCAACAACTGCTATCTTTCTTTCCTTTTAAGTATTTGTTCAAAACAGCAAAGTTGATGAGAGCTTCTTTTGCAAAGTGCAAAAAAGTGTTTGGGCTTCTTCCATGGGGAAGTTTGTCCTTAGAGACCTCAGCTTGGCTATGTAAAAAGGGTCACTGGGCCACCTGGGTCAGTCTGTTGAGCAAGCCACTTCGGCTCAGATCATGGTCTCATGGTTTGTGAGTTCGAACCCGACATCAGGCTCTGTGCTGTCAGTGCCGAGCCTGCTTCAGATCCTCTGTCTCCCCCACCCCCGCCCCTCCCCCGCTCATGTGCACGGGCAGCTCTCTCTCTCAAAAATAAATAAAACATGAACAAATACAATAAAAACGGTCACCGTAAGTTAGAAAAGAGGTGACTGAGAAAGGAGGGATCAGCATATCAAGGAGGCTCCTGTAAAGAACGAACAGCAAAAAATCTCCGGCCAATCTAAGAACCTGTGTGCACAAACCAGGAACACCCAACATCCCACCAAGGGAGAAGGGAGCTCACTTTCCTCCCCAAATACTTCCCTCATACCCTACACCAGACCAGAGGCTCCACCGGCCTCCTTTGCAATGCCTGTTTTTTTGAGGTGCAGGAAGTCGGAGACTTAACCGACCATCTATCACACCTTAGTGAAAAATGGTCATGATCATAAACAGCTGTTCCACGGAGTCCTGTCTCCATACTCAGGTGGGGCATCATCCCATTTAACTCTCACTACAACCTCGAGGATACCTATGTGCAAATGAGGAAACTGAGACAAAGAGAAGTTAAGTCGAAGTCACCTAGTATGTCAGGGGCGGGGCCTGGATTTAAACTGTGCTCTTAACCACAAGCGATATCACCTCCTCGATTTCAGTCTCTGAAAGGTAAGGCCTGCAGGAAAGGCCACGGCCGCCGGATGCTACTGAACCGCTGACGGTGAACGTCCCTAGGGAGGGACAAAATGAGGGGCAACACTGGCCTCCGGAAATGGTCAATTTAAAACGTTGCTCAGCTGGGGGGGTGGGGGTGGGGTGGGAAGTGTGGAGCGTGGGTTAACTGTACAGAAAAGTCATCGGGCATAATTCCCGGTTGGTGTGCGCTCCCTGCGCGTCCAGGTCAACAAAGGGCTTCCTAGCACAAAACAGGATGCTAGGCACCCGGGAGGTGGGCGCGGGGATTACTTTTTCGGAACCTCGTGACCTAGGTGGAGGATAAGGGGTCATCTCAGGCCCCAGGACCAAGGCAGGTCACCACTTGGAAGAGGTGACCCGTCCATTCCCAGGCCGCGGGGCAAAGGGCCGGGGGTGTCACGCCCCCAGTCCAGAGTTGGCGGGAGGGTAAAAACTCGCCAACCACCCCCAGCCCCGCCGGCCGCCCCGCGCGCACTCACTCGACTGTACCGTGTCTCCTAAGTGCTTCTCTGATCCAAGTCCGGCGGCCACCCCAGCAGAGCCTCCCGCGGGCCCAGACCCTCGGCTCCGGATCTCTAGGGCTCACCGCTTCGGAGAAGGGATGGGGCGCTACAGCGCGGCGAAACCTACGAATTTCAAAACTGAAGACTCGACCAATCCCCAGTAAGTTTGTCTCGACGCTACAAAACTCTAGGCCAATCAGATAAGAGAAAGCTCCAGCCCGGCCGCCTATTAGCTACTCGGGTTGGCAGTCTGCGGAACTAAGAGGCGGGGAAAGGAAGCGTTGAAACTTTAACCTGCTCAGCTTCCGGGAGCGGCGGCAGGCGGCCGACAGAGGAAGTCGCCCTGGGTGGGGAATGCGCGCCCAGCGCCTCTCACGCCGGAACTACAAGCCCCAGCATGCCCTGCGAGGCCCCGCCGGGCCGATACCTTAGATCCGTGCGCGTCGCCGGAGCTTTCGGCTTTGCAAGTTTCTTACTTTAGCTTTCTCCTCCGTGCTGCACGACATCCTTTTGCCCTCTGCCCTTTTTGAGAATTAAAAAGCAAATGCTTTGTAAATCGCACCGGACTTTGTATTTCTGTAGAGCCGTCTGCCATCTCTTGGATGGGAGCAGACTGGGTCCCATCTATAATGGCCTCAGTGTTTCTTTGGAGCAATGTTCTCAACCCCGGCACTTTTGTCCCACCCTCATTTGGCAATGTATGAATACGCTTTCTTTTTGGGGGGGCGGGTGGTGGGGCTACTGGCGTCTGCTGGGTACAGGCTGGCCATGCTGCTAAACACCCTATATTGCATAGGACAGGTCACCCACTCACTCCCCGCAAAAAAAAAAAAAAAAAAAAAATTGTCCAGTGGCAATATTGCCACTGTTGTGAAGCTCTGCTTTAATCAGTCAGTCGGAGTCAGGGTTGCCATTACCTGTAAAAGAATGCAGTTAAATCTGGAAGAGGTATTTATATGCCAGTGCTCATTGTAGTATTAGCCGAGGTGGAAGCAACCTAAATGTTGTATCAACTGATGAATGAATGGATGAAGAAAATGTGGCATATGCATACAATGGATTATTATTCAGCCCTTAGGAAGAAAAATGCTGTCTTTGGCTACCACATGGATGAACCTTCAGGACATTTTGCCAAGTGAAATGAGCCAGTCACAAAAAGACAAACACTGCATGATTCTGATTGTAAGAGGGGTCTCATGCAGTCAAACTCTTAGACACAGAAAGTAGAATGGTGGGTGCCAGGGGCTGGGGAGGGGAAGGAAAAGGGGAAGTATTCAACAGAGATAGTTTCCGTTTTGCAAGATTAAAAAAAATTAGAGGAGTCTGCTGCACGATGGGTTTACAGTGAAGTTGTAATGAACTTTTAAAAATGGTTGAGATGAGAACGTCTGGATGGCTCACTCAGATAAGCGTCTGACTCTTGATTTCAGCTCAGGTCATGACCTGCATCGGGCTCTGTGCTGATAGTGCAGAGCCTGCTTGGGATTCTCTCTCTGCCCCTCCTCCACTTGTGCTCCGTCTCTCAAAATAAATAAACTTAAAAAACAATGGTTGAGATGGTACATTTTATATGTTTTGACCAAGATTGAAAAAAAAAAGAGAGAGAGAAGGGTTAAGCTGGGTCATCTTTTTCCAGTTCCTACGTTTCTGTGGCATTACGTTCTTCTGAACCTTCTTCGACCCTTCTTGATGGAATGTATTCCTCTCCAGTCTAGCTCCGTTGTCTCCTTTCACAGGGGAATGATAATTACCCCCCCCCCCACTCCCGGATGCTTTGTTGGCTCCCACGTTTCTCTAACTTTAGCCTCCTTCAGAGATGTCCTGCACTGCCCGTGTCAAGCCCCAAATCCTGTTAAAGCAAACTGAGAGGTGTGAACGTGGAAGGAAAGCGTGTGAACGGGGGAGTGAAGCCTTGTTCTGCTCTGCCCAGCCCTAGAGGCCTGTGTCTACCCTGGAACCGTGCCCGGTGGAGTTAAACCGAGGGAAGAACACCCAGGATAGTAACAGCTAAACCTTACCTCCAAGCTACCGTTTCCTGAACGCCCACTCTGTGACAGTATTTGTTCCTGGCACTTTTCTAGGCATTAGCTCCTCCCAACAAGCTGTAGAATTTTCTATTTTAACTGATGAAACAAGAGGATAAGTAACCTGTGGAGATACCATAGCAAAAGAACTGGAATCACGGGGCACCTGGGTGGCTCAGTTGGTTAAGTGTCCGAATTGGGCTCAGGTCATGATCTCACGGTTGGTGCGTTCGAGCCCCGCATCCGCCTCTATGCTGACAGCTAGCTCAGATGCTGGAGTCTGTCTTCAAATTCTGTGTCTCCCTCTCTCTCTGTCTCCCTTCTCTCTCTCTCTCTCTCAAAAATAAATAAAACATTAAAAATTAAAAAAAAAAACTGGAATCAAACCTTGTGTCTCTCTGGAAGAGTTTGCCTCCTCTGTAGGAAGACTTATTTAAGGACAGATGTGAGAAAAGAGCTTTATTTAAAAAACTTCAAATCACAGAAAGGCTGCCCTGCAAAAAATGAATTAGTTAGACTTACTCGTGGGCTTTACCTGAATTGTTATCCCATATCTCCAATACTGCACGTCTAAAATAATAACTTTAGGGGCGGCTGGCTGGCTCAGTTAGAGGAGCACGTGACTCTTGATCTCAAGGTCCGGAGTTCAAGCCTCACGTTGAATGTAGTACAGATTACTTAAATAAATGAACTTAAAAAAAAAATAAAAACCTTCCCCTACAAAATCAGCTGCCCCTCTTACTTCAATTAATAATTTTTTTGCCTGCCTGCTGTGTTCCAGGCACTGTGCGGAGGACCCAGCAGTGAGCCTAGCAGCTATAACCCTGCTCTCGTGGAGTTTACAGTATGATGGACAATATTTATATCATTAGAATGTTGGTATATTAGAGATGGATTTCTGACAGTGAAATAAAGTGGAAGTCATAGGTAGAGATTAGCATGAAGATGCCTGTGATGGAATGTTCTGGAAAGCAATAGGAAGCCTCCACCCTGATGAGCACTACAGCCCTCCACTGCCAGATTCTTTGGAGACAAAGGTGGGGCCTGAAATGTGGATTCTCTGTGAGATTAGGAAGCCCTCTTAACATCTGCCCCACGGGGGAAACTGATAGTTCCAGGTCTCTAGACCAGAGAGACAAAGTCTTTGAATAGTTTTATTCTAACATCCGCTAAGACCATTTTAAAACCTAGGTACACATTCTTTAAATTGACCTTAAAATTAGTTTCACCATTAAAATGGTTGTAAAGGATATAATTTTCTAAAACTCACGCATCACCCTTTCAAATGTATCTAATGACATCAAAATGCCATAGCAATTTAATATCCACTATGATCCATTTTTTTGGTATATCTTTGTTTCTGTATTGAGGCATAATTGAGAAATAAAACATATATATTGGAGGTGTACAACATTATATTTGATACATTTACACGTTGTGAAGTAATCACAGCCGAGCTAATTAACATATGCCTCACCCCACATGGTTATTTTCTTTTTCTTCCTTTCTTTCTTTTCTTTCTTTCTTTCTCTTTCTTTCTTTCCTTTCTTTCTTTCTTTTTCTCCCTTTCTTTCTCTCTCTTTCTCTCTCTCTTTCTCTCTTTCTTTCTTTCTTTCTTTCTTTCTTTCTTTCTTTCTTTCTTTTTCTTTCGTGGTGAGGACACTTAAGATCTACTCTCTTAGGAGGCACCTGGGTGGCTTAGTCAGTTGGCTCAGGTCACAATCTCCCAGTTTGTGAGTCTGAGCCTCACATCAGGCTCCCTGCTGTCAGCACAGAGCCTGCTTCAGATCCTCTGTCCCGTGCTCTCTGCCCCTCCCCCACTTGCGCTCTCCCAAAAATAAATAAATATTAAAAAAAAAAAAGATCTACCTTCTTAGCAAATTCCAAGTGCACAATATAGTAGAATTGCTAACTATGTTCCCATAACCGTACATTAGCTCTCCAGAGCTTAATCACTTTGCGTAACTGAAACTTTGCGCTCCTTGAATAACATCTCACCCTTTCCCCCTCCACAGCCCTGAGGAACCACCAATGCACTCTCTACTTCTGTGAGTTTGCCTACTTTAGATTCCACATATAAGTGAGGTCATGCGGTGTGTGTCTTTCTGTGTCTTTCTTATTTCATTTAGTGCCGCGTCCTTCGGGTTCATCCAGGTTGTTAGAAATGCCTGGATAGCTTTCTTTTATAAAGCTAAATAATATTCCATTCTCTCTCTATACCCCATTTTCTTTTTTTTTAATATTGTTTTTGTTTATTATTATTATTTTTTTAATTTATGCTCTATGCCCAATGTGGGGCTTGAACTCACAACCCCAGGATCAAGAGTCACATGCATATGGACTGAGCCATCCAGGTGCCCCTATATATGCTACATTTTCTTTTCCTTTTTTTTTTTTTAACGTTTATTTATTATCGAGAGGCAGAGCGTGAACAGGGGAGGGGCAGAGAGAGGAGGAGACACAGAATCTGAAGCGGGCTCCAGGCTCTGAGTTGTTAGCACAGAGCCCAACGTGGGGCTTGAGCCCACAAACTGTGAGATCATGACCTGAGCTGAAGTCAGACGCTCAACCGACTGAGGCACCCAGGCACCCCATATGCCACATTTTCTCATCCATTCAACCATTAACAGACATTGGGTTGTTTCCATATCTTTGTTATTATGAATAAGGCTACAGTGGACATGGGAGTGCGGATACCTCTGGAATAATAACTTCATTTCCTTTGGATATAGACCCACAAGCAGGATTGCTGGATCGCAAGGTAGACCTATTTTTTTTTAAGTTTTTAAATTTATTTGAGAGAGAGAGAAAGAGCATGAGCAGAGGAGGGACAGAGAGAGGGGGAGAGAGAGAGAATCTGCTCTTGGTGCAGAGCCTGACTGGGGGCTTGGTCCCTCGAACCATGAGATCATGATCTGAGCTGAAACTGAGAGTCGGATGCTTAACCGACTGAGCCACCCAGGCACCCCAAGGTAGACCTATTTTTAGTTTTTTGAGGAACCATACTGTTTTCCACAGTGACTGCACCAGTTTACATTCCCACCCACAGCACACCAGGGTTCCCTTTTTTCCATATCCTTGCCAACACCTGTTACCTTTTGTGTTTCTTGTAATAGTCATTCTAACAGGTGTGCAGTGGTATGTCATGAATTGGATATATGTTTCCCTGATCGTGATGTAGAGTATCTTTCCATATGTTTGGTGGCTGTTTGTAGATCTTGGGAGAAATGTCCATTCTCAAGTCCTTTGCCCATTTTTCAAAGGTTTTTTTTTTTTTTTTGATGTTTATTTTTGAGAGAGGCAGACAGAGTGGAAGAGGGAGACACAGAATCCCAAGCAGGCTCCAGGCTCCGAGCTGTCAGCACAGAGCCCAATGAGGCGCTCGAACCCATGAGCTGTGAGCTCATGACCTGAGCCGGAGTTGGACGCTTAACCGACTGAGCCACCCAGGTGCCCCATGTCTCTCTCACAATAAATAAACAAGCTTTAAAAAGGAAAGAAGAAAGGAAAGAAAGAAAGAAAGAAAGAAAGAAAGAAAGAAAGAAAGAGGAAGGAAGGAAGGAAGGGAGGAAGGGAGGGAGGAAGAAAGAGAAAGAAAGAAAAAGAAAGAAAGAAAGAAAGAAAGAAAGAAAGAAAGAAAGAAAGAAAGGAAGGAAGGGAGGGAGGGAAAGAAAAGTACATACAGGACAAATCTAGGAGAATATAAAATGGACTTTCTTAAAAGTCTCAGAAAGTCTTGTTTTTCTTTTTACACCCTTCATGTGGGTGGTGTTTCTTTATGTGAAGACAGCTGGGCTATATGCAGCCTCTAACCTACACTGAAAGTCTCTGGGGGTAGAAGCTGTAGGCAAAGACACAAATTGAGCTCTGAATGCCTGCCAAAATCACAACTTGGTCTGCTGCAAGGAGCAGCCTGAGCGAGAAGCAAGCCCATGCAAGATGGCAACATGGTGGAACTGTGTCCACCTCGGCCTGGGCTTGGTTTAACTGTGCCGTCTGGCTACAGGATCTCAGACTTTCAGGGCCAGAAATAATAATTGGGTAACATGTAACCACAGTCTCAGGAATGGGGGCTACACAGCCAGCCCCTTCTTTAAGTTAGGGAGTCCTTGCTACAGACTTGGAGAGTCCCATCAATGTCACAGGCAAGAATCCAGCCGGGGTCCCTATCGTATTATTCTTGCCATTGTAGAAGAATAATCTGTGCATCGATTAGTGCAAGAACTTGAAACGTTTAAGAGAAACCAGCCGATTCCGGTAGCCGATCCTGATTTAAAATGTACAATTGGTGAATTAATGTAGATTTGTATTTCTAAGCTGGAATCCTACAAAATGCCATATGCCAGAACTAGGTTATCTAAGAGAATATAAGATTCACCGTCAACCAAGACGGCCTTAAATATTCCCCTTCAGCTTGAGTCAACTTGAGGCTTCTTCCTGACTTTAGATCCCCATCTCCCTTTTCACAGAACACTTTCTTTAGACAACTTGCAAGGGTAAATTGTTTCTCTGCCCCTTTGGAGTGGATGGAAATCTCTTTAAAAAGGCTTTTGCCAGGTTTACAACCTAGGGATGCCTCTCTCGAGGACCTAGGAGGCATTCCTTGGAAATATAACCATCGTGAAAGAAAGCGCTCCCCTTTCCCAGTCTCTGGAAGGGGACAGGTGTCTAACTTCAGCGGGTCTCAGCAAACACAGATGGCCTAACCGCGGAGAAAAACCTTCGCAAACTCGGGAGTAACTCAATGTGCCACACATGACCCATGGATCAACCACCCTGCTAATGCCCTTCGGTACTTTTCCTCCAGCTCACCCCAGCACTTACACAACCTCCCGACTTGTGTTTAATTGTATGATAGCCTCTCTCTTTTTTCAGTAGCCTTAAATAAAGTCTTCCTTGCCTGTTTAGCCTCGTGCAAATTTCACTTCGACTCCCTATTTATAAATTACATGCATTGTACGTGGAAGAATACACATTGGTTTGAATCACATAAAATCACCACTATTCATCTGTGTTTTGCCCTGCGAAAAAGGCAGTTTCATATGGTTCAACTGAATGCCTGGGATGGTTTCTTAAAGCAGACTATCGAAGTTCTTTAAAAAACTAAAATGAATAGAAATGTAAATGCAACTGAAAACATTAGAACGAGTATAGCCGAGGTTGTAAATGAGACCTTAAAAGGAATTATTAAAATTTGCTAGCTAAAAAAAATATATTTTTTCAAAACTTATTAATGTTTATTTATTTTTGAAGGAGAGAGAGAGAGACAGAGGTGAGTGGGGGAAGGGTAGAGAGAACCCAAAGGGGCTGCAGGCTCTGAGCTGTCAGCACAGAGCCTGATGCGGGTCTTGAACCTGCGAACTGAACTGTGAGATCATGACCCGAGCTGAAGTCGGACGCTTAAAGGACTGAGCCACCCAGGCACCCCTAAAAAAAAATATTTTAAAAAAAGGGGCACCTGGCAGGCTCAGTCAGTAGAGCATGAAACTCTTCACTCGGGGTTGTGAGTTTGAGCCCCACATTGGGTGTAGAGATTACTTAAAAATAAACAAATTGGGGTGCCTGGGTGGATCAGTCGGTTAAGCGTCAGCTCTCTTGATCTCGGCTCAGGTCATGATCCCAGGGTTATACGATCAAGCCCATGTTGGGCTCTGTGCTGAGCATGGATCCTGCTTGAGATTCTCTCTCTCTCTCTCTCTCTCAAATATAATAAAATAAAACAAAGAAGCAAACTTAAAAATATTTGTAAAATACCTAAAATTTGCTAGCTTTATACATGTAAAATGAACTTCAAAACTTTGAGAAGAACGAGGGTTTTAACATCGAACTTGAATAAACCAAATATTTTTTTAAAAAACACAGTCACTCTTGGAGCGCCTGGGTGGCTCAGTCGGTTGAGCGTCCGACTTCAGCTCAGGTCATGATCTCACCGTCCGTGAGCTCGAGCCCCTGTGCTGACAGCTCAGAGCCAGGAGCCTGCTTCGGATTCTGTGTCCCCCTCTCTCTGCCCCTCCCTCGCTCACACCTTGTCCCCCCCTCTGTTTCTCAAAAAAAAAAGAGGTGCCTTATATTTGGCGGTCCCGTTCTACTCTTGTTTAAGATGGAAAGGCAAATGCTGCCCTGTTCCTCCCTCATGGCTGGTAGAGGAAGTCCTCTGGGCTGTGTGTTTTATCGGGGGAGCCTCTGCGTTGAGGTCTCAGATGCTCGCTCTTTTTTGTTGCTGCCCTAAGATGATGATGGCTGGCGGACTCACTCGTTCTAAAAACAATGTGCAGAAGGAAGATTCATAGAAGAGTGCCTGCTGATTCCCTTGCAGTGAAGAATAAACCCCATCAGACTAAAATCCTCGTGTGTTATCTGTGCAGTCGCCCGAATAAGCGAGGCGCAGAGTGAAATACCCGGACGCTCTTTCCGGAAGGATTTAGGATGAGGAACCACGGTCTTGAGCAGCCAGAATTAGCCTGGAGGTAGTCAGATGTGTTCTTTCTCTGAAGCACCGTGGAAGCCACGCGTAATCTGACGGCTGTCCTGCTAAAGGAATCAGCACGGGAGGTGGATGAGTGACTAATGGCATTCAGCTCCCGGTTTATTACAGGGAGAGACTGGTTGATGGGCCTGGGAATGCGTGAGGTCCCGGGGCGCCTGGCCGGCTCAGTCGGTAGGGCGTCTGACTCTTGATCTGGGGCTTGTGAGTTCGAGCCCCATGTTGCGTGTAGGGATTACTTAAAAATAAAGCCTTAAAAAAAAAGGGGGTGGGTGGGGGGAAATGCATGAGGTCTGTCATACTCCCTGTATCCAACTCCACTTAAGAGAAAACCTTTCCTGTGGAACAGGAAATACAGTCTTTGAAATTCGGTGACTATCGCTCATCGTCCCCTGCACAGCCCTGGGATAGGAGTTGCCAGCCTTCGCTGCTCTGACTTTCCATCTGCTGTGCGTGTGTGACTTTGCGTACCTGCTCTGACAAGTATGCTTCCCTCATTTCAAGATCCATCAGGGGCACCTCTCCGTAACTCTAACTAGTGAAGGTCTCTGGTGCATTAATTCTTTGCTGCACCCCAATCTTCTTCTCTTTTACAGAGTATCTTGTCTGGCTCCAAGCTGCCCTACCTTCACTGTGCCCTGAGGGTACGGCCCTGGCTTCCGCCCCTGGCTGAAGGAGATATTCTATAAGGAATTCCTGCTCACAGTGAGTCGTTGGACCACATTCCTTCCGTCTACCGATTCTGAAATGCAGAGTTCGTGGATCCTTTTCACATTTTGGAATGTCGCAGTAAATGGCTACTCAGGAGAAAAGGCCCAGTCATTTTGGTTCTGTCAATTCAAAGTGTATTTGACCGCTGGAAGGTGTTTCGCAGAGAAAGTTCTGTGAAACCCGTGTGAATTAGTTTGCTGGGGCTGCTGGGACAAAGTCCCACAAACTGAGTGGCTGAAGTGACAGCAATGTGTTGTCTCACCTTTCTGGAGGCCAGCGTCCAAGATCCAGAGCTGGTCCCTCCCGAGAGGGCTGTGAAGGAGAATCTGTTTCGTCCCGCTCTCCCAGCTGCTGGAGGCCTGCTGGCAAGCTTTGGTATACCCTAATCTCTGCCTTCACGTTCCATGACGTTCTCTCTGTGTGCCTGCCTTATGAGGTCACACGGCTGTGGCTGAGCCAAGGTCCCAGGGAGAGGCAAACTGACATGGGGTGATACCTTTCCCTGCCACCTGCAACGGCGGTTCCCAGCACCCAAGAGGTCTACGGGCATGAAGCTGCCATGTGATTTAATGGGACCACAAGCCCTGGACCCCACTGTGTGACGCCCCCCCCCCCCCGGCCGCCGTCTGCAAAGTGAAGGAAGTGAAAAACAGGCAGCTTCTCAAGGTTCCCCCAGCTTGTAAGACCAATTCTGGGAGTACCTGGGGAATCAAGTTAGGATCTCTGAATTTAGAGACAAAGTCCCTGCTGCATGCCCACTAGGAGGCAGTAACCCTCTGTGTTTTGATCCCGGCCGTTGAACGGATGCCTCACCTTACTTGGTGTCAGTTAATGAAAAAGCAAAAAGAAAAAAGAAGGAGTGGGATGAGGAATCTCTTTTTAGTTTTCCCCTCAACAAGCTACTCTAGAATAACAACTTCTAAGTCACGGCCATGTCAAGCAGTAAGAAAAACGGAGTGTTTTGTTGCTTTCCGCATCCTCTGAATTTCCCCCGAATTGACCCCTCGCCTATAAGGGGCCATCTCTTCTCCCTCATGTGTTGAACTTGGAGATGGCTGATTCGTTAAGTCACAGAATTTCGGACCTGAAAAAGAAGGACTCTTTGCAGCTGAGGAAACAGACCCGAGCAGTGAGTGGCGAGTTCAAGGTCACATGGCAAGGGAGTGGCAGGGCTGCTGTACATTGAGACATGATCTCTGAAGTTCCTTTAAGCCTAACAGTTGGTTATCTGACCGGTGATCTCCACTCCCCATGGCGGTTCTAAATAAGCATGAAATTTGGCTTGGTAGGTTGACTTTTTTTTTTTTTTAATAGACTTTATTCTTTTAGAGTATTTTTAGATATGCAGCAAAATTTGCGTCGAAGGTAGAGAGGTTTCTGGTATACCCCCTGGCCCCAAACATATGTCACCTCCAATTGTCAGCATCCCCCAACAGTGCGATCACTTGTTATAACTGCTGGCACATCATTATCACCCGGAGTCTGTAGCTTATATCAGGGTTCACTCTTGGTGTTTTACAGTCTATGGATTTAGACACATTCCTCTTCCAGATTGTCACACAGAATGTAGCCCTTTCGGATGGCCTGGTAATATTCCTGCCTTGATAGCTCCATTCTTTTTAGTGCTGAATGGTATTCCATCGTCTGGATGTATTACAGTTTATTTATGTATTCCCCTGCTGAAGGACATCTCAGTTGCTTCTAGTCGGTTGGCTTTGTGAACGTGCAGAGATGTGTTATTCAAAACCTTCCTCATCAGAATGAGATTCGGTTCGGTCTTATTAAATCCGTGATCCCAAATTAAAGCTCTGGTGAAGTCCATTAAAACAGCGGTTCTCTGGACTTGCAGAGCAGTAACATTAACATAAACGTTTAGTCATCTACATCGGGTTAAGTTTTAAAAGATTTTTATTTATTTATTTTATTATTTTATAGTTTTTTAGAGTTTATTTTTGAGAGAGAGCATGAGGTGGAGGGGGGAGAGGAGAGGGAGAGAAGGAATCTTAAGCAGGCCCCACTCCCGGGCGCTCAGTCTCACGACCCTGAAATCATGAAATTAAGAGTCAGACACTTGGGGTGCCTGGGTGGCTCAGATCCGACTTTGGCTCAGGTCATGATCTTGCGGTTTGTAAGTTCCAGCCCCGCGTCAGGCTCTGTGCTGCTAGCTGGGAGCCTGGAGTCTGCTTTGGATTCTGTCTCCCTCTCTCTCTGCCCCTCCCCTGCTTATGCTCTGTCTCTCCCTGTCTCTCAAAAATGAATAAATATAAAAAAGTTAAAAAAAAAAAAAGAGTCACTTAATCTACTGAGCCACCCAGGCAGCCCTTACATCAGGTTAATTTTCTTAAGACGCAAGTTTTCATTTTAAACTATCACTGGGATCCTACTCTTATAAAAGAAAAGACATTTTAACCAAAAAAGTAGAGGGTGCACAATGTCCGAATACATCACCGTGAGATAAATAAATTCCTGTGTGAAAAGCTCTAGCATTGTTCTTATCTTTCTCATTTTGCAGAAATCAGTAAAATCCTTGTCTCCCACTGAACCCAGCCTACAGCCAGCCTAGGGAACCACTGCCTTAAGGAACTGGCCAGTGTTACACAAGTCCCTCTACAAAAGAGCTCTTCTGCCTATGAATGGCTCCCTTCAAGAGAGGAAGGAGGCTGACTACATTTCCTAGCGGGGAAGAGAAAACAGTGAGGGTGGGAAAGTATGTCTTTTATTTTTAAAAATTTTTTAAAAGCCCCAACTTTCTTTCTTTCTTTCTTTCTTTCTTTCTTCTTTCTTTCTTTCTTTCTTTCTTTCTTTCTTTCTTTCTTTCTTTCTTTCTTTCTTTCTTTTTCTTTTTTTCTTTCTTTCTTTTCTTTTTTCTTTCTTTTTTTCTTTTTTCTTTCTTTCTTCTTTCCTTCTTGCTTTCTTTTCTTTCTTTCTTTTTTCTTTCTTTCTTTCTTCTTTCTTTCTTTTCTTTCTTTTTTCTTTCTTTCTTTCTTCCTTTCTTTCTTTTTTCTTCCTTTTCTTCCTTTTCTCCCCCAAGAAGGGGGAGAGGTACAGAGGAAGAGAGAGAGAGAGAGAAAGAAAGAGAGAGAGAATCCTAAGCAGGCTCCAAGTTCAGCACAGAGCCCAACACGATCCTGGAATCATGACCTGAACCGAAATCAAGAGTTGGATGCTCAACCGATGGAGCCACCTGGAAAGTATGTCTTTTAAAGCTGAACTTACAGAGAACTTTCTGGGAGAAGAGTTGTGAATTCTATTTCTATATGATCAAACGCTCTTGAAGCCTAAACGTAGAATGGGGAGGGGGTGGAAAAAACAATTGTCGATGCGAACACATTGGACCGATAAGATGTGGGCTGAATGACGGTATAGACGGCTGCGGTGTGGGCCCTTCATGCTCACTTCAGCAATAAATTGGGAAAACAGAATTCCTGCTTTTATTGCCTCAGTGGCTTTGGCAAACTGTCTAATCCGAGTCCACGGTACCATAAGATTGTTAGCAAGGCCCACTTGGATAATGCTAGAACTGTTTAAACAATGGTCCAGTTTTGCAAAACACACTTTCCTCACAGCAATGCGTGCACTCGACCGTCTCTGTCTCTTACATCATATTGTCTGAGAAAAGATATACTTAACAACAACAACAACAACTTTATCCCCTTTGGGATTAACTGGGTACATACCTGGCTAGCCAGAGGCAGCGAGGATCCCTACGTCTAAACTGAGGATCCCTACGTCTAAACTCTGGGGTCTGCGGGGCTTGTATCCCCGGTTTCACACACAGAATGTTTTCTTTCAGCTTTTCTTTCTTTTATTTTTTTAATGTTTTTAACGTGTATTCATTTTTGAGAGAAAGAAAGAGACAGAGCGTGAGCAGGGGAGGGGCAGAGAGAGAGGGCGACACAGAATCCGAAGCAGGCTCCAGGCTCTGAGCTGTCAGCACAGAGCCTGATGCGGGCCTCGAACCCAGGAACTGCGAGATCATGACCTGGTTAAGTCAGGCGCTTAACCAACTGAGCCACCCAGCACTCTTCTTTCAGCTTTTCTGAGGGAAAGGAGATCTTTGGGCATAATTTAAGGCCAGGAGAAATGTCATGGCAAGAACCCCTCTACCTTCCAAAGCAGTTAGAGTTTCCTGTTTTGCCATAGGCAGAGAGCCTCCAGAGTTCCTAGTTTTCTCAGAAACACACAGTGCCCGGCGGGCGCCCTGAATGCCCTGACCATTCAGGAAGAGTTCTAGATTGATTTTCTCCTATTAGAAGAGGAGGGACAGAGTGTAGTAGGAGATAGCAAAATGCAGCATTACTGATAAAACAGAACATGGGCACAGTCTTGTGACCAAAAGGAACGATAGAACTATCTATACAATTAAACATAGGGCTCCTGGCTGCCTCTGGCCAGGGCGTTAGCCCTTAGTCACTGTCAAACAAACCTGCAAACTTGCCTCAGGAAATCACATGAAGTTGCCTCCCCCGAAAGTCCGAAAGTCTGTGGGATGCTGTTCTGCCTGAGCTAGCAAACATAATGTGCGGTGTTTGCGTGAAAAAAAAAGAAAAAGAAAAAGTAATTTACAGCTTAGTAATAGCCACAGGATGGAGAATTTGTGTCTTGGAACTCTTACAGAAGACATCACGAATGCAACCCGCCCAGAATGTTTTGCAGGTTTCCAGGCCCCCGAAGCAGAACGACCACCTCTCTCCATCATCACACCAAAACCAGCAGGGAGCTGTCAGAGGGGACAAGATGACTCAATCCCTAATCAATTGGCTGACCCAAGACTCTTCGAGTCTTACCCTGAATTTCCACCCTTTCAAAATCCCTGCTTGTAAGCCATTGAGGAGTTTGGGACTTGGGGGCATCAGCTCCCTATTCTCCTGGGTTGTGCCTCACCAGTAAATAACCTGTCTTTCCTCACTGCAAAAGCTTGGTGTCAGTTTCCATTGACTTGCTATGTTTGCATCAGGTGGATGAACACTTGTTTGGTTTCGCTACAGGCAGGCCGAACAAGGGGAAGGGAAGAAGGCGAAATACGAAGAAACATGGTTTAGAAGTGTGAAGTCTCTGCTGTTATATTAAGCTCTGGTGGGTTAGTACAGTTTTTTTCCCCAAAGGTGAGTATAGATTACTGGCAAAGCCTTTTTCACCAGGGTAAGCTCTGAGGCTCTTAGCGATGTTCTAGAATCCTCCAGAATGTTATGGATAGTTCCACCACCCCTACAATTCAGGCTTTCATCACCATAAGAGCTGTGATGTTTCATCACCAGATGTTTCCATAATTAAAAAAGTTTTCCAACTAAAACAGGGGCGCCTGGCTGGCTCAGTCAGAGCAGTGTGCAACTCCTGATCTCAGGGTGGTGAGTTCGAGCCTCACATTAGGTGTAGAGATTACTAAAATAATAATAATAATAATAATAATAATAATAATAAATAAACTTCAAAATAAAATAGAGGGGTGCCTGGGTGGCTCAGTGGGTTGAGCATCTGACTCCTGATTTCAGTTCAGATCATGATCCTGGGGTTCTGAGATCGAACCCTGAGTCAGGTGTGGAAACTGCTTAAGATTCTCTCTCTCTCTTTCTCTCTCTCCCTCTTTTTCCCTCTGCCTCTCAAAAAAAATTTTTTAACAAATAAAGTACAATGTTAAAGAAAATGTCAAAACAATATATCTCCATTATAGAAACTTTGAGAAATATAGAAAATAGAGAGTGATCAGCAGACTGTTACCACCTGATGGCACCATGGCTATATTTCTTCCTGTTACTTTTCTTGTGTAATCATGGTGTCCTAACAACCTTGTGTTATTTTTGTTACTTTCTTTTTTTAAAAAAATTTAATGTTTACTTATTTGAGAGAGAGAGAGAGAGAGAGAATGCACAGGGGAGAGGCAGAGAGAGAGGGAGACACAGAATCCGAAGCAGACTCCAGACTCTGAGCCATCAGCACAGAGTCCTATGCGGGGCTCGAACCCACGAACATGAGATCATAACCTGAGCCACAGTCGGACACTTAACTGACTGAGCCACCCAGGCACCCCATCTTTTTGTTACTCTTATGCGTGTGTGTTTTATCATGCAACCACTTCATGAGTCTCACTATTTTTTTTTAAGTTTATTTATTTTGAGAGAGAGAGAAAGCACGAGTGGGAGAGAAACAGAGACGGAAGGAGAGAGAGAGAGAGAGAGAGAATCCCAAGCAGGCTCTGCACTGTCAGCGCAAAGCCTGATGCGGGGCTTGAACTCACGAACTGTGAGATCATGGCCTGAGCTGGAATCAAGAGTCAGACGCTTAACCAATTGAGCCACTCTGGTGTCCCATGAGTCTCACTTTTATGGGCTATGAAATTTCTTCTTGAGGGTGTCACATTTTAGTTAAGTATTCTCTTTGATGAGTTTGGGGGACAATGGGTTCTTGTTTCGTTGTTACCAATTGGTAATCTACGAAAGTGTTCCATTTTGCCAAGCCCTTGCCTATGTGAGTCATTGTTATGTTTCAAAACCTCTAATCAATTGAATGGATACAAATAACTCATCTTTGTATCTATTTCTTTTGATTACAGTGAAGTCGAACACTCTCACTTATTCTTTCATTGTACGTTCTACTTTGGTGACATCCTGGTTAAGTCCTTGGAGCAGCACCAGTTAGAATGATGTTTCCCATCCACGACCATTTAGAGATTAGCAGTAAATGTTCAAAGGGAGAGCGTACCACAGAGAATGGGGGCAATAGAGCTAACATACTCCGGTGTGATTATCAAATACTCTATTGTACGTATAATTACAAGTAGATGCAACGTACTCTTAAAATGAAAGCCTAGAACTTCTTCCTCTTGGTTCTCAGGGTTCAGCCCACGTGCTTGACAGTCAGCACATCTACGTGTGAATAGAACAGCTCAGTTTTTTTTTTAATCTAATTCCTCCTATGGTCAGTGAAGACCGGAAAGTCGTTTTATACAACGTTATTGGTCAAGGGACCCTTGGAATAAAGGATTCACATAGTCAAAGACTGCAAATGTGGAAGCTTAGGTCTGTTCCTACCACTGTTGAGATGTCCTGCCTCCAGTTAGAAGGCTGTCTGACGCTTTCACTGTTTTGCCACACTGTCCCCTGTCTTTGCACCTTTCCAGTCATTAGCACCGTAAATTCTTTTTCAGATCATTTACCTTTGTTTTATAGCGCCAACACCTATGCGATATATTGTGGCATTCCTCATATTGAATCCTTACAACACCCTATCTGGTATTATTGTTAATGGTCCCCATTTTACACACGTGGGCATTGAGTCCCAAAGACAAAAGCCGGCTTGCTCTGGACCCAGCAGAAGAGCCCGAGGAGTAGTAGCAGGGACGTAAACTCATGCCCTTCTGATTCCAGAACGATTATAATAGGTCACCTCGAACTTGTAGTTTAACCCCAGAGGCTACGAAAAAAAGCACTCTACTCTGTTAAGCAAGATGGCTTCACATTTGTACACAGTAGAGGCTCATTAGAAACCCCACTGACTGACCAAAAAGGGGGTTACTTATGTAAGATCTTATGTCTCCAAATGAGGCTGTTTCTCTGCCTCTCTACAAACGACAAGCACACTTAGCTGAGAATTTCTAGGAACATTTCTTGGGGCTGCGATGGATTCGAGCACTTAAAAAATCTTTGGAATGACCTAGAGACACCTGGCTGGCTCAGTCAGTTAGAGTACGACTTGGGCCCAGGTCGTGATCTAGCAGCTTGTGGGTTCGTGTCCCGTGTCAGGCTCTGTGCTGACAGCTCGGAGCCCGGAGCCTGCTTCGGATTCTGTGTCTCCCTCTCTCTGCCCCTCCCCCACTCATGCTCTGTCTCTCCCTCTCTCTCTCTCTGTCTCTCTCTCAAAAATAAACATTAAAAAAATTGTTTAATCTTTGGAATGACCTGAATGACATTAGTATTGTTGATCTGAAAGACTCTTTATTACTGAAAAGCCGGCAGGCGGTGGATTAACTATGTAATGGGAAATGGTGTGCGTCTTCTGGCCTCAGAACTGTTGCCGTATCTGGACCTGACACATCGGGGTCCTCTCTGTGGGTAACATGCCTTCTAAACCTTAAGGTTTAGAGGTTAGATTCAGAGTTTTCTGTATGTTGGATTCTTCTGGTCTCTCTCGCTCTGTGCTCACCTCTCTCCGGCTTCTGGTTTTGCACTTGCCTCCTTTCCGACCTCGTGGGCTCCGGTCCAGAACAGGCTCTCATTACGACAGTTGGGCACTGCTGCCCCCGTCCCCTCCCCCCACTGAGTGACCCAGGATGATGGCAGATCCGGGCACTGATCCAGCAAGGTGAACGCTGGCCCTCACACCGCCCTGGACTCGTAGCTTGTGATACGCCTTAGCCCCGACAGTGTCCGGTGGCAATGAAGTTCATTCCGCGCCCGGCCCGGCCCAGTGCACAACTTCAAGCAGGGATCCAGCTCCGTCCCTCGTCTACTGTGGGACCTTCCTTTCCCATGGCCACCCGGGAATGAAAATGGGGGCTTCCGCGGACCCTCTGGGGCTGGATCTCCGCGGCCCACTTACCACAGCGCGTTTCCCTTCTGCTTCTCATGGTGGTTCTGAGGCCGCCTGGTGTAGGAAGAATAAGGACCCCTAGTTACCTTCCAGAGCAGAAGGCAGCTTGCAGAGGGGATGGGTTCAGGACTGGGGGGTGAGGAGATTGCCTTGGATTCTCTGGGTGGGCCGATGTGACCACAGGGGGCGTTGTAAGGGAGATGAGAGAGTCAGAGCCAGAAATCTGAAGATGACACCCTGCTGGCTTTGAAGACAGAGCGAGAGGCCAGGCCTGAGCCAAGGGGGGCAGGCAGCCTCTAGCTACCGCAAGGTGACAGTCTCCCCTCGGGACTTCAGAATGGATGCAGGCCTGATGACACCTTGGTTTTTAGCTCAGGAAGACCTGTTTGTCTTATTATTATCTTTTGTTTTTGAGAGAGAGAGAGACAGACAGAGTGTGAGCAGGGGAGGGGCAGGGAGAGAGGGAGACCCAGAACCGGAAGCAGGCTCCGGGCTCTGAGCTGTCAGCACAGAGCCCCATGCGAGGCTGGAACCCACAAACCTCAACATCACGACTGCAGTGAAATCGGATGCTTAACCAACTGAGCCACCCGAGCGCCCCTCTACTGAGAATTTAAAACTGAGTCGTGTAGGGGCACCCGGGTGGGTCAGTTGGTTAAGCGTCTGACTTTGGCTCAGGTCATGATCTCACAGGTTCGTGAGTTTCAAGCCCCACATCTGGCTTTCGGCTGTCAGAGCAGAGCCCACTTTGGATCATCTGTCCCCCGCCCCCTCCCACCCCCGTCCCTCTCCACTCACACGCACGCCCTCTCTCCCAAAAATAAATAAGCATTTAAAAAATAAAAAACAAATAAAACTGAGTTGTGTAAACTTTGTCTCACTTACATTAAAATCTCAATATCTCCAAAGAGCAGAATGTGCCTCATGTTTCTAGAAACCCTTAGAACATGCTGCCTGCTTCTTGGCCCATGGTTAGGAATGCATACATTTTTGTAAACTTGACGAATCCCTGCTTGTCATTTGGCATTTGAAGATTAACTCATTGGTGATATCCAGCCTCCCCTAAGTTGGCGTTTCTGTGTGTTTTGAAAGCCTGGGCTTTGGGGAGTGGCTTGACTCCAGAATGTGGGGAGAGGTCAGTTGTATGGTGACTCTCTCTCTTCAAGCTGAGGCTGAGTTTAGAATCTGAATAGGAGCCAAACGGGTTCCGGGGTACATGGGACCCAAAATATCACCGGGGTCCTAGTCCAGTGACGCTAGCGAGTGAAGCAAAAACGGAGAGGCAGGATGGCAGAGATGTGGAGAACACGGGAGCGATGTATGTGAGTTTAGGCAAGTCCCCAGTCCCCTAAACTCTCTGAGCACCTGTTTCCCGATCACTTCACAGGGTTAATAATGTCCACGTGTTTTCAAAGATGTGCAAGAACTGGGGCGCCTGGGTGGCTCGGTCGGTTAAACGTCTGACTTCGGCTCAGGTCACGATCTCATGGTTGGCGGGTTCGAGCCCCGTGTCAGGCTCTATGCTGACAGCTCGGAGCCTGGGGCCTGCTTCGGAGTCTGCGTCTCCCTCTCTCCCTGCCCCTCCCCCACTTGTGCTCTGTCTCTCAGAAATGAAAATAGGTGTGAAAGAACCAGAACCCTCCTCCTGGAAGGACCATAAATAGGTAAAGTCACTTTACAGAGTGCTGGCAATATCCAGTATAACTGGTGATATGATATGCTCCCCATCATATACACAGGAGCAATTCTATTCTTGATGTGACCTTCGAGCGGGGGTTCTCAGTCCCAGTCGCATGTCAGAGCCACCTGGGGGACTTGGTGTTTGTTTAAATCCTAATGCCTCAACACCACCCTCAGAGACGAAGACTTCATCAGTTCTGGGACGAGGCCCAGAAATTGGTTTTTTAAAAAGTTCCCAAGGCTACTCTAACGTGCACCCTGCCAGAAATTTACACATACAGACAAAGAGACATCCACCTTGTGGATTACAATACATTACATAAATTAAATAAATTACATAAATAAATAAATAATAATTACATAAAAAATAAAGAAATTACATAAATAAAATCAAGGGGAATTAAGCATCTGCAGGTAAAAAGCGAATCTTTAAGATTCTTTGAAAATACAGAAAACTACCTTCTAACCTCAAGAGAGAGACAGATTTCCAAAGGTTCAAGATGCATAAGCCATAAACGATCAGATTGATACGTTTGGCTTTGAAGTGTAAAAATCTCGTACTTGAAAAGGCACCATACCCGACATGAATAATTCTTAAACACGATGTCGATCTATAACAGCAAGATCTTCAGGATGATATAATATGACACCAATTTTTTGAAAAATTCAAAACACACAAGTCAATACGATTTGTACCCATACGGGTTGTACAAGTATGAATATACACGTGGATCGCAAATGTCTGTCCTGAGTTTTATTTTACCACCGAGAAGAAAGGGAAACTGAATTGGGGCTACAAATAAATCTGTAATATTTTAGGTGTTTAGCAGAGTCATCAGTACATAAGGGTTGTATCATTATCTATACTTTTTTTGTATGCTTTGAATTAGTGTAAAAATTACTGAAATATCTAAAAATTAGCTCTAGCATCTTTTGGGGACTAATCTTCTAGAACCACAGTCGGCTCCTCTGTGTGAAACTTTGCTGAGGGTATCCTGGTTTTGTGAACTGTCGCTTTAAAGAGAGGGCAAATGAACCTGTAGAGAAACCAAGGCAGAAAGTCTTTTATTTAGTTTATTCTAAGCGGTAAGCGTGGTTGTAACTTCCTGTCTGCGATTAACCCTAAGCACCCAGTAGGGGGCGCCAGAGAACAGCACAGGCAAGGGGGAGCCCTGGTTCTCCCTGGAAACAGAGCAGGCTGCGTTCACCCGCTCCACACTGGTTAATAAGTAATCAAACCCCCAGTGGGTTCTTGCCTCCTGGGGTGACATGTGTTGTCTTTATTGCCCTTGGCTCGATATAGTAAGGGTTTGCAGAGCCCCTGAAATGCAGCCTATTTTGGATCTGATTACACAGAGCTTTGAGAACTGTCTTGGGTGCGATAGCTCTCGCGGTAGTGGAGGGTTATGGAAAATTAATCTGGCTGAGCTGTTGTTCTTTCTGACAACCCCAGACCCTCATTAGCATGAAATGAGGCTGCTTGATTAAACGGGTTTTTTTTTTTTCATCTGTCATCTATTAAAAAATAATTTGAACAAAACTAAAAGGCAACCGACAGAATGGGAAAAGATATTTGCGAATGACATATCGGACAAAGGGCTAGTATCCAAAATCTATAAAGAGCTCACCAAATTCCACACCCAAAAAACAAACAATCTAGTGAAGAAATAGGCAGAAAGCATGAATAGACACTTTTCTAAAGAAGACATCCAGATGGCCAACAGGCACATGAAAAGATACTCAACGTCACTCCTCATCGGGGAAATACAAATCAAGACCACCCTGAGATACCACCTCACGCCAGTCAGAGCGGCTAAAATGAACAGATCAGGAGACTGTAGATGCTGGCGAGGATGTGGAGAAACGGGAACCCTCTTGCACTGTTGGTGGGAATGCAAACTGGTGCAGCCGCTCTGGAAAACAGTGTGGAAGTTCCTCAAAAAATTAAAAATAGAACTATCCTATGACCCAACAATAGCACTGCTAGGAACTGACCCAAGGGATACAGGAGTGCTGATGCCTAGGGGCACTTGTACCCCAATGTTTATAGCAGCACGCTCAACAATAGCCAAATTATGGAAAGAACCTCAATGTCCATCAACTGACAAATGGATAAAGAAGACGTGGTTTATATATACAATGGAATACTACTTGGCAATGAGAAAGAATGAAACCATGCCATTTGCAGCCATGTGGATAGAACTGGAGGGTATTATGCTGAGTGAAATAAGTCCATCAGAGAAGGACGGATATCATATGTTTTCACTCATGTGTGGATCCTGAGAAACTTAACAGAAGACCATGGGGGAAGGGAAGAGGGAAAAAATAGTTACAGAGTGGGAGGGAGGCAAACCACAAGAAAATCTTAAATACAGAAAACAATCTGAGGGTTGATGGGGGGGTGGGGGAGAGGGGGAAATGGATGATGGGCATCGAGGAGGGCATTTGTGGGGATGAGCACTGGGGGTTATATCTAAGCCAATTTGACAATAAATTATATTTAAAAATAAAAACTATTAATTAAAAAAATAATTTGAAAGAAAAAAAGGGACGATCCAAGTTGTCACCCAAATATTATAAAGCAAATTACACGTAGGTGGGTTGATGCCTGACGAACACGAGTCAGTGGTTTGCCAACATGGAAAAGACTTCTCTAAGAGAAGGGTCTCCTGTGAGGTTTTGTTAAAAACCCACTCCGGGTCTGTTGCGGGCAGATGTCCTCCCTTCTCCCTGCTGTTGTCCTTGTGGTTTCACCTTTTTGATTATCATGGGAGACAAGATGATGCACCATAGACAAGGTCAATCTGCATCTCTGTTCACTTTTCAAAGCAGAAACTCTCATCTGTTTTGCAAAAGTCTTTACCCAGGAATATGCACAAGGAGGATGCCCAGGACAGACTTGATGTCATTCTCTTGGGGACAGCTCCCAGGCCTGATCTCGCATGCAGTGGTAGCCTGAGTTGTAAGGTTTTGGTCCGGCCGCACTCACTTTAATAATTGATTTGAAGGGTGTCTGGGTGGCTCAGTCGGTTAAACATCCGACTTCGGCTCAGGTCATGATCTCGCAGTTAGTCGGTTCGAGCCCCATGTGGGGTTCTGTTCTGACAGCTCAGAGCCTGGAGCCTGCTTCGGATTCTGTGTCTCCTTCTCTCTCTGCCCTTCCCCTGCTTGCACTGTCTCTCTCTCTCCCCCCCCCCTCTCTCTCTCTCTGTCTCAAAAATAAATAAACATTTAAAAAATTTTAAAAATGTATTTGAAACACAGACTAAATCTGAATTTCTGTACTTAGTGGCTGTTATGAACAGGGTATAAATCCTGCTTCTACTTGAAGGGCTGAGTGAGTTTTCTCATCTGTAGAACAGAGATCATAGTACCTACCTGTCTGGGTAGAGAGATGATGAAGAGGGTTGGGGGGGATAGAACACTGACTATAATCCAGTAAGCATTCAATAAGTGTTAGATATTTTTGGTTTGGGGAGGTTTTCAGTGGTTCTTCCAACAGGTTGTTCTTTTGAGTCTATTATTTTTTTCTTCTGCTTAGGGGATAAAGGAGCAGTACAGTAGATAAAACCTGAATGTCAACAAATGATTCTGCAGACATGCTCAGGGCTGGGTTTATGGCAAAACTCTCAGAAGTTGCCAGCTCGGTGCAATTAAAAACGCTCTTCTGATTTCTGCGTTTTATTTTATTTCACTTTTTGCTGTTGTAAATAGTGCTGCAATAAAACGTAGGGGTGCATATATCTTTTCAATAGTGTTTTTGCTTTCTTTGGGTAAATACCCAGGAGTGTGATTATCGGATCGTGTGGTAATTCTTTTTTTTTTTTTTAATTTTTTTTAACGTTTACTTATTTTTGAGACAGAGAGAAACAGAGCATGAACAGGGGAGGGGCAGAGAGAGAGAGGGAGACACAGAATCAGAAGCAGGCTCCAGGCTCTGAGCCATCAGCCCAGAGCCCGACGCGGGGCTCGAACTCACGGACCGTGAGATCGTGACCTGAGCTGAAGTCGGACGCTTAACCGACTGAGCCACCCAGGCGCCCCTCGTGTGGTAATTCTATTTAAAATTTTTTGGAGGGGAGGGTGGGTGATGGGCATGGAGGAGGGCACCTGTTGGGCTGAGCACTGGGTGTTGTATGGAAACCAATTTGACAATAAATTTCATGTTAAAAAAATAAAATGTTTTGAGGAACGTCCATACTGTTTTCCGCAGTGGCTGCACCAGTTTGCATTCCCACCAACAGTGCACAAGGGTTCCTTTTTCTCCATATCCTCGCCAACACTTGTTGTTTCTTGTGGGTTTGTATTTTTTTTTTTTTTTTTTTGCATTCTGACTGGTATAAAGTGATCTCTCATTGTGATTTTAATTTACATTTCCCTGATGATGAGTGATGTTGAGCACGTTTTCATGTGTCTGTTGGCCATCTGGATGTCTTCCCAAATCCCATATCTAAAAAAACGAAAAAAGAAAAATGCCTATTCAGCTCCTCTGCCCATTTTCTCTTTGGGTTATTTGGTTTTTTGGTGTCGAGTTGTGTAAGTTCTTTATATATTTTGGATATTAACCCCTTATCAGATATGTCATTGGTGAATATCTTCTCCCATTCCATAAGTTGTCTTTTTATTTTGTTGATGGTTTCCTGGGCTGCACAGAAGCTTTTTCTCTTGGTGTAGTCCCAATAGTTTATTTTTGCCTTTGTTTCCCTTGCCTGAGGAGACATACCTAGAAAAATGTCTCTGTCTATTCATTTTATATCCTGTGATTTTACCAAATTCATTTACTGCATTGAAAACACTCTTCCAATTTCTGCTCTTCTGATAGGAATTATGGCAGAGTTGTTTCCCCACCCCTAAAGATGTTTCTGTCCCAATCCCTGGAACCTGTCAATACGTCGCCTTACATGGCAAGGGAGGATTAAGGCTACAGATGAAATTGAGGTTGTTCCTCAGCTGACCTTAAAACAGGAAGATTATCCTGGAGTCTCCAGTGGGCCCACGGTAATCACGGGGGTTATTAAATTTGGAAGAGGGAGGCAGAAGAGGAAGTAGGAGTTCCAGGACTCAACCCGCTATTGCTGGCATGGAACAGCACGAACTGAGGAACGTGGGCGGCCTCTGGAAGCTGGAAAAGGCAAGGGAATAGATTCTCCTCTGGAGCCTTCAGAAAGGAACACAGCCTTGGTGACACCCCAATGACACTTCTGACCTCCAGAACTATATATATATATATATATATATATATATATATATATATATACCTCTCTGTACTATATATATAAATATACAAAAAATATATATATAGGTATATATATATATACACGTTTTTTTGTACTGTTTTAAGCCACCAAGTATGTGGTAATTTGTTACAGCAGTCAAAGAAACCTGATATAGAAATTAAATCATTTAAGCTCCTTAGGGCAGAAGGATGGTAAGGTTAGTTGACTTTCCCCTGTGACAGTCTCTTAACTAGTTTGCCAACTTACCTACATGATGCTTCTCTCCAGGCGTAGCTCTAAGATACCCCATTAGGCTCCTTTCCAGAGCGTCATAAGAGTGCTGCCATTTAGGAAATAAGAGATCTGCACTGTCTTAATCCTGAGTTAAACTCTAGAGGAAATCGTTACTGCTTCGCAGACATAACGCTGTGGAGCTCGGTCCTGGGGATGGGGGGGGGGGTGGGGGTGGCGGGGGGGTGGGGGTGGCAGGGGAGGGGGGCAGTCTCATTGCACATTCCCAAGCGAGGGTTCTCCATAGGTGGTCTTAGCTTTTTTAATTGTTAGAGACCTCTCTAAAGTCAGGGGTTAGAGGCCAAGGTGTCTTTGCAAACCAGGCCCTCAGCTCCCCACCTCTCCCTCCCTCTCCGCAGCAGTCCTGTTTTCCCTCCTCTAGGGTTTCAGTTGGAGACATCTGCCCTCTTTGTCCTTCGGCCTACTTTTCTGTAACCGATCCCCCCCTGCCCCGCCCCTGCTGTGGACAAGAGGGAGCAACGCTTTGGGTTAAGGTCAAAAGGACTTTCACCCACACTCCACTCAGCACCCTCCTGTGTGTGTCTGGGAGGCAGGAAGGATAGAATACCGGGGAGTCTGTCCTCATCAAGGTTAAGAGGAAGTTCTTACTCAGCACCATGCCCAGGGTTGTTTCTAGGATTTGCTGAGGCAAAATCAGGAGAAAAATAAAACATGACATCATGTTCCTGGTGCCCAGGGGCCCACTAGACACAATCAGAGGAAATATCAGAGACGGGTCTTTGTATGCAGTAGGACTGACTGCCAAGAAACTCCCCAGCTCTCCACTTGCCATAGAATCTGATGAGTACTCAGATTGTTCGGGCCACAAAAATAAACCCAAGAAAATTCTAGAAGCAGATAATGGTGATGGTTATACAACATCGTGGATGGTCCTAATGCCTCTGATCATACATTTAAAACTGGATTAAGTGGTGGGGCACCTGGGTGGCTCAGTCGGTTGAGTGTCTAACTTCAGCTCAGGTCGTGATCTCACGGTTCGTGAGTTCGAGCCCCATATCGGGCTCTCTGCTGTCAGCACGGACCCCACTTCAGATCCTTTGTCCCCCTCTCTCTCTGCACCTCTCCAGCTCACTCTCCCTCTCTCTCAAAAAAAAAAAATAAATAAAACATTGAGAAAATGGATAGTGGGAACTTTTATGTTGTGCATATTTTACTGACACAAAACAGTGAACTGTTTCCTTCTAAAACCCAAGGCACATTCTTGATTCTCTCCTTTCCTCACCCCACATGACCAATCTGTGGGAAGTCTGGTCACTTGTACCTCCAGGAGACTTCTGGAACCTTCCTCTCCATCTCCACAACCATGCCCTGGTCCAAGTTACCTTTGCCCAGCTTTGACTACCATAGTAGGAACGTCCTAACTCATAACTTCCCTCTTCCGTAGACTGTTCCCCTTCTGCAGCCCATCTCCCCCACTCATGCTAGCTTGCTCACTCCTTCTCAAAAATTTTGAGAGTGAGAGAGAGACAGAGAGTGTGCTCGATTGAGCAGGGGAGGGGCAGAGAGAGAGGGAGAGAGAGAATCCCAAGCAGGGATTGGATGGACGCGGGGCTCCATCTAGCAAACTGTGGCATCATGACCGGAGCCCAAATCAAGAGTCGGACGCTTGACCGACTGAGCCACCCAGACACCCCAAGAATCAGTGCTTTTTTGTTGCATGGTGAAAATTACATGCCTTTAAAAAGACATCCTAGTAAGTTGAAATACGTGTCTGCTTTCCTTCTTCCTGCAAGACTTCATCTCTATTTGCTTTGGCATTTGAACGTGTTTCAGACAAGTCGGCCAGTTGAGAGGAGGTTGTTCATTTGCTGGAACCAGACGTGTGTCAGCCTTCCCCTGGCAGGGAGGTGCTCATTTCACATTCTGCCAAGAACACGCTGAGTGAAATAACCATGAAACGTGCCCCGACTTCCCCATGGGTCTGTGTGGATGGTCAAACAAGACGATAACGGTCTTCAAATCCCTTTGAAAGCGAGCGCGCTGGCAAGGGCTAGTGGAGTTTTTATGAATTTCCCTCTTACAGACCTGGAGACAGGCAATGGTTCATCCTTACAGCTCACTGGCGGCTGTGCTGGGACCAGAACCCGGGTCCTGACCTCCAGCCCTGGGGGAAAGCGTGCCGGGCAGAGGGCTTGACCGCACATCCCATGTCTTGAAACTCCTTCAACTGAGAGCAGTTTAAACCATTGTCTAGAAGGAGGAGCCCCTGCCGCCCTCTTCCTTCGGTGTTGAGAGAAGAGGGAAGGACAGTCACTCAATCAGAGGTTGACTAGGAGGGGGAGGTGGGGTGGGGGCTGAGTTGGGCAAAGGCAGGAGGCGTGGAGATAGTCAAGGGGTGATGAGCATCTGGGCTCTGAAATAACAGAGCGGAAGGGACCAATTCGAGAAATGTCAACGTGACTTTCAATGCGAAACGTGGCTTTCTGTTTGGAGACCTCCAGACTCACACACGTACGCGCGGAGAACAGTACCCATCAGTTGTCATGTTTCGCATTCGACAGGTGGAGCCGGTGAGATGGAGAGGGCACGGTGATTGGCTAGATGGTGAGGGATGGGGGACGGTGACGAGGAGAGGGAGAGCAAAAGAGGAAGAAGAATCCAAGAGGACCCCAGGCCTCTGGCCTCAGTTGCGCAGAGAACCGAGGAGCCAGGCCGGAGTGGGGGAACCCGACAGGCCGGGCGAGCAGAGGCTCTCTGGAGTGTGGGGGCTGGGCTATTTGCACCCCCACCTCCCAGATCCCTGCACAAATGAATAGGCAAAGGATAGTGGATAGTGGGGCCCGGCAGGGGCTCCCAAGCCCCCTGCAGGATTGGCCCGGTCTGAGTGCTTCGCAAGCGGGAGCCGGTGGATCATCTGGTTAGTTTCCCCGCTGGTCCTTATACGTTGGTTTTGCCTCTTGAGGATTTCTGAAAATGCAAAACAACCAGCTTGCTTTTTCCCCAGAAAAAGAGAGGTTTCGCTTAGGAGCAGAAGGACGCGAGAGAATGTTCTGGAAAGAGACCAGGTGGTGTAACATGTGATGGTCCCACCTTGCCAGAAGCTGCCCAGGCGGTGCTCCAGGGACGTCTCTGCTGGGCACAAGGATCAGGCTCGACCTCGCAGCCCATCCTCTTCTCTGCCATGGGTCTGGGAGCACACCCTAGGGCACGCGGTGCGGGAGAGGAGAGGTACCCGCGGCAGACCACACTGACATACGGAGGGGCTGGGATGGGAGCAGTAGACCCCTGCTCACACCCCAGACGTTCATGCTCACATTCATTTCACGTCAGGGTGACACTGACCGTGCTCCTCGCCTATTCGGAGTTTCCTGCTTCTCCTCCACTCTTTATTTATTTACTTACTTTAATTTTTTTTTTCTTTTTAACATTTCTTCATTTTTCAGAGACAGGGAGAGAAAGAGCATGGGCAGGGGAGGGGCAGAGAGAGAGGGAGACACAGAATCCGAAGCAGGCCCCAGGCTCCGAGCAGTCCGCACAGAGCCCAACGAAGCGGGGCTCGAACCCACAAACCGCGAGATCATCACCCGAGCCGAGGTCGGACGCTCAACCGACTGAACCACCCAGGCGCCCCCCCCCCCCACCATGGTTTTATAACCCTCTGGGGTGCAAACAACCCTGAGATACAGCCCTGAGTCAGTTAAGGTGGCCCCTGGCCACTCCTACGTTGCCGCATTCTTTCCTTTGTCTGTTAGCCAAAAAGCAAACGAATCGCTCCCTCTCTATTAAACTTCTGCCAGCCTTTTAGACCCAGGTCACCATCCGCAAAGACGCCTCTCTTCACACAGTAATTTCTCTCATTAATTTGAACTCAGAGTGTGTGCTGCTTTGAGAGATCTGTTACGCCGTATTTGTACCCATAGCCACGTTGCCATTTGGCACGTTCAGTGCTGTGTCACCTCCCAAGGACACAGCGTTCCTTGAAGACCTTCTCCTTTTCCTCCCCTCCGGAGACGGATGCCTAGGGGTCACCAGATTTGATTCATGCAGAGATATACTTAGCCAGAGTTTCAGTTTAGGCAAGCTCCTGCCCAAAATATTGCGATAGAAGCCAAAGGCAGCAGCATTTCCTCAGCACGATCTAGAACATTCTGAATTGTCTTCGACAGCTCTGACACCTGTGGAGATCTTGAGAGTGGTCCGGAGGGCATGTGCTGCCTGGGGTAGTTGTGGCTCCAGGGTGAACTGGGTTCTGACAGGTGCATTTTGGTTACTAAGACTTTTGATAATATCTCTTATCATCAAGGGCAGGGAGTTGAAGTTGAGGAAGTTCTGGGAGAACAGACTTTGTTAAAATAATTCTCTTCGTTTAGCCTCCCCTGTGTTTTAGTTACTTTTCTATGATTGCATCTCTAGTCAACCCAGTTTAAAAACATGTAGGTTTTGGGCGCCTGGGTGGCTCAGTTGGTTAAGCATCCAACTTTGGCTCGCGTCATGATCTCACGGCTTATGAGTTCAAGCCCCGCATCAGGGCTGACAGCTCAGAGCCTGGAGCCTGCTTTGGATTCTGTGTCTCCCTCTCTCTCTGCCCCTCCCCTGCTCACGTTCTGCCTCTGTGTCTCTCAAAAATAAATAAACATTTGGGGCGCCTGGGTGGCGCAGTCGGTTAAGCGTCTGACTTCAGCCAGGTCACGATCTCGCGGTCCGTGAGTTCGAGCCCCGCGTCAGGCTCTGGGCTGATGGCTCGGAGCCTGGAGCCTGTTTCCAATTCTGTGTCTCCCTCTCTCTCTGCCCCTCCCCCGTTCATGCTCTGTCTCTCTCTGTCCCAAAAATAAATAAAAAACGTTGAAAAAAAAATTAAAAAAATAAATAAATAAATAAATAAATAAATAAACATTTAAAAAAATGCTTCCCTACAAGGGGAGGGGGCATATTTGCCTCCTCTGCACTAGGGAAATAAAATTTTAAAAAAGATAAAATATAAATCCTATTGTCATTATTAGATTCAACAATCAGAAAATTATTCTGTCAAACCACTGTGAAACATTCTAAAAAATTTCACTCAACTCCCCTGTATTTACTTCTTAACAAACAGATCAGCCCTGTTCCTGGACAGTTTGTGAAGCAATGGTCTAGCCCACCTTGCAATAATTTGCCATGTTTTAATAAAACACACTCTCGGGACGCCTGGGTGGCTCAGTTGGTTGAACGTCTACCTTAGGCTCAGGTCATGATCTCATGGCTAGCGGGTTCAAGTCCCATGTCGGGCTCTATGCTTCAGATCCTCTGTCCTTCTCTCTCCAAAATAAACAAACATTTTGAAAGCCACATTCTTTCATACTACATACTACACTGTTGTAAGTATTATAATTAGTCTATAATAAAAACCAGTATTCATCCCTTCCCCAGTTTTCTTTCCCCCCTGCCCCCCACCCTCAGTTCTACCTCCTTCCTATCTCCCTCTGTCCTCCCATTTTCTTTATCCAGAATCCCAATAGCCAACTAACTGGAGGGTTTGACCTGTTTTTACAACTTAATTTACCCCTGTGTTGCAACTTCTCCAGAGAACAGATGGGAACAGAGCCAAGAACTCACAATGAACAGAAACAGTGCCCGGGGTCGCATCTTGAAACAGGGCTGGCTGTCACCACTTGCTAACTAGTAGGAGGAGAGACAAGAGACTTACCCGTTGTTAAGCAACGGTAGGATGTGTTCTCAGCTTCTATTTTAAGGAGGTTCTGGCCCTGGGCGCCTCTAGCTTTGCTCCCTACAGCACAGCGTGGGTGCCGCATTGTTCCGGAAGCCAAGCTATGGCATTTCCACCTTCCTCGATTCTTTCAAGAAGTCCACATACCCTGTGAATTCCAGCTCTGGGTCCACCGCTTTTACCAAACCATCTCTTCCCTTGTGACCCAGCCTGCGGGCTCATTGTGTGGCCCTGTTTCCTAATCACCGTAGTCAGGCTCCTATCTGCCTGGTCATCCAGATAATGGATCGGTTCCATTATTGCCTTTAATGCCCACTCAATGGCAAATATAGAGATAAAACCCCAAGATAAGAGTTGTCTAAAGTCCAGTGAGAAATAGACTTATGGCATGTATCACATCTATCATTGCATCTCGTGGCCTGGGGCCACCTAATTGCCTGCTGGAGAAGTCTAGTTGGGGGGGAGGGGTCAGCCAGGGAAGGATCCACAGCGGGCAGGGTATCTGAACAGTGCTCGCTGGGTTAGGGGAGAGGGATTGCAGAAATGGGGTATGTGGCACAACAGGGTGACCCAGAGACACTCTCCGGTCAGGGTGGCTCGCCTGTGGGTGCCTAAGGGGGCGGTGCAGGTGCTGCTGGAGAAGGAGGCCGAGGCCTGGCTTAGGCAGCCCGGCCTGAGCTCCTAACACTCTCAGGAGACCTCCCTACAGTAACCTTCTGTTAGGTCTCCCTACCTCCTTTCTTGTTCTCCCAAAATCCACTGCCACAGCCAAAGCGATCCTCTAAAACAAATTAAAAAAAACAAACAAAACTTTTTTAATGTTTATTTACTTTTGAGCGAGAGAGAGAGAGAGAGAGAGAGAGAGACAGAGGCGTGAGCGGGGGAGGGGCAGAGAGAGGGAGACACAGAATCCGAAGCAGGCTCCAGGCTCTGAGCTGTTAGCGCAAGCCCGATGTGGGCCTCAAACTCATAGACCGCGAGATCATGACCTGAGAGCTGAAGTCGGACGCTACGCCGACTGAGCCACCAAGGTGCCCCTAAAAAATTTTTTTAACATTTATTTATTTTTGAGAGACAGAGAGAGAGAGAGAGAGAGAGAGACAGTGAGCAGAGAGAGAGGGAGACACAGAATCCAAAGCAGGCTCCCTCCAGGCTGCGAGCGGTCCGCACAGAGCCCAACACGCGGCTCGAACTCACCAACCACCAGATCGTGACCTGAGCCAAAGGCGGACGTTTAACCGCCTGAGCCACCCCCAGGTGCCCCAGATCCTTTTCAAACATAGCTCAGCCGTGTCACCACCCCGCTTCACCTCCTCCACTGGTTTCGTTACAGGTAGAATTACCTCCAAGCCTAGCCTCCATGCCGGGCATGACTCCCTTGTTCTGGCCTGCCTGGTGCCAGGCTCCCTGGCCCATTGTGAAGAGCGTCCAGCTTGCCAGTGGGCTATTCACCGCCATCTGGAACGGAAGGGAGAAGACATGGGAGTAGCAGAGGGCTCAGGGCCCATCGGGACCACAGGACTCTCACGTTTATCATGAAGCAGGTGTATCCACAGGCTCATTTGCTTGAGAAGATGAAAGTTCCATCTTCCACGTGCCGAATTTAAGAGTGGGCATTAACCTAGACAGGCCGAACAAGTGTGAGTCCTCCGGCCGGCCAGCTATTACACTCCTGGAGAAACATTTGTGCATGTGTACCACAGAGCTCAAATAGCAGAGGTCAGCAAACTCTAGCCCGTGGGCCAGAGCCTGTTCCTAATCTCTTAGCTTTGCATCCCCGTGGGCTATTTTTACATGTTTTATTAAAAAAATTTTTTTTTCGATGTTTATGTATTTTTTGAGACAGAGAGAGACAGAGCATGAACGGAGGTGGGGCAGAGAGAGAGGGAGACGCAGAATCCGAAGCAGGCTCCAGGCTCCGAGCGGTCAACACAGAGCCCGACGCGGGGCTCGAACTCACGGACCGTGAGATCATGACCTGAGCCGAAGTCAGACTCTTAACCGACCGGGTCACCCTGGTGTTCTGAAACTGTATTTTTTTAAAAAGTCAAAACTGTGATTACCTCAAGGGCTGAGGGAGGGGGTGGGGATCAGGAAGAGGCACATGGAGATTTCTGATGTATTGAGGGATGTTTCGCTTCCTGGCCTTGGTGGCGGTTACGTAGATTTTCCCTACAAAATGAATCTTCACTTGTGTATCTATATTTTACACATTCATCTCTATGTAAGATTGTATTGGTTAGCTATTGCTACAGCAATGCTGTGTAACAAAACAGCCAACATTCAGGGGCTTAAAACCACTGTCCTTTATTCTCACAGCTCTGGGGGTCGGCAGGGCCCATGGCTCTGATCCGTCCACAGGGGTGGGGGCAGATGTGCTCCTTACAATGGGTTTGCACATGGACTGGGGCAGCTTTGTCCCACGTGTGTTCATTCTGGCCCAGACTCAGGAGACAGCAGCCACCCAGAGAAAGCTCCTCTCGTGGCAATGCCAGATGCTCATCTAGGGCACAGTGTGACCTCTATTAGCCAAAGGAAGTCATATGGCCAAGGCCAAAATCAAGGGGTAGGGGAATATATTCTGCCCACCATGAGGAAATAAGGTCAATAATGCAAGTTTATCCCTCCCAGTGAAAGCATTAGCTGGTTAGGAGGGAAATTGAGGTTGCTTTGGGGCATCCAGTTAGGAGTCAGAAATTTTGATCTGGAGCTCCGAAAGATCTCGAGGGGCGCCTGGGTGGCCCAGTCGGTTAAGCATCCGACCTCAGCTCAGGTCATGATCTCCCGGTTGGTGGGTTTGAGCCCCACGTCGGGCTCTGTGCTGACAGCTCGGAGCCCGGAGCCTGCTTCAGATTCTCTGTCTTCCCCTCTCTCTGCCCCTCCCCCGCTCACGCTCTGTCACTCTCTCTCAAAAACAAATCAACATTAAAAAAATTAAAAAGGAAAAAAAAAAAGAAAGCTCTTGAACGTAGAGCAAGGTTTGACTCTTCTGCAGTTAAGTAACAGCCAATGCCCTGCAAGTGACCGCATAGTCTGGGGGCAGTAAACCCACGCGAAGCAAGAGCCTCACTAATGGGAGTGGTTCCCAAGAGGACAATCCGGTCTGGAGGATTGGGACAGGGACCAGCAGGACGGGAGGAGAGGACTAAGGAAGGAGCTTGACACTGAACAAGGCAAATGCTACTGGCGGCCTAAAGTAGAGTGTGTTGGACCTTTGCTCTTGGGGGATCTGTAGGGACCCCATCCCACCTGTAATGGGCTGAGACAATAGGAGACAAAACAGGGCTGTTCTTTCAGGTTATTTGTGGCTCTGTGCTGCCCTAGGTCCGTTCTAGGCAGGAACAGGGTGCACGGGCGAAGAGCTTAGAAGAGTATCTGGCATGTAGGAGGTGCTCAGAATATTAATCATTGTGTAACCAAAAGGTAAACAGACCACATGCCTGTCACTGATGAATGGATGAACAAAATGTGGTCTATCCAAACAATGGAGCGTTATTCAGCCTTCAAAAGGAAGGAAATTCTGGGGTGCCCCGGGCGGCTCAACCCATTAGGCGTCCGCCTCCCGGTTTCGGCTCAGGTCACGATCTCATGGTTTCATGGGTTCGAGCCCCCTGTCGGGCTCTGTGCTGACGGCGAGGAGCCTGCTTGGAATTCTCTCTCTTTCTCCCTCCCTCTCTCTCTCTCTTTCAAAGTAAATGAATAAATTTAAAATAAAAAGAGAGTATTAGCTATGGTCATCTCTAGTCTCAGCTGTCCAGAGGGTTTCTCTACAGAGGAGAGCCCAAGCGGTTATCACAGTCACTGCCTGCCCCTCCCTCTGGCCGACAGGATCAGGACAGAGTCAAATCTTCTTGTACCTTCTCAGGTACGGTCTGTTATCTTAGCCCCTTACATCCAATCCCATCTTTGTTTCAGGCCGGGACAAGTATGGAACAGAGAGCCCCGAGGTTAGTGGAGGAAAGCTGAGGATAAGGATCGGGGGCCCCCAGAGAGCCCCGCCCTTATCACCCTCACCCTGTCTGCAACCATGCTGGAAGTTACTCCAGAAGCTGGAAGTGGGTTCTCGTGGTGTCCCCTCCGATTAGCACCAGGCAAACGGCAGATCTGAGAGGAGCCATGCTAAGGGCCCGGTGACCGCGAAGGATCTCAGCAAAGCCATGTCCCCTGGGAGCCACAGAGTGAAGGCCAGCAGGCTGTGCCTGGAGTGGATGATTCTCACTCACAACCTGGCCCAGTGATTGCCCGGGACTAAAGCCCTGGCACTGGGCCTCGCAGACAGAATCGGTCTTCACACTTTATTTAATAGATCTGTACTGAAAGTGCCCTATAAGCAAGACTCAAAAGTGATGCCGCTCAGCCCTGGCAGTGAGCCGGGACCACCTTGAGGAGTTTAGGTAACACCAATGCCCACACCCAGCGCCCACAGATTCCGGCTTCATTGGTCCGGGTGCGGCCTGAGTGCTGGGATTTTAAAAAGCTCTCTGCAGAAGTCCAATGTGCAAGCCAGCATTGCACACCTCTGCTCTGGGGTTCACGGAGGAAGCCGACGGCCTCCGTGAGGAAAGTGGGGGGCAGCGGCAGATGTATGTTACAAGTTGTTAAGGAAGGGGGCGCCTGAGTGGCTCAGTCGGTTAAGCGTCCCACTTCGGCTCAGGTCACGATCTCACGGTTCGTAGGTTCAAGCTGCATCGGGCTCTGTGCTGATGGCTCAGAGCCCGGAGCCTCCTTCCGATTCTGTGTCTCCCTCTCTCTCTGCCCCTTCCCCACTTACTCTCTCTCAAAAATAAATAAACATTTAAAAAAAAGAGTTGCTAAGGAAGCCAGGCGCCTCAAGGCGATGGTTTCACATGGGAGGATCGCAGACGTTCTTGCGGTCAGGAGCCATTATCCTGAGGCATTTTGGCCTAGGCGCACACAGCCACGCGAAGGCCCTGCCTTATCTGTTGGAAACGTGATTTCATAACATATACACTGGTTGCCCAAATGGCCACTTTTCTGCCAGTCATGGTGTCTGGGCTCTTCCCCTTTGGCTCGCCCTGGAAGTGCTGAGAGGGGTGTGGTCAAAACAGAACCCGTCCTGTCCTGCGGGTGTCTGCTGACTGCGGAGTGCTCCCGCTGACATCAGCTCTCTCGATGTAACAACCAACTTGTCAGATGTGTTTCCTCATGCCCTGAAGTCTGCTGTCCCTTCTGTGTGGATCCCTGTGTGTGTGGCAAGAGGCTGACTCACTTCCCTCAGCTTCGGCGGCAGGGTTACGGATCAACAAACCCTGGGGGCGGCTCCCCCACCAGAGTTCACGGAAAGGTGTGGAAGCCACCGGAGTTAACCGCAGGGACCTTGAGTTCTAACTCAGGGGAGGTGGGTTTTGTGTGGACAGCTATCGGACATTCCTGGGCGCTGAGATCGGGATAGAAGAGATGTGTAAATACAACACGTGGCTGACTCGAACTCAGACCTTTGAGGAGAGGACCGGAACGTTCCTCTGGGTTGTGTAGAAGACTTGACCGTTCTGCTGAGCAACTCTGACGCTAACCAGTTCATTCAAGGCATACCCATTGCCAGACACTGTTCTAGGCTCCTGAAAAATGACTGAGGCAGATCCAGCCTCTTTTTTCTTTCTTTTAAAGACTTCATTTATTTTATTTTATTGATTTGTTTAATGTTTATTTATTTTTGAGAGAGACAGAGACAGAGAGAGCATGAGTGGGGGAGGGGCAGAAAGAGAGGGAGACAGAGACTCAGAAGCAGGCTCCAGGCTCGGAGCTGTCAGCACAGAGCCCGACGCGGGGCTCGAACTCACGAACTTCGAGATCCTGACCTGAGCTGAAGTCGGACGCTCAACCGACTGAGCCTCCCAGGTGCCCCGTGGCTCATCTTTTTATTTACTTTATGGTGTCAGTTGATGAAAAGAAGTTCTCAGTTTTAATGTAGTTGGAGTTATCAGTCTTCCTTTGTGGTTAGCACTTTTTAGGTCTTAGTTTTTTCACTAAATGTTTTTTTAATGTTTATTTTTGAGAGAGAGAGAGAGAGAGAGAGAGGAAGGGGCAGAAGGAGAGGGAGACAGAGAATCAGAAACAGGCTCCAGGCTCTGAGCTGTCAGCACAGAGCCCGACGCGGGCTCATTTTTTAAAAAGCAGTTTTAGGTTTCCCACAAGATTGAGAAGAAGGTACAGAGACTTCCCACACATACCCTGCTCCCTCCTCATGCATAGTCTTCCCCATTATCAATATCACTCACCAGAATGGCACTTTTTTTTGTTTGTTTGTTTTTAAACCAAGGAACCTAAATTGATTGACACATGGTGATCACCCAACGTCCACAGTTTACCTTAGGGTTCACTCTAGGGGAGCGGGTTTGTACAAATATACCCGTCATTACGAAACCATGCAGAGCACCTTCATTGCCCTAATGATCCTCTGTGCCCTGGCAATTAATGCCCCCTCCTCAACCCCAGGCAACCACTGATCTTTTTACTGCCTCCACAGTTTCGCCTTTTCCGGAACGTCACATAACTGAAATCACACAGTACGTAACCTTTTCAGATTGGCTTCTTTCGCTAAGTAACGTGGACTTAGGTTTCCTCCATATCTTTTCTTGGCTTAATAGCACTATTAAGGGAACACTATTCCCTTGTCTGGATGCACCATAGTTTATTTATCCATTCACCTACATCTGGATTGCTTCCAAGTTTACGTGATTGTGAATCAGAGTGCGATGAACGTCATGTGCAGGTTTTTTTGTGAACATGCTTTCAGCTTCCTTGGGTAAAACGCCAAGGAGCAGATTGCTGGATCATATGGTAAGAGGAGGTTTCGCTGTGTAAGAAACTTCCAAACTGGCTTCCAAAGTGGTGCTGCCATTTTCCATTCCCACTGGCACTAAAGGAGAGTTTTTGTTGCTCCACATTGTCAGCAGCATTTGGCGTTGTCGGTGTTCTGGATTTTGACCATTTTAAGACGTGCGTAGTGGTATCTCACTGTTGTTTTATTTTTTTTTTAATTTTTTAAAATTCTTACTTATTTTTTATTTTTTATTTTTATTTTAATTTTTTTTTAACGTTTCTTTATTTTTGAGACAGAGAGAGACAGAGCATGAACGGGGGAGGGTCAGAGAGAGAGGGAGACACAGAATCCGAAACAGGCTCCAGGCTCTGAGCCGTCAGCACAGAGCCCGACGCGGGGCTTGAACTCACGGACCGTGAGATCGTGACCTGAGCCGAAGTGGGCCGCTTAACCGACTGAGCCACCCAGGCGCCCCTCTTATTTATTTTTTAGAGAGACAAAGTGTGAGTGGGGGAGGGACAGAGACAGAAGGTGACACAGAATCTGAACCAGGCTCCAAGTTTCCAGCTGTCGGCACAGAGCCTCATGCGGGCTTGAACTCAGGAGCCGTGAGATCATGACCTGAGCCAGAGTCAGGTGCTTAACAGACTGAGCCACCCAGACGCCCCTCTCACTGTTTTAATTTTCACTTCCCTGTGACATAATGTAGAGCCTCTTTTCATATGCTTATTTGTTCTCTTATGCCTTCTTTGGTGAGATGTCTTATAATGTCTGTGGCTCATTTTTAAAAATCAGGTTGTTTCCTTATGGTTGAGTTTTAAGAGTCCTTTGTATGTTTTAGATAACAGTCCTTATCTGATGGGTCTTTTGCAAATATTTTCTCTGAGTCAGTGGCTTGTCTTCTAATTCTTTTGATCCTGTGTTCTTCAGAGCAGAAGCTTTACATTTTATTTTGTTTTATGTACGTATGTGTTTTGAGGTTTTAAATTTTAATCGGGTCCTGTCTCCTCCTGGAGCTTACCAAAATGTGTGCTTGGGGAATAGCACCCGCTGCCTTTTCTTTGTCTTCTCTCCAGTTTTATTAAGATACAGTCGACATGGGGGTGGGGGTGGGAGGCTGGGTGGTTCAGTCGGTTAAGCGTCTGACTTCGGCTCAGGTCATGATCTCGCAGTTCGTGGGTTTGAGCCCCACGTCGGGCTCTGTGCTGATGGCTCAGAGCCTGGAGACTGATTCGGATTCTGTCTCCCTCTCTCTCTGCCCCTCCCCCACTCATGCTCTGTCTCTCTCAAAAATAAATATTTTAAAAGATTTTTTAAAAAGATGGGGCGCCTGGGTGGCGCAGTCGGTTAAGCGTCCGACTTCAGCCAGGTCACGATCTCGCGGTCCGTGAGTTCGAGCCCCGCGTCAGGCTCTGGGCTGATGGCTGGGAGCCTGGAGCCTGTTTCCGATTCTGTGTCTCCCTCTCTCTCTGCCCCTCCCCCGTTCATGCTCTGTCTCTCTCTGTCCCAAAAATAAATAAAAAACGTTGAAAAAAAAATTTTTTAAAAATAAAAAAAAAAAAGATACAGTCGACATACTGCACTGCACAAGCTTAAGGTATACAGTATAATAATTTGACCTACGTGTATTGTTGGACTATTCTTTTTGGTTAATCGATAATAACTAACACTTGGGGAGTGCTTACTGCATGCCAGTTGCTGTGCTAAACCCTTTTTTATTCAAAACAATTTTTTTAATGTTTATTTATTCTTGAGAGACAGGGCACGAGCAGGGGAGGGGCAGAGAGAGGGAGACAGAATCGAATCAGTCTCCAGGCTCTGAGCCATCAGCACAGAGCCCGACGTGGAGCTCAAACCCAGGAACCGTGAGATCATGACCTGAGCTGAAGTCAGATGCTTAACCAACTGAGCCCCTATCACCCCTTTAAAAAAAAGTTTTTTAAGGTTATTTATTTATTTTGATGAAGAGAGAGCGAGCGAGTGGGGGGCAGGGGCAGAGACAGAGGGAGAGAGAATCCCAAGCAGGCTCCCCACTGTCAGCTCAGAGCCCGACGCAGGACACAAACTCACAAACCGTGAAATCATGACCTGAGCTAAAACCAAGAGTCAGATGCTCGATCGACTGAGCCTCCCAGGTGCCCCCGCGCTAAACCCTTTTTTAAACAGCTACTGCCTTTTGTCTCAATTCCCATGCTCTTTTCCCCCAAAGACAACTGTCCTGACATGTTTCACATGTGTCCCTGTTTGTGTTGTGGGGATTTCGGTTTGTTTTTTTACGCACATATTTTAATTTCTATTGCTGTCAGCTGTGTTCATGTAAATGAGGATGCACGTTTGCTTCGGGCACAGTGTTAGTATGATCCATCTGTGCGGCTCCCTGTGCATCTACCCCACCCTCAGCACCCACTCCACCCCCACCCCCTGCACCTTCCCCCCCCCAGCCCCCACGGCTGTGTGATAATCCATAGAATGCTGTCCCCAGTTCTTACCTGTCCATTCCCCCACTGAAGGGCCCTCGACTGTGCCCAGTTCCCTGTCCCCACAAGAACCCTCTGCTATGATGAGCACCTCATGTATGTGTCCTTAGGCCCCTGCACCAGAAGGTTCAGGATACACACACACACACACACACACACACATACACACACACGCACTCCCAGGAGTGGATTATTGGTTACTGGTTATGTGGCACACACATAGTCCAGCTAAGTAGGGCGGGTTATTCTGCAGAGCAGCTATACCTCGGACACATCACCACCAGTCACACAGGGAGCTTATATAGTGCCACGTCCCTAACCCAGCTGGTGTCACTCAGCTTTTACGTTTTTGCCAAATAGGCAGAAAGTGACGTCTCGTTGGTTTAATCTGCAGTTACCTTGTATGCAATAAACTCCTCTCCACGTGTTTGTTGCGATCTCCAGTTTCCTATTCTGAAAATGACCCCTTATACTCTGCCCATTTTTCCATTCAGCTCTTCTGTCTCCTTGATGGGCAGGTCTTGTTTCTTCTAGATACTGTCTCCTTTTGGCTTTAGATATTCACTATCTGTTCCCAGTCTCTGCTCGTTATCTTTGACCCACTGTGTCCTTTGTTTTATAGAAATCCTTTATTTCGAGGGATCCCACTAATTTTGAGTCTTACAATGGTGCTTTTGAAGTTTTTAAGAAGAGTCCTTCCTCACCTGTAGTCTGTAAAGACATTACCTTACAGATAGTCTCTAGTCTTTCATAGTTTATGTTTCAGTTAGGCCTGTAACCCATCCGCACGCGAGCTTCGAAAACAGCGCTCATCGGGGATCCCGCTTCGTTTGTCTTTGTTTACTTACCCGCTGGATCTTCACCAGAGGTCTCTGAGGTACAGCAGGAAACCAAAGGCATAGAAGGCCGAACCACCAGCAAGTGGCAGAGATTTGGTTTCTTCAGATGTCAAAGAGCCGGACCGTGGGACAGATCTCCAGGGCCGGGAGCAATAAAGCCCAGGACCCGGCACCCAACTCAGCCAGGACGAGCATTAGTGATTACTTGGTGAATGGATGAGGCCTTTGGTTCTGTCTCTTAGACTTAGTGCAAATAAGAAATGCCAGTGGACCCAAGAAAGGCCCCACCCAGACCCCCCATGGAACCCCCTTTCCATCTCTCTGACCCCCCGCTATGTAAGCCAGGCACGCAGCCTGCCCAAAAGTAGCTTCTCCTCCCTCAGGCTATCTTCCTTCTACTTCCTGTCCCAGTGTTTTGTGCTTGTGAACGCCAACAAGTCCTAATTACTAACGTGGCACTGTTCCAAGCACTTAACACGTGTGCACCCATTCAATGTTCGCGACAACCCTGTGAGGCCGGTATCGTCGTGATACACAGGTCATAAAATCAAGGCCAACGTCCTCACTGATAGGAAGGAGCAAAGCAGGGGTGTGAACCCGGGCCGCCCCAGCATGGAGCCTGCATTGCAACTGCGGTGTCATACTGGCCCTTATGACGTGCCCTACACTCCCGTCCAGATCAGACAGAACTATCAGAAACTACCAAACGCTGGCAACGGAGCCGGGCTCTGACTTTTATTTGGAGTGCCATCGGAGGCACGCTGCCCCCATCTGACGTCCCAGGGCCCTGAATGGCCTGGACGAGGACTTGCGGTCACCTTGGCGGCCGTGATGCCGCACCCCCCACCCCGGCCCCGCTGGAGTACAAGACCCCGAAGAGCTCGCTCCACGAGGAAAGCCCATCTGATTCACGAAAGCTCGCTGTAGGTCAACGCTTGTCACGGAGTAAACACTCAGTTGACTGTAGAGCCCAGTTTCCCAGATCAGCCAGACAGCAGGGCACTTGTCCCCGTGTTTGGCAGATGCTCTTAGCCCCCTTTGTATTACCGAATCCTGGGGACCACAGTGTGACTGCTCTGGGGCCTTTGTTCTTCTCTCCCATGACCTATTGTTCTCAGGGACTTGGCTTTCTGCATTATCATCTTGTTTTTGCCCCGTCTTGGTTACTGTACGTTATTCTCCCATCCAAGTACTAACCAGGCCCGACCCTGCTTAGCTTCCGAGATCAGACGAGATCGGGCGCGTTCAAGGTGGTATGGCCGTAGACATGAGACATAGACATAGACATGTCCATGAAGACCCTCAGAACATGTCTTCCCACCATCCTTCTCACTGGCCTCCAGCTTTTATCTCCTCTCCCCCTCTTCCTCTCTTGTGTTCGAATGGCACGGTGTCCACCAGTCCTCTCCTCGCCCTTGTTTTCTCTCTAACATTTCATCTTAACCCTATTGGAGCGGGTTCTGCGCAATGTCCCTCCCGGTCCCCACTGGCTGCCAAGTCCCCCGTCCTCAATACAGGCTCAGCCACTGTGGGACAGTCCCCCTCCTCTACCTTCTTCCTGGGTCCGGAGGACCCCCTCTGGCTGTACGACAGTGGCTTTAAATTGTCCTTTGGTCCTATTTGAATATGAACGACAAAATACTCTGGCCGCTTCCTGTGGAAGTTCTGATTGATTTCCCTTCTCCCGGGAAAGTGGCCCTAAATCCTTGTTGGTGTGTTTTTCATTATTCCTGCAAATAATCTCCTTTACTCAATGCTTCCTGTTAACCCTTACCACTTCAACACATACTCTGACCTTCATACCCTCCACCATGCCTTTGAGCCCATTTAATTATAAGACTATCCCTCCCTCTCAGATATTTCCTCCGTATCCTGTTTGTTCAGGCCACCTGCCCCATCAGATTCTCTGGACTACCTGAGTTCCCGCTCGGTGCCGCCCGGACAGACTCCCCACGGAAGGTTGAACAGGTACTAAGGAGGCCCTGATAAGCCACTCAAGGGGCACTTGGGGTTAACATCGGTTTGATTTAATGAGCATAGATTATCTCGCCCACACAAAACTTGACTTGGGCTAACGCCAGCCCCTCCTGACAGCCCACTCCTAACTGGGAATACCTTTTTCTGCCGGCACCCTCATACCTTTGGCTCATCCTGTGGCCTTGTCTTCAAATCTCTGACTACCACCTCCTATGGCTGAGAATGCCCACGCCTTTCTCAGCACAAGTTCTGAGGGTCTTCAGGACCCATCTGGAGTCCCACCTCCGCTGAAGAGCATTCTGTACTCTCTCCTCTCTGAATCCCCGTAGTTGGCCTGAGACAACGCCGGGGCACTCACATCCTTACCAATACTACCGGGCGTTGCTAGTGAATTTTTAATTTTGCTGTGGTTTTGGTTCTCTAGTAAGACTCTTTGCTCCCTCAAGACAAAGGATCGCATTTTCAGAGTTTAGAGTCTAGGTGGGCAGATGGGAAAGGAGTTTGGAGCCCTAACAAACAAGTGAATCGCTAAGTGTGGAATCTCCGAGCCCTCCCTCCCGCTAGTCACATGCGCCTTGTTCTGCGACTTTCCAGGTATGTGCCACAGTTACCCCTGCTGGTTCGTAAGCTCCTGAGGTGAGTGGGGCAGGGCACCATCCCTGCCCCCAACCCCCACCAGAACTCAGCACCATTGCAGACTGGGTGCTCACAAAGAATTGTTGAGTTGGCTTGGAGGTCAGAAGCCACCTGCCCAGTGACCTCTAGGGCAGCAGAAAAACAAGCAAGTCGAGGGGATGGGACAAGGGATTAGAAGCGCTTGGGTACCCACCTGTTGGAAAATCAGTCTTTTCATCTGCAAGACTCAGAAGAGAAGACCTAGGCAGTTAAATCTTGGACAAGGGGCATCTTGTATCTTGGTACCCAGACCCCAGAAGAAACTGGGTATTTGAGGCCAGGATAGAGTATTGATGGTTGGCCAAGCAGGTCAGGGCTCTTGGTTCCATGAGCCTTTTGCATCCTTGCTCTCCTGCTGAAGTTAGAGCTGACCAGACTCTATCGAAAGTACAGGGCTGGGGACTCAGGACTCAGGAATCCTGGCTGAGCCATCCTGGGTAGGAGGGGTGCCCTCCCTGGGCCTCTTGTCCTCACTTTGAGAAATTGTATCACCATCGACCGGTGTAGTTATAGACCACGCTATATGCATGCATGTTCTATAGTGGTTGTGACAAATGGCCACAAATTTAGTGGCTTGAAACAACACAGGTTCATTATCTTACAGAGGTCAAGTCTAAAATGAGTCCTTCAGGGGGCGCCTGGGTGGCTCAGTCGGCTAAGCGTCCGACGTCGGCTCAGGTCACGATCTCACGGTCCCTGAGTTGGAGCCCCGCGTCGGGCTCTGTGCTGACCGCTCGGAGCCTGGAGCCTGCTTCGGATTCTGTGTCTCCCTCTCTCTCTGACCCTCCCCCGTTCACGCTCTGTCTCTCTCTGTCTCAAAAATAAATAAACGTTAAAAAAAATAAAAATAAAAAAATAAAATAAAATAAAATAAAATGAGTCCTTCAGGAGCTGGAAAGGTGTGGCCAGGGTCATGTTCCTTCTGGAGACTCTCAGGGAGAATCAACTCCTTGGCTCTTCTAGTTCATAGGGGCTCCCCACGTTCCTCCACCCATAACCACATCATTCCGATTTACGCTTCTGTTTTCACATCTCCAGACTCTTCTGCAACTGCCCCTCTCTTGTAATGATCTTTATGACTACCTCAGACCCACCCAATATAATCCTGTCTCAAAATCCCCAACTTAATCATATCTGCAAGATCCCTTTTGCCTTGACATGTTCACAGGGCCTGTGGGGGGTGCATTATTCACCCTACCACAGTGCCCCGCAGAAGGACAAACATGGCAAATAATTTTCATTACGAAATATTTTAAGCTTACAGGAAAAGGTACAGACGATAACGTAACAGAGATCTGTGTACCTACCGCCAACCTCAACACTGGACCATGTGTGGCTCTTGTTTTCTCAGTAAGAAAATATTTTTTAAAAAGGTAGCAGATTCAGTAGAAGCCCCAGTGTAACTCTCCCCAAACGTCTCCTCCGTTCGAGAGAATTCAAGCATTTTCTTAAATTTGGCATCTGCATTCATGGCTCTCTATTTTTAGTGTCTTTTTGCTGAGCTCAAATCACTGAAATCGAATGAGTTGCGTGCTCTTTGGATGTGGCACCATGGGAGTCAGCTGCAGGAAGCTTCCTTGGCCCCACCCTCCCAACGCAGGCCACTATCCCACTCAAAGAGTACCCGGTGGGGTGGGCGGGGGATGGCTGGGGGCTTGAGATCGGAGGTGTAACAAACAAGGAAGCCAGCCTGAAGCAGAGGGTAAGGTCAATAAGCCTGAGTGAGAATTGTGGTCATGTCACTTCCTGGCTGGCGTGACCCCTTGGAGGTTACTCAGCGTCTTTGCTCCCGTTTCCTCATCTGTAAAACCAACAGAATACTTGTCAGACTTGTTCAGAGAACTGAATGGGATAAGGTATGAAAACATCACGTAGAACACAAACAGCGTTCCCATGGCCAGAATCATATTTTTGTTTGTTACTGTTGTAATTGAAGGCGTTCCCCAGGGCAGAGGTAAGACAGTCCTCCCCGAGCACAGGGAGAAGATTTGTAGCTCCAGGGGACTGTGGGCAGATCCTTTCTTGGCTGGCTGTACAGAAGGTTCCAGGAAAGCCCGAGGCACGGTGGGTGGTGGGAACTTCCCAGTAGCTCTGCCTCCCGGGGAGCCAGGGAGAAAAACTGAACTTTCCAGAGGCCAGACTGCCAGCTTTCTGGGATCCGCTGCCCTCCCCCCACCCATCCCCCACGCACACACCATGGTGTAGCCTGGAGCCCACCCACCTCTCTGCCCCAGCAGCAGGAAGCAAGCTGGAGGGGGCTGACAGCAGGTGGATGGGCTTAGGAACCTGGATCCTTTCCCTATTCCGCATTGCTCAAGGTGAGATTTCCTCTGATTCATCTTTGTCTTCCTCCTGCCCCCTCCCTGCCGCCCCCCCATACCTGGTGCTCGGGAAGCTACATGACTTTGAGCTGCTGTCGGCCCTCCGGGATCTCAGGTTCCCATTTCCAGGGACCTGTTACAATGGAGGCTCCCAGCACGGCACTGCTGACTGCCAGTTGAGGGAGGGCCCCTGGCTGCCCAGAATTGCTCATGTTTCTGAGAAGAAGCTCAGAGACCAGGGGCCCGGGGAAAGCCTGTTCCCCATGAACACAGAGTGTCCTATTCATGGATGAAGGCTCAGAGCACTTGCCCTCAGGAAGTTGGGCAAGATACAGCGACACACAGACAGTGGCAGAGCTGGGGTTGCAGCCCAGTCTGTTTATCTGACTCAGTATCTGTGGCTGGGGCCATCTCCTACCCCTGCCCCTGTCCCTGCCCACCATCAGTATCAGGGCGAGCTCCCTGGTTCAGGGGGGACATCTTTGATGCCTCATGTGACCAAGACCCAGGGCTGAAGCTGGAGAAGCTCCTTAGGCTCTGTAGTGGGGAGAGCACACATAAACTGTACCCCAAGACCTCACTGTCAGAACCCCTGTACCCCCCAAACCCCAGCTCAAGCCCCAGGTAAAGGGACCTTCCTTCTCCTTCCACCTGAATCTCTGGCTGCAGATCAAAATCTGGCTTATGTGGAAGACCGGAAAATAAATTTTCCCTCTATAGGGAAAAATGAGACCTTTTGTCCCTAAAGTGGACACGACTGATGCCATAGCTAGTAATAATAATAGTAATAATAATAATAATAGTAGTAATAATAATAATATAATAATAGTAATAATAGTAAATAATAATAATAATAGTAAGAAAAACAACAATAATAATAAAAGAAACCCTGACCAACAACATCTTAAAGAAATGGTTGTTTATTTTTCTCATATAAAATGACAGGGCTCTGGGCTGTGGTCTTTCTCATTCTCTTAGCTTTCCCCTCATGGTGTCAAGATGGTTGCAGCAGCCCCATACATCACATTTTTACACCATGTTCAGGAGCAGGAAACAGGGGGTGACACCAGGCAGAGTTTCTTCCTTATCAGCAAGCGAAGACTATTTTCAAGAATCCAACCCTTTCTTCACCTCATTGGCCAGAGGGGTTATAAAGTCTTCCACGGCAAAGCCAGAAAGGGTGTATCTGGCCTTCCCAAGCTTCGCAGTGAGAGGAAGACAGGAAGAAAGGTTTGGGGGATGACTTTGAGTCAATTGACCCCAAGTACCTGCCACAACTGACCAGCCCAAGGACGCCTGATTTTGGACAACTAGACTCAGGTGCAAAATGTATACGATTTTCTGATGGAGGGACCAGAGACTGACCTGCAAAGCTGAGGATAATTCTTCTGGTTTGGACTGGAAAAGAGAGTTTTAAAACTTGTGCCTGAGGGGCGCCTGGGTGGCTCAGTGGGTTGAGCTTCCAACTTCGGCTCAGGTCATGATCTCACGGTCCGTGAGTTCGAGCCCCGCGTTGGGCTCTGTGCTGACCGCTCAGAGCCTGGAGCCTGTTTCAGATTCTGTGTCTCCCTCTCTCTGACCCTCCCCCGTTCATGCTCTGTCTCTGTCTCAAAAATGAATAAAACGTTAAAAAAAAATTAAAAAAAAAACAAAAAACAAAAAAACTTGTGCCTGAGCGTGACAGACAACTCCCTGGATGAGACTTCACTTTCGGGTGGTGTTCCAAATGTTTATCGAGGTGTAAACAAACACCCCAGGGGCACCTGGGTGGCTCAGTCTGGTGAGTGTCCGGCTTCAGCTCCGGTCACGATCTCACGGTGCGTGAGTTCGAGCCCCACATCGGGCTCTCTGCTGTCAGCGCAGAGCCTGCTTCGGATCCTCTCTCTCTCTCTCTCTCTCTCTCTCTCTGCCCCTCCCCCACCTCTCTCAAAAATAAACAAGCATTTGAAGAAAAAAAATCCCAAGACGTAATGGCTTAAACAGGATAATTTATTATTATCTCTCATGGTCTAGGAGTCAGCTGGGCTCAGTGGGGCAATTCTCACTTGGGGTCTCATGAGGTCGCAGTGGGGGCTGGAGCCCATCTGAAGGTTTCTCTGCTTCAGTGTGTGGCTCCTGGGCTGGGACAGCTGGGGACCCCAAGCATTGCTCTTTCCACGTGTTCTCTCCACTTGACTAGCCTGGGTGTCCTCACAACATGGCGGTCTTGGGATTGTCAAACTTCTTTCAGGGCAGCTGGCTCCACCCTAAACAAATGTCCAAAGGCAGTTTCCACGAGAGCCTTGCAGGACTTCTTAAGGCCTTGCCCTGGAAGACCTAGAACATTCCTTCCACCTCCAATGGAAGGAAGACCCACCGGAACCTGAGGTGGGGGAGGGGCCGTTGAACTCCACGTCCTGACATGAGGGAGGGAAGGACTTGATGGCGGCCGCGGTGATCTGAGGTCATAGGTGACCTCAGTGTGGCTAACCTTCAGTGAGGAAGGAACAGTGAGGCCTTCATCCGAGGCACAGAGAGGCCCGGAGGGAAGGAAATATGCAAGGAGTGACGTCAGAAGAGGGACCCACAGAGTCTGGAGGGAAGTCTTGGTAATGAAATGCTGACCTAGCCCCAAAGCGGCCCCCTGAACAACCAGTTCTGAGAGGCTCTGATCTTGTGAAACCGTCCACAAGGGAGGTGTGGCCAAATCTCCCACGAGACTCCTGGGGGACAAGGAATGGCCTGCGTGGGAGCCTAAAAACAGAGGCAGAGAAGGGCCTTTGATGGCTGGGGTGGCGACGCTACTGCGCCGTCCGGAGTTGAGTGCCTAGGAACCCCGTGTGACACCATAAACACCTGTCTCGTTGGCGTTCTGGCCTTCTTCTCACCATCCTTTAAATCGGGAGGTGGCAAACTACAGCCCGTGGGCCAGACCCAGCCCTGGGCGTGTTTTTAATCCAACCAGGACTAAGAATGGTTCTAAAGGATTTCAAGACAAGGACAGTGGCCGGGGGGGGGATATGTAGCAGGCATACAAGTGGCCCTCGAAGTCTAAATATTTGTTATTTGGCCCTTCACGGAGAAAGGTTGAGGGCCTCTGCTTTAAACAAAAGAGCGTGACTTCCGCCGGTGTCCAGAGAGCTGATTTTAAGGGTCACTAAGTTAACTTCCTTTTTGACTCTCTCTCAATCCTCGCTTCTTCTGGGACCAGGGCTCAACTGGGGGCAGCTCCGTCTTGAACACAGGACGAACATTTGCAGATGTCCTCTACCTAGCTAGAATTGTGTGGTATTGTTTCGTTTCCGTTGTGTTTATATCGTCAATGCCCTTCATGGCTCTCACGTTGATTTTTTTTCACCCATTATGTACAAATTTCCTTTTGAAATAAACTCATTACATTAAAAAGTAGGAGAACTTCAAGAACTCTCTGTTTACTAGAAAACAAGAGGGGGCGTGTACTGATGTGGCAAATAAATAGTGAGGGCGGTGTGTGAGTGACTGCGTTTAGGTGTGCGGGCGCTGGGCTTCTGCCTTGGTCCTTCTCTGAGTCTCCTAGTTCTTCCCGGTTAGATGTGTCCATCTCCCAGGCTCTTCAGCCCCATTCATATGCCGGCGACCCCCACGCCTGCACTGCTACGTCAGCCTTCTCTGAGTTCCAGAATGTCGAAATCAACCACCAACGGGACGTCTCCACTTCAATGATCCAGGAGGACCTAAAACAGAATGTTTCCACAAGCAAGCTTCTGCTCTCAACCCCACCTCTTCCAAATGAGGCACAGTGATTAGATCTCAGGCTCTTGAGTCAGGCAGAACAGGGGTCCACGTCCCTGCTCTGCCACTGACTAGTACCTGACCTTGAACAAGGTGCATCATCATCTGAGTGCCAAATGGACTTATTGAGAGGAATAAATGAGATAATGGAGGCATCGCACTCAGCCCAGAGTTGGGTACATAGAAAGCTAATGTCAGCCATTACTATCATCGTTAACGTTTTTTTAAGTTTTATCTATTTATTTTCAGAGAGAGAGAGAGAGGGAGCTCGAGGGGCAGCGCGTGTGGGTGGAAGGGCAGAGAGAGAGGGAAAGAGAAGAGAATCCTAAGCCAGCTCTGTGTGCTGTCTGCCCAGAGCCTGACACGGGGCTAGAACTCAGGAACCACGAGATCGTGACCCGAGCTGAAATCAAGAGCCGGCTGCTTAACCGACTAAGCCACCCCGGTGCCCCAGTCATCATTAACTTTTAAAGTTCTTATTTGAAAAATTGTCACTACAATACAATTGACCTCTTCGGGGGTGTACAATTCTTTGAATTTTATTTATTTTTTACTTTTTTAATGTTTATTTATTTTGAGAGAGAGCGAGAGCAGAGCCACCCAGGTGCCCCTCAATTCTTTGAATTTTAGCACATCCACAGATCCGTGTAACTGTCCCCAAAACAGAGTACACAACAATCCTGCCAAAACTCCCTCCTGCTGGGCCTTTCCATTCCCCACTTGTGACCTCTGGCAACCACTCACCTGTTCTCCCTCCGTATAGTTTTGCCCCCGAGAACGTCATAGAAATAGAACCTGGCCGTATCTAACCTTTGGAGACTGGCTGCTTTCACTCCACCTGAGGCCTTTGTGATTCATCTGAGATGCTGTCTATCAATAGTTCCTTCCTTTTATCGTGCAGGGGTAGACACACGCTGAGAATTGCTTCCTTTCTTTTCACCACGCCAGATGGACACAAACAGACTCCACAAGGTCTTGGCCTAGAAATCCCTTCCCCTGGGGAAGCTGGTGGCCCCCATACTTTACCTCAGCTGCCCTTCCTCTCAGTCCCCCACAAGCCTTCCAAAAAGAAGAGGCTCCGAGGGGCACCTGGTGGCTCAGTCGGTTAAACATCTGACTTCGGCTCAGGTCATGATCTCACGGTTTGTGGGCTCGAGCCCTGCGTCGGGCTCTGGGCAGACATCTTGGAGCCTGGAGCCTGCTTCGGATTCTGGGTCTCCCTCTCTGTCTGCTCCTCCCCCGCTCATGCTCTGTCTCTCTCTCAAAAGTAAAGAAACATTGGAAAGAAGATTTTTTTAAAAATTAAAAAAAAAAAAAAAAAAAAAAGAAAGAAGAGGCTCCAAGTCTAACCGTACGGTTTGAGGGAGAGAAAAACCCTTGGTCCCCTCCGTGGTGGTAAATGGAAGACACCAAGGGGCTGACAGCTGGTATCTGGGGGACAGCACTGATCCCGGATCCCTGCGTGGCCCATGACTTGCCATTTGCAGTCATCTGGCCAGGCAACGTCAGGGCAACCTGTTTTCCTGACACACACACACCCCCTCCAACGTACTAGTCACAGGACGGAAAAGGCTGGAGCCCGTGAGTAGGAAGAAGAATTTCAGAGGGCGAGGGAGAGGTTGAGCAGGAGAGACGGACTGCTTGTGGCCTGAATAACATCTTTCTTTGCACTGTTTTCCTCCTCCAGATTGATTTGGGGGCCCGGCCCAGCTGCCGCCTTGGCTCCTGCTCAGAATTCTGGTCTATGCGCACGTCCTTTCTCAGCACTGTTAGAGACCAGAAGTGACCCTGGCCTCCGAGTTGTCCTAGGAACATCTTTTATGCCTTTTGTGTGTCCTTCTGTCCACTCCTGGGTATCCCAGGGCTGGGTCTTAGGGCAAACGCACATTAAGGAGAGACAGGGAGTGAGGGAAGGAGGGGGAGAAGGAGAGAGTTTGAACCTCCTTGCTTCGTAAGAGCAAAGTCTGGCGGCCAGGCCTCAGAGTCTTTCTGATCCCCCTCGGACCCCGAGGGGACCCTTGGTGGCAGTGGCATTAATAAGTGGCTTAGTTCTGCTGTCCACTGTGGGGCTAGTGAACTTCGGTTCAGGGAGAACAGGCTTGCTCTGGGTCACAGGGCAAAGCGAGCCATGGGGTTGGGCTCTGGCCAGCTGGCCTGGGTGGTCCGGCTGCTGCTGTCGTTTTCACTTCCTCTGGAAGTCCCACGCACCTGACCTCAGAGGCTGCTGCCATATGTGTGTGTGTGTTTCCCCAGGGGATTGTGGTTCATGGCTCTTCTGAGCAGTAGGTCAGCCTGGGTAAGACGACAGAGTTAGAGCTTTCCGACCGGTAATGGAAACAAGGCCAACACCCAGAAACACGAAAGCATTGACATCAGACAAGTGAGTTAGAAAACATGTCCCGTCCCCTAGACGTGGCAACGGGGAAATTTGAGTGGCATCACGGGTTCTAATCCTGGCTGTGAGTGTGGTCTGCTGCTGGCCCACAGAGCAATTCTCCAGCAATCCGGAGAATTGCCTTGGTGGACAGGAGCCATCTGGTCATGACACCCTGTTGCGGGCGATTTGCCGCAAAGACTGTATGACACAGGGCTACAAAATCCCATCCCCTTGTGTCGAGATGGAACAGCCCTGTGGTGCCACTGACTCCAGAACTCCCAGAGGATCTGGCTGTGGTCAGACCTCAGCTGAAAACAGCCTTGCCTGGCCTCTCCATCTGCCCCTTCCTGCTTCCCCTCTTTTTTCTTTCTTTCTTTTTTTTAGAGAGAGACAGAGAGACAGAATGTGAGTAGGAGAGGGGCAGAGAGAGAGGGAGACACAGAATCCGAAGTAGGCTCCAGGCTCTGAGCTGTCAGCCCAGAGCCCGACGTGGGGCTTGAACCCACGAATCTCGAGATCGTGACCTGAGCCAAAATCGGATGCTTAACCGACGGAGCCACCCAGGCGCCCCCTGCTTCCCCTCTCTGACCGGCTGTCATCCCGAGAGCTCTCCCTTCCCGTGCCCTGTGCACAAAAACCTCTGTCTCAGATTCCGCGTTTAAGGAACTCAACCAAACTAGCAAGTGGGACCAGCATGAGGCAAAGTTAAGGGGACCTCGTTTGCCAGAAGAGCTTGGAGCTTGTGGACAGACCAACTGGAAGGAAACCTGATTCCTTCAACCTGTTCCCAGCTGGGTAACTGACATTTAAAGTACAGCAGGTTAGGGGCACCTGGGTGGCTCAGTCGGTTAAGCGTCCAACTTCGGCTTAGGTCATGATCTCCCGGTCTGAGTTCGAGCCCCGCGTCGGGCTCTGAGCTGACAGCTCAGAGCCTTGGAGCCTGCTTCGGATTCTGTGTCTCCCTCTCTCTCTGACCCTCCCCCATTCATGCTCTGTCTCCCTCTGTCTCAAAAAATAAATAAACATTTAAAAAAATAATAACTAAAAAAAAAAGTTCAGCAGGTCAAAGGGGCCCACCCCACTTTCCCCAGCATGGGGCTCCCGGGTTCCAGCGTCACACAGAGAAAAATTGCCCTCTGCCTGACCCCTGGTGAAGGCACTCAAAGGGACAGGGTCCGTGGGATGTCTCTTTCTTCACATGATCAGCCCCTCAAGAGGCACACGAGGAGGAAAGCTGAGGAAAGCTGATGGAAAGGAAAAGGTATCTCCTCCCTGCATCTCCGCTCTTCTCCAAACCACATTCTTCCTTTCTCCATCACCCCCAAGACCACCCACCACTTCTGCGGCTGCTGCCCAAACACCCACCAGGTGCCAGGCACCCCTCCAGGCACCGGGATACGGCAATGATCACCACGGAGCGGCCTGGCTCCCCGAGAGTTCGCATTCCTGTCGGTGGAGGCTGGAAAAGGGACGTAAGTCTATTAAACAGAAATAATACTGACTACTGTAAGGAAGAAACAGCAGTTATTTAGAGAGGGACTGAGTCCTAGGGGGATAGGCCACTTTGGATAGGGGTCAGAGAAGGCTGCTGGGAGCTGACCCTTGAGCAGAGCCATCAGCACCAAGAGGCCAGTCCAGCAAAGATTTGGGGCAAGGGCATCCAGGCAGAGGGAGCAGCGTGTCCTGAGGGACATCAAATATGTCCAGACTGGGAGATCCAGGGAGATCTCTGGGGAGCCTCTCGAGATTGTTTTCCCTTCCGTCTGGTTCCTTGCAGGGATCGTGATGAAAGCAAGAACTCGCCTATATCTGCCTGACCTTCATACACGGTCACGTCGAGGCTCATCGTGACAAGGGAGAGAGCTCTTTGCTGGGGTAGCCTCTCCTCTTCCGGACGGCGAGCTAGGTCCTTGAGAAGGACAGAGGACTGCCTCATGTTCTCTTTTCAGGGCCTCAGGGGCCACTGGTACAGACTGCTGGCTCCCACGTGCCAGGGGTAGGGGGTGACAAAGCTTCCTGACCGTGCGCAATTCTCCCTCTCACTTCCCTCTGGATGCAAATGCCTTGGAAACTGACCAACCAAGACGGTCCTTTTTGGCAAGGTGGGCCCCACATGCTGCTTCGAGCCCAGCGAGCAGGGGCCTTGCGCTCTTCTCCCAGGAGATGCGGAGCCAGGCAAGGTTACCGGGTTAACGTCCCATCAGGCTCCCTGACGAGGCCTTCTCTCCCAGGCATCCTCACCCAGTGGCTCAGCTCAGCCCCAAAGCTGGCTTCCTTCCTCCAGCCTCCGAGCCGTCTGGGCACCGGCGTGGCTCACGACGGTCTAGTTTACTTACTTGGTCGGGAAGATGTCCAAGGGCCTCAGAGCAGGGGGTACTCAGAGGACATGGGTGTGACTACCCAGGGGCTGAGGAACGGGCAGAGGTCACTTCACTCAAAGAAGGCACGGCTCAGTTCTGCGGCAGCCCAGCAGAGAAAGGGGGGTACCTCTCGTGGTGGGCGCCCCCACCCCACCCATGCTGAGCCTCCAGAAGAGCCGGTCCCGGATCTGGACGAGGCCTGCACGTGGGGCAGACTGGATTAGAGCCAGACAACCCAGGCAACTCCTCCCTCCGCACGCAGCTGAGGGGCAGGACACGCTCCCTTGGGATCCCCGGCTTCCCACGAAGCTAAGTCCTAAGAGAGCTGGGGTCCACACCTGCCACCGTTCTCCACCTAAACCGACACAGCCGACACCGAGAGGGACACCGTGACTTCTAGACTCCCTTTAACTCTTAAACAACGTCTGATTCTATGAGACTGGGGCGTCAGGGTCACCTCAGGGTAATAAGGGAGGTGCAGGGGTCAGAGCGGCTAAGCTGTGAGTGGCTGTTTGGTGGGGGGGGGGGCAGTGTTTGCAAAATCCGGGCCATATGAACAATAATAATATTGTGGGATACTTGACTGTAAGTCCCATTCCACAGGGTCGATCCTCTCAGTGACGCCGTCCGGCGAGCAGAGCTGGTATGACATCATTCAGGTGTCCCTCCAGAGAGGCGAGCAGGACGGGCCTCCACTTCCTGTCCCCGTCACCCTGCCCGCGACCTTCAGGGTCTCCCTTTTAGGTGCTGGAAGGAAGCTGAGAGCTGCAATCCTCCCAAAAGACCCTTCCAGACTCACTCACAGCACTCGCTGGAGGCAGACCCGCCCAAAATCGATCGGCAGATCGATTTGCAAATTGAATCGATTTCCCTCCCCAACTCATCGATATTTACTTAACTTCTACGTCATATAGCAAAATCAATTCAGCTTATTCCCCCCTGGAGCGCCCAATCTAGAAATGATCTCTCCCCCCTCTAAACTTCAAGCCTGTCTTGCAGAAAGACGGCTTATCACATCATTAAAGGCTGGTCCCAGCCATCCCTCTCCCCCATCTGCTCTGCCTCCCCAGCTTGTGTTTCTAGCAAGAGACCTCGCTTCCCCCAAGGCCGAAGTGTTTTGACCGTTGCTCAGACAACAAGGCCCAAGCCCCTTTTTCTGATGCTTTTAGCTCTTTGAACTTGTGCTCTCACCAACCCCAGAGCAGCGGGAAGTGTTCTTCCGGACAGCAGAATGCAAAAATCCAGAAATGGCCCCCGTTGCCTGTGGAGAGCTTGTGTGAGATAAAGGCAGGGTCAGGAATCTGGGGTGGGGGGAAAGAATGGGTCATTTCAGTTAGTGCTCAGGTAACTGGAGAGCCCTGGGGAACCAGGAACAATCGGAGGTGTTCCTGTCCTTTACCAGAATACCTTCCGAAGGGATTGGCCATTTAAGTGTAAAAGGACACCATCCAAGTACAAGGGGCCATCGGGAAATTCTTCTATAACTTGGGAGCGAGCAAAGCTTTCTTAATCCTGACTCAACACCCAGAAGCAATACAAGGGAAGATTAATACGTTGCAAGGAATTGAAGTTTTGCGTGGCAAAAAAAGTTAAATTAGATTGAAATAAATACGGAAGTAAAATGAAAAAGACAAATGATCAACTAGTAAAAAAAAAAAAAAAAAGATTCACAAGTTGCATCACAGAGAACGCGTTAATATTCTTAGCGTAGAAAGTGCCCCTCGTGTAAGTTAAAAGCCCAACCACCGGGGAGAAAAATGTACTAAAAATATAACCAGTTTTCGGAAGAGGCAAGGCAAGTGTTTCCAAACCACACGGAAAGATGGTCAACCTCACTTAGTGAAAGAAATGCAAATTGCCCCAAGGAACAATTTGTGGCTGATCGGGCTGGCCAAAATCCAAAAGTTTAACAAAATCCTCTTCTGTCCCGGCCTGAGAAAACAAATAGTCTCACACTTTGCCCATGTGAATGCGAAATGGGACTGACCCTACGGAAGGGAGTTTGCCAATGCCTAATAAAACTGCATGATCCGTTGATCCTGCAATCCCACTTCTAGGAATCTATCCTACGGATCCACTGCAAATAATACAAAAAGACGGAGGGATGTGGCTGTTGATTGCAGCTCTGTTTTTCATAACCAATAAACAAGAGTACATCCACACAGCAGAGTACTCCGTAGCCGTAAGAAGAATGAGGAAGTTTCCCCCAAAAGATTAAAAACAGAATTATCGTTTGAAAATATCACTGGCACCTGGGTGGCTCAGTCGGTTGAGCGTCCAACTTCGGCTCAGGTCATAACCTCACGGTTCGTGAGTTCGAGCCCCGTGTCGGGCTCTGCGCTGACAGCTCGGAGCCCGGAGCCTGCTTCGGATTCTGTGTCTCCCTCTCTCTCTCTGCCCCTCCCCCAGTCTCACTCTCTCTCTCTCTCTCTCTCAAAAATAAAATAAAACATTAAAAAAAAAAATTAGAAGTAGACACTCGGAGAGGCAGTCCTGGGTCAAGTGAGACCCAGTCAGACAATGCTTGTGAGATGGGGGTGGGGCGGTGTCTAACATTCCCCCGGAAGAAGAAGGAGGTCTGCCACCCTCAATGCTGTTGGAAGATAGCCTGGGGATGAAGCTCCATGGATAGGAGCAGACCTGAGAGGGAATGGCAGAGGCATGGGGCCCGAGCCTTGATGAAACCGTGCCTCAAGTCCACTCCCTGATTTCTCAGCCACATGAGCCAATAAATCTCCTTCATCGCTAAGCTAGTATGGGTTGGGTTTTGTTGCTGGAAATCAAAACCCTCCTGACCCAGGCAGACCTCCCTGCTCTCTCATCCATCCACCTCAGGCACAACCTCAGAAGCCATTGCCCTCCACGGTGTGGTTTTCCCCTGGAGGTCTCTCACGGGGTCTGGCCAAGAGGCAACCGCACCCATGCCCTCCGTCTTACGTCAACAGTGAAGAGAGTCAATCTGAAATCCAGGAACTTTTCGGAAACATCCCCCTTCCTAGATGTGGTGGAGAGTGACAGAAGGTCCTGGGAGCTGGGCTTTCGGCACTTTCGTTGTTCCTTCTCATGCCTTCGAGGCCCTCCTAGGGATAACCTGATAGACAGAACTCCCTGATTCCATTCACTTGTCTCATAAGCATTTACTAAACCCCTGTGTGGGCTGCCCCATCAGGGGTCCTGGGCAAACAGAGAGGGGTGAGGAGCCAAGGACGAGCTGGAGCGGAGGGCCGAGTGATCTGGGCAGGGGGCAGGGGGTGAGGAACGGCTAGGAGTGTGGGCCCTGAATTCAAACCGTGGGTGTTCTTGGGCAGGTTACTCTGTAGTCCCCTGCCTCAGTTTCCTCATCCGTCAAGTGGCATGTTTGATATATATTTAGTAGAGACTCAACAAGCATTAGCTTTTATCATTCATCAGTAATTTTTATTATGATCAGATTCTTTTTTAAGAAAAGGGACTGAGTAAACCCCACTCAGCTGGATAGCTTGGGCCTGAGGACCCCCTCCCTTGGAATGCAGGAGTTCAGGGCTGAAGGGGTGACTAGGCTGATGGGGCTTAAGGCAAACTCCAGAGACCAGTTCCAACTCGTGAGATTACTAAGAGGAAGAATGGAGGAGGGGCCCTCCCTTAGTCCCAGTTAAGTGCAGAGAACCATATCTCAAAGAGGGAAGGACCCTTCTGGGGCAAGGATTCGACCTTTCCACAACTCCATTCAGCCACCCAGAGTTTGCTCAGAGGCGCTGTCATGGGCCAGGGCCAGGAGCGGAGAGGACAGAGAGCTTCCTGTGTCCACTGAGTCCTCAGTCTCCTCTTGGCAACAGAGGAATGATAGTGCTGTGGCACACAAGTGCCTACTGTCACTCGGGAAAGGCAGAAGGGACCCCCGTTAGAGGAGGAAGGAGATTAGCTCCCATCTTGGAAGCTTCCTGGCAGGGGCAGGGTTTGGACTGGAGTTTGGGAGAAGGGTAGGTCTGATATGTCAAAGGGGACAGCTTTGGGGAGGAGAGACTTAAGCACAGGGACGGGGGTGCAGCCCACACAGGACACAGTGCTAATGGACAGGCAGGAGGGACAACGGGAGGGGCTGAGACCTCATGCGGCCCCAGCCTGCTCTGCCACCTGTCAGGCAACTGTGTCCGGCACGCAGGGGCGGCTTCTGGAAGCAATTGCCCCGAAACGTGAGTATCGCTCAGAAGGACAAGGAAAAGCCAAGGGAAGGGTCAGGGACTTGGATGGCCCCTCAACAGATTTCCTCATTGGTTTGATTCCAACTCTTGGTTTCCTTCTGTCTGACTCCTGATTAGAAAGTTCGGGCATTTGGAATGTGCTCTGACCAGTTATGAGCCATGCTTTGTTAGCTGAGTGACTGAACGGAAGTATTAGATCAGGTAGCCTCAAAGGCACATTCCTGGCTTGAAAACTCTGCCCCATGAAGGAATCTGTTGCCATTCAGATGATGTTAAAGGCAAATTGAACAGGGGACAGCCGGGTGGCTCAGCTGAGCGTCCAACTTCGGGTCAGGTCATATCTCGAGGTTCGTGAGTTCAAGTCCCACATCGGGCTCACTGCTATCAGCACAGAGCCCATTTCAGATCCTCTGTCCCCCTCTCTCTGCTCCTCCCCTCTGTGCACGCTCTCAGAAATAACTAAAACAGTTTTTTAAAAAGGCACATGGATTGGAGAATTGATTGCAAATGACAAACATGTCTATTCCTGCATCTGGGGATACAGGCCATTTTAATCATCGCCCATAGCAATGGCTGGAGGGAGACAATGGTTCCCCAGAGGAGAATCCGGATCTAGTATAACCAGAAGGGGGTGGTGAATGTTGGGGAAGTAGGTGTGAATCTTGGGGAAAAAAATCACCAACTCCAGAAAAAAGCAGGGCATCCGGGTTCCTCCCACTGCCACCACATGCACACCCACAATGTTGAAAGAACAGCAGAACAGGTAAGCGAGTAGGAAAAAAAAAAAAAAAAAACAAACAAACCCTAGATACTTAATTCTGACTAATTGTTCCGGAGAATTAAAAAAGGCAGGGACGTTTTTGAAAGGGGGTTCCGTGCAGCCAGAACTAAAGAGGCAGGAAAGGAAAGGACAGGCAGTCTCCCCTCCCTTGGGAAAGCTGTCCTGGGTCTGACTTAGGCAGACAGGCTTCTTCTAAGCGTCTGTCCTAGACCACAAGCTTTGTTAGAAAGTCCTCTACCGAGAAAGCTGAGGGGGCACTCAGGGCCCTGCTGGGGAGGTGGGATTGCCCCAGTTGGGAAGGGGGTCATGTTAAGTGCCCTGATAAGTAGTCAGCTTCAGCTCCAGGTACCCAGAGGCTTTTTGGGAAGAGTTTACTTGATGCTCAGATCCTGTGTTTGGAATGAGGGGGTGTGGGCCCTTGGAGGAGGCGTTACCCACAAATCCCAACCCTGGGGCGTCTACCAGTGGCTAAGCAGAGGTCTCCGGGCCCATGGAGAGCACTGTGGGTCTGAGGAACCAGCCTTGGTCCCTATTAAAAGCATGTTCTAGAAATATCCTCAGGTCTCAAGAGCGGGTCTGGACCCAGCTGCCCTGCTCAGCGATGCCACTGAATAACCAAGGGTCCCCAGGCTTCCCGGTCATCTCCGAAGCCTGCCAGCCACAAGCATCAAGCTCAGGAGATAGAACTCAAGACCAAGCCCACAAACTGAGCCTTGCAGGATCCCCAGTAGCGTCTTCTGAAGAATCGCCAGCTCCCACCAAGCAGACTCCAGCTACTAATCAAATCAAACTGCTGATGTTGAAAATCACCCATTTGCTGCTGGTGCGATCATAGCGACTCCTTTAAAAGCGCCGACCGCCCACTTGGATGCCTCGGATTTTCAGAATTGCAGTCGAGGCCTCAGGGCCCCTGACCTGGAAAACTGCTGCACAGCTAGGCTCCGGGTCTCCGGCCGGCTGTGCTACCTCAAGTGAGGCAGTCACTGAACCTCTCTGACCTGCGGTCTCCCCCTCTGCTTACAGCCTGGCTACCTGCCCTACTTCCTCCTTAGAGGCCTCGTTGGTTCCAGCCACCAGAAGGTGTCAACTCAGTTTGTGTCAACTCTCTGGCATGTTATGTTTACAGGATGATAACGACTGCAAGAATGCTCTGGTCCCATCTCCAGGAAGCACATGGCCCGTTCTCTAGTAGAGAGAACCAAACCTTTGACATGTCTATCCAGGCCCCTTGTGGCCTCCCACGGATTCCTCCAGTTGAGGACACATTCTGTGGCCACAGACGCAGACAAAGGGGACCAGTCCTCAGAGCAGGGAGCCCGTGACCTTGGCCTCACTACCCCCAGCTGGTGGTCACAGCCCCCAATGCCTCGTAGTGTCCCCAGGTCTCTCCTGCAGAATAAGCCTCATACCCCCAGACAGACTCATCTGCATGCTGTGAGCGAGGTAGAAAGAGGGAGAAAGGGGTGGAAAGAGCCAACCTGTGAGACAAGGGCTGGGCGGGAGGCCTGTCCCTCAACAACAGGGGACGTGAGGAGGAGCTGAGATCTGAGATGAAATCCAGCACGAGGTTGTCCGAGAATGGACATTCTCCACTCTGCAGGGGGGAGGGAGGGAAGCCTCTCAGAGGACATGTGAGCTGGCTTCTGAAGACTGGGTGGTTTTTCAGGCAGGAAGTTCAGGGCAGAGGGACCGGCTGTGCCAAGTTCTCCAGGTATGAGGGCATCGCTGCTGGGCCGCGGGGAAGGGCTGGAGAGGAGGTCCCGGAGGGGAGTGTTGGGCAGCGGGCAGGGCCTCGGGACACACAGAAGAGTCACACTTTTGTTCTTCTTTTAAAGTAGGCTTCAAGCCCAGCGCAGAGCCCAACGTGGGGGCTTTAACTCATGACCCTGAGATCACGACCTGAGTTGAGATCAAGAGTCAGATGCCTAACCAACTGAGCCACCCAGGCCCCCCCACTCTTTCCTTGTTTTTAATTCAGGTATAGTTGACCCACAATGTTATGTTCGTTTTGGGTGGAAAAGTCACATTTTTCCCCCACCCCCCCAGCCCCCAGGGCAGTGGAGAACCCTTGGGGAGCCTTTCATAAAGTTGGGAGGGGCAGAAAAGAGACAAGAGGGCAAGGCCACAGGTGGGAGCACACACACGGGCAGGAAACAAGGAGCCTGGGACGCCGGGAGCAGCCACAGATGACTGGGGCCTCCTCTCCCCAACCGGCATCAGAAGACACCTCCAGCTGTAGGCAAAGCGTGGACACCGTGAAAGACCGAGGACGTCACAAGTGTCGGTTTTCCCAGTGGAGGTGCTCCCAGCCCTCTCTGCCCGGCCCCTGCCAAAGCGAGCGCCTCACCCTTCTCTTTCCCTCCTTCTAAGCCCACTAGCACTGCTCCCCACCTGCCACCTCTCCTACTGGTGGAGGCAGTGTGGGGGCAGGGGCGTGACTGAGCCCAGACCGGGTAACATGGGAACGCCACGGAGCTGGGTACCAGGCCATGGGGCGCAGCATGAATTGTGGCGATGAGGACACCCACAGTGGGGGAGGGGGCAGCCGGGGTAGCACGGGGGAGGGCTGGCTCCAGATACCGTAAATAAATACGGGCAATAAAGTTCAGAAAGGCCAGGTGACCTCTCCAAGGTGTCTCCAAGGGCAGATAGTCATGGGGTCTTTTAGAAGGACATCATCAAAGGCAAGATCCTTGACCTCCAAAGGCCTCCAGTCCAAAGGCAGAGGCCAGCTCTCCACTGGGCATGATGATTCTAGAAGAGGTCTCCAGGGCTGCAAGCTGCTAGAAATGGAAGGGCGCCTGGGCTGTGCTGGGGTCTGGGGACACAATGTAACACGCAGCTCAAAGTCCAGTGGGAAGGTAGACAAGCAAACAACAGCCAGGGCCCGAGGGATAAGGTCCCCGGCAGAGACATGGTGTGCTGGGCTCTCCCAGCGGGAGCTCCCACAGAGGCAGGAAGGCCTGAGTTGCCTTAAACACGGGGGCCTTCCACGCTCAATCATCCTCAACATCCCAGGTCATGGCTTTTGGCCTTAACCTCTTGGAAAGGGGGGATCCGGAGCCCCTAGACTTTGAGTCTACATTGCCTCTGGGTTTTCAAGAAGTGTGTTAAGGCCAAGTTCTCCGAATCGCGGCTGCATCGTCTAGAAATGCACCGGAATCTGCCTCGGTGTCATTCTTTCCAGTTTTGAAGTTTCCGAACTCCAACTTCCTGCACACTTCGCTTTCCTGAACCTCGGGGTGAATCCCAGACACTTGAAACGTTAGCTGTTCACTTAAAACATCAACCCGGTCCCTCCCAGTCCCCACCAAGGTTTCCAGCCCTGGGATTTTTCTTCAGCGTCCTCGCCTTTGCACCAACTACCTGGGGCTCCGCTTTTTCACATACATATCACGTGATATACACATTCTAGCAACAAGTTTATTGTTGTTCTTAACGACCACGCTGTACTCCACCCTGTGTCCTGGTCTACATTTTCAGCTTGTGTTCCTGCCAGTGACCATGGCCTTGGGCAAGCCTGGCCTCCTACAGGTCTCTCACCTCTTTATTTGTAAAACATGGTGACGTGGAAACTCCCAAGTCTTTTCGCAGCCTTAACGTTGCAAGGGTCTTATGACTTTCCATCTGTGGAGTCCTAAACTGTAACCCTAGGGTGACAGTCCCTAGAAGGGAGAGGCCTCACTGTGGGGTGGGACGACGCTGAGGAAGAAATAGGTAGGAAAAGTGATTACCACTAGCCCCCTTCCTTGGCTGGGTGATCCAGATCCCTTCGTTGTTCGTCTAGCCTGGGCAACCGGCCACACGCGAAGATGGGGGTGTTCACCCACTCACTCCTCAGAGTGAAGCTACAGCCCTCCAAGCCTCCTAGTCTTTCCCGCCCCTCGATGACAAAGCACTTTTGGAGTCAAAGCTCAAACCCTCCAGACCAGCAGAGTGCTGAGTCACGGTGGGACAGCAGTTGTCGACCACAACCCCACCCCCTGCACCCCCACCCCCCCCACCCCGCCTCTTCCCCCTCCAGTTCTGGAATAAGCCAGTGTCTTCCAGAAAAAATAAAAACAAAAGCAACAACAACACCAACAAAAAAACTAGCCCGGCTCTTCTCTGGCTTGCCCTCCCTCCCGCCGCTCCCAGCCCCAAAAGGTGGCTGTCCCGGGAGGCCAGCCAAACGCCCCGCCTCGTCCAAGTCACGAGGAGCAGGGGCTGGAGGGGCAGGGAGGCGAAATCCTGGTCAGCAAAGGTCCAGAGGGCAGGTCACAGCTTTGAAAGAATCTAGAGGCTTGGAAATGCAGTTCTAATACTCAGGGTTCCCAGAAGGTGGGGAATGGCCCAAGCAAACACACACACACACACACACACACACACACACACACACACACACACACACTCAGCCCAGCACAAGATTTCCCTTTCATTCTTCCCAGCCAGCCTCTCCCAATGGCTTACCACAGTCAAAGCTCTCCCTCATGACTGCAACTGTGTTTTTATCTGAGCACAGAGCCAATACTCATTATTGAAACCCACTTTCTGCAGTAGACCAACTTCCTTCAGGTGGGTCCAATGTCATGCTGGCTCTGTCCGCCTGGATGTCCTGGAGGCCCCGAAAGTCAGCACCCCAGGGTCCAAAAGCAAGCTTGCCTTCCCCCCAACCTGCATTTCGTCCTGCACTCACCCAGCTCCTAGGGGCTGGGGGCTCTCTTGCCCACCCCCCACTCCTTACTTCCACCCTTCGCACTACCAATCAGCCACCTCGTCCTGTCTATTCTGTCCCCCTCATATCTCACATCTTCTTGCTGTCTCCTCTGCGGAGAACCAGGGCTGTTCCCTCCCAAACAGTACCCAGCCCTCTTGCCTGACTGTAATCCACCCTCCACATTCAATCCTGCAGCCGTCTTCTGTTTGCTCGACAGATACAGAGCACCCAGTAACGAGCGTCTTGCAAAATGCTGGAAGTGCAGGATGAAGAAGGCAGAAACAACCCTGCCCTCCAGGAGCTTTCCAGAAGGAAAGATAAGCAAAAAGTGACTTATGCGTGCATGACATATAATCATACACACAAGTATTCTATACTTTAGTTATTCGTTGTCACTACTTAACCAAGCTACAAATATCAACTCAATTTGTCATTTGTATTTTTTTTTAATATTTATTTTTCAGAGAGAGACAGAGTGCGAGTGGGGAGGGACAGAAAGAGAAGGAGACACAGAATCCGAAGCGGGCTCCACGCTCTGAGATGTCAGCATCGAGCCCAACGTGGGGCTTGAACTCAAGAACCGTGAGATCATGAACTGAGCCAAAGTCGGAAGCTTAACTGACCGAGCCACCCAGGCGCCCCTGTCATTTGTATTTTTAACTTGGTTTATGGCATCTTTTGTCTTACAGCTTGTTGTTTTATGATTCCATTGATGTGAAATTCTAGAACGTGCGAAGTTAATCAATATTGAAAAATGTCAGAAGCTGGTTGTCTTGGGGGGCACGGGGAAAACTTCTGGAAAGGGATACAAAGGAACTTCTAGGATAATGGAAATCTTCTGTATCTTGTTTCAGCTGGATTCAAGGGTCAACACTGGCCCTTAATCAAGCATGTAAGGTTCTGTGCATTTTATTGTAATTAATCAAAAAAATTAAATCACTCATTTTTGCAAAGAAAAAACAGTTTTGTTGGCTTTTTATCTACTTGATTCCAGTCTGTTCCATATTCCTATAGCTATACCCACAATTTTTCTTCTAGGTATGCCTCCCTCAAAGATGTAACTACGTGTATTTTGGACTTACCAAGTTTTTGTAGGACCATACCCTCTGTTCTTTTTCCCTGAGTGCTCTGTACAACTGAAAGGACTTACTAGGAACAATTTTATTTTATTTTATTATTTTTTAATATTTATTTTTGAGAGAGAGAGAGAGAGACAGAGTGTAGCGGAGGAGGGGCAGAGAGAGAGGGAGACACAGAATCCAAAGCAGGCTCCAGGCTCTGAGCTGTCAGCACAGAGCCCGCGACACGGGGCTCAAACCCACGAACCCTGAGGTCATGACGTGAGCCGAAGTCAGACGCTTAACCGACTGAGCCACCCAGGTGGCCCAGAACAATTTTAATTCATTTTCACAAACTCTGTGTGAGCCATGTCCTTGATTTTGGTCACTGTCCTGAGGATTCACCTTAATCAGCATTTGCTACTCAAAGTATTTCTCCATTTTATTTTTTACTGGTTGAAAAAGACAAACAGTTCTAGCTTCAATACCACAAGTCCCAGAAATTTTGGATTCTCTCTGTTCCTCTTGCAAATAGGCCAAGTCTGTTCTAAATTCCTTCTTCCTGTAATCAAGTGCAGCTGATCACCAAGGTAGTTGTAGTAACTTTCGGGTTTGCAAACTTGTTGCAACAATTTGGAGCTCTTACAGGAATTGGGAGTGTCATTGATTTTCTCTTTGGCAGATTCTTTCTCTTCTGAAGACACTGGCCGTTTTTATTTGGCACAATCCCATCGTTGATCGTCCTCCGCATTGTCTCGTGGCGGCCAGGTGCCACTCTCCCACGTGGCTGAGTCTGTCACCTGCTCTCCGTGTCACTGGACCTCCCAGCCATCCAACTTTGCATTTTTTTTAAGTAGTCAATCTGCCAACTGCCCCTTTATGGCTTTTTACAACCTCAAAAGAACACTCCCTACTCCAGAATTTTAAAAGATAATCTCCTAGATATTCGTTTAGTAACTTCATGGGTGTTTTTGTTTTTTAAAGGCTTGGATCTTCAATCTGTCTGGAACACATTTTGAAATACAATGAGTCATTTTTTTTTTTCATATGACTCTCCATTGTTTCAACATCATTTGTTGAACCCATTCTTTCTCCCCAAATTTGAAAGGTCACTTCGGCATCTACGAAGTTCCCATAAGTACCCGAATAGGACTGTTAACACTGATATATCATATCTTCCTGAGCCGGTACCAACTGCTTAGACGACTTTATATAGTACTTTTTAAATATCAGAGAGGGCAAATCGGGCCCTGAGGGCAAACCCTCAGAACCTTTTTTGCGACAAATGCTTATCAGCTATTCTACACATGCATTCTTCCAAATTTAGGATCATTTCGTCAAGTTCCAAAATGTACCGTGGAGTTTTACAGAAATTGCATTGAATCTATAGGTTTCCATGGGGGACAAGTGACATCTTCACAAAACTGAGGTTGGCTATCCATGGTGTTTCTTCCTTTATGCAGGTTTTCTCTTCTGGCCAGCAGCAAACATTTCTAATTCTCTTCATATACTTCCTGTTCACTTTATTCCTAGGTACTTGAAGCTTCTGTTGCCAGCGTAAGTTAAAAATACTTTTTTCTTGTAACATTTTCTAACTGCTGTTTACTGCTAATATAGGAGAGCTTTTCTATGGATTCAGTGTAAGATTTCCAAAAATAAAACTAATGTAGTATCTCCCTGTTTAGAAATCCTTTAGTGTCTTCAGATCGCCCAGGATAAAATTGAACCCCTTTTTATGGCCCACAGTCTTTCCCCACCTTGACCCGCTATCAGCCTTCCAGAATTCTCCAACACAGACTCTATTTTCCAGGCCAACACTTTCTTAAGGTACCTTGATTAGGCCATCCATTTCCACACCTTTGCATATGCTGTTCTCCCTTCCCCGTCTCCCTCCCTCCCTCCCTCCACTCCACCTTCTTTCTAGCTTTTTCTTCAGACTTAGCTCAACTGTCACTTCCCTTGGGAAGCCTGCCCTGATCTCCTACCCCAGACACGCTAAGGCACCCCTTGTCTATGCTCTCCCAGCAGCCTTCTGCTTATTATTTTTTGTAGCTCTAGCCCCACTAAAATTTTCTTCCTGAAAGTAACATGTGCTCGTTCATTTTGAAAGGAGTGTAGCAGAGACCCAAGAAAGAGAAATCGCAGTGATTCCATCAGCAACTTCTTTTTTTTAGTAGAGCTCCTTCCCTTTTTTAATGTTGGGGAGTTCAGTTTCCAGTCTCATGTCTGTGAGCACCCCGAAAGGGGTCTTGGATAGGTCTCCCACTTGTGTTGAAGGAACCCGGTTAAGAACAGTGAACCTCGAAGCCGGCGGACTGGGAATCTGGAAGACAGGAGCCCGGGCCTAACTCCAATTCTGCCATCCTCGAATCCACACCTACTCGTGCCTGGGGCACAGCTGCAAGCCACACCCAGTAGCCCTGCCCTTCCAGGGTTCCTTGCACCTGTCACGCAGGTCATGTCGTACATTCAGCCCCACCGGCTTCTCTCCAAGGGTAACCCCAGGAGACGTCTCCTGTAAGTGGGGCCCATAAAAGAGACCATCTCAAAACGGCCTCATGGCTTCGTCTCCAGATCCAAGTGGCTTCTCCTGTCTTTTCTTTAGAAAAGAAAATCGTCCTCTGGATTTTCTCTGAAGCCCAGACGGCCCACCCCGCCAGGACTCCCTCAGGGAAGGCCCTGTCCAGGCCTCTCGGGAAACAGCCCGCCCAGCCTTTGTTGTAGAAGCTGCAGGAGGAGCCATATTTGCTTTCGGCAAAAGGCGGACGGGGATCGGAAGGGCGGGGGACAACCAGGGACGGGCCGAGGCCTGCATTTTGCTCCTTTCTAGACCTTGAGGAAGAGAAAGCCAGCCTTCTCCCAGCCACATCTCTGACTCACACGGCCTCCTAGGGCCTGTTTCCAGTTTCCCAATTTGCATGACGAGGAAGTCACCTCGAGTGTGGGTAACTGCTGCCCTACCGCTCGGATTTTTAACGTGCCCTTGGCCAAGAGCCTCGGGGAGCCCGCCCAGGGCCTCAGGAATCGCCCCGACGCCCCGGGGGCCTGGGGCGCTTTCCGTCGGCTCCGGGACCCGGGACGCCCTGGGCCCCGGCTTCCGAGCTGGGCTTCCTGCCCTTCCGCACGTCTTCACCACAGTTGCAGCAAAGGCGCGGCCCAGCACAAGGACGCCTCCGGCCCCACGCGCGGCGGGACACGCGCGGCCTCCTCCCGCAGCACCGCCCTCCCCCAGGGCCCCAGGGGCGGGGCCGCGCGCCCACCGGAAGAGGCGGGGCCTGTCCCGGCGGGCGGGCGGCTTGATTGGCCCGAGCGGGCCTGACGCCCGATCCCGCTATAAGTGCGGGGCCGCGGCCATCTGCGCCACAGTCTGCCGAGAGTCGCCGCGGTTTCCTGCTTCAACAGTGCTTGGACGGAACCCGGCGCTCGACCACCCTCCTCCGGCCGGCCGCCCAGAGCCAGCCCTCCGCCATCTCCTCACAGCGCCCTCGGACCGCCCCAAGGCTCCCGCCGCCGCTCCAGCGCCGCCACCGCCCGCCGCCGCCTCTCCTCAGCCGCCGCCATGACGACCGCGTCCCCCTCGCAGGTGCGCCAGAACTACCACCAGGACTCGGAGGCCGCCATCAACCGCCAGATCAACCTGGAGCTCTACGCCTCCTACGTCTACCTGTCCATGGTGAGCGCGGGCGCGGCTTCTCCGGGCCGCGGGCGGCGGGGCGGGGCGGGGCGGGGCGGGGCGGGGCGGGGGTGTGGCTAACGGGCGGCCTCTCCCGCCTCCGCGCGCGCCCTGCAAGAAAATGGACGTTGCTCGAGGTCTCCCGGGACTTGCGCAGACATTCTGGCGAGTTCGCCCTTTCCGAGTGTCCCCTGGCAGGGCCGCCTCTGCGCACCCCCTCTATATTTAAAGAGAGCCGGGTTTGCTGAAACCCTGGAGTCGGCCACGGTTGCGACCAGTACGATCCTGCAGCGAGGAAGGTGGTTTTGGCCTTCCCATCCCTTCCCCTGCGTCGATCACGTGATCCTGAGGTCGTCCTTTGGCTTGGGTAACAGGCGAAGTGGTCCAGCCCCCATCCTCTCCCCACCCCCACCGCCCCCCCCCCCCCCTTTCGGGTATGGCGGAGCCTGCTGGGTAATGGTGTCGGATAGCAACGGCCGGGAGGGGCGGGGGTGGTCTGGTGCTAAGTGGCTTATCTCCTGTAGGCTGACCACTCTGGAGCAGCCGTCGCCACCCCTCTGTGGTGCTTATCTCTGGGTCCCACTTGAATTGAAGCGCGGAAATCTCCCCTTGCGAGGACACAGTTGTCTTAGTCATCTCTCCTTTTGCGTGGATACTTAATTCCTTATCTTTTTGGTGCCTGAGAGTTGTGGCCCTCTAACTGAACCCGTGGTTTTCGGATAAAGTACACCGCCAGTAACTGGGCAAAGAATTTTTCCATGCGCCAGTCAGTGGGCTCCGTTTTCCAAAATCCTGGTTTTGAGGCGAGGTGGTGGGAGTTTTACTTAGAATTGTCTTATGATTGTGCAAATTATCCAAGAATAGACATGTTCCAGATGCATTTGAAAACAGGCCTGGATTTCCATGACTGCCGTTCCGTTTGAGGAATACCTGAATACAGCAAGTGTCTAAAACTGAATCAGGTTTTTTGTGTTTTTGTTTTGTTTTCTGCTGGCAACATATTTGTATTCAGGGTTTTTGTTTTGCCTTTTTTTTTTTTTTTTTTTGCTTTCTGCTGGCAATGTATTTGTATACATTAGCATTGCCCACAGCGCACCATCCCTAATGGGTTAATTTTAGAAATTTGTTTAGACATTTCACAGGCTGCTGTGAGCTGGCAAGTTCACGTTCTGACAGGGGTTAACCAGGGAGTAGAGAGAGAAGGCACTATTTGTACAGGGTAAATACTCCCACACCCTCTCCAATCAAATTGGACGTTGGGCGGAAGAACTTTGCACTAATACAGAGCCTTAAGGAATTCCATGCTGGGGGCAATTCCCTGATATTCTAAAGGTTCCTTGTAGTAAACTTCCAATTTCAAGGACCAAGATAAAGACACGGTAATTACCGTTGTGTTCTTTCCGGGAACACAACCTGCCCCCAGTCTCCTTCAGCACGGATCCCTTTCTTGCTGTGCTTTGAGAAAGAAAGACTTGGGCCAGCAGAGTGCCTTCGTCGGGACTCCTTAGCGTAACATTGACGTTCCCCTTTCAGTCTTACTATTTTGACCGTGACGATGTGGCTTTGAAGAACTTTGCCAGATATTTTCTTCACCAATCTCATGAGGAGAGGGAACATGCTGAGAGGCTGATGAGGCTGCAGAACCAGCGAGGCGGTCGGATCTTCCTTCAAGACATCAAGGTGAACGAAAGATCCTAGAGGTGCCGTGCCTCCTAAGCCAGCTACCTGGCAGTCCCCAGGTGTCAGCAGTCACTCGGAAGCTAGCACTTGCCCTGATGAAATGAGGCGACTTCGGGATTTGGGGCTTTTCTTAGGCTTAACCATCTAAGCCAAAGGAGGCAAAGAGTAGTGGGCGAGGGTGTTAAGTTGGAAGCTGTTGCGGGAGAAACTTGGGCGTCCCTTGTGAAGCGCCCGTTAGAGGTGCTTGCTGACTTGTGGGCTGGTAGAGGCTGCAGGTGCTGCGTTGACCTGACCTCCTCTCGTTCAGAAACCAGACCGTGACGATTGGGAGAACGGGCTGAACGCAATGGAGTGTGCGTTACACTTGGAGAAGAGTGTGAATCAGTCACTACTGGAACTGCACAAACTGGCCACTGACAAAAACGACCCCCATGTGAGTACTGACAGCCGGGGAGCCCAGGGAGGGAACCGTTTGCCTCTCCCGGGAAAGCCGACCACTAACATTCTTCCCCATTTCTGTTTTCTAGTTGTGTGACTTCATTGAGACGCATTATCTGAATGAGCAGGTGAAATCCATCAAAGAACTGGGTGACCACGTAACCAACCTGCGCAAGATGGGGGCTCCCGAATCTGGCATGGCAGAGTATCTCTTTGACAAGCACACCTTGGGAAACAGTGATAATGAGAGCTAAGCCTTAGGCTGTCTTCCCATCGCCACACTGGTGACTTCCCTGGTCACCGAGGCAGTGCATGCGTGTTGGGGTTACCTTTCCCTTTTCTAGAAGTTGTACCAAAACATCTACTTAACTTCTTTCATTTGTACCATTCCTTCAAATAAAGTAATTTGGTACCCAGCTGTTGTCTTTTGAGTAGTCGAGATGGGCTAGAAATGGATCTAGGTCCTCTTTGCAAAATCTGTGAGTGCTGCAGTTCAACCACGGTAACCAAATGAAATGCCTAGGAGGATTTGTATTTATTCAACTCTTTAGTTTGGAAAAGATGTCAAGGTTGGGGGTGTGGAATTCAGACAGGACGTAAGGACTCCGGATGCTGAATTTGATGTTTTGAATTACATGTTTCCGGTGATTCGTCTAGCTTTCCCAATTGTTATGTACGAAAGGCACTTAAAGGCTTAAGTAGTCCCGAAACTACTGATTTTTGTTACCCATCAAGCCAACCATTTAATTCAGGCTGTCATACGAACGTATGCTTCAGTGTGGACAGCTATGTGGCTATGACTGGATCAGTGTCCCGCTGGTGTACATGCAGGTAGGACCAGGCCGGCGAAGCGTCCCCCTCGGGGAAACAGGCTAAGAGTGTGCTTCATCCCTAGAGAAAATTGGAGAAAGTTAACGTGAGTACAGAAGCTCTCCACTTCAGTGTTAAAACTAGTTGTGTAGTGCGGCAAAGGTTGGGACATCTAAACTACAAAACATCAGTAGTGTCAGGAGACCACAGAACCATCTCCTTGCTAACGACTACATTGATGTCCTTTCCCAAACAAGCCACGGTGATTCGTAAGTTTCTGTCTGGCTGGAAACAAAACCGATGGTAGCCCTTTTCGGGCTTTTAATCACAAAGTGCGCATTCTGACCCAGAAGTTAACTGCTTGAGAATCTAGAAATGGGAAGTTACACTTCCCACATCATGATTGGGGGTGGGGTAGGGTGGGTCTAATGGGTGAAATCCTGAACGTAGGGAAACACCTGCTAGGGTTTTGACAGATTTGGATGGACCCCCCCGAGGCAGCATGAAGAGCACACTGAAGTTCAGAAGTCCTGATGAGTTCCACAAAGCCGTAAGATACCCCAAGGGACCTGGCCACCCTCACCTTGACCATCTACCAGTTCCCAGGGGTGTAATACTTTCCAGGATCACTGAAGGGTTGTCGGGGAGTGTTCATATGCGGTCACCCAGCTGAGGCTGGGTAGTGAGTGGAGTTCTTAGGTTGCAGCCTAGAGTCCCTAGCTCTGCCTCATGGTTTTGGGTCTGCTCCTCCAAAAGTGAGCTCCAGGGATAACATGCCCACCTAAGCCTGGCCTGGTAGCCCCCAGGCATCGCTCCAGTCAGTGCAACCTCTGCTTCCTTCACCTGGGACCCAGGGGACTCTTCCTGGTGGTATCGGGTTCTTGGGGGAAATGAGCAAAAGCCCTCAGCACTTAACTAGGGCCCTTGCTGAGGTGGCCAGGTGTGTGCCCCAAGGCAGTGCAAGGTGTTGAGTCCAGCATGCTCTGGCAGTGAGGGAACCATAGGAAAAATGGTGGAAGGAAGGGTAGGCTCACAGCAAGGGAAGCTGGTGGGGCTTCCCCCCATGTGGGTGGGAGTGTGGGGAGGGGAGGAGGTGAAGTGACCTGGCTAAGGTAGAGAACAGACCTGTCTTCCAAGGCCCAGTAGGGATCTCCGTGACTTCTGAGTATTCTCTCTATGTTGCTTGACTGGTCCAAATGTGATTCTCTGAGATGATGTTCCGAGGTCTCCGACACGTCGGTCAGGTTAAACTCCACGGTTTTCTTCTTCATGTGACCCACTTGTGGGTTCTCCGTTGAGGACCCGACGCCATCTGAGAGCAGTTCAAAACTGTTCTCTCTCTCAGGAGTCACAGGCTGTAGGCTTTGGTCTTTGACAGCGCTGTCTGTGCCTGAGACTCTGCGAAGGCCTGAGGGTGCTGACTTCCCAGGTGGGAAGACCATAGGGGTGTGGCTGAGGGGCGTCTGGGGGGCACTGTGGTAGCCTGACCTCCCGTATAGTGCAGCAGTCTCGAAAACATCATCCTCCTCCTCAATCTTCCAAGGCTTGCCGCCTTCCTGGTTCCTAGGGTGCTGTCTGGCACTCCCGAGTTTCTTGGGCTGGCCCTCTTGGAGAAGGCCTTCTTTCTTGGGTCGCAGTAGTTTGGTCTTTGAGTTTGTCCTGGGGGGATGGTGGTCGTGGGACTGTAGCCCTAGGAAGCGGCCAATGATGCCAGTTTGAGGGTCCTCCTCCTCTTCTGGATTTGCCTGAAACCCCATGTCTTCCTTATGCAGACTGTAAAGGAGACTCAGTTGAGCAGCGGACAAGGACCAAAGCCTGACTTGACTTCTCCTTCACCCCCTCTTTTCCCTCTCTATGGCCCAAAGCCAAAGACACACAGTGTTTCTCACTATGCCTGGACTCACCTCTCTCCCGACCCATCCTCTACTGCCCTATGAAACCTTCCAGGCCCGGCTCCCCTCACTGTTGTGTACCTCCCTCTTGCCCGTGTTGACTAACCCTTCCTTGCCCCCCGCCCCCCCCAGCCTGGCACTTAAGGGCTCTGTCTTCATCTCCATCTTCTCGTGAGCATCCCTCACTCCAGGCGAGCAGAATACTGCTCCCCAGGTCTGGTCAGTCACATGAGGCCCAGGAGTGACTCTGGGCAGGCTGGGGGTTTGCGGTTGTAACTGCGGAGCAGCATATCCACAAAGAAGTCTGGCTTTCTGGAAGCCCAAGGCCTTTGCTCTGCAGGAAAGAGCCCGCCTATCCCAGAGTGTGGCCTGCCCGCCCTCGTGTCCACATTCTCCCCATGCTTCAAGGCCCAGCTCCGGGTCCAGCTGGAGGCCACCTCCCAGGCCAAAGGCGGTCTCTTGTTCTATGTTCCGTCTCCCCCAGGCACCTGGTACTTTGCACCTTGTATCCAGAGTTGGGGCCTTGGGTTTGAGTCCCCTCACTGAATTGTGTGTTCCTTGCAGACAAGGTCTATGTATCACTGTTCTCTGTCCTCCACCCAACCTTCAGCTGCCAGAGTACAGACCACATGGAATTCAAAAGCAACTTCCAGAAATGTTTCTGACCCGAGCAAGCCTCCAGCCTTCATGTGATCGCTTTTTCAAACCTTCCTCACACCTACTAGAGACTCGCTAATTCTAATTATGGCTTAAGAGAATATTTGGTTTTTATTTTTATGTTATTTATTAATTAATTAATTTATTTATTAACACTTATTTTTGAGAGAGCACGAGCAGGGAAGGGGCAGAGAGGGAGAGGGAGACACAGAATCCGAAGCGGGCTCCAAGGCTCCGAGCCGTCAGCACAGAGCCCGACGCGGGGCTCGAACTCGCAAACCACGAGATCATGACCTGAACTGAAGTCAGATGCTTAACTGACTGAGCCCCCCAGACGCCCCAGATAATATGGTTTTTAAAAGCCAATAGTGCTGGGGTACCTGGGTGGCTCAGCTGGTTAAGCACCCGACTTCATCTCAGGTCACGATCTCACGGTTTGGGAGTTCGAGCCCCGCATCGGGGGTCCATCATCTGTGCAGAGCCTGCTTGGGATTCTCTCTCTCTCTCTCTCTCTCTCTCTCTCTCTCTCTCTCTCTGCCCCTGTCTCGCTTGTGCTTCCTCTTTCTCTCTCTCAAAAATAAATAAACTTTAAAAAGCCTCTCGAAGAAAAAAAAAAAAAAAGACAACAATGCTTAATACTGTGGAAGAAAATCTTGATGGTATGGATCCTGACATGCAGGTGACTCTATAAAGTCCTCCCCACTCTCATACTGGGGACAGAGGGCTGTCTGGGATGGCCCTTCAGCCCGCTGTGACCCTGCTGCAGCTTGGAAGGGATTCGGACGGAATCAGGGAATCAGGACCCATGGTCAGGGAAGTCTGGCTGGCTGCGGTGGGTGACTTGAGGCCTGTGCTCTGTAGCACGGAGCCAACCCAGAAGTTACCTGTGATGACCCAGCGTCTTGCTGGGGACGTGCTTGCCGTCCTTCCCCTCACTTCCTCCCCCTCCCCGCTTTCACTCCCCGTCCAAGCACCCTGGCTTATCAGGAAACGTAGTTCCGGACCAGAGCTGGGAACCAGGCTCTGACATCCCAACTGCATCACTGATCACTGACTGCCCTTGAGTAAGTGCCTTCTTTTCTCAGGACCTGTTTCCAGCTCTGGACGTGGGGGGGCTTAGACTGGCTATACCTACAATCCCTTACGGCTTTAGGAATTACTAAACAGTTCAAGGTAAGGATGTGGAGATAGAAGCAGAAACACCTGGTCCACGTGTATCACTTGCTAACTATGTGACCTTGGGCTGGACAACCCACTTAACCTCTCTGAACTTGGACTTAATCACCTGAAAACTGGAGGTACCAAACCATTGGGAGGAAAAAGAGAGCTTATACAAAGAGCTTAGCAGAATTCCCAGCACTTAGCACACATCCGATACGTATTAACCAGCGCTATTCTAAGTTTTCAGGCAGGCCCTTGCACTTGGGCTTTTCGACTCACCAAAGTGGTCCCGGGCACTGCTCACCTGATGTTGAAGGTAGAGCCTAAAAAGGAGGGTCGACGATACTGGGCGGAAGCAGCTGTATAGGGGGGTTGTGGTTCTGGATCATTCCAGTACATATCCCGCTCCATTGGGGGCAGGTCCTGGTGCATCTCGTCCACAGCCAACAGGGACACCTGGTTGCCAGGCACAGAAGGAAAATCCATCAGAAAGGTCAGCCCAAGCAGGACCTTGAATTTGCTAGATGACTTGGAGAGGTCACTTCCCTCTCTCTGGGCCTCAGTTTCCCTACTTGTGAAATGGAGAGACTGAGGCCCGTCTGCAGCGTCGGAAGTTGGGGTGAGAATCCTGTGAATGAATGGTTGGCTGGGAGGGGGCAGTTCACGGTGAGGCCTTCCTGCAGACCTGTGGGGTCCCCTCCCTGGCCCTTTCAGGGAAGGACCACAGGATAGGTGCCCCCTCTCCCCAAATACCTGCAGGCTCCTGTCGACAATCCAGTTGGTCTCAAAGTCATCATCATCCTCTCCAAATGGGTTGATGAGCTGCTCTGCCACCTTGGGGAGAGGTGAGGCTCTGGAAATCCTCAGGTCGATTCCCTGCAGCCTGCTCCCTGGCCTTAAACTTTCAGCTCCTTCTAGTTCCACGCCCCCCTCGATGCCTGGCCTCCCTAACCACCATCTCCAAAGCCAGTATGTCCTTCCCTTTAGGGAAGCTCTTCAGGGAAGAGCTGTCCTTCATTGTGTCACTCAGTACCAGTCATCACTGGTACCTCCCAAACCTATATGCTCCCCGGAGTTCCAGAATTCTGTGCATTCGTTCATTTACTCATTCCAGTCTTCAAACACTCATTTATTCATTGTTTTCAATGCAACAGAGACGTTGAGGCTGTGACCAAATAAAGGGGGGTCCAGGCAGGATGAATCCTGGCAGTAACCTGTGAAGTCCCCTGACAAAGCCCCGCAGCAGGGGTGAGCTGCACTAAGGGTTCAAGGGACATCCCGTAAGCCGCTGGGGAATTTCAACCAGAAAAATGGGTGTGATCTGGTTTGAAGCGAAGATGACTGAGGGGCTGAGGGTGTGGATGGGGAAGGAATAGCTGTGTGTGTGTGTGTGTGTGTGTGTGTGTGTGTGCGCGCGCGCGCGCGCACGCGCAAACCATGCACAGGAGGGAGGGAGAAGGCAACGTGCCGTCACCACCGCTACCAAAAAATAAAGGAAAAAAGGAAGAGACAGAGGGTGGGTGAGAAATGGAGGAAAGATCTGGGGCGCCTGGGTGGCTCAGTCGGTTGAGTGTCTGACTCAGGTCATGATCTCGCGGTCTGTGGGTTCGAGCCTCGCGTTGGCCTCTGTGCCGACAGCTCGGAGTCTGGAGCCTGCTTTGCATTCTGTGCCCCTGCCTCTCTCTGCCCCTCCCCCACTCATGCTCTGTCTTGCTCTGTCTCTCAAAAATAAATGTTAAAAAATAAAAAAATAAAAAAAAACAACGGAGGAAAGATAAAGAGATGGAGAGGAAATGGTGCTGTTCAGAACTCCTGTTAGGGACAGCTCCGGATGTAGTGGGAGGAAAACCTGGAAAAGCCACTTGGGGTGGGGATGAGACACCTTCCCCCATCCCGCCCTGGATAGATTTCTTGAGTAAGGAGAGGTGGTGCTAATCTGCCTTGAAAGGATGGGGGCTAGGGTAGTTAACATCAGGGCTTTTGCTTTACGAAGCAGAGGGGACAAATTTGGGACCAGAGCCTCATCACTGGGGACGGTGAGGAGTTGCCTCGCCAGTGGGGTCAGCTACTGCCATCTTAGTCCATACATTTCCCTTGTTCCGGACAGATGTTTGGAGAACGTTCTCTTGAGGGGACATCTAATGGTTTGACAACGGAGCTTTCCCTGTCTCTTTCCTGCCGGCTATGTCCTAGGCCTCGGGTGAAGCACTGGGATCAGACACAGGCCTCTGGCGGGTCCTGCTCTTCTCTGGGTCTCGGTTTCTTCCTATGTTAAGACACGGGGAAGGAGGAGACCAGAGGGTGGTGGGCGGGGCCGAGCAGCCCACTTTCCACATTTGAGACTCTCCTTTCCTGGCTGAGCATGGACCTCCTGGCCGTGACCTCACCCGGTCTTGTGAGGCAGAGAATCTCACCTTCAGCCAGCCAGCATAGAAAAAGAACTGCAGGAACGTGAAAACGGGCACAACGAGGTCCAGCTCATGGCCAGGATAGGCCTTGGCCGGGTTCAGAAACTGCCGCCCGATCAAGCAAGCCAGGAAGAAGCTGTAAACCGCCACGGTCACCACCTGGGAGGAAAGGGAGGTGGCAGCAGAAATGAGCTGGGGGAGGCCCTGAAGTCAGGAAGCTCCCTAGGCTGGGAGAACGAGACCTTGCTCTGACTTGTGCAGTCCAGTGACTCTGGGTCTCTGTGATCTCTAAAACGGGGATGACAAACTGAGGGTCGATGGGGGGTGGGAGGGAGGGGGGGGTGGGTGATGGGTACTGAGGAGGGCACCTGTTGGGATGAGCACTGGGCGTTGTATGGAAACCAATCTGACAATAAATTTCGTATTAAAAAAAATAGATAAATAAAAAAATAAAAAATAAAATAAAATAGGGATGATCACACTGCCTCTGCTGGGCTGAACCAGGCAGGAGCCCAGACTCTTCCAACTTGGCACTGGAGAGGACCCGCAAAGTCCAGATCTAACTCCCAGGGGAGCCTCTTAGCCCCTAAGTGAGCCCTTCCTATGACAGGCTGTTTCTCCAAGTCCTGCCAGCACCCCCCACCTCGTTTCCCAAATGGGCAGCTCTACTGGCTTAGTCCTTACCTGTGTGTACACCAGTGGGATACTGATCCAGTCATAGGCAAACAGGAGTCCACACTGAGTACGCAAGACGTTCATCTCCTAGGGAGCAGGAGGGAGGGTTGGGGTTCTGACCACCGTGTGCTCTCCCAAGCTCAAGCCCTCATGGTCCAGCCCCTGGCTGTGTGGTCATGGGCAGCTCCCTTAACCTCTTTGTGCCTCAGCCTCCTCATCTATCAAAAAGGAACCAGGATCTCCAGGGCTCACTCTAGAGAGGAAGTGGGAAGGGAACCGGGGGCAAGGGGCCACGGTGGGTTGTGGAATGCTGTCGGACAAAATCCTACAATCTCAAGGCAGGTTCTGGGAAGACCCTCAAGCCTCCTCTTTGTAGGAAACTTTGTGCAACCTCGGGCACAACCGTCCCCACTCTGCAACAGCCCCATCTGTGTCGGGAAGCTCACGTTCAACAGGCTCTGGAGCAGGACAGGGTCCCGGATTCGACCTCCGATCCACGCCTTCATTGACAGGTTGGCAAACCACACCCAGGGCACCCAGAACGTGTTGTGCGGCAAGCTCAGCTTTTCTAAGTGCTTGCGTTCCGCGGGGGTCATAAAGCCTGCGGGGTGGAGTTAAGAAGGCAGCGCGTGGGGGAACCTGCAGAAGGGACGGGCTGGCAGGGGTGGCCAGGCCTTGCCGAAGCCCAGGATTTAGGGCCAAGTTCATTGGGACCTCTGAGCTTCTTTGCCATCCTCTTTCAACAAATAATTACTGAGTGCCTACTATGTGCTGTTCTGGCCTGAGCACGTGAGAAGTGTCTGTCTTCTTAATGAGGACCAGCTCAGGTAAGGGCCAGGGAAGGTCAGAGACTGAAAACCCGCAGAGCTGGACAGGGAAGGACAGAGGCAGGCAGACCGGTACTTTCTTGCCGATTCCCAAAGCCCCACTCCGGGCCCTCAGTCCCCACTCTTCTCTCATCCCTCAAGGGTCCTTAGCCATATCTCAAAACCCTCCCCTCGCGTGGTTCCCCGGGCCTCGCCCCACCCACCTTCGCGCACCTGACTCCGCCCCGCCCAATTCGACCCAGGGGTCGACCCCATCCCCACCCAATCATCAGCAGGCAGGCCTCTGGCTCCACCCACCGGCCCTGCCCCCGCCCCGCCGCCCCGCCCACCTGCTTTCACCAGATGCTGGGAACTGGGAAAGCGCTTGTAGACTGCGGCGCTGACGCTGCGCAGGATCAGTACGTTGCCCAGGTTGGCGTAGCGGATGAGCGTGCGCCGCAGCAGCCGGCCTTGCTCGTCCTTGCCCTCCACCAAGCCCGACACCAGGTTCATAAGGCGATCGGGCCATGGCAGGTTCTCGTACTGGTTCCACCAGCGGGTCACGACCAGCGTCACGTAGAAGCCTGGGCAGGAGAAGGGGGAGGGGGGCGAGGCGAGGGCCCAGGCTGCGGCCAGAGCCAAACAAGGGCGAAGCCTGGTTTCTCCATCTTTGTGATGGGAGCGGGGCCCAGCCCCAACCCTCCTGGAAGGCACTCAGCAGGGGAAGACCATCGCCGCAGAAAGGCGCAAGAGCCCCAAGCTCTTGCTTCCAGAGGCCCCCCGCTTAACCCAGAAATCTGCCAGACCCCTCCCCTCCTGCACAGAGGCTCCAGGGACCCTGTCAGGGCTGCCCTCAGAAACTGGGGTCTTGAGTGCCAACAGCAGGACCTCCTTCCTAATGTCTAACTTCATTCCGTCTGGGGGCAGTCCCCCCATTTCTGTGAACTGCCAAGAGGCACTGACATTCCAGTGGCCTTCACCAGCTAGTTCCTCGTAGTGTCCCTGTCTGGAGCCTGGAGCAGCCCCTGGGACCCGGACGTTCAGAAGGGGGAGCTCACCCAGCACGAAGGAAATGGGGATGAGCTGGATGTAGCTGTCGCAATACAGAGTCAGTTTCTCAAACATCACCTGCTGTTCCTCCGTGAGGGCCATCCTGGGGGGGAGGGGGATGTGTAGACATGGCTGAGACAGGTACCACGTCCAGCCAGGCCTAGGGTAGAATGTGACTGCTGCTTTGCTCCCCCACCCTTCCCTGCCCCTTTCACTGGCCCAACCCGTCCTTCTCTGGCAACCCCAAGCCCCAAGGGGGCCTCTGCTCCATGGCTGGAAGAGGCCCCCTCAGGAGGTTTTCTGTGAGCTATAGGAAGGTCTCGCCAGGAGTCAGTTTCAGGCACCACTGACCCCCTTTTAAAGGATCCCAAGCAGGTTCAAATAGCATTTGGTGTTTAAAAAGCATATGAGGCGCCTGGGTGGCTCAGTCGGTTGGGCGGCTGACTTCTGTTCGCGTCAGGATCTCACAGTCCGTGGGTTTGAGCCCCACGTCAGGCTCGGTGCTGACAGCTCAGAGCCTGGAGCCTGCTTCGGATTCTGTGTCTCCCTCTCTCTCTCTGCCCCTCCCCTTCTTGTGTGCGTGTGCGTGCTCTCTCAAAAATAAACATTAAAAAAATATTTTTAATAAAAATATGTATGGGGGGGGGGGTTGAATAGGTGAAGTCCGGAGGACTTTTAGGGCAGTGAAACTACTGAGTATGATACTAAAATGATGAATACATATCATTACGCATCTGTCCAAACCCACAGAATGCACAACACCGAGCGTGGACCTTGGTGTATAGTATGAACTTTGGGTGACAATGATGTGACCGTGTGGGTTCATCCATTACAACACATAGGCCACTTTGCCGTGGGACGTTGATAGTGGGGGAGGCTGCGTGTGTTCGAGGGAGCATATGGAAACTCTCTACCTCCCGTTCAATTTTGCTATCAACTTAAAACTCTCAGAAATGAACTCTAATTTTTCTTAAAAAAGGATCTTGATGGCCTAGTAACAACCAAAGAAAATCAATGTGCTTTGTTATTGGCATTGTAATTGCGAATCCAAGAACTTTCCCTATGTAAGAGCCCTTCAATCCATTTCGGTCATAAGTGCTTTTCTCCACTCAAAATGCTTTTGTATATTCTGTGATAGTATCTGTCCTACATTTTATTGTTTAAATAAACATGTTTATTGGAGGGGGGGAAAAGTATGGTCTGGGATTGAGCTTGTGTGGGACTCAGGAAAACAGGCTGGCTGAGTGGGACCAGGTAAGGCCTGGGTTCCCGGGCCTGTCCCCGAGTTGGGAGAAAGATACTCCTGGCCTGCCGTGAGCTGCCCTCCCAGTCTGACTCCTTTTATGTCCTCCCAGCCCCCAGCCCCCAGCCCCCAGCCCCCAGGGCTTGGCTAGGAGCTCAGGTCAGCCTTATAGGACTCTGGTCCTGTAAGAGCGTCCCCCTAGTTGTTCCAAGCCCCAGCCGCGCCCCTCCCAGGCCCCACCCCAGCCTGTCCCCCTGCACCTGTAAATGAAACGGATGATGTAGTAGCTGAGCAAGAAGATGAGGAACTCGCCATAGATCAGCTTGTAGATGCTGCCGCGCCAGCACAGGAGCAGGCGGGAGAAGGAGCCTAAGCGGGCATTAGCCACTTGGCTTGAGTAGGTGACGGTCATGACTGAGCACGGGGGGGCACGCTAGTAGACAGACAGGGAGGGACACCGATGAGGGCCTGGCAGGGAGCAGGGGGCTTGGTCAGAGCTTGTCTGGGCGTCGTGAGTGATCTTAGCCAGGACTCCTCCCTGCTCTGGGCCTCAGCTTTCCTGTCTGGACACTGCGAGGGGGATGAGGTGGCCTCAAAGGCCCTTTTGGCTCTTCTTGACTGTGGGACATGGGAAGCCAGGGAAGTGAGCCCAGAGCTGCCCACAGCCTTGGCAGAGAAGACACAGATAGGTCTGTGCCCTTAAGTTGTCTGACAGAGGTAATGACAACAGCAATAGCAAAGTCCACACATTGGGCTTGGTCCCCCGAGCCCATCTTGTTCACTAGCTCACCAAGCACCCTCAGCCACTTTGGACCAAGACTGGTGAGGGGCCTCGTCGGTCTTGTCCACTTCCCTGTCCCCACTGCCCAGAACAGAGTCTGGCTGGTAGAGATGCTCAAATAATGTTTACTGATCAGTGACCCCAGGGCCTTTCCACTTGCTAATCGAGATGCTCAAATAATGTTTACTGGTCAGTGACCCCAGGGCCTTTCCACTTGCTAATCCTTGTGCCTGGAGGATGCTCTTCCTAATCTGTGTGGCTCATTCCCACTTCGGGTCGTCTGCTCAGAAAGGATGCAGCCAACTACTCTACCTGGAGATAGCCTCCCAGTGCCACTGGTTCTCTGTCCCCTCATCTTATCGATTTTTCTCCATAGCATTTCTCTTGTTATACTTGAATTGGCTGTCTGCCTATTCCTGCCTTAGAATGGAAGCTCCCACTGTGTTCTCATAGCAGGTGCTCAGGAAAAACTTCCCGAAGCAATGGCTGCCACCTGCCCTCCCCCTACTCGCTCTGATGCAGGTGGGGTGGCTGTCTTTGTGCCTTGTGCACACCAAACTCATTCCCACCTCCCACCTCAGAGACTTTGCACACACACACACACACACACACACACACGCACTGGTGCCCCCCCCCCCCCCCCCGCACACGTGCTGCCCATGTGTCCGCATCCCCCACACTGTTGCAAGGACAGCCATCTACCCCAGGGGCCCTCAAAGCCCCGGCCCCACCTGCCTGGGCCAACCGCTACTCACAGGAGGAGCTCCAGTCCTCTCAGGGAATCCCACGACATTTCTGGCCACTGGACCGATGGGACTCTTGGGGGTCCTGCGGCCAGTGACCCTGCCCATGCGTGTGTTAGGCGGTCACTTGACTGCCTAATCCAGGGCCTCCACAAAGGAGCCCTTGTTTTGGCCCCTCCTCATAATCTGCACATTAGCAGCCAGCACAGCCTGGCCAGGGCCCCTCTAATTCCTTCCTGGGGGCTGTGGGGGCTGAGACCAGGCTAGAATTTGGGGCAGCTCCCTTCCACCATGGGCCCAATCCCGCCATTTTCTCTGGCCCCTCAAATCCAGAGACTGAAGGATCTGTTTCTGACGGCTGAGGTCTTGCAGGGAGAGCTGTCGGGAGTGGGGCCGGGGCCCTGGTCCTCATCTCCGGTGCCAGGAGCTACACGAGAGAGGGAGCCCCGGCCCAGGCCCTTCGGGGTTTGGGCAGCACGGAGGGCAGTGGAAAGAACACTGGACCATGGTCAGAAGTCCTGGCTTCCAGTCCTGGCTCTGCCACCCGTGTGGCTGACCCCAGTGGGCCTCTGCGTCTCCCTAGGCCTCAGTGCCCCTATCCAAAAAGGATGGCCTCGCTTTAGGCCTCATCACCTTTTTAAGAGTGACATTAGTCTTCCTATGCTGGTGAGGAGCTCTGATTGGCTGATGGTGACATCATAGGTTTTTCGGGCTGTGATTGGCTGGCAGAATCCAGTCGGTGGGTTGGTTCATAGCTACGGAAGAAGGCGGGGGTAGGAGGCTGCTGTGTGGGGGCTGGGCCTGGTGAAGGATGACGCAGCAGCCTCGGTGTTTTTGTTGCTGGCTTTTAGCCAGCCCACGCAAAATGGGGGTATGTACCCAGGACCCCAAGGGCAGCTGGTTAACGTCTCAGCTCCTGCTTCCAAACAGTTTAATACATCAATCTATACGCAAGGGCCCTAAGCCCCTGGAAGTGATGGCTGTCCAGGACAGGCTCCTCTTGTGAAAGCTGGAAGCCCCAGGGGCTTTTGGTCTTCAGCCAGTGGCCATAGGAAGGGTCTGGAATGTATACGAAACATGCAGCTTCTCGGGATCTTGCTCCAGAGCCTGATTCGGCGACCGGGTTGGGGGTCGTGGGGGAGGGGCGGGCTGCATTTCTAACGAGCGCTGCTGGCCCACGTCTGAAGATCGCACTTTCCGAAGCCCTGATTTACAAAATGACCTCGAGCCTCGGGGCGCCTGGGTGGCGCAGTCGGCTAAGCGTCCGACTTCAGCCAGGTCACGATCTCGCGGTCTGTGAGTTCGAGCCCCGCGTCAGGCTCTGGGCTGATGGCTCGGAGCCTGGAGCCTGTTTCCAATTCTGTGTGTCTCCCTCTCTCTCTGCCCCTTCCCCGTTCATGCTCTGTCTCTCTCTGTCCCAAAAATAAATAAAAACCGTTGAAAAAAAAATTAAAAAAAAAAAACAAAAAAACCAAAATGACCTCGAGCCTTAAAATCAATCCACGCCTTCCCTCCCTCCCCCTTCTCCTCCCTGCATCCCTTTCTCCCTCGTCTCTCTTTCCCTCTCTCTGACATACTCCTGAGTGTTCACAATGCTGAGATTGCAGGTGACTTTTGTGCGCACCACTTTTCGCCTTTGTAATTCCCTGCCTACGGGGAAAACTTACCGTTTCACAACCGCCTTGCATATTTTTCTAATCACAGCAAACGATAAGGCCATTGCAGTTAGGAGGGGGGGGGGGGGGTCTCTTCGAGGACGATTTGCTGCCTGTGCAGTGGGAAACATCTTTCCCATCGCTGTCCTTCCCTTGAGCCTCAGCGTCCTCGTCTGGAAAATGGGACAGTAGCACTACCTCAGCAATGAGAACGATGGGTGATGATTCAGTCAACTCTCCAAACCAGTGGTTCTCGTGCCCGGCTGCCGGCCCCTGGTGCGTCCGCCCCCACCCCGGCAGATTCGGTTGGGTGGACGGGCCCCAGACCCTCATGTTTTCTCAAGTTCCTCAGGCAAGGCCAATGGACAACGTGGGTTGAGAATCACTGCTGGAAGGGTTAATTCCCTACCTTGCATTCCGTCTTCCCCCACCCAAAAATGTCTACACTCCAGGGAGAGCTCTCCACTTAGCAGATGCTCAATATATTTTTAGTTAGAACTGAAACATGTGCCTAGCACCCGTCTGGCGCGGGCATGCTCACTTAACGTTAGCTGAAGGAGGGAAACACCTCCCTTTTTGCGCGCTCAGGTTCCTGCCTCCCCCATAATGACCACTGGAGGGCGCCCCTGACTCGCTGGCTCCGGCCACGGAAGCCCTGTTGGCTGATGAGCGGTCTGTAGGGACCCTGGAGCTGGCCCTGGAGGCTCCTTCTTCTCCTTCACCCTGACCAGCAGCTGTAGAGCCATGAAAGAGAGTCGGAAGACACCGTGGCAACCGGAGCGCTCTCTCTCTCCCCTGAACTTCAGGTTCCTTGCCGATATCCCAAAAGTCCTACCAGGACCAGCTGACAGTGCTGTGCCCCCCTCCTTCCCCTCCCAGATGCCCCAGGATATCCACAGACACACCTGGTGAGAAGCTGCTCCTGGCCCCAGCCCAGTGCTAAGACAGGTAGACCCCAGGCATAAGTCGGGGTCTTTTCCAGTGGCTCCCAGCCATGAAAATGTCCCCAGCCTGCATCTCAAGGCACACAGAGAGGCTATAGCAAGCACTGATGGACCCACGCTGTGCTTGGACAAAGGGCCCCAGGATTAACCCCTGCAAGGATGGCGTCCACCCCAGTCAGGGTCATCCTCTTCTGCTTTCTGTTCCACAAAGTAGTCCTCCAACAAACCATTTCTGATGCCGGAATGAAGCCTCATCCGATTCCTCCTGCGTCCAAAAATTCATAGTCAAATAAAAACGAAGGAAACCCTGCAATAACTTTAACACAAAATGGCAAGTCCTCGCAGCTGTGTCAGGGACACCAGAGGCCAGGGAAACTGTTACACGGAAGGGATCATTTCAGCCGGGTCCTGAGGCATGGGTAGGAGTTCGCCGGAGCTGAGAAGGACGGAGGGGTATTACATATAAGGGAAAGTCCATGCAAAGTCACGGAGGCATTTCTGAGGGACAGTTCGATAGGGTATTATTATCTCCATTTTACAGAGGAGGACCCTGAAGCTCAAGGCCTGTTGTATCCAAGGCCACACAGCTATAAAAGGCTAGGCTGGAGCTGAAATCTGGGTCTTTTCATTTTGAATCCTGCGGCTTTTTCATGACCCGCCATCACCTCTCTAGTGGATGCCAGTTTGGGGGGTGGGGGTGGGGGCAGAGGCTTACTCTTAGGGTAGTGGTCTCTGTTGGGGTTAAAGGGAGGTCCAGGGGGCTAGGAGACGCACAGAAGAGACGCTGACCGCAGCAGAGCCATAGCTCTCGAGGCCACCAGCGGAGAGCCATCTCCGGAGGCAGACAAAGCAGAGCTGGGAAGATGGGGGGAGGTTCCGGGGACAGAATGCTATGGTCTTTTCATCTAGAATCACCATGGCAACAGGAGCATCACAGAGGGCCTGCCACTGTGCCCTTCCAGGCCTGCCCCAGCTGGGCAGGAAGCAGAGGACCCGGCTTGGCTGGGGGGCAGTGGGCAGGAGGCCCTGGGGTGGCCCAACCAGCCCTGGATGCTGCCTCCCGGCTCTGTGCAGGGTACTTGCCGGCCCACACCCCTCTCTTGGGCCAATCACAGAAAGAACAGGGCAGAAGCCAAGAGAGAAAAAGGAGGGGGGCTGGGCATATCTGGTCAGAGGAGGGGAGGGACCCTACCAGCCTGGGGCCTGTAAGTAATACAGATAACAACATCTCTACACTGGGGCCAGCAGCCCCGATCCCTGAAGGGCTGGGTAGACTCAACATCCCAAGAGACGAACACATGAGCTCCGGCTCCTGTAGAAAGACAACGGGGACGGGGAGAGGCTGGGACACGCTGGGACACGCCGGGCCCAGCTTCACCAAGCCCAGTCCTGCCAATGACAATGGAATAGCATCGAATGGTCTGGAGCCAGCCCAGCCGGATACGAAAGGCAAGAGGATTCACCACAGCCTCGCGGAGAACGCTGGGATCTCCGAGCGGCCCTGTCCCCATGGACTCTGCCCCACCGAGGCCAGCCAGGTGAGGTGCAGACCCCATCCACAACCCCCTTCCCCACCAGCTTAGAGCTGGGGCTAATGGGCAGGTGAGGAGGTGGGGGGGAACCCCGGGCCAGGCTTCTCCTGAAGAACCCCGCGGGGTTTAAGAAGACCTGGGTGCTGTCCCACCTTCACTGCATGCGAGTCAGTAGCCTCAGGCTTCCTGATCTGTGGAATGGGCACATTAACGGCTGTGAGAGAACACAGATGGCTGCTCATCCACCCGCTTACTTGGTGGACAAAGACACCGAGGCGTAAAGAAAGGAATGGACTTACCTCAAGTCACAAAGAATTAGAGGCAGAGCTGGGAGGGTGTGAGGAGGCCACCTGTCCAGGTCAGAGCAGTGCGTCCCTTCACTGTTCCGGGAAGTTCCTGCTGTTCAGCTCCCACGGGTGCGTGCTGAACGTCAGCTGAGCTGTGCTTAGCCCCGTGCTGGGCATTGTGGGAGGGGAAGAGAAGAAGCTATGGTTTCCCCGATATCTTGAGCGTTTACTAGGTGCCAGGCAGTGCACGGAGCGCTATTTCGAAATGGTTTCATCTCATCATCAGAACTGGGGAATAGAAGTGTTATCCACCTGTTACAGGTAGGTGTCAAGGCCCAGAGAGAAGCGAAGTACCTCGTCCGAGCCTCCACTCACACCCGAGTCTCCAGGCCGTTGCAGACTGCCTCCTGGCCCTCGGTTACTGACCCCGGGTTGGTCGGCAGGTCAGGCTGCCTGGCAGCGGTGTCCTGGAGGGGACTCCTCTGCCCTGTGGGCAGCCGGACCAGGCGGCCAGATCAGGTGGGAGTCTGTGTGCCAGTTTCTAGGGCAGTCTTCTCCAGGAGGGGGCCAGGTGGGTGAAACAGACCCAAGGGCAGTGGGGAGGATGGCAGACGGGCGGGGCAGCTGAGGAGTAAGCCGTGTTGGTGGCTCTCTGTTAGGTAGACGGGACCACCCAGCAAGCCGCCTTTAGTGGCCTTGAAGTGTCTCAGCCCCAGGTTGCCCGGACAACCACAGCCTCAACCCTTCTTCTCCACCGCAGCCTGGGGTTTCAGAGTTAGCAAATAAAAACACAGGGCAGTCAGTTACATCTGAATTTCGGATAAACCTCAGTGGGTCCTACACTACATAGGCCCCGGGGGGCGGGGGGGAGGGCACCCAGAAGCAAGAGTCTTCTCTGTGTGGGCATCTCCGCTGCGGTGCACCTGCTTCATTGGCTGCTTGGGCTGCTGATTTCAGGAGCCTGGCTGCTCCAGGGGAGGTCGGGGGAAGCTTGCTGGGAATGCAGACTCTCAGGTCCCACCCTAGCCCACTCGATCAGAATCTGCGCTTTAACAGGATCCCCCGGGAGGTCTGTGTGCACCTGACAGTTGGACAGCCTTGTTTCACACAGCAACAGAGGCGATTTAAGTTTATTCTGGCACCGTATGTTTATTGTAGGCAGCTAGGAAAATGCAGCGCGGTGAAGAAAACCAACATCACCGAAGATTATCATTTTGATGTATTTCCTTCCTGTCTTTTAACATCGAGGGAAAATGCACATGCCATCAAAGTCACGATTTTAACCGTTTTCCATGTACAATTAATTCAGTGGCTTTTACTTCATCCAACCATCGCCACTAATTCTAGAACATTTTCGTCACCCGGATGGAAACCCAGTACCTATTACGCAGTCACTCCCCGTTCACCCCTTTCTCCCATCCCTGGTAACCATCAATCTACTTCTGTCTATACGGCTTTGCCTTTTCTTGACATTTCATATAAATGGAATCAAAGAACGTTTGTCCTTTTATGTCTGGCTTCTTTCCCTTGGCCTGATGTTTTCAAGGTTCAGCCACATTATAGCACATGTTGGTGCTTTATTCCTTTCTGGGTTGAATGATATTCCACCGTACGGATATACCCCAGTTTGTTTATTCCTTCCTTGGTTGATGGACATCCAGATTGTTTCCATTTTTTTTTTTTTTATCTACCATGTATATTTATAGAGATGTTTTTCTTTAAACGTTCAGTTCTTTGGGGTATATACCTAGGAGTGAAATTGTTGGATCACATGGTAATTCTCTGGCTCACTTCTCAAGGAGCTGCCTGTTTTCCACAGTGGCTGTACTATTCTACGTTTTTACCAGCACGGCCTGAAGGATTCCTGTTTCTCCATCTTGTTATTTTCCTTAAAAACAAAACAAAAACAAAAACAAAAACAAAACCATGCTATCTTAGTGGTGTCTCCTTGTGGTTTTGACTTGCATTTCCCTCATGACAAATGATGTTGAACCTCTCATGTGCCTATTGGTTATTTGCACGTCTTCATTGGAGAAATGTCTATCCAAGTCCATTTCCCATCTTTTAACTGGATTGTATTCCTATTGTTTGAGTTATAAGAGTTCTTTATATATTCTGGATGCTAGAGTCTTACAAGATATATATGATTCACAACTATTTTTCCCCATTCTTTGGTTTGTTTTTTCACCTTCCTGAGAATGTTCTTTGATGCCCAAAAGGTTTTGTTTGTTTGTTTGTTTGTTTGTTTTTAGGGGTGCCTGGGTGGCTCAATTGGTTAAACGTCCCACTTCAGCTCAGGTTATGATCTCACAGTTCATGAGTTTGAGCCCCGCGTCAGGCTCTGTGCTGACAGCTCAGAGCCTGGAGCCTGCTTCAGATTCTGTGTCTCCCTCTCTCTGCCCTTTCTCCACTCACGTCTGTCTCTGTTTCTCAAAAATAAACATTAAAAAAATTTTTTTAAGTTTTTTTTTTTTTTTTTTTTTACAAAGTTCAGTTCATTTTTTCTTTTGTTCTTTGTTCTTTTGGTGTCATATCTAAGAAATCGTTACCAAATTCAAGGTCATAAAAATTTACTGTTAAGTTTTCTAATGGTTCTGTATCTCCAGGTCTTACACGTAGGTCTTTGACATATTTTGAGTTAATTTTTGTATGTGGTGAGAGGTAGGGGTGCAACTTCATTCTTTTTCCTTGTCTTTTTCTTTTTCTTTTTCTTTTTCTTTTCTTTTCTTTTCTTTTCTTTTCTTTCTCTTTCTCTTTTTCTTTTTCTTTTCTTTTCTTTCTTTTTTTTTTTTTTTTTGTTTGAGAGAGGGAGAGAGAGAGTGCAAGCCAGGGAGGGGATAAAAGAGAGGTAGACAGTGGATCCGAAGCAGGCTCTGTGCTGACGGCAACAGCTTGATGTGGGGTTCAAACCCACAAACCATGAGATCATGACCTGAATTGAAGTCAGACGCTTAACCTACTGAGCCACCCAGGTGCCCTGTCTTTTTTTTCCTTTTTAAGTAATCTCTACACCCAACGTGGGGCTCGAACTCAGACCCTGAGATCAAGAGTCACATGCTCTACCAACTGAGCCATCCAGGTCCCCCCCACTGACTCTTGTCTTTTGCACGCAGATATCCAGTTGTCCAAGCACTACTATTTGAAAAGATTATTCTTTCCCCACTGAATGGTCTTGCCACTCTTGTTGAAAATCACTTGTCAATAGATGTATGGGTTTACTTCTGGACTCCTGATTTTATTCCATTCGTCTATATATCTTTATGCCAGTACCACACTGTTTTGGTTGTGCAGCTTTGTAGAAGTTTTGAAATTGGGAAGTGTGAGTTCTCCAATTTTGTTCTTCCATTTCAAGATTGTTTGGGCCATGTAGGATCCCTTAAAATTCCATATGAATTTGAGGATCAACTTGCTCATTTCTGCAAAAAAGACAGTTGCAATTTTGATGGAGATTGCGTCGAGTCTGTAGATCACTTTGCTTTCTTTACAATATTGTTTCTTTACAGTCCATGAACATAGGATGTCTTTTCATTTATTTAGATCTGTTTAAATTTCTTTCAACAATGTTTTGTAGTTTTTAGCGTACAAGTCTTGTACTCCTTTGTTAATCTTATTCCTAAATATTTTATTATTTTTTATAATATTATAAATGAAGTTTTCTTTTTTAATGTTTATTTTTGGGAGAGAGAGAGAGAGTGTGTGTGTGTGTGTGTGTGTGTGTGTGAGTGGGGGAGGGGCAGAGAGAGAGGGAGATACAGAATCCTAAGCAGGCTCCAGGCTCTGAGCTGTCAGCACAGAGCCTGATGCAGGGGGCTCAAACTCACAAACCGTGAGATCATGAACTGAGCTGAAGTCGGACGCCTAACCGATTGAGCCACCCAGGCACCCCAGTGAAGTTGTTTTTCTAAATTTCTTTTCCGGATTGTTCATTGCTAGTGTATAGAAATACAACTGATTTTTGCACATTGATCTGATATGCTGCAACTTTGCTGAATTCATTTATTAGTTATGATAGTGTCTGTGTGGATTCGTTAGGATTTTCTACATATAAGATTACACCATCTACAAATAGAGACAGTTTTACTACTTCTCTTCCAATTTGGATGCCTTTTACTTTCTTCCCATGGCTAAAACTTCCAGTAAAATGTTGAATAGAAGTGGCAAGACCAGACATCCTCATAGTGTTTCTGATCTTAGGAGGAAAGCTTTCAGTCTTTCACCATTGAGTATGATATTAACTGTGGATTTTCACAGATCTCCGTTATCGAGCTAAGAAAGTTCCCTCTGAGTCCTAGTTTTATGAGTATTTTTATCATGAAAGGTGTTAGGTGGGTTTTTCCCCCCAAACTTTGTTTATTGTGGTAAAATGTAACACAACATAACATTTAAAATTTTACCCATTTCTTTTTTTTTTTAATTTATGTATTTATTTTGATAGGGAGAGAGAGAATGCCAAACAGACTCCACAGTGTCAGCACAGAGCCCAATATGGGGCTTGAACTCACCAACCATGAGATCATGACCTGAGCTAAAATCAAGAGTCAGACGCTTACCTGACTGAGCCACCCAGTGGTCATTCCAACAAATGCCCTCCTTAATGCCCATCACCCATTTGGATCATCCCCCTACCCAACACCCCTCCAGCAACCCTCAGTTTGTTCTCTGTATTTAAGAGTCTCTTATGGTTTGCCTCCCTCTCTGTTCTTATGTTCTTCTTCCTTCCCTTCCCCTATGTTCATCTGTTGTGTTTCTTAAATTCCACATATGAGTGAAATGATATATTTGTATTTCTCAGACTAACTTATTTCGCTTAGCATGATACAATCTAGTTCCATCCAGGTTGTTGCAAATGGCAAGATTTCATTCTTTCTGATTGCCAAGTAATAGTCCATTGTGTATATATATACCATATCTTTATCCATTCATCAGTCAATGGACATTGGGCTCTTTCCATACTTTGGCTATTGTCGATAGTGCTGCTATAAACATTTGGGTGTAGGTGCCCCTTTGAATCAGCATTTTTGTATCCTTTGGATAAATACCTAGTAATGTAATTGCTGGATCATAGGGTAGTTCTATTTTTAATTTTTTTGAGGAACCTCCACACTGTTCTCCAGGGTGGCTGCACCAGTTTGCATTCCCACCAACAGTGCAAAAGGTTTTCCTTTTCTCTGCATCCTCACCAACATTTGTTGTCTCCTGAGTTGTTAATTTTAGCCATTCTGACAGGGGTGAGGTGGTATCTCATTGTGGTTTTGATTTGTATTTCCTGATGATGAGTGATGTTGAGCATCTTTTTTGCATGTCTGTTCGCCATCTGGATGTCTTCTTTGGAAAAATGTCTGTTCATATCTGTTGACCATTTCTTCACTGGATCACTTGTTTTTTGGGTATTGAGTTTGATAAGTTCTCTATAGATTTTGGATAATAACCCTTTGCCCAATATGTCATTTGCAAATATCTTCTCCCATTCTGTCAGTTGCCTTTTAATTTTGTTGATTGTGCAGAAGCTTTTTATCTTGATGAGGTCCCAATAGTTCATTTCTAAGTATCTCATATAAGTGGAATCAAACAGTATTTGTCTTTTTGTGACTGGCTTATTTCACTTACCATAATATTTTCAAGGTTCATCAGTAAGGGTGTTGGGTTTTATCAAATTATTTTTCTACATCCGTTGACATGGTCATGCGACTCTTTTCCTCTATTCCATTAATACTGTGTATTACATTGATTAATGTTCATAAGTTGAACCGCCTTTGCATTCTTGGGATAAATCCCACTTGCCCATACAGTATGATCATTTTAATTGCTGGATTCAAATGTCTCAGTATTTTGTTGATAATTTTTGCATCTATATTCATAAGGCATATTGGTCTATAGATATCTTTTCTTATAATTTCTTTGTCTGGCCTTAGTATCAAAGTAACACTGGCATCATGGAATGAATTAGGAAGCAGGGTCTATTTTTTGGAAAAGTTTGAGAAAGATTGGTATTCATTTTTCTTTAAATGTTTGAGAGAGTTTACCAGTGAAGCAATCTGGTCCTAGCATTTTCTTTACTGGAAATTTTTTGTTTACTTTCACAGTCTCTTCTTATGGGTCTATTCAGGTTTCTATTTGTTCTCGAGTCAGTTTTAGTAGTTTGTGTCTTCTAGGAAATTTTCTTTTCATCTAGATTATCTGATTTTTTGGTATATAATTATTCATCATATTATCTTACAATCCTTTTTGTATCTATAAAGTTGATAGCAATGTCCCTACTTTCATTCCTGATTTTAGTGGCTTGAATCTTTTATCTCTATTTTTTGTCATTCTAACTAAAAATTCATCAATTTTGTTAACTCCTTTCAAAGAAGCATCATTTGTTTTTATTGATTCTCTTTGTTGTTTTTCAATTCTGTATTTCCTTTATTTCCACTCCAATCTTTATTTCCTTCCAAAGTTCTGCTGACTTTGGGTTTAGTTTGGTTTTTTTCTAAGTTCCTTAAGTTGAGGTTTAGGGTGGGACTTGAGTGAGGTTGAGTTATGAGGTTGGAGACTCTGTAAATATCTTGCTACCAAAGGGAGCACCAGTCTGAGAATACAGTTAAACCAGGAAGAGGACAAGAGAGACATTGGATCTTGAGGACAGTGCTTGAGCCCCTGAAACAGTCCATGTCTAAAGCAAGTCCTACTTCTGGACATTCAGTTACATATTCAATACATTTTCTTTGGGCCCATTTAAAAAAAGTTGGAAGTTTAGTTATTGATTTGAGATCTTTCTTCTGTTTAATATATGCTGTTTTTATTTTCATTCATCTCATCTAATTTCCCTTGTGATTTCTTTTTATGCCATTGGGCATGTAAAAGTATTATTGTATTTTCACATATCGCATTTATTAATTTCTGGTTTCATGTCATTGTGGTCAGAGAAAATACTTCAAATGCATTCAGTAGTTTTAAATGTATTGAGACTTGTTTTGTGGTATAAACATGGTTTATCCTGAGGGATGTTCCATGCTTACTTGAGAAGAATGTATATTCTGCTGTTGTTGGGTGGAGTTAGGTCTAGTTGGTTTATAGTGTTGTTCAATGCTTCTATTTCTTTGTTTGTCTTTTGTGTAGTAGTTCCATCCATTACTGAAAATGGAATATTGGAGAGGCACCTGGGTGGCTCAGTTGATTAAGTATCCGACTTTGGCTCAGGTCATGATCTCATGATGGGTAAGTTCGAGCCCTGCATTGTGCTCTCTGCTGTCATTGTGTTCTCTGCCTACTTCAGATCCTCTGCCCCTTTCCTGCTTGTGCTCTCTCTCTCTCTCTCTCTCTCTCTCTGTCAAAAATAAATAAACATTAAAAAGAAAAGAAAATGGAGTATTGGAGTCCTTATTATTATTGTCATATTTATTTCTCCCTTAAGTATATGTTTATTATTGTTATATCTTCTTGATGGATTGAGCTTTTTATCATTATATAATACCTCTCTTTTAATAATTTATGGTTATAAATAAAAAATAAATATAAATAATTTATAAAGTCTCTTTTAATAATTTTTGCCTTAAAGCCTATTTTTAAAATAGTAGTACAGCCACTTCATCTCTCTTTTTGTTAATTTTTGGCATGGATTATCTTTTCCATCCTTTCACTTTTAACCTATTTGACTTTTTGAGCCAAAGAAAGACTCTTGTGACAGCATATAATTGCATTATGTGTTTTTTTAATCCATTCCATTAACCTGTCTTTTAATTAGAGAATTTAATCCATGTATATTTAATGCAATTACTAATAAGAACTTATGTCTGCCACTTTGTTTGCTATATGTCTTATATCTTGTTGTTTCTCAATTCCTCCTTCTTTTGCGTTAGACGTTTTCTTTTTCTTTTTTTTTTTTTTAAATTTTTTTTCAACGTTTTTTATTTATTTTTGGGACAGAGAGAGACAGAGCATGAATGGGGGAGGGGCAGAGAGAGAGGGAGACACAGAATCGGAAACAGGCTCCAGGCTCCGAGCCATCAGCCCAGAGCCTGACGCGGGGCTCGAACTCACGGACCGTGAGATCGTGACCTGGCTGAAGTCGGACGCCCAACCGACTGCGCCACCCAGGCGCCCCTTCTTTTTTTTTTTTAATGTTTATTTATTTTTGACGAAAGAGAGACAGAGCATGAGTGGGGGAGGGGCAGAGAGAGAGGGAGACACAGAATTGAAAGCAGGCTCCAGGCTCCGAGCTGTCAGCACAGAGCCCAACGTGGGGCTTGAACTCACAGACCACGAGATCATGACCTGAGCCCAAGTCGGATGCTCAACTGACTGAGTTGCCCAGGTGCCCTGGTGTTAGATGTTTTCTAATGTAACATTTTGATTCCCTTGTTGTTTCTGTTACCAGATATATTTTATTTTCTTAGTTGTTGTCCTGCGGATTACAATTAACATCTTAATTTATAATAATCTAGTTCAAATTAATACCAATTTAATTTTGATAATGTAAAAAAATTTTGTTCTTCTATAGCTCCATCCCTGTCCTTTATGTTGTTAGCATCACAAATTACATCTTTATATATTAGGTATCCATCAGCATAGATTTATAATTATTACAGTTGTCCTTTAAATTATATAAAAAAAAAAGAGTTACATTAAAAGAATTCATCATTGCCGACTTTTATATTTACTTATATCAGTGTTCATTTCTTCATATGGATTTGAGTTACTGTCTACTGTCTTTTCATATCAGCCTGAAGGACTCTCTTTAACATTTCTTGTAAAGAAAGTCTACTAGTGACAAATTCTTATAATTTTTGTTATTCTGGAAATGTCTTGATTTATCTTTAACTCCTGAAGGATAGTTTTGCCAGATAAAAATTCCTTGCTGCCTTTCCTTCCCTTTCAGAACTTCAAATATATTATCCCACTTCCTTATGGCCCCCAAAGTTTCTGATGAGAAATCAGCTGGAGAATCTGAGGTTCTCTTGTATGTGATTAGTCACTTTTCTCACTCTAAAGATTCTCTTTTTGGTTTTGGCCTTCTACAGTTTGATTATGTCCTGGTGTGGATCTCTTTGAGTTTATCTTACTTGAAGTTAATTAAGCTTCCTGGATGTGTAGATTAAGTCTTGCTTCAAATTTAGAAGTTTTTAGCCATTATATCTTTCTTATTTCTCCCCTGCCCCTCCTTCTGGGATTTCCACTATGCATTTGTTAGTATGCATGATGTTGTCTCATACATCTCTTTGGTTGTGTTTCTTTTTTTTTTTTTTTCATGTTTTTTTTCCTTTCTGTTCCACAGCCTGGGTAATCTCAATTGATTTATCTTCTAGTAGGCTGACTCTTTCTTCTGCTTGCTCAAATCTGTTGTTGAACACTCTAGTCAATTTTTCATTTCAGCTAATTCTCTTCATATCCAGAATTTGTTTCTGTATTATAACTTTTGTTTCCTTATTGATATTTTCTGACTGGTGAGATAAATAATTATCTTGTTTTCCTTTAGTTCTTTACACATGGTTTCCTTTATATCTTTGAGTATATTTTAAATAGTTGATTTAAAGCCTTTGTCTTCTATATCCAATATCTGTGCTTCCTCAAGGACATCCCCCCCGCCCCCGCCATGTATAATCCATGCTCCCTTTGATGCATCATATTTTTTTTTCTAAACTGGATATTTTGAGTATTATAATGAAACAACTCTGGGAATAAGATTTCCTACCATGCTAAGACTTGTTGCTGCTTGTGATAGAAATTGTTGTTTATTAGTTTAGTGACTTTTCAGGAACTAATTTTGGAAAGTCTATTTTTTGTTTTCCATGGCCACCAAAGTCTCTGTGTCATTAGCTTAGTGGTCAGTTAGTCATTTGACAGAGATTTCCTTAAATGCCTAGAACAGCAACAACAAAACCTCCCAGTCTTTGCAGATGAGCACTGTATGTAGATTGGGAAATGCCTTCAACAATCCATCATGCAATTTACAACTCTACTTTGGCCCTCATTTCCTGCTTGCAGAGAATCTGGTGATCAGCTAGAGAGGTAAGATCTTAGGGCCTTGTCAGGGCTTTTCTGAGCATGTACCCAGCCCTGGGCATGCATATGGACCTCTATTCCCAGGAATATGTAGGAACTTCTTGTTTTTGTTTTTGTTTTTGTTTTGAGAGAGAGAGAGAGAGAGCATGCACATGAACAGGAGAAAGGAGCAGAGGGGCAGAGGGGGAGAGAGAGAGAGAGAATGCACATGAGCAGGGGAAAGGAGCAGAGGGGCGGGGAGGGGAGAGAGAGAGAGAGAGAGAGAGAGAGAGAGAGAGAGAGAGAATATTAAGCAGGCTCCATGCTCAGTGTGGAGCCTGACATGGGGCTTCATCCCACAACTCTGGGAACATGACCTGAACCGAAATCAAGAGTCAGACACTCAACTGACTGAGCCACGCAGGTGCCGCTGTAGGAGCTTTTCAAAGTCCTTGTTCCCTAAATCATTTTATCCTCCAGCCTTTCTTCCTAAGCTTTTTTATTTGCTTGTTGTTTTCTCCAAATGCGATCATTTGTCCCAGTTGGCAGCAGCCAATCGCATGGCCTTTATGTATTTTCAACAAATGCCCCCTTGGTTCTGGGAGAGTTCTGCATTAGGCAAAACAAAGGCAAGCCCTTTGAGCCAGACATGCAGAGAGCCACCAGACAGGTCAAAACAAACAGCCCCAATACTTTCTGTAGCAGGTCTGTTCTGCTTCCTCTAATACTAGGAACTCACACCAGGAATATTGTCTTCAAGGTTACTGTCTTCAAGAGGCTGCCACAGAGCTGGCGAGCGGGGGATGGCCAAAGTAAGTGAAATTATCATGAAACTTTCTTGGTGAAATTCAGCTGTTTCTTTCTTGTTTGTTTGTTTGTTTTTTAATGTTTATTTATTTATTTTGAGGCAGAGGAAGCAGGGGGAGGAACAGAGAGAGCGAGGGAGAGAGAGAATCCCAAGCAAGCTCTGCACAGTCAGCAGAGCCTGACGTGGGACTTGATGTCATGAACGGTGAGAGCATGACCCGAGCTGAAATCAAGAGTTGGATGCTTAATCAACTGAGCCACCCCGGCGCCCCTGTTGTTTGTTTCTTGATAAGTGTTCACCTGGTTGCTCTAAACTTTGAGCTGTTTCCAGAGTTCTGGTAAAACTGATTTTGATAGTTTTGCCAGTTTGTTAGCTGCTTTTGTGAAGTGATGGACTCTAGGAGTTCCCTACATCCCCAGTTGCTTTTTTTTTTTAGTGTAGAATTTTTATGTGAAAACAATTACCTTATATATAAAAATCTGCATACTGATTTTTTCACTTGATGTTATACCATAAAATTTTCTATTTACTTGTATTATTCTTCATATAAATATCCACCTTAGTAGTTCATTCGGCAAATATTTATTGGGTACCATTTACCTGGTGGTCACTCTTCCAGGGACTGAGTATACAGTGGTGAGTGAAACAAGGCCCTGTCCTCACACAGCTTACATTGGAGTAGGGAGTGAAGTAAGTGACATATAAATATTCATTCACTGTCGTTGCTGTTTAAAGTTCTATTATAAGAACAGAACTATGATAGGATGAAAACTGCCCCCCACCCCACCCTACCGCCCCGCCAAAGACATCAGGTCCTAGTCCCGGAAACCTGTGGATGTTACCTTATTGAAAACAGGATCCTTGCAGCTGTGATTAAGTTAAGGATCTTGAAGTGTGTGGATATTATCCTGGATTATCAGGGTGGGCCCCAAGGTCAATCACATGCCTCTTTATAAGAGAGAGGAAGAGGAGATTTGACATGGACGGAAGAGGAAAAGCAAAGTGATCATTGGAAGCAGAAATTGGAGTGAAACTAAGGAATGCCAGCAGTTGCCCAGAGCTGGAAGAAGCAAGGAACAGAAGTCTTCCCTATACCCTTGAGAGGGGACATGGACCTACCAGCATCTTGGTTTGGGCACAGTGATAGTCATTTTGGACTTTGGGCATCCAGAATGGTGTGAAATAAATTTCTGTTGGGAAAAGCCATCTAGTTTGTGTTAATTTGTTTCAGTTACCATAGCAAACTAATACAAATTTTGGAATCGAGTAGTATGCTGCTGTAACAAACACCTAAAAATGTGAAGATAGATTTGGAATGGGTAATGGGTTGAAGCTGGAAGAATTTCGAGAAGCACTGTTAGAAGCACTTGTACGTGATAAACTTGGATTTTAGCTGAGGTGATTCCCAAGCAAAATGTTAAAGATACGGCCTGGTTTTTTCTTGCTGATTATCATAAAATGAGAGAGGAAAAAGATATCTCAGGGAAAGAACTGTTACATCAAAAGGAACCAGCACATGATGATGGGGGAAATTTGCAACCTTTCCGAACTGTGAAATATACTAAAATTAGGCGATTTACTGTTAGAACAACGTGCTCTAGGGAGAAGGCCATGGGTGTGGTTGAACAGCTTTTTGCTAGTCTTGAGGATATTAAGTGTATGACTCATAGATCCACTCAACCATCTCAGCAGAAGCCAGGAATAGAGATAGAATTATCCAGAAGAGATCTGTGGAGGGCTGTCTGTAATGATGTGAATCTCTGTGACATACACAGGAGACCCACAAGACTTTTGAGAGTTCTACCAGCAGAAACGCTGCCATCTTAGATGGAAAGGGACAGAGACGGAATGGAATGAAGGAAGGCTATTGGACCCCCACGATTCTAGAGGCAGGAAATAGGCTTATAAAATGACTCAGCTTCACACATGTGCCTACTGTTAAGAAAAACGAAGAATGACAAAAGGGATTAACCTCAAGCCCAGAGGGCAGAGCCTTGGACCTGGAAGTCAGAACCACAGATGTGGAGGCAGGAACTGTGGGTGACAGAGGATTAGTCCTACACCTTGAAAACTAGAGGAATTTGTCCTGCTGGATTTTGAAATTACCTGGGACCAGTCCCTTTCTCTCTTCCATTTTCTCCCTTTTGGAGTAAAGATGTGTGTAACTGTTATACTATGCCCACTCCATCATATTAGGGGAACAGATTACTCATTACTAGTTTCACAGTTTTAGAAATGGAGAAGAACTTTTTTCCCCCCAGAATGGACTCTATCCAATCTTACAAACCTAGTTTAGATGAATTTTGGGGGTTTCAGCTGATTATATTTAGATGAGATTTTGGGCTTGAGTTGATATTACAATGGGTTAAGACTTTTGGAGATGTTGGGATAGGGTGAATGTATTTTGTGTGTGTGACAGACTGATGGCAGACTGCAGAAAACTGGGGGGGGGGGGGAGGGAAGCCCTCCCCCCCCAACATATCAGAGTCTAACCCCTAAACCAATATATTGTGCCTTACATAAAAACAGGATCTTTGCAAATGTGATTAAGTTAAGCATTTTGACATGTGGAGATTATCCTAGATCATCCAGGGGGGCTCTAAATGCAACCACAAGTGTCCTTATGAGAGGGAGCCAGAGTGACATTTGTCACAAATGAAAGAGGAGAAGGCAATGTGAAGATAATGGAGAAGTGGTGTGGCTACAAGCCAAGGAATACTAGCTACCACCAGACCCCGGAAGAGGCAAGGAACAAACTCTCCCCTAGAGCCTCCAGAGGGAGTAGAGACCAACTGACATCTTCACTGAGGCCCGGTGATCCTGGTTTTGGACTTCTGGCCTCCAGAATGGTGGAAAAATAAATTTCTGTTGTTTTAAGCCTCCTGGTTTATGGTAACTGGATACAGTTGCTATAGGAACTGTAAACGAATAACACGATGCATTTATCTAGCCCCTGCTCATTGGACACTTGGATTGCTATTATGAAGTGTCTTGCACACGTTTCCTGGTGCAAATGTGCTAGAATTGTTGTAGCACATATACCTGGGAGTGGAATTGCTTGGTCACGGCACACACAAATGTTCAATTCTAGAAGGTAATGTCAAATTGCTCACCGAAACAGTTATCAATTTACACTCATACCAATGCTATAGTTGTTGTGGATGGATGTGTGTTTTGTTCATCGCTTGGTATTATCCGATTTCTTAATTTTTGCCAATCCTAGTGAACGTGAGATGCTCTCTCGCTGTGGTTTTATTTTAATTTCCCTGATAACCAACGTGATTAGGTTTGAGTATCTTTTCGAACCCTTATTGGCCATTTGTAATGTTTCTTCTCTGAAATGCTCGTTCATATCTTTTGCCCATTTTTCTAATTATTTTATATATATTTTTTAATTGACTTGAGAGTTCCTGTTCCTTTTATATTCTAGATACTACAACTTTGTTGGTTATGGCTCATCTTTTTATTTTTTATTATCACTATTTTTAATGTTTTTATTTTTGAGAGAGAGAGTGCAAACAGGGGCAGAGCAGAGAGAGAGGGAAACACAGAATCTGAAGCTGGCCCCAGGCTCTGAGCTGTCAGCACGGAGCCCGACACGGGGCTCGAACTCACAAACTGCGAGATCCTGACCTGAGCTGATGTTGGACACTCAACCGACGGAGCCTCCCAGGTGCCCCATGGCTCATCTTTTTATTTACTTTATGGTGTCAGTTGATGAAAAGAAGTTCTCAGTTTTAATGTAGTTGGATTTATCAGTCTTCCTTCATGGTTAGCGCTTTTTATGTTTTTTTTTTTTATTAAAATTTTTTTTTAATGTTTATTTATTTTTGAGAGAGAAAGAGACAGAGCATGAGCAGGGAAGGAGCAGAGAGAGTGGGAGAGACAGAATCCGAAGCAGGCTCCAGGCTCTGAGCTATCAGCACAGAGCCTGAAATGGGGCTTGAACCCATGAACTGCAAGATCATGACCTGAGCCCAAGTCAGACGTTCAACTGACTGAGCCACTCAAGCGCCCCTATTTTTTTTTAGAATCTTTCCTTTCGTGGGGCACCTGGCTGGCTCTATCAGTAGAGTATATGACTCTTGATTTGGGGGTTGTGGATTCGAACCTCACATGTTGGGTGTAGAAATTACTTAAAAATCTTTCTCTGAAGTAAAAAAGATATTCTCCTACAATTTTTTCTAAGAGTTTTTCTTTCCATATGTAATCAAGCTGGAATTAATTTTTCCGCATAGTGTGAGATAGGGTTCCAATTATCTTATCCACATAGACTCGATCAGTTGTTCCTACATGATGTATTTGATGGTCCCTTCCTTTCCCCACTGATCAGCAAGGCTATATCTGAACATCAGAGCTCCAGATATGTGTTGGTCTTTTTCTGGTTTCGATTTCATCAGTCTATATATGTTCATTCTTGAGCTAATATCATACTGTTTTTAGTACTAGAGTTTTGTAAGTCCTGATAGCTGGGGAGTAAGGAAGTGCCTCATTCTTCAGGCATGTCTTCGATATTTTTACTCTTCTATATAAATTTTAAAACCAGCATGTCATATTTAAGGAAAACGCTGTTGGAACTTTTATTACAATTGCATCAAATACGTAGATCGAATTTGAGAAAACTGGCATTTTGGCGAAGTACCTAGTTTTAGAATTTGTATCATTTTGATATTTTTATTATTGGAATAATTTAGATTATATAATAATACTATAATTATTATAATTTGTATCCAAAATTAAAATTTCCTCTATAATAAGTCTTGCAAGTGTTTTGTTAGATTTATGATAGGTTCTTATCGTTTATTGCTATAATAAATAATGTATTTTTAAAATTCTATTTTTCCATCTTCTACCAGTGTACAGAACTGTGAATAATTTTTATATTGATATTATAGCCAACCTTTTCGCCAAGCTCTCTTTTTATAATAATAGATATAGATAATAGATAATAATAATAGGACTCTATGGAGTCCTTTGGGTTTTGTTTTTTTTCCAAGATTTTATTTAAATTCAAGTTAGTTAGCAGATAGTGTAGTATTGGTTTCAGGAGTAGAATTTAGTGATTCATCACTTATGTATAACACCCAGTGCTCATCACAAGTGCCCTCTTTATTTAAAAAAAATTTTTTTTTAATGTTTTATTTATTTTTGAGAGAGAGACAGAATACGAGTTGGGGAGAGGCAGAGAGAGCAGGAGACAGCATCCACAAAGCAGGCTCTAGGCTCTGAGCCATCAGCACAGAGCCCGACGCAGGGCTTCAACTCACAAACTGTGAGATCATGACCTGAGCCAAAGTCGGATGCTTAACTGACTGAGCCACCCAGGCGCCCCACAAGTGCCTTCTTTAAAGCCTATCATCCATTTACCCCATCTCCCCCCAACCTCCCCTCCAGTTTGTTCTCTATAGTTAAACCTTTGAATTTGACACGTAGACAATCATTTAGGAAAAAGAAGAGTTCTGATTTTTCTTTTCCAATATTTGTGTCTTAAATTTCTTTTTCTAGACTTATTGCACTGTCTACAATCACCAATATAGTATAGAATAGAAGTAATGATAGCAGCCATGCCTGTCTCATTCCCGATTTTAAAAGATTGTTTCTAGAATTTCAGCGTTAAGAATATTTGCCAAAAAAAAAAAAAAGAAAAAAGAAAAAAGAAAGAAAGAAAGAATGATATTGGCTGTGGGGTGTTGGTGGATACTCTTCATCAATTTAATAAAGTTCCCTCTCATTCCCAGGTTTCCAAATACTTTTTAAAATAAATTGTTTTGTCCACTAATATCTTCTCAGCACCCAACACAGATGCTCATTATATGTTGCTTGAATGAATGCATGAATGAATGAATGAACATGTTTACTGGACTCCTATTTCTTTTCTTTTTTTTTTTCCTTATTGATTTTTGTGACTTCTTTATATATTAAAGATGTCAACACTTTGCCACTTGCTGGGGATATTTTCCCTAGGCCTTTTGCCTTTTAATTTTGGTTATTTTTTGGTGAAAGGAGGAAGATGGAGAAGTTTTAAATTTTAATGTAAACAGATCTATTGGTTTTTCCTTTTGAGGTCTCTTCAAATGCATCTAAGTTTAGAAAGCCTTTACCTCTCAGGATATTTGATAAGTTCATTTCTATTTTCTATGCACACTGCTGTTAATTTAATCTTCCCATAGCAGGGCTCTGATCACGTCACTCCCCTGCTCAAAAATGTTTAACTGTCTCCTTGGAGCCTTTAGAATAAAGTCCAAACTCTTTAACTTGGCCTCTAACACGTTTCGTGATTCATTCCGAGACTGCCTGTCCAGTCTTTTCTCTAGTGTCCCCCAAATCAGCTTGAGCTCCAGCCAAAGGGAAGAGTTGGCTTCTCTCTGTGTGCCCTGCTCTGTCCCACCTCCAAGGCTTTGTTCCTGGTGTTCCTTGGCATAGAATGCCATCCTCCATTTTGTATATTTAAATCCTGCTTGTTCTTCAAGCCCTCTTTTCTCAAAAAAAGCCTCACCTTACCCTTTGAGAGGATAAATGGTAGAGGGATGAGAACATGAGCTTTTGGAGTTAGACAATGTGGATTAAAATCCTAATTTCTTGGGGCGCCTGGGTGGCTCAGTCGGTTAAGCGGCCGACTTCGGCTCAGGTCATGATCTCGCAGTCCGTGAGTTCCAGCCCTGCGTCGGGCTCTGTGCTGACAGCTCAGAGCCTGGAGCCTGTTTCAGATTCTGTGTCTCCCTCTCTCTGACCCTCCCCCGTTCATGCTTTGTCTCTCTCTGTCTCAAAAATAAATAAACGTTAAAAAAATTTTTTTTTAATCCTAATTTCTTCACTTGTTCCTATTGCCAAATCTTTCCACCTAGTCTCCATTCCTCCATGATGAAAATGGGAACAGAAAGCAATGAAGGACCACATCGGGTGGTCTGAGGGTGAACCCAATCGATCAAATGTAAAGATCCTGGCACGAGGCGCCTGGCTGGCTCAGTCGGAGAAGCATGCAACTGTTGATCTCAAGGTCTTGAGTTTGAGCCCGCACATTGAATGTAGAGATTACTTAAACAAATAAATATACTTAAAAAAAAAAAAAAAAAAAGACTCCCTGCCTCATCCCACCATTTTGGAAGGGAGTGAGGTGGGGCCAACCCACCCCCTCTAGCCACACCTGCCTCTGAAAGTTTGGCTGGTTCTCGAATTCCATTAGGTGGCCGAGAACTTTCCTGCTCAGGTGCTGGGAGTGGCCAAACAGGTTCCACCTCCAGGAATCTAACCCAGGCCTCCAGGCACCTCGGTGGGACTCCCACACCCATCTGGGCTCAAAGGAATCCCCTCCCTCCTTTCTTCAAGTGAGCTCCAAAGGTTTTATTGCTGGGAAATATTTAAGTCTCCAAAGGGGCCCACTGGAACCTCCTGTTCCTTGTCATCAGCACCCACAATATGATGGCAAGGCAAGTGGAGCAAAGGTAACCTTTTCAATTGCAAAGTGAGCAAACTGAGGCTCAAACTATCTTCCATATAGTTGGGTCTAGGACTTGTGTGTCTTGTCAGCCTGATTCAAGGGGCTCTGGGAGGCCTGAGCAGCTGTGTTGGGGAATCTGGGAGACCTCTGGCCCCAGGGTGGGAGAAGGCGCAGGAATTCTGGCTACCAGAGCCTCCAGCCTTTGTCTGCAGTGGGTTAATGCTCTCAGAGGCTGGCAGCGAGCCTAGCGTCTGTGTGTTCTCTTTGTGAACCTTCAGTACCCCCACTTGCGTAGGTTATCCCTTTTTATTTTTAATGTTTGTTTATTTTTGAGAGAGAGAGACAGAACGCTAGTGGGGGAGGGGCAGAGAGAGGGAGACACAGAGTCCAAAGCAGGCTCCAGGCTCTGAGCCATCAGCACAGAGCCTGATGCGGGGCTTGAACTCATGAGCAGTGAGACCATGACATGAGCCAAAGTCAGACGCTTAACCGACTGAGCCACCCAGACGCCCCTTGTCTGCGTCCTTTAAGGAAGAGGAAGGATGACGATTCAGTGGCGGGGGTGTGTGTGTCTCTGGGGCTGGAGATGAGGGTGGGAACATGAAAATAATGAGAAGAGTGAGCTTCGGTTCTGGAGCCCTGGGTTCTGGCTCTACACGCAGCACGCTGCATCACCTGGGATGGTCTACTCTCTCTGGACCCCAATTGTTCTATCTGTAAAATGGGGATAGTAGCAGATGGACCCATCTCTGTGGTGGAATCTTCGCAATCTTAGTGTTCTCAAAGTGCTGTCCTGGGCCTTGACCCCTCCCCGAGCCCAGACTGTCTCCAGGGCCTGACCTCACCAGGTTGGCCCCACCAAATCTCTGACACCATTTGGCTGCCTCCACCCTCTGCTCTGTCCTCCTCTGGGGGGGGGGGGCCTGAGGCTCATTCCATCTCCCCACCTCCACCCTCTGCTCTGTCCTCCTCTCGGGGGGGGGGGGGGGGGGGCCTGAGGCTCATTCCATCTCCCTACCGCACTGGGGCTGGCCAGCCAGTGGTCTTGGTCGGGTCTGGGCAGGGCGTTGGGGGACGGGGGGGTGCTCCAGACTCCTATTTGACCTCTTGAGCCTCTCTCTCTCTCTCTCTCTCTCTCTCTCTCTCTCTCTCTCCCTGGAGCCAGCATCCTGTGCCCCGCCCCTCTTGAAATCTGAGCTCAGGGACCCAGGGAGGACTGTAGCTGCAAAACATTCCATCCAGTTGTCCAAACACTCAGCACAGCTGGCCGAGGGAGGGGCAGCCAGAGCCGAGCTCTCAGGGAGCCCTCGGGCTGTTGTTTTCTTGGGAATGGTGGAGTCCTCCCGAGGAGGGCCAGCCCTGGATGCCCCGAGGGGGTTCACGGGGCTGAGGATGGTGGGGAAGATCCAGGTCCGGCTGGCCAGGTGCTGCGGGTGGCCTTGTGAGCATCCTCGTGATGGGGCCTAGGGCTCCTTGCGGGGGAAGGGCAGCGGGGATGATGAGATAGCAAGCCCGGGAAGTGACTTCGGGGAGCAGCTTTTACTGGCAAGCAGTCCCCGGCTGCCTCTTGGCTGTGACTCACCGGTGACCCTGGACGAGCCTCCAAGTCAGTTTCCTCATCTGCAACAGCGAGGCCTGGGCCTCTTCTGGCTCCGATTTTTTTCTAAGTCACAGCCAAGGACGAGGCCCTTAAAGCTCCCCATGAAGTCCCAGCTATGCCTAAATGTCCAGAAGGTAGCAGTTTTTTCTCTACGGCCCTCAAAGCGACTCTGACTCCGTTTCCTCCCCGAGGGGCTGGCTGGTGCTTAGCAGCGAGGGACTGTCTCTTATACACTTTGTCACCAGCCGGACTGAGCTCCTTTCCCTCCTGCCATGTTGGGATGATGGAGAGACCCTCCCCCACCTCCCGCCTTTCCACACTTCCTGCTTTCCATTAATTGTTTCCAGGTGGGCCCAGAGGTTGCCCTGCAGAGGAAGGTGGGGGCACGGAGAGAATTTAGCAGGGGATCCGTGAGGAGCAAAAACAGGAAGGGGGTGGGAGCAGGCCATGGAAAATTCACTGCCAGGAAAGGCAAGGCCAGCATCTGGTTTGCATTAGGCTGAGAGCATGGAAGCCCAAAGCCTGAGTAGGAGATGTTGTTATCCGCGGGGCAGGGCTGGGGGGTGGGGGGTGTGACTGCTAGTCAGGAACTGGCGGCTTCTCCCCCACGGGGAACTCAGAGGCTGACAGGAAAGAAGAGGGAAGGTGAGGGAGAAAGGAGTAGAGAGAAATGAAACTCTCATCTCAAGGGTGGCAGACCCTTCACAGATGTTACCTTCTGTGATGTTCACAACCTCACCGGGGACAATCGTGCCCGTTTCACAGATGAGGAAACTGAGTCCCAGAGAGGTGAGGTGATTTGCCCCAAGGCCACAGAGCCAAGGAACCGCAGAAGCAGGATTAGATTTCAAGCCAAATGAGACAGGGTGAAACACACCAACTGTCTTGGGTAGACTGAGCCTGACCACGTCCCGGACAAGGGGGTCCTGAGGATTTGGTGGTGAGTGAGGGCCAGCCTCTGCCCACGGGGCCACTCATTTCTTGTGGGGGTGTCCGACCGTTCCAACTGTCATGACACAAGGTGGACATCTGTCTGAGGGCTCCCCCCCTCCCATGCCACAGGGGAAGGCTTGTTGGCAGAGGGGGTATTCGCAAAAGAGATTTATCAGCAGGGGGTAGGATGTGATGTAGGGGACATTGTGTGAGGAAAGCGGAGGTGTAGGGCATGTCTGGGGCAGTAGCAGCTGGCCTGGTGTGCCTTAGAGGGTAAGATTCCATATTACAGTCGGGGAAACTGAGGCACAGAAAGTAACATGCCCAAAGGTTTATAGTTTAGAAGTGGGGTGTGAATCCGGCCTGACACCGGGCCTGTGTTCCTCCCTGCTACGCTGAGGTGTCCATGCACGCTGGTGGTTGATATCGAGGGGATATCGAGGCCGGGGATGGGGGGTGGGGCAGGTGGAGGTTCTTGCCCAAAGCCACACAACCGACTGGTAATAGATAGAGCCTGGGCTGGACCGGCTCTTTCCAACTCAGCAACCTGGCCAAGGAGGGGACAGACAGCTCCGTCTTCGGGCCGAGTGAAAGCCTGGGGCCTTGGGCATGTAAAGGAAAGTTCCCACGACCCCTTAGGGTGTCTTACCTTTCCTGGCCCAGAGCCCGGGAAGGAGGGCCCCAGAGCCGTCTGCTGCCCGCCGAGCCATGGGAGTTAATAATTACGGGGTTTCGGGAGATAGAGGCCTGCTGGGAGGGGCCTCCCTCCTGGGCTGCTGCTTCTCAGAGATAGCAAAGGTTAGCAGGAGGCTCAGCCCAGGGGTGGGGGAGAAGGGCTTCTGCTGCTCGCCTGCTTGGCAGTCTCCGGAGGGACCTTCAGGCTGGCCCTGGCAATGGATGCCCCCAAGGAGCACACCAGGTGTCCTGCCCAAGGGACATGCCCTGTGTTCCTGGCAATGAGCTCGGGGGCTGTCTGCTACACTCCATCGGTTCTGGGACCTGCCCTTGACGGGAACTTGGGAGAGGAGCCTTGGGACCCAGACAGGTGAGCTAGTGACCTTGATCATAGAGGGGAGGGGAGGAGGATTCTTGCCACTCTGCAGCGGCACTGGGGAAGAGGGGGTGAGAGGCCAGGCTCCTGACTGGGGTTGGGGGCGGGGGGGACTGGCGTGGAACCATGAGGGATTTCATGAGCCTCCTACAAGGTCAGTTGCCAAGGGGTGACCCTGATTCTCTAACTTGGTGGTTGTACAGACACAGAATCTGAGGCTCAGAGGGGGCAAGGCACATCTCCTGGGTCACACAGTGAGCTGAGGAGAGACCTAAGTTCAGAATCAGGGCCTGGGTCATCCAGGCGGGCAGCTTCCTGCTCATCTGTTTCCAGCCAAGGGTCTGTGGTCAGGGCTGTCAGGGGGGGATGGGGATGGCAGGGAGGAGGGTGGGGAAGGGCAGTGTCTTAAAGGCAGAGGACACACCTTTCACTTCTCCCTCCCCTCCAGCTGGCCAGGCCTCTCCTAGGCTCCCCATTTGTTGTCTGGCTGCAAGTAGCTGCAGCCTCTAGTGAGTTCTCTGGCTTCTGGGCTGTCCTTCCAGAAAACTGGTGTAAGGGGTCTCAGCCCCATCACCCCTGGCTGTGTGATATCAAATAGGTTCCCGAACTTCTCTGAGCCTATCCTTTGCAGCTGAGGAGCAGAGCTCAATGGGCGGTGGGAGGAGCTAGTGAGACCCCGGAATCCACTGGATGACCACTGGATGTATAGATGACGTGATGTTTTTTGGTAGTACTTGGGTGTCCGTGCTCCCAGAGTGGCGATCCCACATTTGTCCTTGGAGGCCTCGCTTAAGGGCCTCCACAGCCCACTAGCCATCCCCCCTCCTGCTAAGGACTCTTCCTCTGGGCCGACACCCTCTCCATGCCTTATCTCCCACCAGTCTGGGTTACCCTGACTTGGACCAGGTCTTATCTCCTGCCCAGGCTTATGAAGTCTTGGAGGGTAAAGGCCCTGTTCTGAGCACTATTTGTGTCTTCTCCTCCTTCCTCTAAATAACGAACAGAGCACGTGTCGGGAAGACCACTGTTGCTCAACGCTTATTTGGTATAGAATTCAAGTCAACAAACATGATGACATCTGCTTTGGGCCAGACTCTGGGATAGGCTGGGGTAGGTGGAGAAACACTGCACCGAGAAGGAGCTGGTCCCTGCCCTTGAGAAACCAGTCGGGGAAACAATTTCCCCACAGAGTGCAGGGCGTTGGAGGCCTGGGTAGAATGATTCTGGTAGGTCAGAAGGGATGTCACAGTGGCCTGCACAGGTTGTGCACTGCACAAGGTGCCAGCCAAGGGAGTGAGTGAGCAAGGCACGAAATCTAGCCTGCCCTCCACTCGCCAAGTCCTGTGCCTTGGCATGGGCTGTGCCCACCTGGAAAAGCAGTACTGTTTTCTATTTTTGACAAGGACACCATGCACTTAGCAAGGTGTGCCCTGGGCAAGCCGTGACCCTGGAAGTGGAAGTCCTTGTGAGTATGTCTCCCACCCCCCTTCTCCCTCCCATATCGGAGCCCCAGGATAATAGAGCATGTGTCTGCAATTTCCCTTTGGATCCCTAGCCCTTGTATGGTCCACAGTTTGTGTTCCGAAGGGGTACATGAACGAATGAACAAATGGATGAATGAAAGAAATGTGTGTCCCCAGATGAAGACCTGACAAATTCAAGTCTGTGGTTTCAGCTCTGTGGGCTCGGAAGAGTAGTGCCCTGAGTTCTGGTAGCTTCTGGAAGGGAAGCACCTCCTTCCTCCTGGCCTCCCAGGCCTCCCTAGACATGGAGGGTGGAAGCTACTGTCCCTGGCGGGAGATTAGAGCTATATTCTCACTGGATCCAGCCCCGGGCTGAAGTCGAGGCCAGTGATCAGGGCTCAGGAGGGGTGACAGAGGGACGGAGGGACTCAGGAACAGGAAGACCAGTGGTCTGGGATGCAGAAAAAGGTTTTGCAGAGGACGTGAGACCAGACGGCTGTGCTTGGTGGGGATGCATTCCCCCTAACTACAGATGCTGGGGAAAGGCAGGGAAGGCACCGGCACTGAACCCGCTGTTCAGAACAAGACGGAAAGGCCCCTTTGCGGGGCTGGCGGGGGGTGCCCGGGGTTGAAGACTCCGGCCAAAGGTGGGTCCTCCCTTGGGAAAAGCGGATAGGCACTCAGAGTAAACCCGAGGAAACTTGTTTTGGGGGCCTGGCCCCTTTCCCACCACGCAGGAGCAGGCACAGAGCGGGGAGCCCAAGGAAGAAGAGCCCCGGGGGAGGGGGGGGGCGGGGTGTGGGCGTGGGAGGGTGTCAGCAGGCTCTCGGTGACAAGTCGCCAAGCTTCTTGATGCAGCGGTGGCCCAGGGCTCGGGCCTCCCTGCGCCGGGGCCGCGGGGGGCCTAGAGACGAGTCGGCCGCGGGCTGCGGAGCGCGGCGCGAGGCGCAGGACGCCGACACCGGGCTCCTCCCCACCCTCGGCTCCCGCGGGCGCACCGTCCCGGGGCGCGCGGCCGGCGGAGGGGCGGGGCCGGGCACGTGTCCTCGGGCCACCCCCTCGGCCACGTGACCCGCGGAGGGCAGGGGCGGGCAGGGGCGGGCAGGGGCGGGCTGGGCCGGGGGGCCGCGCGGCCGGCGGGGCTGCGGGAGGGACTGACAGGCGGCGGGCGGGGACGCGGCGCCGGGCGGCGCAGGGAGCTCGCGGCGGCGCCGGGATGTGGAGCGGGTAGGTCCGCGCGCGCTCGCCGCACCGCGCCGGCTCGGGCCGCGGCAGCCCCCCGGGGGTGGGGGTCCCTGCCGTGTGTGCCCCCTGCCCGCGGCGGAGAGGGGCCCCCTGTGGCCCGAGGACGGACGAGCCAACTCGGGGCGGAGGTGGAAGGACACCCGGCGGGGGGCGGTCGGGGGTCTCCGGGAGGGTGGGGACTGTGAAGGGTGGGCGGCAGACCTTCCCCGGCGGGACGGCGCCAATTCCTAGCTCCTCTGGAGCGCCAGTGAGGAGGGAGGCAGCGGGGGGTGCAAGCCAGAGTAAGTCTGGGGGGCGCGCCTGGAGGAGGGGGCCCCCAAGCCTGGATGAACCTTTGGAAAGCAGTGCAGTGGGGGAAAGGGGGCCGGGTCTCTGCCAAGGTCGCTAGTAAGTTGATGGAGCTCCATCTGGGGCTGCTGGCTCCGGCCTGGCTCGGAGGTGTGGGGTGGGACCTCCCTGCGGGCTGAAGGAGGGCGGCACAGCCGTGGGGCCCGGCTTCGTGGCCCCAGTCCCCGTGACTGTTTATTGGCTGTCAGGGGTGATCCCAGTCTCTGGCCCACCTGGCGTGGGACCCCTGCCCTGGCCGTGCAGAAAGCCTGTGGTCTTGTCAGGAACTTGGGCAAACACTTCCTCTTCCCCATAGCCTGGAAAGGCCAGGTCCTGGAAGAGATGTGGCCAGAGTGGGGTGGGTGGGTTGTATTCCTGTCAAGAACTGGGCCAACTGGGTGGTCCCAGGACAGGGCCCCTTCCCAGCCACAGCTGGGGAGCGAGGGAAGCCTCTCGGGAGACTGGCAGGTTGGAGAGGTTTCTAATGTGGGCTGGGTCCACTTTACTCGAGGCGCCCAGCAAAGCTGGAGCTGAGATGCTAGGGAGTTGTGGGGCTTTGTCCCCAGCAGGGGGTGCTGAGAGAAAGGGCTCCTGGTAGGGGTGAGGTGTGGAGAGGGGTGAGACTCTTAAAGGGCAAAAGTTGAAGCGGAGCCTGTGTGTTCTTTGGAAACGTAGTAGTCACCGCACCATGACCACTACCACCCCCACCCCGCCCAAGAAGAGTGAGTTTCCGGAAAAAGTGGTTAATGTGGAACCTGGTGAGATTAGCGCAATCCTTGCCTGAGGTTAACTGTGTTTAAGGGGCAGCCTAGTCTGGAAGAAGCTTGTGACCCCACGTGTTGGGGCCACCCAGGCAAAACACAGTCGCTGAGTTGCTGTGTGATCTTGAGCGTATGGCCTCACTTCTCTGGGTCTCTGGATGAAATGAGCAGGTGATCCAGGCGTGATCCAGGCCCAGAGTGCCCTTCCCTGGAGGCATCCAGGCCAGGGCCAGACAGACAGGGCTGGGAGCCATCAACAGATAGACGCTCTCTTTAAAGACAAAGTCCAAAAGACTCCAGGTCTTGGAGAAGACCCCTAGTCCGGCCTCCCTGCCAGATTTCCAAGAGCCTTCTGGATGAACCAGGCTGCCAAGCTGACCTCCCCACGCCATGATCCTCAATATAGCTCACCTTTTGCATGTACGTTTGGACCCCTAGGGCTTCAGGTACAGAGCACCTAGCAGGTGCTTCATAAATGCAGATGGAAAGCATAGGGGGCAGAAGGAGGAGCTGGACCTGGAAATGAGAGGCAGAGTTTTGGGGTTCCCCTGAGCACTGCATTTTTATGGACCCCCCTCCCCCCACTTGGATATTGGAGGCAGGGACGGAAGAAGGATCAGGGGCCAAGCTGCCAGCACCCACGGGGGGTCTGGTGTCCTGGAAACTCATCCAGACCCCAGCAGGAGCTGGAAGGGACCCTGCTTGGGGTCACACTTGCCCACGTAAGTCTGACTGAGCTGCTTGGGCTTGTGGCCTCCAGTGGCTCATGACAGTCTGGGTAGGTATATATTTGGGCCCTCATTCTAGAGTATGAGTCGGGGATCAGGAGTCAGTGGCCCTGGCTAAGCTGTCAATGTCCCTGGGGTTTCGTTTTCTCATCGGTAGGTGAGGAATAGCAGCTGTTGATGGCTGGGTCCTGGTGCCAGTTCGCCCCCTTGGCCCCAGACCCAGGGCTGCTCTCCTAGGGTGGGTGGCAGGGGCAGGACTCTGCAGGAGCTCAGGCAGGCCCTCTTCCTGGGGACTCCGTGAACAGGAGCCCTGAACTCTGAACCCAGAGGCAGCTCCCCCATAACTGGGATACTCCCCTCCCCATTTCCCACAGTTTCCCACGTCCCCAGTCTTGGTGGCCAAGCCTGCTCTGAGGCGGTGAGGACAGCATCTTGGGTATATCTGTGGCTGACATGGTGCTGGGCACTTGGGGCTCGGTCAGCAAAGACCAGAAATTGAGTTCTGGGCTAGTTTTCTGCCGCTAAGCGGCCACATGCCATTGGTCTAGCCCCCTGGTCTCAGTTTCCCTATCTGACAGATGGGGCCAATCATACTTCTCTCTAGGGAGGGCCAGTCTCTGACTGACCCCTCAGGAATGAAACAAGCCCCCCCAACCTCCCAGGGATGGAGGACTGTGTCCTAGCAGGCAGGACCCTGGGCGGGGGGGGGGGGGGGGGGGGGGGGGGGGAGGCGCTCCAGGGCTGCACATAGGCTGTGTGGCCTTGAGCAGGTCACTTAACTGCTCTGGGTGTTGATTACCCTACGGGGCTTGGATCCGTGAGCCCCTGCTGGTTGGGCCAGGTCACAGGGGTCTACAGGCTCAGACTTCCTCCGAAGTATGGCCTGGGGGCTTCAGGAGCAGGAGGGTGGGCCTCCTCCCTGGGAAGCAGTCATTCACCTTTCCCAGCTGCTCCTTCCGGGGAAGCTCTCTTGGATCTAACTAACCCTGCCCCCCCACCAGCCCCTGCCCCCTCAACCGGTGGAGCTATATTTCCTGCACTTGTGTGGAGCTCAGACCCTCATGAGAATCCTGCTTGTCCTAGACTCTCCCCAGGTCTGGCCAGGATTTGGGTGCCCAATAGGGTGGTGGAGGAGGGGGAGCAAAATAAGTTAGAATGTGGTGCGAAGGGGGCTCCGTGTGCAGTCGTGCAGATTGGGTGGATCGGGGCCGGTGGGGTGCCCAGCACACGATGGGCGCTCACTATATATGTATTGGACTTTCAAGGTCATAGGGCGTCAGATTCTTCTAGGACTAAGCAGGAGGATGTGAGGCATGTGCTGTGTGCCCCCTTGCTCGGCGCCCACCCTCCCAGGCCTTGTGTTGGCTCCCAGTGGAGACACGGGGCTGGATTTCCTGTCTGGGCTGGGATCGGGTTGGCAGCCCGGGGGCTGTGGCGGGGAACGGTTTGCTTGGTCTGGTCCACCGGGTTCAGGCGTCCAACCTCCCTGCTTTCCATCCCGAGGCTGTTGCTGACCTCCGCCCTCCCGCTCTGTTTCCCCCTTGCACCTTCTCTCCCCGCCCCCCACCCCATGCTGGGGTCCCACTCTGTTTGCAGGCCTGGCCTCCTGTTCCTATGTATGAAATATATGACACCGTTGTCCTATTCTTCTGGAACCATCCCTTCTCAACCCTGGCAGTGGCTGCTCCTCAGACCTCCAGGCTGACTCTCTGGCCCTAGGCACTGCAGTTCCCCCCCCCCCCCCCCCCCCGTCCCTCTCTCCAGCCCCAGGTCGTGCCACAGTCCCCCCAGCCCTGAGTCTTTTGTGTCTGTGTGGCCTGTGCACAGCCCCCTCCCGGCCCACAGACTTCCTCAAACCCCATCTGCATCCCGCCCCACTTCTCCAAAACCACCATTCATCTTTCCTCCCGTCTGGATTTTTCCGGCTGACGCGTCACATGATGCGATAGAGCTGGGACTCTGGGTTCAGTTCCCACCCTGTCACTTTTTGGCTGTCTGTTCCTGTCAGGTCGCCACCCCTCTCTGAACATCACGTGCCTCATCGTCCAAAGCGGGCTAGGGAGAGCATCTCCCTGCCGCGGCATCATGAGGTTGGGACTCGAACACGGCTTGACGGTTTGGAGCTGTGGGCTTAGCCCCTCTCTGTCAGCTCAGCCTGGCCGGGCTTGCTGGCCAGTCAGGGAGCCTCTGCAGGAAGCCTTTCCTGGGACCCCCCCCCGCGGCCCCCAGACCAGAGTCACCTGGCTGTCAGCCTCGGTGCCCTCAGGGCTTACGGGAACACCTGTGGGTGCATGAGCATGAGTCTGAACTGGGCCCCTGTGCCGTGGCACCACCCTGTAGACCGGATCAGCCGAAGCCGCCCTGTTGGCCCCGGGGCAGAGGCTAGCGGTCCCATTATGTCCCGGTGGTCCCAGCTCTGCTCCCTCCAATTCCAGAGCCTCCCTAACCAGCTCCTTCCAGCTTCTTTAATGAACCTGTCATGCCCATCAGCACAGGGATCTTTAATTCAAAGAGGTGACCTGGGCCCTGGTCAGTGGACAGGGAGAGACCGCGGGGCAGAAAGACCTCATGGCAGGCCGGTTGGGCTGGAGACGGGAAGAGGTACGCAGGATCCTCGCTGGGCCCTCCTGGCCCCTGGGAGTGACCTCTGCACAGGCCCTCCTGGTCCAGTGGGGGTTTCCGGGTGACTGAAGACCATAGGATCCAGGGGACCTGATTCTCATTTTGCCATGTTTTGTGGATGGAGACAAAGCCATGCTGGCTGGCCTAGGGCAGGATTGGCGGGGGTGAGGATTGCATTACTGCACCCCCACCCCCTTGTGTGTTTCCTGGGGAAGTGACCCAGTGGGGCCTTTCCTGTATAAACTGTCGTGGGCTCCGGGCAGTGGAGCCGGTTCAGGATGGAGGGTGTTGGATGCTCCCACTTTCCTCTGACCTTGACTCTTACTATCTCCTGCCTCTAACCCCTTCCCAGGGGCCCCTGCAGCGTATTGTGGATGCTGGACTCTGTTTCTGCGGGGAATGGGGACTGAAAAGGTTCCAACAGAGGGCCGTGGACCAGGGCTGAGGGGCGGGGAGGGGGTGCGGTGTGGTAGCCCATGCCTGCCCAAGGAGTGCAGGTGGTCCCGTTGAGGTTTGCCAGCCTTTGGTTTGGGATGCTGAAGTGTGTGAAGCTGGGGCTGGACCTGTGGGGCCTAGGACCCCTCCTGAAATTTCTGAGTCGCCTCACAGCCTAGAAGTGTGAGGGGAGGGCCTACAGATTCAAGCGTCCCTTCCAGTACCGAGGTGGGGGGGGTGTCTTTCCTGAACCCCTGGCCCCGGCATTGGGTGGTTCGTGACTACGGGGTGGACGTGTTCTTCATATGCTTTCAGCCATTAGGATTTTTTGAGTTGGACTTTTTCACTGGGGAAGCGGGGGGCAGGGAGGATGGGAGATGGGTAGTGGGGAGGCCACTGTTGCCTCTGGCTGCAAAAGAGGGCCCCCATCCTTCCCGGCAGGGGGCTGAAGTGAGAGCCTGTTGGGAAACTAATGGGGGGCAGTCCAGCCATAACCCCAGCCCATGCCCTTGGGACCAGCAGGAGAGTTAGTGTCTTTCACTCGGGGCCCTGGGCCCAGACCACACTGGTGGCCCTCGTGGGAGGGGCTGGAGGTCTTTTTCTCCTCGGCGGGGACATGGCTGATGTGTGGGGTGGTCCTTGCAGAGGGAAAGGCACTGGGGCTGGGTGTCTGAAACCTGGAATCCTGCCTGGGTCACCCCCACCCTTGGCCCACAGTTCTCGCCCATCCTGTTGAAATGTGCAGTCCTCGAGTTGGGGTCTGCCACCCTCCCCCCCACCCCCAAGCCTGAGTGACTGTGGCCATCGTCTCTCACCTGAAGAAATGGGCACTGGGCCCGGGGCCTCCAGACTCTCAGCGGGAAGGACCTCCCTGAGGCCTGCGGTTTCAGCCGCGGGACCCAGAGCCCGGGCAGGCACAGTAGGGGTATCTGCCAAATGTGGCCACAGACGGCACGGTCTTCACATGGTGCTTCTCCAGTGACTGTAGGTCGTTACCCTCGTCCCACAGGTGGGAAGCAGCTTCAGAGAACTCTGGTGACATTCGCAGGGGCTGGCGCATACCCCAGCTCAGAGCCTGGCATGGACCCTGGCTTTGCCCTCCTGGGAGGCAGTGTCTGGGCCCGAGCAGAGGCTGAGAAGTTGGTCGGGCCAGAATTGGGTCACATTTCCCTGCTGCGGCAGGAAGTCATCTCCTGAGTCCACCCGGGGCCTTGTAGACCTTGACCCTGAGGCTGGTGCAGTGATTTCATACCCCCCCCCCCCACCCGGTGGGGGCTTCAGGCCAAAGACCTGGCTGCCCATCCTGCACAGCCACCCACCAGCTGTGTGAGCCCGGGCAAGTTCTACACTTCTGTAGACTCTGTCCCTCATCTGTGGGATGGGGACAGTCCCACAAATGCTACTGAGAGCCCTAAATGAGAGGGCATGGGCAGAGTATCCCAGCATCTGGCATGGTGGGAGTCCCCTGGGTGCGGACCCCAGCCCAGGGCCACCATAGTGCTGCCATAGCCCCTCCTCGAGCCTCAGGGACCCCTTGCCAACGAGACTCTCCCCCACCCCCAAGGGTATTAGGAAAGATCATTGGCATAAACGCTGTTGATGGAGTGACAGATGTGTTTTCCCACTTCATCTATCAGTCCCCGGTCCCTGCCAGGCAGGACTCAGCCAAGAAACCATGAGGCCACACTCTGGGCCAGTTCCAAAGCCTAGGGCAGGCCAAACTAGGTGCCTGGACAGGGCCACGTGAAGGGCTGGGAATGGGCTCATTGCGGGGGTCCCTGGGTCCCCAGCCCCTTTGTGTTACCTGGGAGGGTCATCGACGTTCAGGGGCTGCTTGGCGACCGTGCCGGGGTCCACATGACAGGGAGGAGCAGCTGATCCCCAGTCTTGCCTTTCACACTTTCCCCTCAGCAATCCTGAGTCTCACGACCCCTTGGCCTCGTCTTTCCTCCCTCCTGTGTGGGCCCCGCCGAGCCCCCTCCCCTCCACTTCCCCACTGTTATCAGTGGCCTGGCCCAGCCACTCACCCTCAGCCCAGCCACCGAGGCTCAGAAGCTGCTGGCTCAGGAGCTGCCAGCTTTTGCTGACTGAGCGAGTCCAGAGGTGCTGTCTTGGCACAAACCAGTGCCGGCCGGGCCCTCTCCCTTCCTGCCTCCCTCCCTCCCTAGGGTCTGTTGCAAAGTGAGGGGTGTGGATGGACAGGGGGGGGTGGGGGACAGAGGCTGATGGCCCCCTCACTACCTCTAGGGTCTTCAACTTCAGGGAGAGAAGGATCCTGAGGCCCAGAGAAGGGTGTTTGCCTGAGCTCACAAGGCAGACCAGCGGAGAGAGCCCAGACTGCTCCCCACAGGGAGCAGGAAGACAGTCTGCCTGGCCTGGGCTATTTGGCAGAACTTTCCTACCTCAGCAATGCCTGCCCTGGCTGGGTCCTTCCTCTCCCCGCCACCCTAAATGGGGTATAATTTGCATAAAATTTGCATTACCGATAGCCAAGAAGGCGGTTCCCATTTAAGTGCCTCCTGGGTGCCAAGGTTTTATGCAGGTCACATCCATCCAGTGACCCCGGAGGTAGGGCCATTGGGATCGTCCCCACTTTGTAGAAGTGGAAACTCAGATTCTCAGCACTGATGCATTTCCAGTCTTCTGCTGGACAGATAAACTGAGCACCTACTGTGTGCCAAGCTCAGCCCTAGGCCCTGAGCTGGAGAGGGTGGTTGACAAAGGTGAGTGAGTCGTGGCTTTGCCCCCAGGTGACCTCATGTTTGGTCCTTCTGCCCTTGACAACCTCATGGGTAGAGTCCCTATTTTACAGAGTAGGCCGGGAGTGGCAGGTGCGCTGTCCAGGGTTGCTGCCTGGGCTCGGCTCTGGGTCTCAGGACCCCACCCTGTATTTGCTGTTTGCCTCGCAGCCAGCCCCACCCAGACGAGGGCCACCCGCCGCCCCTTGAGGCTGTCCCCGTCCCCTGGAAGAGCGTGGGCCCCTGCAAAAGCCACAGGACGGAGTCCCCAAGAGGCCTGGCGGAGACCCCTGGAGGGGAGGAGGCCCAAGGTGAGGAGGGCCCTGCGGCCGCCCCGCTGGACGTGCTCCGCCTGCGAAGCTCTTCCATGGAGATCCGCGAGAAGGGCTCAGAGTTCCTGAAGGAGGAGCTTCACAAAGCCCAGAAGGTGGGGGCTCAGAGGGCAGCGGGAGGGGCTGCGGGGACAAGGGGCCCGTCTGCAGGAGCTGTGGGCTCTCCCTGGGCACCCAGAGAGATCGTGCACCTGCCAGGGCCGGCTGCACGGAGGCACAGAAGAGAGTTCTGCTTGGGACTTTTGAAGGACTTCTAGAAGTCTTGACTGCCCTGAAAGCCTGTCCTAAGCTCCAATAGACCGGCGGGTGGGGCTTCCACATGCCACAAGCTAAATGGAAAATGCATCATAAACCGTAGGACAACAGAGGAAGGGCGGTCGGGGCCCAGAGGCCCACGTAAGATGACCCTGGCAATGGAGCCTGATCGGGGCGGGTGGGGGGGAGCGGGGTGCCCGGTCCCCTCCGTGCCAGGCCTGGGGCCCCTACGGGGCTCACAGCCACCCACCTGGAACCCCCCCCCGTCCCCCCAGGAGCTGAAGCTGAAGGACGAGGAGTGTGAGCGGCTGTCCAGGGTGCGGGAACAGCTGGAAAGGGAGCTGGAGGAGCTGACAGCCAGCCTGTTCGAGGTGCGGTGGCCGGCTTGGCGGGGGCGGGGGGTGGTTGCAGGTTGGGGAAGGCGGCTGCTGGGTGTCCGCGGGCCCCTCTGCACTCACACGGAGCCTGCCTTCTTCCCAGGAAGCCCACAAGATGGTGCGAGCAGCCAACACGAAGCAGGCAGCATCGGAAAAGCAGCTGAAGGAGGCGCGGGGCAAGGTGAGGGCCCCGCGGGCTTCGAGCCACACCCGGAGCTCCCGCCCTGCCCGCCCCGCCAGCCCCCCGAGAGCGCTGGGCTTTCGCCACCCGGTGGGACCCCGGCGTGTTCTCGTGGGTGGCGGGGATGGTTAGACCACGGCCCAGGACGTCGAGGCAGAGGTGTCTGAGACGACACAGCTCCCCGGGGACTCCAGCCGCGTTCGCACCGCACCAGAGACCTTCGCGGGGCCTCACCAGGGCAGGGAGGATCCCGTGGGCAGTGCAATTTCTCCTGCCTCCTTCCATACGCCCTTTGCAAAGCAGAAACCCCAGTCTGGCTACGGGAGCCTGGGCAGGTAGCTTCCTCTCTTGGAGTCTATTTGCACATCTGTAAAACGCGAGGGCTGTGTGGTTCCTGGCTCCTGAGGGCCCCTCAGTGGGAGGCCCGGCCAGCTCCCAGACGGGTGCGCGTCACAGAGCCCTGGCGTACAGTGTGACCTCAGGCAGGCCGCGTTTCCTCTCTGAGCCTCGGTTTCCTTAGCTGTGAAATGGGTGTGTCAGTCCCCCCTTCAAAGGCCATTCCAAGGGTAACAGCAGGGGTCGGGTACTAGTCACTGCCGGGACAGGCTGTCCTGAGCCGGGGCGGCAGGCAGGGGCAGCCTGGGCAGCGTTAGCCCTGGACTAAGGTTGACATCCACCTCACCCCGGCCAGATCGACATGCTGCAGGCAGAGGTGACAGCCTTGAAGACACTGGTCCTCACGTCCACACCGGCCTCTCCCAACCGCGAGCTCCACCCACAGCTGCTGAGCCCCACCAAGGCCGGGCCCCGCAAGGGCCACTTGCGCCATAAGAGCACCAGCAGCACCCTCTGCCCCGCCGTGTGCCCCGCTGCCGGACATACCCTCACCCCGGACAAGGAGGGCAAAGAGGTGAGGGGCGGCGGGCGGGCGGGCGGTGGTGGACGCGGGACAGGGAGACAGTGCCCAAAGTCCGCCAGGCAGTGGGGCCCAGTGGAGAGGCCTGACCCCTCACAGTGTGACCTGGAGCCTGGCCTGCCCTCTCTGGGCCTCTGTGTCCTCTGGGAGAGCTGGGCAGGTTTCTGTGATAGGAGGTTTGGGCCTCGGCCTCTGGGTGTACCACGTGGGGGCCCTGATAGGCCCTCCAAGCCCCTCTAAGCAGTAGGTGATGTTCTGTGCGCCTGAGGCTGGCCTTCGCCTGAGGGCCTGCCTTGGGTGGGGGAATGGGGGAGTTCTGCTTGGAGACACAAGGAGGCCTCGGCCTAAGGAGGCCACTGCTGGGCCTCTGGGGACAGGCGGCTTGGACCCTGGGCGCTCACAGCCCTGATGCCCAAGACCGTCTTGGGACATCCCTGGACTCGAGGGTCTTCGACACCTTCTGGCTCCGGTGCCTAGACAAACATAGCATTTGGGAGCTGTCTCCCTCCCCGCCCGGCTGGGTGCATGGGCTGCTTGGTCCAGGCTGGGCAGCGGCCACAGGTCCTTGGCCACAGGTCCTTCGGCGAGTGAGGTCACCTGTCAGAGCCTCAGTTTCCTCACAAAAGTAGAGCCTCCTGGGGCTATGGGGCTCTGACGAGACCTGGATGTCAGGAGCTCAGCTCAGGGCTGCACCCGGCGAGCCCTACAAGGGCTGTCGTGGGATTCTGTTTCCTGTGGTCTTTGACACCAAGGCAGCCCCCAGCCCGCTCCTGCCCTATGTCTCTGGAGCCTCCAGGGAGGAGGTGCGGGCCAGGCCTCTCCCCCTCCCCCCACTTACGGGCTCTCAGCTTCCTACTGAACACTAACATCTCCTTCCTCCCGTCTGTCTCTGTGCACCTGTCTGTCTGTCCGTCCGTCTGCCCTGCCCACCCAGCCCGGGCTGGCCCCCCTCCTCTCCCTGCTCCTCTGCGTGGTCCCCAGCAAGGCTGTTCACCTCACCTACGAGCCGGCTTGGCAGCTCCTACCTGGGGAGCCGCCCACGGCCCCCACCTCCACCTCCGCTACCTCTCTCTCCTTTTCCCGACAGGTAATGGCCGCAGAGAGGGGCCGCCCCTCCGTCCCCCACCCCCAGCCTCACTCACACTGCACGTGCCCCAGGGCGGCCAGCGGGTCGCCTCTCCAGAGCAGGTGGCCCGCGTGTGTTCCCTCTGTGTGCCTGTGTCTGTGTGTGCCGTGGTACCTGTGTGTACGGGGAGGGGGGCGGGGGTCCCGCAGGGCCACTTTTCAACTTCTCCCCCTCCACGAGGCAGTGAGGGTCTTCAGGAAGGGGCCCTGGACCCAAGTAGAGGCAGGAAGCTAAAAACACACCTGGATGTGCAAGCTTGAGTTCTGAGGTCTTTGGGGCGAAAGGAAGGAGGCCGTCCTTCCTCGGGACTCGGCTTCCCCGCCTGGCCGCTGGGGACAGACTCGCCGGCAGGCTGGGGCCCATCCCGCAACCTCCCCGCCTCCCCACCGCTGTGGGCTCTGACCATCCCGGCCATGCTGCCCCTCCCCCCCACCCAGCGCCTTGACCGTTGCGCCCCGCTCACCCTCCCCCACAGGTGGACACGACTCTGTTCGCAGAGTTCCAGGCCTGGAGGGAATCCCCCACCCTGGACAAGACCTGCCCCTTCCTTGAAAGGGTGTACCGGGAGGACGTGGGCCCCTGCCTGGACTTCACCATGCAGGAGGTGAGGCAGGGCAGAGGGCGGCCGGCCCGGGGCCCAGCGCCTCAGCCAGAGGTCAGCCCCTCACCGCTCCACCTGCTGCCCCGCTTTGTTGCAGCTCTCGGCGCTGGTACGGGCCGCCGTGGAGGACAACACGCTCACCATCGAGCCCGTGGCTTCGCAGACACCGCCCACCGCGAAGGTGGCCACGGTGGAGTGTGGCAGCACCAAGTACGTTCAGCGCCCTTCACCCTTCCTTGCGCACTTGAGAGAGCCACACCTAGCCTTGAGCTCTGCCGAGGGGGTGGCCGGGGATTGAGCCTCAGGCCTGCCTGCGGAGGGTCCGGGTGTGGGACCCGAGAGGAGCAGGGGCGGGGGGTGGGCTAGAGTGCAAAAGCACGGTGGCTGCCATCACCACCCCCCTCTCCCCCCCGCCCTGTGCGGGGAGGACTCTTTGGCAGAAGTTCCTGCCTTTAGTCATGGACCCCCAGGCCATCCAGGGGGGTCTGGGAGCTGGAGTCTCCCTCTTCCCAGCCTGGCAGACATCCCTCTCCCACCCCCAACTCTCTCTCCCACAATGGGCTCTGGGCCCCGACTGACACGTAAGTGAAGTCATTTCTTGGCTCCCCTTCTGCTAATAAATAACCAAACAGCCCTCATGTCTTGGCTTTCCTGCTACTCAGCTGGCATCGAGCAGGGCTCGCAGCAGAACAAAATAGCCTTGGTAGAGCAAGGGGCAGAGACAGGGAGCATTTTCCCTTGGCAGCCCAGGATTTGACCTGCCAGGGAGGCCCCTTGGGGAGAGTCTTGTCACTCATGGGAATATTTGAGCCATTTTGAAGGATGAGTGGCAGTTTGCCAAGTAGGGATGTGCCTTGCAGGCAGAGGGGACAACATGAGTGAAGGTGTGAGAGGCCACGGTATGAATGGAAGCATCACTGGGTTTGCAGAGTGGTGGCGTGGGTAGGGAGATGGGGCTGAGGCCACACAGGAGGGCCAGAGTGTAAAGAGCCTTGAATGAAGTTTGGGCTTTGACCCACTACGCCAGCATTTCACAAGCTCATCAATAGATGTACCCTGAAAAGAGGGTTGCCAAGTCCAATCAGAGTCACAGTGAATCTGGAGGCAGCAAAGGCACTGATAAGTCCCGCACCCCAGGAGCCTACTTAACCTTCCTCTGCTCTGGATTCTCCATAACGGTTTCCTGGGCAGTAGCAAAGCAGCGGGGAAAGATGATGGGCTACATACGGGCTTTTGGAGGAGCCCCTGGCTATAACGTGGAGCTGAGAGGATCCAGGCAAAAGGCCCCTTGCGTGACCTAGCCTGGGGACTTGGTGACAGAGTGGAGGAGAGAGAAGACTCTTGTTTAGTTGGGGAAGGCATCACTGAGTCTGAGGGCCCCGATAAAGTAGGGGGACTGCAGAGAGTGGAGCTTTGGTACACCCGGCATGAGGTTGACTGAACTCTCCTGCCCAACAGTGGCGAGGTGAGGGCTTTAGGGGTGGGATCCAGCTTAGTTCCGAGATCTATCCCAGGGACTTCTAGGGCTGCCCCTTCCTTGGCCTGGCCCTGGGCTCCTTGGGAAGCTGGGGTCGAGGGTGGGGCTGCCAGGTCCCACCCCCCGTGTCTGTTTGCCTCTCCCTCCCTCTGTGCATCTTTCTGGCTGCTGCGTCCTGCCTGCGTGAGCTGGGTGGGCGAGCCTCAGCCAGCCTCCAAAGCTCCCTCTGCTTTCCTCTAGTACCTGTGCCCTGAGCGGGCTGGCTCGTGCCTGTCGCCACCGAATCCGGCTTGGGGACTCAGAGAATCACTACTACATCTCACCTTCCTCCCGGGCCAGGGTAAGTCATCCAGTGGGAGTGTCACTTGGCTTCTCAGGGGCACATTGGGCTGGGGCTCCGGGCTCCAGGCCTGGGAGCACAACCTTGATCTGCAGAGCAGGGCACAGGCTCAGAGAGGTACAGAGACTGACTGGGGCCACACAGCCGAGCCTGGTGAATTAGTTTGTCATTACCACAAAACAAATGACCATAAACTTAGTGGCTTAAAACAACACCTGTTTATCATCACGGTCTCCCTGGGGCAGGAGTCAGCCCAGCTTAGCTGGATCTTCTGCTCAGGGTGTCAGAGGCTCAGTCAAGGGGTAGGCTGGCTGCTTCCTTCCTGGGGATAGTGGTCCTCTTCTGAGCTCCCGTGGCCATTGGCAAGACTCAGTTCCTAGGGGTGAAGGACTGAGGGACCCGTGTGCTGGCCGAAACCTAATCATGGGAGTGACATTAGAGTTCAGGTTAAAGTTCCAGGCTTCTGACTCCCAGCTCAGGCTCTGGCCCCAGGCTCTTGAGAACGTTCTGAGGCACGTCTGTTACTCGAGTCTGACTGTCAGTGGCAGGTGCCACGAGGGCTCCGGGAATCCCAGCTTCCGTCCTCACATGCCAAGTGGCCCAGGCTGCGTCAGTGGACCTCACTGAGCTGGGGGCAGGGGTCGGGTGGTCCTCGTTCCTCTGTCCCCTCACAGACTGTGAACAGGACTGTAAGGAGCCAAAGAGAATGTGTGAGAAGGTTCTGAGGCTTGGTACAAAGGTGACACAGGGTGGGTGGGTCCTCCTTTAGGAACCATCTCCTGCCCTCAACCTACTAGAGGCTCCTCACAGGGATCAGAGTGGACAGATGGCCCCACTGCTGGGCAGCGTGTCTGGTTATGATAGCTCCCGCAGGGCATCCAATGTGTTGTCCTGGCCACCCCCACGGCAGTGAGCTGAGCCCCCATTTGCATATGGGGAGTCTATGCCTTAGGAGGGGGTATAGCCTAGACCCAGAGGCTCCCCATTCTGAACCCAGTCCCCCTTCACTGCAGCCTCTGCCCCACGCATCTGTGCCCAGAGCCCTGTCCGGTGGCATTTTCCTGATCCCCACCAGGGCTCACCAGAAGGATCCGCGCCAGACATTCCGTGCCTGGCAAAACTACCTCTAGAACCTTGTTTCTCCCAGGCCTCCTATGTCTCTGCGTTGGGCAGAGCTGGGATGGGAGACGAGAAGGGTGTGAAGTTTCAGGATGTGGTCCCCACACTCTGAAGAGACCAAGGAGTGTGGAATCCACAGGGAGAAGAGATTTGTGTCCCCAGAGTGGAGCCCTGGGGAGAGAACCTCACTGCTCGGTGCCACACCTTGCTCACCAGCCTCCTGTGGGGGCCCGCTGGCCACTGGGAAACACCACGGCCTGGCCCACAAGCTTCTCCTGCACCGACCTCTGCCCTGACCCCCCTGCGCCTGCTTTGTCCTGCTGGCCAGGATTCCTATGTGGTTGAGGGCCCAGGGGTGTTGTCCCCTCCCTGCAACTCTGGACCCTGTGGGCTCCCACACGCTTGACGTCCCTGCCCCCGGGCGCCGGACATTCAGGACAGGCTTCCGTGGGCACGGCTGCCAGCTACCCTCTGCCCTTTCTTAGGCTGAGTTCCCTAGAAGCTGAGCCCCGGACGAAGATTTTATGCTATTCTTAGGAGGCATGAATGTGGGATAGGGTGGGCAGAGGAGTGTCCGGCCTCAGCTGGAGTCTGGCTGCAATCTGATCCGTGGGGGCCCTGGAGCCCAGAGTGGGTTCCACCCTGAGGCAAGGGGGCTGACCTTTTATACACCGCGTGCGGGCCAGTCACTGGCTGTGGCATGCAGGGGACGGGGGGACGGAGGGGCACCTAGGCGCCATTAGTGGACGACCCTCTCAGTAGTGGGGAGAGGGGGCCCCAGCCTGGGGAAGGGGCCTGGGCAGGGTACCAGCAGCACCCTCTCTGCGGTATGTGAGTCTTCGTGGAAGGGCCAACTTGGGGTCCGCGGTGCCCAGCACAGGGCCCGGCATGGGGCAGGCCTCAGGCCAAGCTGGGGGCTTCAGGCCTGGGGATCCAGGGCAGCCCCGGTGAGCAGCTCCGGATCCCCCTGTCCCGCCTGGCATTACCAGGAGCACTGGGCCAAGGCCTGGCTAGCCGGGGCCTCCAGCGCCCAGAGCAGGCAGGCCTGCCTGGGGACGAGTGTGGTTTCTAGGCCGAGCCACCTGGTTTCGTCTTCCAGCTCAGCCACTGACTGTTTCGTGACCTCTATAATTGCTGTCCGGTGGCTTCGTTCTTGGAGTCTCTGCTTTCCTCCTGGGTCAACTGGGGATGATACGCATGTGTGCCTCACTCGGATACGCGTACCGGGTTAAACGTTAGCTGCTGCTATTGTTCTTCCCAGGAGCAGGACTAATACCACTGTTGGCAATTAAATTTGAGAGCCCGGTACTGTGCCACTCAGGGAGCATTCGTTATCTAGCTTTGATGGGACGTGGGATTTGTGGCTCGGGTCTCCGACCTGCCCTGGCTCTTGGGGGGACCCTAAGCGTGAGGGCTGGCAGGTCACAGCCTCTTCACTTGTGTCCACAGATCACCGCAGTGTGCAACTTCCTCACCTACATCCGCTACATCCAGCAAGGCCTGGTGCGGCAGGAAGGTGAGCGCCCCCTGGTGGCCGGCGAGGGCGGCGCCTGGGAGGGATGGGGGCAGCGAGAGGGCGGGCCAGCATCTGAGGGGTCGACCGGCTCGGCTCGGCTTTGCCCTGACAGAGGGGAGGACCCTGCCAGGGTCTGCCGGGTCCGGCTGCCTTCTCCCACCCAGCAACCTCTCCCAGGCCCCGGGGCTCCCTGTTACCGGCCTGGCATCAGAAACCTTGCACGATGGGGTGTCCCTTGTGAATCTCCTCCCCGCTGGGGGTAACCTCCTCACAGTCGGTCGTTTGACACTGAACGCTGCCTCCCACTTCACTCTTGCCAGGGCTGGTCCTGCATCCACCTGTTATCCCCTTCAGCCCTATTCTGCAAGGTCTAGCTTCCTGCCCCTCCTCCGAACTCGGTTCCCTGCTGCCCAGTCCGTTTGGAGTCTGAGCCTCTCCTCCCCAGCTTGGGGGTCAAGGCCATGGAGGGGATCTTGTGCCGAATCCATGGCTCTGCTGACTGCTCGGGGTCTCTGAGACCCCAAGGATACGGGTTGGAAATCACCACCAAATGTGTGGCAGCGTGCTTGTGTGGGTGGGTGTCAGGCCGTAGGGGTGGTGTCACCTCTCCCACTGGTACGGTGCAGAGTGGGTTCAGCCCTCAACAGTTTGCAAGGCCTCAGTGTGGCGCTTCTAAGAGGTCCAGCCACTTACTGAGGTTATCTGTCCTGGGGGACCGGGGAGCCCTAGGGTACCTGCCAGCTGCCCTGCCCAAAGCTAGGGGACGGAGGCTGGACCATCTGCCTGAGGTGACCCTGTCACTGAGCCGTCCACCTTCTCTCTGCCTGCAGCGGAGCCAATGTTCTGGGAGATCACGAGGCTGCGGAAGGAGATGTCGCTGGCCAAGCTCGGCTTCTTTCCCCAGGAGGCCTAGGGCATGGCCGGAGCCTGGAGGGGGGCTCTGAGCCACAGCCAATACCTGCCCCGGCACAGACAGACAGGAAGACAGGGTCCTGGCGCCAGCCCTGAGCCAGAAGCCGAGCAGATGGACAGATGGCCAGGCCATGGAGGCCTTGCTGAGCCGGTACCAAATCTTCATCCCGGGAAGGACAGGACCTCATGAGCTGACCCTTCGCCCTTCCCCAGTGGCCCTACAGCCACCAGGAGACTTTCAAGAAAGCACCAAAGACCAAGGAGCTTGGACCCGCACTCAGGGGCTCAGCACCCCCTTTGCAGTCCTGGGAGCTGCTGCTTGCAGTCACCTTGTTGCTGTGATGTCCTCAGAAAGGGCTCACACTGGGTGGCCTGACCTCCAGGGTATCTCCCACCTCAGCTCCCAAGCCCTGGGCCACCAGCACCCCCGTGTGGCCATCCCTCCCCCATTGCCGTGGGGGCAGTGCAGCCACAAGGGGCTGTCAAGGACTTGCACACCATCTGCTTGAGAACTACCCCAAACTGTTCTTAAGATGGATCAGGGCCCCTCCTCCCACCCTCGCACTTGACCTTCCCCCCCTCCTCCATCTGAGCCTTGTGCTCCTGGAGGCCCTGCCCCCACCACTGGAAGGATTAGGATACTTTGCTCCCGAAGTAAAATACAGACAGGGCCTCAGGACACCGTGTCTGTGTTCAGCTGTGGGTGGCCGTTCAGACAGTGGGGGCTGAGGTCGCCAAGCCCTGTACACAGGACCGGGGGAGGGTGGGCAGGACGCAGGCCCCTCCTCGCCCCTCACAGCCCACTCAGGACCGGGGTCCAACCTGGACACATCCCTCACGGTGGCCGATTTCCTCCTTTGAATGGAATGTAACACGATCTCTATTTAATAAAGGAAGGCTTTGTTGGTAGAGGCTGGGCAGCCACGCGCCTTCACTCCTCCGCCCTGGGGCTCAGGCCAAGGCTTGGGCATCTGAAGGAATGAAACCAAATCCTTCCCTAGCCCGCCCTCGTGCTTGGGATTAGGCCCAAATCCTGAAGGGATTGCTGTAGGGAGTACCACTCGAGTCTTCTCCAGCGGTCCAGTCCGTGGGGCTGTAGGTTAGCAGGGCCGATCCCCACCTCCTCTCCCCTGCGGGGTGGCCTCCTGTGGGGAGAGTGGAGCCGTCTCAGGGGCACCTTGGGCAGATCCCCCTCTGGTATCCCTGCCTATTTTATTATTTTTTTAAATGTTTATTTAGTTTTGAGAGACGGAGAGAGACAGACCATGAGCGGGGGAGGAGCAGAGAGAGAGGGAGACAGAGTCCGAAGCAGGCTGCAGGCTCCAGGCTCCAGGCTCTGAGCTGTCAGCACAGAACCCGATGCCGGGCTCGAACCCATGAGCCGTGAGATCATGATCTGAGCCGAAGTCTGATGCTCAACCCACTGAGCCACCCACGCTCCCCCTCCCAGCCTCTTTCTAATGGAAGGTTGGAGTTCACAGTCAAAACCTCAGGGCTGCCTGGCGAGTGCAGGACAGTGGTGCGGGGATCGATTGGTGAAGTCTGCACGCAGCGCAGGCAGGGATGTGACGGCTGTGGCCTTGCCAGCCACTCCCGCTCTTAGATGGTTTCTTCGCAAGGAAAAGTAGTCACAGGGTGGGCCTGGAGAGGTGTCTTGTGATTCCACATCCCCTCCCCACCTATAGGGGTGTGGGTCCAGGCCAGTGGGGGAGGGGGAGGTGGAGGGGCATAGCAGCCTCGGAAATCCGTGTGTGCTGGGGCTGGTGATACCTTGAAGGGGCCCTGATTAGCCTGAGGCCTCAGGGCCTCTCAGCTAGCAGATCGGGACTCTGTCAAGGCCACCGAACCCTGTCACCCTGTCCAGCCACCAGCCTGGTCCCTCTTGATCTCCAGACTCGCAGATATCCTCCCATCCCTGCCCCCAGCTTCCATGGCCCCGGACAAGCCACACCCAGGGCCAAGGAGACACCGGACAACATTTCAGAGCCCTGGCAGCGGGTCCCACACCCCAGACTTGCTCTGCCTGGCCCTGTGATAGGATTTCCTGTCAGGCCTAGAGGGTTGTGGTGGGCAACGAGACGTGTGAGGGACCAAGGGACACACAGTCTGGCCTCAGTATCTCCCAACAGTAGCTGATACTAACACATTTAACCCTCAGGGCTGTCCTGGGAGGTACCGTTTCCCCATTTTGCAGATAAAGCCCCCGAGGCACTGAGAGTTCACCCAGGAAACGGTGGCCCTAGATAGGAATGGATGAGACCAGCTCCAGAGCCGGCATCCTTTTTTTTTTTTCTTTTTCTTTTAATATTTATTTTTGGGAGAGCGCCAGTGGGGGAGGGACCGAGAGAGGAGGACGGAGCATCCGAAGCGCGCCCCACGCTGACAGGCAGACAGCGTTTATGGGGCTGAAACTCACGAACCGCGAGATCATGACTCGAGCCGAAGTCGGACGCTCAACCCACTGCGCCACCCGGGTGCCCCAGAGCCAGCATCATTTTCCTAGACACCTGCCTTGTGCCTGGCGCTGGATTAGGCCTATTCTCCAGAGACGGAGAAACCGAGTGTCAGGCAGTGACAGAAGTGCATTTCCATCTAAGTTGGCTTCCCACGTTTTCCCCTGCTTACAGCCGCCCCCACCCCAGCTCTTCAGGCTTCTGGGGGTGCGCAGGGGCTCTCTGGAGGGGGCTCAGGGCTTTGGCTCTTGGAGTCGGGAGAGGATTAACCGACATCGGCCGTACGGGAGTTGTGCCTCTTAAGTGAATTTTCTAGATAACTCACTCGGGCCTCTCCAAGTGCTCCTGGTACACGTGGCCACCTCTTAAAAGCTAGCTCCAACCGTAGCCATTGAGCCCGAGCCCAGCCACACGCTGGCCTTACGCACTGCTCTGCTGTGTCACAGTCTGCAATCTGCCAAGCCTGCCCTCATGTAATGCTGCCAGGATTGCGTACCTGGGCGATGGGCTCCTCTCTGGGCCTCAGTCTTCTCATCTGTGAGTTGGGAGGATGGGACTAAATGACCTTCGCAGCTCCCCCACCCCTTTCTCGTGTCTTTTATGGTGGCAAAAAACACATACGATTTACTATTCTCTTTACCCACCCATCCCTTGAGGGGCATCTGGGTTGTTTCCACCCGTTAGCTACCGTGAATAGTGCTGCGATGAATAGGAGAGCGCGCTTATCTCTTTGAGACCTTGCTTTCGATTCCTTTGGCGATTTGTACAGAGAGGCGGGACTGCTGGGCGATATGTGGTAGTCCTGTCTTCAATTTGTTGACTTGTGTCTTCTATACCGTCTTCCACAGTAGCTTTGCCGTCTTACCATCTTGCCGGCAGCACGGGGGTGGGGGGGTTCCCGATTTCTCCACACCCTTGCCAACGCTTGCTACGTCGGTGTTTTTGGATAATGGCCACCCTCATGGCTGTGAGGTGATAGCTCACTGCGGTCGTGATGTCTAGCGCTCTGATGATCGGTGGTGCTGAGCATCTTTTCATACGCTCGTCGGCCACTTCTGTGCACCGCCTTCTTACTCAGGGACCTTCGGAGGAGCCTGTGCTATAGCGACGCCGTCAGGGACAGACTTTCGTGGCTGGTGGGGCCACAGCTCGTACGTGATTCTGTGGCCCTGGCCCCCTCAGACTGCACCCTTCGCCGGAGAGTTGTGTCCCGGGCCCGGTCCCCAAGCCCACGGTGTGGTGAACTTTAACTCAAAGCCAAGTTGCGAAGCTCTGAACTGTGTCTGCCGCCGAGCACGTGCCTGGGCCTGGTGACTGCTCTTGCCGGTAGGCCCAGAGCTTTTGGGGGTAAATTTGCCCGCTGGCCTGCCCGAGTCTCACTCGGCTCTAGGACAGTGGCTGGTGGTTCCACAGCGGGCGGAGACGCGAGTGTGTCCCACGAGAGGCCCGTGTGCCAGCTCGTGGCCAGGAGAGGCCCCGCAGGGGCCGGGACAGGGGCCAGCCAGTGGTTCGAGGGGCTCCCCTCAAACCTCAAGCACAAGCACAAAAACCCTCCCTCCAAAATGCTGCAGCTGGCCAGACCCTCCCTTGTCTTTCAGCTAGTTCTCCCCTCCTCCTGCCTAAACCCAGGACCTGGCGGTGGCCCAATGGCAGCTCAGGAACGCCAAGTGGAGCCTCTCCCTTTCCAAGTGGTCTGAGAGGCTTCGAGATGCCCTGACATGGAGGGTGTGGGGATTGGGATAATGGAGTCCCAAGCTCTCCCAGACCCCCTGATTTTAGGAGCATTGCAAAGTCCCCTGGGTGGAAGCCTGGAGTGGTCAAGCCACCAATGGAAGCCTCGAGGCCTGCAGAGAAATCAAATGTGGGAAGCTGTTGGCTGGGTTATGAGGGAGAGATCCCCAGTTCAGGCCTTAGGGGACCACAGCCACAGGGGGCAGGGGAGCTCCACAACCTCTCTCTCCTTGCTGGGAGGAAGTGGCTGGAAGGGTGGCACCGCCCCGAGCCCTGTCTTTGCTTTACCTCCTGGGGACCCTGTGCAGGCCTTCATCTTCCTCACCTCTCTGGGGGCAGCTGGGGCAAGGGGAGGTTTTAACCCACTCCAGTCCCCCAGCTGCCTTGCACATGGCTGAGACCAGGGGGGTGGGGGAAGGGGTCAGCATTAGGGGAACATGGAGGGCTGCTAAAGATGGGGTGGGGGGGCCATGCCCCTGGGGGGGGGGGCTGGATTTGGGTGCGGGAGCTTCAGGTCCCCTAAGAGCCTGCCTCGGCTATCCTGGTGCTTCTGTGCAAACCTGGTAGGGTTCTGCTGTCACCTCCCACCTCAGCCGCTGGCCACACACCTCTATCCACCCGGCCCCCAACACGCACACATGCTCAGGGAGGCGGTTCAAGGAGGAGTCGGTGCTCAGGCCATCCAGGGCCATAGTGACCCCAAGGCCTGACCGGTTGTCCTGGCAACCGAATAGAGGTCTGGTGGTACCAAGGAGAACCCAGAAGCCCCTTCAGCCTTTCTTGGCAGCCTGGCCTCCTGCCCCACAAATTCCAGCTATCATGATATCCTACAAACTGTGAAA